>NC_138125.1:85878486-86478486 GCF_964188305.1 Podarcis bocagei | reverse complement strand
GTATGAATTGTCAGATGACTCTCAAAGTTTGGGGCAAGCTGCCCAGCCGCTTTGAGCAGAAGGCACCATTCCTTGATCCCTCTCAATGTGCTTTTATCAGGCTAGGAGACGAAAGCCGTGTGCTTAGGATGAAGAGAGATGTAATGCAAAAAGAGGGCTCATGGTGCATCCCTCAGCCGCAGGATGTCAGGTTCCCTCCTAGCTTCACGTTTAAAAAGGAAGACTTGCACACACAGGTGGATCAAATGCTGGCTCAGCTGTTAACTACTGTCCTCCACCCCCCTATGCTTCAGGCACCATGTCTGCCTTTCAATAGATTTTTAAAGCACAACGTGAATGTTCATGCATTTATCGTTGGCATTCGTTTTTTAAAAAGAAGCTTTTAAAAGTGCAAAGCTACTCCCAGCTTAGGGAGCAAATTTTGCCTTGTGGGTGCCAGCCAATCAGCTCCTGGCACAGCCAGCTGCTGATTCAAACCTACAGAATGGCCCACTCCTGCACTCTGCTGTCCCTTGAGAGGAAAGGTACATTTGGGCTGAATGCTGTGATGACACTTCCAGAGCTGACTGCTATTTGTTTTTTTAAAAAGTACACCCCTATTGTGTTGGCTTCATGCTGTAGTGTTGAATGTTTGGTGCTGATGACCAGAGGAGCAACCTCCTGTTTTTCACAGGCCGTTTGCTTCCCTGTGTCCCTCCCTTGTGGATCTTAAGGTACTCTGTAAAATATTGGATCTGCTTTTATGGAGTAAATGTATTCCCTCCCCCGCACTTTAGTCGAACATGACTTAAATACATCCAAAGTTCTGAGCTGTTCTTTTCCTATCAGATTCTAGCTCAAACTCATTTGGCATCTACAGCACTTGCCCAGCTAATAAGGCCTTGGCTGTCCATTTAGAGTGCATTGAGCTCAAAGAGGTGATGGTAGAGGCTCACCCGCAGGCCAGATGTGGCCCCTGGGGCTTCCCTGTCTGGTCCTCAGAGGCCTTGCCTCGCCCATCCTCAGCTGCAATTAGGCTTGGGAAAAGCCTCTTGTTGCAGCCAATAAAAGGCTACACACACACACTGGTCTAATTGCATTGTGGGGGACAATTTCAGAGGGAGGAGGGTTGCAGCTGGGGAGGGAGGTTTAACCCTTCCCCACGTGCTGCAACCTTCACACCAAAAAATAACCCCTCTCCGGTGCCACGTTTAGGCTTGAAAAAGCCTTCTATAATATAGAATACAGTATTTTTCTTGTGTCAGGTAGAGCATTTGCCTTCTCTCCAATCCAATATGAACTCAATCTAAAATCCATGCTTTAAGTTTAGGCGATAATATATTTCATCAGATACATGAAGTGGAATGAAAACTTGGGTGAAGGTACAGTGAAGTTAAAAGCCAAGTGGAGGAATTAGAGCAGCAGAAATGTAAAGCGTATGTATTCTGTTACCTGGGATGGGAACTATATTTCACAATTTAAACATAAAGGTGTATCTGCTGGAACAACAAAGCAAAAATAACAAATCCCCTGGTAAGAACATACGTTTCCTGAGTTAGACCATTGCTCCATCTGGCCCAGCCTTGTCTATTCTGACAGGCAGCAGCCTTCTCAGCCTTGCTCCCTCTGATTGTCTTAAGTAGGGATTCCAGGGACTGAGCTTGGAATGTTTTGTAAGCAAAGCATGGGCTTTACCAGTTGACCTAGGTGAGTGTTATGAGAAGGGAAAGGAGTGGAGTGTGATTCAACCAGAGCAACCCAACCACCATTCCCCAAAAGTGGACTATGTACCAAAATGTAGCATTGACACAGCTGCCACTCCCATCACTCCTCTCTTGTTTCTGGCTTGGAAAGTGTGTGTGTGTGTGTGTGTGTGTGTGTGTGTGTGTGTGTACACTGATGTTATTCGGAGGGGTGGGGTGGATTTGACCCTGAGGCCTCCAGTTGTTGATTCCTGTACTAGATTCCTGCTATAACAGCAAATGAAGCACAAGTACCTTTGGCATTTTTATTTAAACAATGGGATGCAGTGTCAATTTGCTAATGAATTCTCTTCTGAAAAATAGCTTCTCCATTACATTTTTAGGAATTCAAGAGTCGGAATCTGATGTGTATGTGAAATGCTTTAGTATGTGACCTCCCATTGCAGAAATACCATTTCACAATGTTCTACATTCATTTCGCTCATTAGATCACGCAGAGCATCTCACGTTCACTGCAGTTTTGTACCGACGCTAGTAATTCTTGTCAATAAACTGTGCCATGGGGATCCCATATAATCCTTAAATATTCTCCGATTTAAAGCCCATAATGGGCAATTGTGACCATATGACCGCCAAATGGCCTGGAAAATGCTATAGTCAGAAACATAGAAAATCCATGTAGTGATAAATAACAAGGTCGGAGTCAGTTATATGTGGTGGCAGTGATCAATTCTTAGAATGGGGTCATTAGAACTGGAGGACCTGTTGTAAAATCATTTGTTGAGGAGTGAAGACTATAGGTCACACTCTTAGGCTGTGTCCAGATGGCAGCTTTCACCACAGCTGATTTAATGCTGCAGAACACTAAACCAGAAGTGGGGGAAGCTATCTCAAGGAAGAAGTAGCACCTGTTCTGGGGATTTTATGCTGCGCTTGGTCCGTGCCACCCATTCTGATTCTGCTAATCTTTGGTCTGTTATGGACTACTTAGCATAGTCCTCCTGTGGTTTGCAAGCACTAAGTGCTCTGGCCCAGCATGGCCAGCACTCCCCATATGAAGGTGCCCATAGATGTCAGGGAGAAATAACCTGGGGGAAACTAACTGTTTTTCATAGAAACTATGATTTTTAAGGAAAGGGCTTTTAACAGTGCTGTACCATTTTCATTATCTGTATTTTAATAGGTTTTTTAAATATTGTGTTAATTCAGTTAAAGTTTAATTACTTTTTAAGTTTCATCTTTTCTATGTTTTTAGCCTTTTACATTTTATTCCAACTTGCTTTGATTTTTGTAAGCCGCCTTGAGACCCTATCTGGGGAAAAGGTGGGATATAAAAAAATACAGTACTGCTAGTAGTAATACAAGCAATGAACCTTAACAGAGATGCTGTGGTTTATAGAGCACATGCGATTCTTGGCTGTGTACATAATGAGATATAAAGCAAGAAGTATGGTTTTCCCTTTGCTAGGAGATAACCGGTATTAGAATGCTATACCATGCTGCTATTATCCATTTCAAAACATTTCTATTACGCATTTCTCGTTTGGTTAAAAATTGAGAGGATTTCTGGAAGGAGCTTTGCTGAAAACTGCAGAGCAACTATCCAAAATGTTATGATGTCTCACCGTGGGAATTTAAGATGCACTTCTCTGTTTAGGTTATACAATGGGATATTAAAAAGTAATTTAGTCATCTGCATAGAGAACAACCTAAGGATAACTTTCTTTTTTTAAAAAAAAAAAACTTATTTATTAACAGTTTCATTCTGATATATCAAAACATTGGGGGGGGGTGGATCTGACTTGCACTTGTAACATATAAACTGTTACAAGTGCAGATTGGATGTTTTTCAGAATTAAAATATTCAAAGCAGCTTTCAAGAGGACAAGATACTTAGCAGATTCCATCTATTTCCACCCCAGCTCTAAAGAGATGTTGTTTTCTTTCATTCGTTTGGGCATTAGGCTCGATGGGTCACCTTTTCCATTACTAGTGTTTTTCAGATTTTTAGGAACACTTAGTAATTGTATGGGGGTGCCGCTCCTTTTTTCCTGTTCTTTGCAATCGAAGTTCAGGCAGCTGCTTGTAAGTGTCTGGTCTGTTCCTTATCAATGCAAAGCTTTCAGAAAGAATTATTAAGAAAGCTAAGTGGTTCTCTGACAATAGTCCCGTCGTTTGTTTTTTTAGCACATCCCATTATTTTCCCATCTGCGTATATATATTGGGGGAAGTATGCTAGATATGATATCTGAAGGAAGAAGATATTTGATGGTTGTGTAATTTTGCAGACAGCAGACATATATCAGGATAATTAAAGGCTAGAACTAGACATATTTAGACTAAACTTGGAAATAAACACAAATCCTTAACCATGAGGGTACTAGCCTCAGGGACTGCCTACGTGAGATTGCAGTAGATTGTGTGTGAGTCAGTGGGAGAAGGTCTCACGGCTCTCTCTCATTAATCTGCAGCAGTCCAACTAGTGCTTGGATTGCTCTGCCTTGTATGCAGAGGACCAGACAGGATTGTGATCACGGTTTAAACAGGGCTAGATGGACAACTATGATGCTTTAGTTGAGATTTAGGCATTGCTAAGGGTTGGATTAGATGACTCTCGGGGTCCCTTTCAACTCTAAAACTCTATGGTTCTATGAACTCTTTGGATCCTGGATGAAAACAACAGTGGAGTCCTCTACACTGTTTCCTTATCTCATATTATCTTGACAGGAACAATATGAATTATAGACTGTATGCAGTATAGAGCACCCTAGCACAAACTATAGAATCATGCATTTTAAGGAAGTACAACCACTATTATGATTTTAAAAGTTATAACTACTATTGTGATTTAGAAATTAACAACAGCTCTATTTGCATGTTCCTGCCTAGTGGAGCAAGTGGGAAGGACAACCATTTTGAAAATACTGTATTATATATTGTACAGTCGTACCTTGGAAGCCAAACGCCCTGAAACTTGGACGTTTTGGCTCCCGAATGCCGCAAACCCGGAGGTGAGTGTTCCAGTTTGCGAACATTCTTTGGAATCGGAATGTCCAGCGCGGCTTCCGATTGGCTACAGAAGCTTCCTGCAGCCAATCGGAAGCTGTGCCTTGGTTTCTGAATGTTTTGGAAGTCAAACAGACTTCCGGGAATGGATTCAATTCGACTTCCGAGCTACAACTGTATTATATAATAAATTTATCTACTGATCTTCATCCAAAGTTCACATATGTTTACAACATAAAAACACAAATACATCACATTATTATTATTATTTTAAAGCATGTTTAAAAGGCCATAGGTTGTTTAATAGCTTCCCCATGAAGACGCATTCACTAGAGCCCCCTGCTGGTTGGGATCACCTGCCCTTTAGGCTCTTGTTGTTGACCGTAAAGGAATCTGTAGGGAAGAAAAGGGTTGAATTGTGCAAAGTGCGTAGGAGAAGGAATGGGCGGGCCTCATCCCCAGTGGGAAGAACAGCGGAAGCACTGAAGCAGGATGGAATCGTCTGGGCTGGGGCTGGGCGTGGTGCAAGCAGGAAAATGCCGCGGGATAGTCTTTAATGAAGCGCAAGTGGCCAGGGCCGGGCTGCGTGTTTCATGGGTGAATCATCACAAGTGGGAGGCCTTGGCATGAGTTATGGGGTAGGCTTCCGTGGTGGCTATGCAGGCACAACCACGTTCCCAGCCTTGGCCTGCTGGAATCAGAAGACACACACAGAAGCTTCAGCATCTGACAGACTGGGGAAGTCAAACAAAGAAGCCATACTTAGTTCCCACAAAAGAAATGTGGAAATCCATGTTTTTTTCTCCACGTCTTCAGTTTCTGAGCATATTAAGCCACATACATGTCCACACCGCCATATATTTCTCCTCATCTATTGCAACCCAGCATCTCACTCTCAAAATGCTATGATATTCAGAATTACAAAATTCAAACAACATTGTTTTGGCCTAAAAATATTTAAAAGTTAGGGAGAAAAACTCCAGCTTGGGTTGATACTCTGTTTATGTACTCACTGCAGTCCTAACCTGTACACATAATGTGAAAACAGATACTGTTTTTACTAAGCAGGTGCAGTTAGATATTACATGTGTAACAATGAACTTGATCGCCAACCTAAATTCTCCCACCAACCTGCTCCACTTGCTTATAGCATGGATATTGCTCCTGATGCCCTCCAGATGTTGTTGGACCACAATTCCCATCATCGCTGTTGGCCATGCTGGATGGGGCTAATGGGAGTTGTAGGCTAATGACACCTGGAAGGCAACAGGCTATCCATCCCTGACCTAAAGCATTAGCCATGTCCTGCCACAAAAACAGTCTCTTGCCCCAAATCTAAATTTTCACGGTGTGGTTAGTAAAGATCCTTAGAACGACCCATTGCCATCCAGGGTCCTGCATTATGCATCTACAGCAGTGAATGCTGGTGGGGAGGCGCCTGTGGAAAAACAGGTACAGTCGTACCTTGGAAGTTGAACAGAATCCGTTCTGGAAGTCCATTCAACTTCCAAAACGTTCGGAAACCAAAGTGCAACTTCTGATTGGCTGCAAGAAGCTCCTGCAGCCAATCGGAAGCAGTGGAAGCCCCGTCAGACATTCAGCTTCCAAAAGCAGTTCGCAAACCGGAACAGTCACTTCCAGGTTTGCAGTGTTTGGGAACCAAAACATTCGAGAACGAAGCTGTTTGAAAACCAAGGTACGACTGTATTATGTGTGGCCTTTATGCCTTGCACCAGGTTGATGACTCTTGTCTCCAGTTCCCATCGTTCCTTGGGGCCCAACCTAGATATAGCATCAGTTGTGTGAATGGAGTTAACATGCACACTTTCTGTAATGTAAATGCTAATAGAAGCCATTTGGGTGGTGGGGAGGGAGAGAAGTTAACCCTTTCTGCCCTGCCATGGTCATGATGAAAGTTTGTCTTATTTCTACTGGCATGATGAATGTGGTCAGACTGTGCATTGGAAAACAACAAAACTTTCTGATGAGTTGGTAGTGGTTAGAGGGCAGTTGGAACCATCTTGTTTACATGAAGAGAACAAGGCTGCTCTTGCCCTGGGCAGAGGGTGTGGTGGTGGGGATAATGGCAAAGTCCTTTTTGTAGTTAGCTCCTTCTTTTTGTCCCTGTTGTTATCCAAGGTGGGGCCAGCATCAAAACCCTGGACAACTCTCAGCCAAGTTCTTTGGAGGTCTGAACTGCCGTCTTTGGACTATGCAATAAATGTTGGGGTATATATTTTTATATGAACTGGGCTATAGAAGCAGGCTGCGTTGAGCACTTTGTCCCTGTGTCTTCTCCTGGGAATGGTGGTGTGAGGTGGGAATGGGCGATGCAGGCTTTGCTCCCCCTGTCACAGTGCTCCCTTCGCCCACAGCTCCTTACAAGTGTGCTCCCTGCAGGAGATTCGTGGGGGATCCTTGCCTTCCTGTGTGCCACGCTCTGGAACCTGCCTGTGGTGCCTGCACTGAACAGCACGGACCAAGTGACTACCACCAGACAGTCCATCCAGCAGACGTACGACCTTACTCGCTACCTGGAACACCAGCTGCACTCGCTTGCGGCTACTTATGTGAGTGTAGAAGCTTGGAGAGGGTTGGGGACTACTGAGTTGAGCAACCTAGTAGGAAACAGCTCTCCCTTCCCTTGCGTGCCCTTTCTTCTTCCTCTTCCTGCCCAGACTCTATTCCCTCTCTGTAAACTGTGCTTCACTGTCTCTTTCATCTCTGATGTCTCTGTCGCTAGGTGAAGTCAGGCTGCGTTTCTCTCTCTACCGAGTTGAGAATCCAGTGGATTGCAGGCACATGCATAACTTTAATCCCAAAAGCTCAGTGCAAAGAGGAGTGTATCAACAGGCGACAGCATCTGCCTCCGCTCAGTATGTGGGGAAGGGATTCATACAGGCAGACATTCTAAGACTTTAAACTGCCTGCAACACCCTCTTAACAACACCATCTGCAAAACACGCCACCCCCACCCCGAAATTTCCTTCTGCATGGTGAATAGCTAAAATACGGCTCTTTCCCCAGCCATGGCCCTCACTTGGCAGAATATCTGACATGCTTCCCCCTCCCTGCCTTCAGGCACCGGTGGAGTCTCCCTGTTTACAATCTGTTGTGCATCTCTTGCTGGGGTGAGGTGAGGCCTTGTCTGTCAGAACTCGCCAGGGAAACGCCCGGCTGAGTGGAGAGCAGAGACTGGGGGCAGACCCTCATCTATCTGCATGGCATCCCTGCTCCCTGGCCTACCTGGCATTCCAAGCCCTACCCCTTGGCTGTGTTCTCTGGCACTGAGCATTCATCAAGAGCAGTCACAAGAGTGAAACCAAGGTATTGATTTGGTTCGGGTATGGGAAAGTGTAGAGGTTCATATTTTCCAGCATATCTGGGTTCAAGAAGCTTCCTTTTTTAAACACAAAATTGAGAAGCTTGGATCCCCATAGGAAACATAAGAAATGGACCCTTTATGCACCAACCTATGTCCATCTTATTTGTTGCCTTCCTGTGTGCCACACCATCAACTGGAACAACATTCTCTAACAAGGGCCCCCAGTGATAACACATAATTCCCATAATGAACCACTGTATTGAAAAACATTAAAAATACTTATTGGTAATTAACTAAAGTTCCGCCCATCAAGCAGAGCCTGCCCACCATAATGCCCTCTTTTTGGGGTGTTTTTGTTTTTTTACCTGTGATCTCCCCGAAAAAGCTCAACAACTCCCCCCCCTCCCAAAAAAATCCTTGCTACGCCCAGGCCACTAGGTGGGGGCCTAAATGCACAATAGCTCATGGTTCATCTGGAGGAAGATAAACCATAAGCCTGGCTTTGGACAACTTGCTAAGCCAAACTATGGCTTAGCTGGCGGCAGCAGGACCAGAGGAAGAGCAAAGGAGCCACAGTCTCCTCTCCAGAAGCCTGCATGCTCACACGTATGTGCTAAGTCATGGTTTGGACCAGGTCAATGTTTCATCTGTCTTCACCTTCCTATGAGGACAGTAAGGGTGAATTCCAATAATCTAACTCTTCATGAGATATCACTGCACATTTGTGATGCTTTGGAACATTTGTGGTTCCTTTGGATAGAGCAGTCCCACCTCTTGAGGTTATGGTTTTTAGGAGCCCATCCCATTTCCATTTGGCTGACAAAAATGTGTCCCTTCATGCAGGCTTGAAAGGCCCATACTTTTCTTTTCTCCGGGCTCATGTGCTCAAAGATCCAGTATGTGTAAAGAACACAAATCTCCTTGCAAACATTTTTTGGAGCAAGACAGGGGTTGGAATTGTTGAGCCCTTTTGTTGAAATAAGAAGTTACTGTTAAGAAGTTGCCTATCTTTGGAGGGAGCCAGAAGTTAACAGGGAGAGGCTATTCCGTAGAGATGCCAGGAGAGGAACTGGGGCAGTAATAAAAGGAATCTTCTCGTGGCTTAAGGAGATTAAGGCTAGGGAGGACTGCATTGGCTACCATTGGAGGTTATGCTGTTTCCAGCAGAAATCAGGCCTTCTCCACTATCAGAGCTCTAGCTTAAAATTTAGCACTGTGTAGACCTAATATAATAGCATATGCAACCATTGCATTTCATTATGATTCCCATATTCTCTGTACGTCCTGATGGTTGCCTCCTTACCTTCAGTGTTCCCGTAAGTAGGTTGGCATTCACTGGTGCAAAATGATTGGCAATCTGACTCAGCAGGACAGGAAATGCACACCCATGTGCCCGCACGCGCACTGCCGCATAGCCCCAGGGCTTCTGTATCAGTATAGAAAAAGGAAACCAGTCAATTGTGCTGTCTTGTTGGCTGCTTCTTGAGGGATGTTGTGAAATTTCTGCCAAAGGATTTCTACTGAAGCAAAGCTGCTCCCATATGTGGCGATGTAAGCTGTGGACAGAGGAGGCTATTCAAACAGCTGGGGGGGGGGTGAAATAAAACATCTTGACAGCTGAGGAACTCTGGGGTCACAGCTGCATGGGTCTTATTTGGGGGATTGGATGTGCCGTTCAAGTGCATCAAATCTCCAAAGTAGGAAGGCCCAAGGGGTTTTCAACCTGCAGTGGTCCTTGCCTGTTTGTTTGCTGGGTCAATAGGGAGGATTGCAGGATTTGGCCATCATCTACTGTGGTGGGCATGAGCACATGCAAGGGGGGGAAGTGCCTGCCTTTCCTTTCTATGCTCCCAGCACTAAGTCCAGTGGCATCTCTAGCTGGGACCATAGACAACCACTGTCTAGGCCAGACCTACAGCAAGGGTGGTGTGAATTTCAGCAGCTCTGTGCAAATATATGATTTGTGGCTGAGTGCAATTCCTGGGAATTCTCTGCTTTCTATTCTTTTAAAACAACAAAAAAAACCCCCCAAGTTTCTAGCCCATACGGCTTCAAAGATAAGTTCGAATATATATATATATATATATATATATATATATATATATATATATATGTGTGTGTGTGTGTGTGTGTGTGTGTGTGTGTGTGTGTGTATCAGCAACGCCTGATAAAATCTTAGAAAACTAAGAGATTCCCATAGTCACTTTTTGATCCTTCTCAAGAGTAGATGAAACAGAAGGAATGGTAAAAAGCAAACAATCCGCCACCCCATAATTTCTACAGGACCCTGGCCTTAGTGTTTCCTGGCATAATTTTTTAATAACCTTGAAACATAATTTTGGTATGTACCCATCTTAAAATTTAATACAGAGCAAAACTCTAGGGTCCAGAAGAGAGCATTCGGGCAGAATCCTTTTGAGCACTGCTGCTGTTGCTGCCCAGATTTCAGTTGCATTGTATTCCCTGCTCCTTGCTCCCACCCAGCACCTTCAGCAAAGCTTACCTTGTGGCTCACTTTTAGCAGTTCTGTACTGATGCACAGGGAAGAGACCCTTCCTTCCTTTGCCCATGGAAACAACTTGTTTGTAAGAAAAGCTTGACTGCAGCCTGCATTTTGAAGTCTTGTCTTTTACAATTTGTGTTTTTACTATTGGCGGGACTTCTCTCTCTCCTCTCTCTCTCTCTCTCTATTATTGATGTGAGCTGCTTTCAGAGACCATCATTGTCTGAAAAGCAGGATATGAACGTAATAAACAAATGAATGGAGGCTCAGAAGCAAAACAAACAAAAAAGCACCCAAATTAAAAGAACCCAAAATATCATTTTGAAATCTTTTTGAGATTCACTGGTGGGGTGGGGTGGGTGTGAGGATAGAATTCATTCCTTTTGAGCACTTAAGGACAACAGCATGGCTACCGGCGGTGCACATGCTGGCCCAAGGTCCTTGCCTTGCCTGAGGGCCACTCTCTGTATTAAGCCCCACAAGAAAAGGCAAAATGGGGAAGGCAAGCCTGTGTGCTGAAGGCCCACACAAACCCTCTTTAGATTCTTCAGTAGCGCGTCTCCCAGTTAGCTTCCCATCTGGCTGCCTCACGCCATCTTCTTTGCTTACTATTATTTACTTATTGCATTTAAATTCTGCCTTTCCTCCCAGGAGCACAAGGCGGCATGCATAGTTCACCACTTCCCTGTTTCATCCTCCCAACAACCCTGTGTGGTAGGTTCAGCTGAGAGTGAGTGACTGGCCCCAAGGTCACCCAAGGAGCTTCCTGGCTGAGTCAGGATTTGAACCTTGGTCTCCCAGGTCCCAGCCCAATGCTCTCATCACTACACCACACCGGCTGTCTAAAAGAAAAGAAAAAACCCACTTCCTTTCTTTGATCTTAAAGTCCAGGCCCTTTAAGTATTAGAGTAGTCACGCTTCAGCTTTCCTCCCCCTGCCCCCCCCTCCGCTGGTCTCATGGCGTTGGCCACGTCCCAGCCTGCCCTGTGAGTTGGTTTCTGCTGGCGTGTTGTTTGGGGAGAACCCGTCCCTACTTGCCCCCGGGCGACACAGAGGAAATTAATTTGTCTCCTGAGCTTGTCAGATTGTTCACACAGCCGCCGGCTTTGACACACCTCCCTTCCGCTCTGTGCTTCACCCCACCCGCTCACCCCGCTGCCTGGGCAATCCTGCTGCCCCTCAGGGCACCAATGCTGGCAGAGGGGGGTGGGGCGGGGAATCCCAGGAACGCAGCTTAGCAGGGCAAGCGGGTGTGAATAAATGTGTGTGTGTGTGTGCGTGTATGTACCATAATATTCAGGGCAAAGCAGGGATCTCTCACTAAGTGCCTATCTGACCGTGCTGCAGTCGCAATATGTCACTGGTAGAAAGGAGATAATCAGCATGTCAGTGGATCCCATAATATTTGCATGCACCAGGCACACATACACAATGCAGCTGTTCAGGCTAATAAAGGAAGTCAGTGTGCGCTCATGCCTGATGTTGTTGTGCATATCGCTAAGGAATTAAAATTGCTTGCTCTCATACTGCCATACCTCACCGCCTCACTGAGTGGGAGCAGGAGGAAGAGCTTGTGGAAAGGATGAGTGGAATGGTATGTGCAACTGCGCTACTCCCATATAATAAGCATGTCTAACCACCCGATTGTCTTTCCACCCTCAGCTCAGCTACCTGGGGCCACCTTTCAATGAGCCGGACTTTGATCCTCCCCGGCTAATCGGGGCAGAGGCTGTGCCCAGCGCCACCGTGGACTTTCAGGAATGGCACAGCCTGAATGACAATGCCCGGCTGGCAGCCAACTATCAGGCCTACAGCCACCTGCTGTGCTACCTGAGCACCATGGATGGGAAATCCCCAGTCGCCATGCCCACCCTGCGCCACAGCCTCGCACACTTCCGCGCCAGCCTGCAAGGGCTGCTGGGCTCCATCGCCGGCATCATGGCTTCCCTGGGCTACCAGCTTCCGCCCACGCCGACGGATGGTACGCCTCCGCTCCGCAGCCAGTTCCTGCGCAAGATGGACGACTTTTGGCTGCTCAAGGAGCTGCAGACCTGGCTGTGGCGCTCGGCCAAGGACTTCAACAGGCTGCGCAAGAGGGTGCCCCCTTCTGCTGTTATGCTGCACCTCGAGAGCAGGGGCTTCTGAGCCCCGCCCTTCACCAGCCTCTCTGCCTTCGCCTTGTCCACTGACGTCATACCTGCCCCTCAAGGCCAAGGGCTTTCCAGAGCCCCCCCGCCATCCACAGCCTGCCTGCCCCTCTCCACCTCCAACCCACCTCCAACCTGACTCCTGCTGCCACACCTTCATGGTGCTGCACTGCTCTCTATTATGAAGCCGTGCCTCTAGGTGAGCAAACCCACACCTATCTGTTTCTTCCTTCCCTTCCTTCCTCCGCCTTCTTAGTGGCCTGCCTTTCTCTTGTTCTTCCCAGAGGGGGCCATTAATTTTCCAGGATCAGAGGAAAGCCCTGCTCCCTCCCACCCCAGTGATGAGCAATAAAGCCCTGGCTGCAGGGCAGCGAACATCTGGCAGCCTCCACCTCTGGCACTCTGCTCTCCTTAAATGGAGCTCCCCCAGAGCCTGGGTTCCTGCTTGTGCTCTCTCTCTCTCTCTCTCTCTTTCTCATAGAGGATTGTGCCAATTAGGTGCTTACAAAGGGGGTTTACTTCCCACAAACCTGCCTCTGATCAAACCCACTGGCTCAAGATGATGCCCAGCTCTGGCCTTCCTTTCGGGCCATGAACTCTGCAGCAGGGGTGGGGAACCTTCCTGAAGCTGGGGGTCACCTCCCCACCTGGTTAATTCTTCCAGGCTCCAAATGCAAATCAGACAGAGCCAGAGCTTGCAGCAGGTGGAGATACCTTATGCTCTCTTTCACCCCCCAACACACACATGTGCACAGACATGCAGAGAACTTCCCTCTCTGCAGTCTCATCTCTATCCACCAGCTGCTCAGGAGATTGGGTGGCAGATGAGTGGCGGGCTGCAAAGGGGGCTGCCCTACACATGCCCCCTTTCTCAGACACATGCATGCACATTGCGTTGCAAACACGCACAACCTCCCCTCCCTGCAGTCTCCTCCTGACTGAGGAACAGGTGAGCAGCAAGGAAGAGAGCAGTGTCCCAGGCCTGCTCCCTTGATTCCTGATCAGCTAGGCAGCAGGTGGGGTGGGAAGATTGCAGGCTGGCAGTTCCCTACCCCTGCTCTAGAGGCAACCTCACCCCCGCAAGGGCAAAATGGGACTCTGAATAGGCGTTGCAATGAGGCATGAAGCATAAGGGATACGGTTTAATGCAGTCACTGGCGAGCTTTCAGCCTTTTCCTCTCTCTTTTGCAGTGGTCAACTCAAGAGGCTCCCTTATCATTCATCAAAGCCAAAAGCTGCAGCAGAGTTGCCCACGACAGGGACATCTTCCTAGCCAGCCCCAGCAGTGGTCTCCGCCTGCCTGTACCTCTCCCTCCCCACTGTGGCAGGTGGGCCTAGTGAGGCTGTGCGGTTTACTGTCACCAGCAAAGGACAAGGGGAGGAGTTTCCCATAGGTGGCCCAGTCCATAGGTCTCTCTCTCTCCCCTCCCCTCCCCTCTCCTCTCCTCTCCTTCTGCCCCCCCTCCCCACTGTCAGGTTGTGTTATTCTCAGTTTGTCTGTATTAATATTTATTTATTTTCAGATGTTATTTATTAGATTGTATTTATTGCAGAATTTCTATTCTTGTATTAACAAATAAAAGGCTTTCTCCAGGAGCTATGCTGGCCTTATTTGTTTCTCTGCAGAACATGCTCTGGGCAGATCTTCTTTTATACACAGTAAACAAACTTTGTGTGTGCATTCAAGTACCTGCATTCAGCTGACCTGCCAATAAGGTGTGGGTTTTGTACCCAGTGCCCCCAGTTGTAGGACTACAATTCCCATCATTCATTGGACTTGTGAGCTGGGGACTAATGGGAGCTGGAGTCCAACAACCTCCAGAGAGCCACAGGTTTCCCACCCCTGCCACAAGAAGGCCGGGGTCATGAAACACACAGTGTGCCATCTCCTTTAAGCCAAATAAATCCGGGGTTACTCACTTTGCCCCCAAAAGCGATGATGCAGATGGGAGAAGCTCAACTTACAGGATTATTGCATTGGCCCCAGAACCTATCCATCTCCTTCCCCTCCCATTTTATGTCCTAAAATAAATGCAAAGGAGAATACGAGCTCCAACACAAAGACAGTGGAAGCTGTGGCCTGGATTTGTGGGTACATTGTGGTGTTTTTTTAAAAAAAACACCTGTGGGCTCCACACCCCAAAATGGCTGCCATGGGATAGTGACTAATGACAAAACTCTCTTTTTGTAGATCCCTTCCCCCTGTACACATAGTCTGCACACCATCCACCCATTTATAAGCATTCACCAAATTCATCCCAACACACACATTCCTCCTTTTGCCTACATCCCAGGCCCCATCTGCTCCCTTTTTTTACTCCCCTGAGGCTCCACCCACCCTTCATCCATCGCTTCGGCTTACCCCTTTATTGCCTTCCCATGGCTTCTTTTTTCACCCCCAACATCCCCACCTCTTTTCTGTCTGCCCTCCCCTTGCTACCTTTCCTTCCTCAGGACATGGACACACAGACACACTTCACCACCACCATCACAGGCCCTTATCTTTCTTCCTCCAACCAATCCAAAGGCCACCTGCCCTCTAAGCAGAACAGAAGTGGGCAGGTGCGACAAAAACCTAGCAAGGAGCCACAAGCAGCTAGAGCAGCAACACAGGGACACATTTTTAATTCTGTTTTGGATATGTGTTAATCTCGGGGGGTGGGGAGCAGAGCAGGTGGCCTAGCAAGTGCCACAACAGCCCTCTCGGGTCCCATGGGCATCACGTTGCTGACTCCAGAACCACAGCGATGGGGGAAAGTTCACCTCCTAATTTGAACCACAGTAGTAGCTTTCCATCCATTGCAGTACAACCAGGATATCCTGTCTCTGTGCATAAGAGTTGTTGGCCATCTATCCTTGTAGAATCAATCTTGGCCATTTCCAGCTGAGCAAACGAGGCAAGAGCGAGCCCTAATGTCCACCTCTGTTTTTGGGTGGGATTCAATCACGTGCCAGCAAATTCAGGCGGTGCAATTACGGTTTATTGAGAAGTCATGGCAGCAAGCTGGCTTCCTCAAACGGTCAGACTTTTTGTGATAAGGAAAACTACAGGAAAATGCACTGGAAAGTATTGGAGAACAGTTGCTTTGACATAACTTTGCCTGTGTACATGCTATGCATTTAAAGCACATTGTTAATTCATTAAATTTGTATACTGCCCTTAGTCTGTAGATCTTAGGATGGTTCACAACATAAAATTACAATATAAAAAAACACACAACATACATCATGAAAATAGGAACAAAAAACAAATAATCTCCCCCTTCCACAACACATTTACAGTGGTGCCCCGCAAGCGAATGCCTCGCAAGACGGAAAACTCGCTAGACGAAAGAGTTCCGTTTTGGAGGTGCTTCGCAAAACGAATTTCCTATGGGCTTGCTTCGCAAGACGAAAATGTCTTGTGAGTTCCTGCGGGGTTTTTTTCCTTTCCCCCCCTTTTTCTAAGCCGCTAAGCCGCTAATAGCGCTAATCCGCTAATCCGTCAATGGGCTTGCTTCGCAAGACGAAAAAACTGCTAGACGAAGAGACTCACAGAACGGATTCTTTTTGTCTTGCGAGGCACCACTGTATAAGGGCATCAGATGTCAATTAGCCAAAGGCCTGGTTGAAGAGGAACATTTTCACCTGGCTCCTAAAGGTGTATAAACTGTCTCAGACTTTGCATTCATCATCTGAGGCCCTTCTTTGTGTGCCTCCTCCAACGTGAGGGTAGCAACACGAGAAGGGGCCTTTTCTGTAGTGGCTCCCCATTTATGGAATGCTTTCCTCAGAGAGCTTCGCCTGGCACCTTCATTATATATATTTTAGGCGCCAGGTGAAAACATTCCTCTTCAACCAGGCCTTTGATTGTTTAATATTCCACAGCCTTTTAAAAGTAGTATCTGTGGGAACAAAATAATTTTATTTTTGTTTAAATTATTTACTTATTTTTTTATCTTGTATTTTATGCTTTGAACTGCCCTGAGATCTTGTGATGAAGGGTGGTAAACTGATTAAATAAATAAATGAATAAATAAATAAATAAATAATATAATTAAGGAGCCAGCTGAAACTCCCTGGGGAGAGCATTCCACAAACAGCGAACCAGTGCAGAAAAGGTGTTGCCACTCTGGACCTCTCATGGAGAGGCACATGAAGATGAGACATGACACCCCCGCCCAAGAATCCTGGGAATTGTAGATTGCTAAAGGTGCTGGGAATTATAGCTCTGTGCTGGGTATATGACAGTTCCCAGGATTCTTAGGGGAAAGCTTTTTGCTCTAAATGTGTGGTGTGTCTGCAGCTATCACCAGACCTCCCAGAAAACAAATCAGATTGAATGTTCAAAAAGAGATAAGTGAAAGACACCAAAGATAATCCAAGGCTCTTCGCAGCACACAATTAATTCTGAACCTGGGGCCTCCACAAGAGACAGGAAGAGCAAAAACCAACAACAGCACGCCATGGCTTCCTGGTCAGATGCTGTCAGATTGTGATGGAGGGGAATATGCATTGCAGAAGGAACTGGGATGACGGCAAAGAGGAACAGGCAGGAGATGATGGCTCCCTTTGCCTGATTCACCATAACTTCTTTTGAATGCAGCCTGGCTACCTAACTCTACACAGGGACCAAAGGTGAAAGCAGCTTATGCTCTCAGCCCATTTCAAGAGAAAGAGTAGCAGTGGGTCTCAAGGTTATGTCACATATATATGGCATATATATATATATATATATATATATATATATATATACCCATTTCCTTTCTCTGAAACATGGGGGGGGGGGTTCCTAAGGTAACTGTGCAGAGGGCACTTCTAACATCCAGCAGCTGCTTTTGGGTAAACTGTTCTTCCCCGAAGTACCAAGAGAACAGGGAGAATGTCAACCAGTTGGAAGGTAGCTTATTCCTGAGCCACACTATGAAGGCGATAAAACGCTGCTGGAGTCCATAAACAGAGAAAGAGACAGTCTCAGCAGCTGACAAAAAAACCCCAGAAGAACCAACAACCAGGGTGGACTGCAGATTCCAGATTCCAGCTCCATCCTTCTTGGTCTCCTACTCAGCCGTCGTAGATCTTACTCCCATCTCTGAGCCAGGAATACAACAGAAAGATTCTTGCTCCAAGCCCCCGCCTGCTGTCACTAGCAGGGCCTCCCACGCCTCACCTCTTAAAATGTGCCGCACAATACAGACTGTGAGAAGCCAGCCATAGCCCCCGGAGATAGATAACTTGAGGGTCTCAGCATCCAGGTTGGCTGCTTGGCCCCTTTCCAGCTGTGGTGAGATCACTACAGCATTCAACAAGGAGAGAACAGAGCCCAACCTTCTGGCTCGTCCCCTGTCTACCCCCCACTCTCTCCATCCATCACATGCATTGCTTGTGACAGTCAAAGGAGCTGGGCTATAGCGCCTCTGCTCCTCTTGTGCAACTCTCCAGATGATTTTCATTGCATCTCCCTCTTTAAGGCTGCTGCATGACAACAAACCTGCTCCAGTCCTCCTTCCAGATTTCCTCCCTGGGGTAGTTATGCACAAGTCTTCCTTATCACCTGCTTCTTGGTGCAGGAACTTTTTTGTGGCAGCTGCCTTCTTGAGTTAAGAATTCACTTCCCCTTGGATGGTTTTCTTGTTTAGCTCTACACCTTGGGTCGGGGCAGATATAAAGTTATCCAGATCTACAATCCCTCTCTTCCTCTCCCCCTCCCCAAACACCTACTCTAGTTTCTCATTCTGTACAACAAGGCTCTGCTCCCACCAAGAATCCCATCCCTAAAAGTTAACCACCCCAACTTCTTCACTTCCAAGAGGTTTCTTCAGATGCCCCTTCCTACTGGCCACTCAGGCACCCTTTTGAGGTGGGAGGCCTCATGGTCTACTTTGTTTCTAGCTGCTTTGATCAGGACTGTTATAGCCAGAAAGGTGCAATGATAGAAGAGGGGGAAACCTAAGGGAACATTGAGGATCTGTTTACATTATTGCTTAACTCCTCACACAGTGCCCTCCCTGAAATATACCCGGAGTCGAGTGTGAATTTCATGCTCTTTATTAAGCTCATAGTAGCAATGAATGAAACTTTCCCCAAAAGGTCTAGATGTATATACATTATTTACACAATGGGCCCCACATGATTGGCTAATTCCGGGCTGCTCCTGTAGGCCAATCAGGTTGCCGATTCACTTCATCCAAGAGCCTGATTGGCTGCTCCTGCAGGCCAATCAGGTCGCTGATTCACTTCCACCTGGAGCTGGATTGGGTGGCTCCTGTGGACCAATCAGACTGCTGCATTCTGGATCCTATTGATCTAGGATTCAGCTCAAGTACATAACACTCCCCCTTGGTAATTTTTGTAGCCGCTTTCACACGACGTTAGCCACAACCCATACTGATCCTGTAGTTTCTTGACAAATAGTGCTTGGCATTGAGTCTAGGTACTGGGATACACTAATAAAACAGCCGAACCCTACTTTGATGGGAACCAACCTGTGATATTCAAATGTGGTTCCTGAATGCTACCACTGTCAGTGAGCAAGTTTGTTCAATCCAATATTAAAGCAAGACAGTTGGTGCTCTATAAGACATACTGTTACAGCTGGAATATGTGCTCTAAAATGAAGGGCAAACTGGGCTGGATAAGGCAAGATGAGGCAACCCCCTTGAGTGGCAGGATCAATAAGAGCAGCAGACCCCAATGTAGATCTTTATTCCCCCCTGTTCCTGATTTAGATCTTGATTCACCCCTTCTTCCAGTGGGGATGGGGGTGCCATTTTGCGGTTTGCCTCAGATGTCAAAATGTTTTTGGGGTGCACGGGGCAACCTGTTTATAGAGAGCATTTAAAGGAGATGCTACACCTAATGAATATGTACAAATGAAAATGATGCATCCCTGCTGGGCAAAATTTGCGTCCGCTAAGAGGATTTAAGCCCTGGGCCATAGCAAATGGGCCAAGAGAGCCTGAGGGACATCAGTGGGTGTTGAGAATGGTCTTTGCCAGTCTTCCCTGAAACCAATGGATTGCATTCTTCTTTTTCTGAGTCAAGAGCTAAGGATGTGGATTTTGGTTCATAAAAGCAGGTCAGGCCTCCACCGTAGCTCCATAAAATGAAGCCCATAGCTGGAGCTGAGCCTAGTAAAATACATTAGTCATTGCATAGCGTAAGGATAAAAGGAAGGCTGGAGAAAGGCTGAGGGTAAAGGGGGAGAGAGGGCTAGAGAGGCTGCATTGATCCCTGTCCTACTTGTTCAGGTCTCCTTTCTCCCAGAGCCCGCTTGCTCCTTGTGGGGTCGGGGGGGGGGGCAGCCTGATGATTCATGCCCTAGTGGATTCCTAACTCCCAGGGGTGAGTCTGGGGCAGCATCTGGGGTCAGCATCTCCTGCTTTGCCTTTGTCTCCTGGAGTTTCTTGCCCTGGAAAGAAACTGACTCAGTCTTGATTCCCAGCAGGGGACAAAGCCTCAACGAAGGAGGCCAGGAAACAACCTTGAGCTAACCACAGCCACCCCTTGCCCACAGTCGTCTGCCCTGGACTTGTCCACTAGCCAGGCAGGCTGTAATGCTAACCAAGGGCCTGGTCAATGGCAGTTTCCACGGCAGCTGTACTAACCACAGGCATTTTTATATGGCTGTAGTGGCAGCCCCCTTATCCTCCATTTTCAGTGCTTTGTGGGAAACATATTGGGCTCTGGGGAGGGCATTATTCAGGAACCTATGTTTGATCAAAGACTCTTTGGAGTCAACCCAGCGTTGTTTTGCCCCTGTGAGTAAAGGAGCGACTAGACAGAGTGGCAGGGCAAGTAGCAACTTTAGGAGGACTTCAACTGGGAAAATTGCATTGGATGGATGGATAGACTCTTAATCTCAGAGGCATGGGTTCAAAGCCCACTCTGTGTATGTTAGGGTGGAGGGGAACCCACTTTCCTCCACTGCTGCGGAACCTGGCAGCCATGCAGCAGCAATGGCCTTTCAAAAAACCCATGGGATGTCCAATTGTACATTTCCTATTGTGTCATCTATCTAGATGTGACCTCAGGGAGTGCGGGGAGATATGGACATAGGCTGAGATAAATTGTGTGCTGAGCTGCACCATGAATGGGGCTGAAGTGTACCATCCTATCAAGGCAGAAGTAGGGAATCTCCAAACAGTATTTAGTTCCGCTTTCATCCTGCAAAGCCTGGTCTATTGGGGCAAATGGAGCACTGCACCACCAGCCTCAGCCTGCCCCCAGCTAGTTCCCAGCTGCCTGCCTGCCTTCTTGCAACCTGTCGAGAGGTGGTGGCACCTTAGTTTCAGCATTGCCATTGTTGAATTCAGCATGGAGAAGGATGGGGACAAATCTAGAAGCAGTTGGTTTTGCCTCTGGGGGATCAGAGCTCCTTGTTTTCAGGGGCAGCACATTCCGTTTCACTGCCTGAGGCGAAATGTGAGCATGCCACCCCCCTCACCTCCTCACTTGAGTTGCATAGCGGCACATTCTAGCAAGATCTCATAAACGCTGTGAGCTCTCATGAGATTTTGGCAAGATCTTAGTTTTATAGCTAACTGTACCTGCCCATGTCGGAGCTGGAAAATTAATGTTCAGATTATACGTTCGCCTCATTGATGTATTAGAATGAGCTGGATATTAAGGTGATTATTGTGATGGTGATATAAAGATGGGTACTAGTTGCATCATGGGAAAGCTGACTACTAATGCCCCTTTAAAAAAAATTAGAGCAGGAATGGCTAACCTGTCACCCTTCAGATATTCCTGGACCCTAAATCCCATTACCCTTGACCATTGGCCATGCTGACTGGGGTTGATAGGAGCTGAAAATCAACAGCATCTGCCTTGAGTATAGGACCTAGACATTGATATTTATTTTCAAAGCGGATATGACAAGCAAAATGACCAGTGTCCTTACCCATGTTAGCAGCCCTAAGAATCAGATATTTACTTTCTAACAGTGTGGATTTTAGAGCTCATCTCTCCATTAAGTAGGAGATTTGCCCTAGATTTATTATGAAAACCCTAAGGTATAGCTGTAATCTGAGCTTTACAGTTTCCCTCCTCGTGTTGGTTGATGAAGACAAATTAAACAGCTAGCTTCTAGTTTTTAATATTTTTCATGGCCCGCTTAAATAGAGCCTGGCTGTGGCATTTTATGGGGGCAGAAGCGACACCTGGTGGCCAGAAGCGCACTTCATTAATCCTTTGAGTCTATGAAAATGTTTTCGCCACATCACATCAATCGCTAGACGTCCACAACAGTTATTTCCCCACTTATTTTGATGCGTTTGTTGATTCACAAGGGTGTGCAAAAACTGGTCCCTTAAATCCATGGCAAGCTGGATAAAACTATGTTTTTTGTGTTGCTGAATTCATAGTTTATTTTTTTAAATGTTAAATCCTTTATAATCCTGGGGTGATCTAGCACAAGAGTCCCGTGTGCATGTTGTCCGGTTATGATTGCCACAGTCTAACTTGGCAAATAATGGATGACCCAACCATTTATCATATAATGGGAGGCAAATCAAGGATACCACCACCACTTGCAATTGTGGGTATCTAAGCACCATCATTTATTTTATTAATAAATATGGCATTGAAAACAGTTCACTTATGGTTATCATAGGCCCCTCTTTATCCTACACTGTGGAATGGAGATTACAAACTAACACTATGTGCTCTAGTTCCACAAAACACTTTTATTGCTTTGTTTGGGGGGCGGACAGGCTTTCCATCATTTTTTTCTTCTTTCCAGAAATATTTTTTCTCAATCATATTTTGAAACGGAAGGCACCGTTGAACCTGTTGCAGAACATAAGGAAAACCTTTCCCCATAATAACGTTCCTATAAAACTTATAAAATGCAATTAATGTCTGCTCATAGATCTCTACGATGCGTATGGTAAAACACCTCAAGTTGGGTTTTTTGTTGTTGAAGATTTGACAGACCTTCCTGAAAACAAGGAAGGGTTTGAATTTTATTTTTTTCTGCTTTCCCAATACATACTGAGGGAGCCTGGCCCCCTTCTTGGTTTTTTTGGGGGGGAAGGAGGTCCCTCAGCCCCCCCCTTTGGATGGCACCCCTGGAAGGTGAAAAAGCTTAACTTTATATGGTTGTTTTAAAAAATGGAACAATACCCCTTCATTTGCTGATCATTCTGCTGAGACAAGAGCAGATCAAGCTGGATTTTCCTTCCTGGTATAACCAATATGCAGCGTAGACAAAGGCAGAGATAGTGAGGAAGCAGCCAGGTGACTGTTTTTCCATGTAGGGAACATTATTATACAAAAGAGTCTTGTATTTGATTGATTGATAGATTTCATTTAAATCCCATCTTCCAATGAGGAGCACAAGGTGGCAAACATGGCTCTCCTTCTCCCCTTTTTAGCCTCACAACCACACAGTGAGGTAGGTCAGGCTGAGAGAAAGTGACTGACCATGGGTCAGATAGAACTTGCATGACAGAGTGGGGATTTGAACCCTGGTCGTCTCCCAGGTCCTCGTCCTGCACTCTGGTAGCAACTGCTACAACATATGGGAGAGTTATGTTAGAGCCTCAGACTCAGTTTGTAGCCTTCTATCCTTGACTTCAATAAAGTTAGAAACCAACTATATAAAAGAGATTTTCTATCATAATCTTAAATCTGGGAAATTAAGCTTCCAGGAGAAAGGGTGCGCACACATTACGCATTTTAAGCATCTTCCCCCTCCAAAAGAATCCTGGGAAATGTAGTTTTTTTAAGGGTGCTCAGAATAATAGCTTCATGAGGGGTAAGGATAGAGGAAGCAAATGCTTGTTCGACTTAAGTACTCTGTTAACCTTTGTTTTTTTTGCTGGAGCAGAGACCCTTCCCTCTTCAGGCCCCACATTATAAATTTGTCTTGCCAACTACTTGCTGTAATCTGACTCTAGTTTTAATGAAAATGGAGAGTGGATATGTAATTTCACTGAATCACCCTTGCAATCCTTTTCCCCTGCCAGAAATTCCAGTTTCCCCCTAAGTAGGGGGCTGAGAACTGTGGGGATTCTGAAAACCATTCAAGGCCTCAGTCGCAGGTCACATGCTCTCTCCACAGAGACCTTCACTCAGGTGAGTGACAAGAGCCGGAGAATATGGACTTGGTTAAATTATTTTGGATAGCTGCATAATCTTAAAATCCTATGTCATAGGAGTAAGATAGGAAGTCCCCTTCATTACTAAACTCTTTCCACCAATTTTACTGCAGAATGCAATCCTAAATGAAATAAATTACATAAAATGTAGAGTGAAGGAGTACATTCAGGCCAACAGGGAGGTGATGGCCCAAGTGTTTGGGTCTGAGCGGCCTCCCTTCTGCTTTACCCCAGTTCACACAGGTCTTTCCTGAGCAGGCCCTGGGAAGATGGGGGAGAGGATGTCCCAACATCTCTCTTGGGCTGCTGCTGATTCTGTCGCAGGCCGATGGTGCGCATCTGTGCTCCCTTCCTTTCATTGCAAAGCACTATCATGCCTTTACTTTTTGAATTCTGACCTGATACACAGTTTACTAAGTGCTAAGGCAAAGGACCCCTGGATGGTTGTCCAGTCAAAGGCGACTATGGGGTTGTGACGCTCATCTCGCTTCAGGCCAAGGGAGCCGGCGTTTGTCCACAGACAGCTTTCCAGGTCAGATGGCCAGCATGACTAAACTGCTGCTAGGAAGCTGGAAATAGACATAGGCCCTCACTCTTTCGCTTCAGCCACCAGTGCAGCCATGACTGGTCTTGCGTGTGTAAACATCCGTGGAAGGTGGTCTCTTAGAGCAAATGGGGCAAAAGCCAAGCAACCTCAGCCAGTGCCCACGTGCCTGTCTCCTTACTTGCAACCTGCCTGGGGGGTGGGTGGGTGCTGGCTGTCAGCTCCCTCATCTGAAGGTCACTTCCTCCCCGTATATTTAAAGCCCTCTTCCAACATTTTAGCAGTCTTGGAGAGTGTGGGGAAATTGCAGTTTGTTAAGGATGCTGGAAACCGCAGCTCTGTGAGTGAGGTCAGGACCCTCAAGAAACTACATTTCCCAGGATTCTTTGGGGGAAGCCATGACTGTTAAAGGGATATAAGAGTGTTTTAAATGTAAGGTGTGGCTGTGATCTTTGCAGAATTCAGTGAGGAGGAGGATTGGAACAAAGCTAGAATGAGCTGGCTGTGCCTGAAATTGGCTCTAGGCCCACCTACCATTGGGCTCCTTGCTTTCCACCTTGCCGATCCCAATGGGTACCAGGCATCAGTGACAAATGTGAATCCTTGGGGTCAGGAAGAAATGAACCTTCACAGTCTCATCTACTCCATGGCTGTGAATGGTCCACCTTTTTTATGTTTGACACCTTTTAAAACGTGTACCACTAAGTACTTTGTCATTGTTATCTTCTTCCACTTCTTCCTGGAAAGGTTTTTCCAATCATCTGGGGAACAAGGCTTCAACTTTGGGATGAACAACACAACATGTCACAAAAAAGTGATTTTATTACATCCTTAGGTTCCTGCTTTGGTCATTGACCATTTAGGATCTGAGGTACAGTACAATGTCATCTTATGTGTGGGTTTGGTTCCAAGCGTTCTGCTTATATACAAAAATGTGTATACAGAAACCTTGGAAAGACCCCTGTGGGTGCATCCCAGGGCTTCCAGAGCTGGCTCATAGAGAGAGCCTTGCTTCCCAAGTAAGGCAGAGAGTATAAAAGCTGCCTACCTTGCCTCCATTTAAGTTGCAGGATTTCAATGAGCAGCCTTCAGTCACGTATGGTTGATATCACGCAAGTTAAATGATTCAGGAAGGTTGTTGGTCTGACGCAGTAGAAATATATAAAAAAATTAAAAAATTGTCCAGTAACTAAATTTGTTCTTGGTATGAGCTTTCGTGTGCATGCACACTTCTTCGGATACCAAAAACAAACTTAGTTGGTCTCTAAGGTGCGACAATTTTTTTAATATATTTTATTTTTTAATATTTCAAGTTAAATAAGCGTAAGGTGTGATCTTCCTGTATAATGTACGTGAACTGAAACATCAAAAGTCAAATGTATAAGGAGGGCCCAGGAAAATTCAGGAAAATACAGTAAGGCAAAAGGAAGAGAGAAACACACTGTGGAATGCAAAGATGAAGAGCGGACATAATTGAATAGTGGATAGGTCTCTCTCATTCAGCGGACTGGTGAGTGGAAGGACTGGGCAGGATCCTGGAAAACGACTGTTGCTTTCTCCTCTTCTCACTGAGAAGCTGGAGAATGGATGCAGTAATGACACAGTTCAGATAATCTTTGGAAGCCCAGGGAGTCCATCAGTTTGTGCTGGTGGGTATTATCTAGGGCAACATGGCCATAAACAGGGAAGCCAGCTGCATGGACACGCATGCCATGTGCCCTCTGCACCATAGATGAATAGCCCCTTTGGCGGTGGGATGGAAGGGTATAGCTGTGTGCACTTGCGCCCCAAGAATCCGTGATGATCCAGCTGATAGGATGACCATTGGAGTCCAGGATGCAGGTACTGGGGAAACATTGCACCATGTTGGCCAAGTATATCCGGCTGTGTTCACTGCCCCCATAGTGCCACGTTTCATCCAGCAGGTCAATGTGGGAGCTATTTAAGGAGGAAAAAGTGAAGCCTGGATCTAGCCTAGGAGAGCAGAAAGATGAGCAATGAGGAGGGAGCTGAACATGAATGCAGAAATTATCTTCTTGGCTCATCCTCAAAGTCTCCCTAGTTCAACACTCCAGACAGATACCCTGGCAAAACCACCAGCAAGCTGGCATAAAAATGATGCTGATTCCATGTCGTTTGCCCTAACATCCAGCAGTTTGGACTAATGACCAATTGATACCTGTTAGAAGCAAACAATAATGCATCCCCCCAACTGATTTTTTTTGTGTGTGTGTGTGTGTGTGTGTAAATGGCAGGTATCAGGAACTGTTTGATTAGTTGTGTTCCCCTCCCTTCAATCTCACCCCAGCAGAGCATGCCTCATCTAAGATGGTGCCTGTCACAGAAAGAATTGTTCATTCTGCTCTTAGGATGCCTTTTCTAAACTAGACCCCTGATGCAAATCGCCTTTTGTGTGGCATTCCTCCTTCCTTTCTAGAGTGGGCAAGGCTACCCCTTTGGAGTGCCGCCTTTGGTGCTTTGCTATCCCAACTACAAGAAGGAGTGAATGCCAGGTTTGTCCATAGGCAGAATCATAGAATTGTAGAGTTGGAAGGGACCCTGAAATGCAGGAATTTCAGCTAAAGTATCCATGGCAGACTGCCATCCAACTTTGACTATGGAGATTCTCCTATTGGAAGCACACAGGTTAGCCAGTGCCTCAACCAGGAAGTAGGGAGCACAATGGACACTCACCGGGGCTGAGGCTGTTTATCTGGCTTGGCGTTCAGGTAGATGAAGTAGGTAATTGCAGTCAACTGGACTTTCTTGAGAACAACAGCATCTTTAGAGACCTCATGTATCCCATCATGGTTCCCTGTACAAAGCAGTAAAAAGTCAGAAAGAGAATGGTGTTGCTGGGTGACGCAACACATATATTGTTAGGTACACATATATTGAACTGCTATCACTCAGATGGTCATCCAAGGTTGTTGCTCTCTTTCTGCCCTTGGACAGTGAAAAGCTCTATTGTCCTTGTGGTGCTGTGGAGAAAATACATGTGCAGTCTGTAGGGAAGAGCAAATCTGTCACTTTTAATTTCTCTCCATTTCTCAGTTCAGTTCTCTACATTTCATATCAGCTTTCATTAAAAAAAAATCCTCATGAGACTGGAGTGGGCTGTAGGAGACAAGACAGCTTCTCAGATACCCAGATCCAGAAAGACCTGGAATCTAATTCATGTGTCCGCCTGCCACCCCATGTATTGTTTTGCATTTATTTTGCTCATGTTTCTACATTACATTCACTTTTGTCACTTCCATTTCCTCATCAAATTTAGATTAAGTAACTAAACTGAGTCTCCTTATCTCATAACTCCTTCCTTAGAAAGAACAGCTTGTTACCACAGAGAGAAAAGGCTTGGTCCCAGTTGATGGCATCTGTGTCAAGCAACAGTCTTCGGTATGCATCAAGATCCCGATAAAATGCTGCATATATATTGTTAAAGGAATCCGAACTGTCAGAAACCGTCTAAAAGAGAAACATACAGTTTAACAGGTAAAGCTTTTCCAGATGTTGAGATGAAATGATGAAGTTTCACCTGCTCCCTTTGGCAGCTGTTAATGCCAAAGGTGCGCTACTAGACCAAAGCCAACATCCCCTTTCAGTTTGAGCCTGGCTTAGAGGAGGACCCAGCACAGAACACGCAGCATTTCCTGCTGACATCCCACCAAGCACCTCCCACAAAATCAGAGGATCACAGAGCTGGAAGGGACCACAGGGGTCATCTAGTTCAACCCCCTGCAATGCAGGAATCTCTTTGCCCAACCTGGGACTCCAAACTATGACCCTGACATTAAGAGGCTCACGCTCTACCCATTGAGCTACCCTTTGCACAAAGGCTATTACCCCTCTCTGTGGACGAGTCAGGACCGCCTTGAAATCTGGCCAAGAATCCACAATCACCTCATGGCCCACTGGGTTCCCACGGTTTATGTTCATGACTTCACCATAGACCTGTCAAAAGTCATAGGATGTCAGAGTTGGTGCTGTAGTTGAAGGAAGCAGCCTGGGAGAAATGTGTGGGATCTGGGGAGGCCATCTGTGGTGTGGTGTGTCGGGCTTGTATCTGCTGCATGCCTTGAGTGGGGTGTCCTGAGTGATGAACAGGGATAGAAGAATCAGTTGATTTTCTGTTTCTCTCAGTTTATCATTTTTCTCGTCTTAAGCTCAGTCCTCCACATTTCTACATCAGCTTGCATTTTTAAAAAAATGAAAGTTCATTGGCATTTTTGTGTTAATTTCGCTTAATATGCATGATTATTATTAATTCACACATTTTTAGAAAGCAATTTCCGCAATACAATGTCATTTTACTTACATGTGCATTTTTAACACACAGTTTACCCTCTCAGTCTTGTGAATGTTACTTGGCTGGAGAACTTCATAGCAAAATTAAGAGAAATGTAGATTTCAAAGGGCAGCTGAGTTTTGTCATGCGTTGCTTCAGAATGTGCAAATTAGGTAAGTTCACCTATAAATGCAAACTGAATCACATTTCCTCCCTCTTCCCTAGTGAGGGCTTAGTACCTATCACCCAATGAACTAATTGTAGGAATTCACATGGCCATTTCACATACTGTGTACACATTTCACACCAACTGTACCCTCAGTATGGAGCTGCAGCCAATATTAGCTCTCTGTGGAGTATATCTGTATGGTACCCTATTCAAGCACCTATTTATTGGATTTTTAAAATCTTCTCAGATTCCAAATTTGGATCTTTGAGAAGATGCAAGAATTTGGTCCCATATTCCTAGCTAATAACCCAGAATACATGGCTCAAGATCACCTGAAGTGTCTGAGGGAGGCTTTTCTTCAGCAGTCCTTCCAGGGACCGCAACTTGGAAGGACAGGATAGGATCAACATAGCTTGGGAGGCAGAGGTTGAAGCAGGTACCAGCAGAAACAGTGTGGGTTGTAAGCACCTGAGAGAGAAAGAGAGAGACTAGTTCTCTGTACCTCAGTGTAACCACCAAACTGAGATGCCTTCTTTTTCACTGAAATGATGGACTTACTTAACCAACAATGGTGCCACAACTGAGTTTCTAAATGTAACAGGAATCCCTTCCTCGATAAATAGAGAATAAAACATTCTCTTATGAGCAACTGGTGTTCTCCCACACTGTCATTTGCTCACCTGTAGTCCTCCGTGTCTTCTTGTTGAGTGGTACAGTGTTGAGTGGTACATTGTGCAACAGGTTCAAAGAGGAATTTTGAACCCCCGAGGATGGGGTGACAAGGACTTTTAAGAGTTTCTATCTTATCCCAGCATACAGTTCATTAAGCATCATCACTACATCATTGCTACATCAGAAAAGGGGTGGGTTATACATGATTAACATAGGAGGAATGTGTTGGGGCAACAGGTGGATACAGGATATGTATTGGGAAGTACATTCTAAGCACGTACTACAAAGGGACAATAGAAGATTGATTTGCATAGTCTGCCACCTGGGCAAGTCCGGAGGAGTGCCTTTGCCCAGCCATTGACACCTATGAGTACCTTCCTGTGAGTACGTGACCCCCGCTTGAGGGATTATGGCGGGGACCGAATGGTTTCCAAGTCCTTGGCCAATGAAGCAAATTGACAGTGGAATGAAGGAAACTGGCAAAGGAGTTGATTTGTATGATTTTTAAAGCTAGGTAACTTCCCGGAGCTGTCAAGTCTAAAGGATACATTTATGCATAACATTTGTAACATTTAACAACTTTAAAGATGTGCCCCACCCCCATAATTTCCGTAACTTACAGATTCTCTTAAGAGCCTCTGGTGTGCTGTCAAACTGCTCAGTCAGAGTCTCCTCACAAGCTCTTTGTGTTGGCTGCTTTATTTCAACGAGGGGGGAGGGAATGTATACGTTTACCAGAATGAATGAACTATTAACAGCCATCTTCCTGACGTTCAGTGGTGCATCTACATACATTAAGACCCTGGACTTAATGGACTTTAGGCCTTTCTCTTTAGATGGCCGTGTGATTTCAGTTGTGAAGCATATAATTAACATTGCTCTTCTCCCTCTGACAGCCATTTCATCCTTTACAACTGCTGTGTCAGACATTATGAACACGCACAGTTCTGCATAATAAAAACACTTAAATTACAGTACCGTCCTGGCTACAGGAATAAACTTGAGCAGACATTGCTGTCATGTTTAGGAACGCTGCTTTATCAGAGTCCCCCATCACATGGGGTATCCTACTCATATTAAAGTGAATGCAGGAAGAGGCCCATGTAATTGCTACCTATATGGGTAGGATTGCCTAAGCAAAAACGTTTTAAGCAGGTCCCAGAAAGAGAACAGTTATGGTGCCTCCTTAATGTCAATAGACAAGGAGTTCCAGTCAATAAATTAAAACACCAATGAATGAATATGTCAGCATCCAAAGAGATGGCATTTAAAACCTCTTGTTTTGGCATATTGGCGTTGTTTCATGACCAGCAACAAATGGAAAAAACAGACAACCCTGCTACCAGGACAGAAAACATTTTATTCATTGGATATATATATTGCCTTCTTGCCAAGTTACCGAAGGTGCTTTACAACTTTAAAATACTAAAATAATTATTTTTACATCAAATGTATAGTCGATTCAGGCCTACTGGGTGGTGATGGCCCAAACTGGAGCCAAACTTTGGCAAAAGTTTTGCAGTGCCTCATAAACAGAGCAATGGGCCACTCAAACTCAGGGGTCATCCAAAAACCAAACATTGTCTGATTTGCTCTAAACAGGGGCCAAACTTTGAGAAAAGTTTGGCATCAGTGTTTTGCAGAGAAAACACTGCATTTTGCAGCACCTCACAAATGGAGCAATAGACACTCAAAATGGGGGTCATGGGTATTCACCCAGAAACCCAACGTCATCTGATTCAGTCCAAACCCAGCACCAAAGTTTTTAATCAACAGGAATAGGGGTAGCATTTAAATGGAAAATAGAGTAACGGGGAATGGTTCTTGGAAGGGTGTGATAATCTCCCTCTCTCCCATTCAGAGGACTGGTAAGTGAAAGGATTGAACAAGATCCTGAAAAACGACTGTTGCACTCTCCTCCTCTCACTGAGAAGCTGGAGAATGGATGCAGTAATGACACAGTTCAGATAATCTCTGGAAGCCAAGGGAGACCAGCAGTTTCTGCTGGGTGGTATTATCTAGGGCAACAAGGCCATATACAGGGAAGCCAGCTGCATGGACACGCCTGGCCTGTGCCCTCTGCACCATAGATGAGTAGCCCCTTCGGCGGTGGGATGGAAGGGTGTAGCCATGTCTCAGTGTACCCAGAGATTCCATGATGATCCAGCTGATAGGATGACCATTGGAGTCCAGGATGCAGGTACTGGGGAAACATCGCACCATGTTGGCCAAGAATTTCCGGCTGTGTTCACTGCCCCCAAAGTGCCACGTTTCATCCAGCAGGTCAATGTGGGAGCTATTTAAGGAGGAAAAAGTGAAGCCTGGATCTAGCCTAGGAGAGCAAAGAGATGAGAAATGAGGAGAGAGCTGAACATAAGAATACAGAAATTATTCTTCCTGGCTCATCCTCAAAGTCTCCTTAGTTCAACAGTCTTAACAAAACCACCAGCAAGCTGGCATGAAAATGATACCGATTCCCTGTTGTTTGCCCTAACACCCAGTAGTTTAAACTAATGACCAATTAATTGTTTAGTTGAATAGATAAAAAAGAACCCCATTAAAAGTGATTGAAAATGCACCCTATTAATCAAACACTATTATGTGGAAAAATAACAGATGGCAGGCACCAGTTTGGAAGTGATTCACACACACCCTTCAGCAGAGCATGCCTCTTCTAAGATGGTTCCTGTTACATGAAGAACTGCTCGCTCTGCTCTTGGGATTCCTTTTCTAAACTTGACCCCTGATGTAAACCTACTTTTGTGTGGTATTCTTCTTCCCTTCCTTGAGTAGGCAGGGCCACCCCCTTTGGTGCCTTGCTGTCCCAGCTACATGAAGGCAAACTAAGGAGTAAACGCCAGGATTGTCCATACGCATTTTGACTATGGAGATTCTCCTACTGAAGAACCACAGGTTAGCCAGTGCCTCAACCAGGAAAGAAGTAGGGAGCACAATGGACACTCACCGGGGCTCAGGCTGTTTATCTGGGTTGAGGTTCAGGTAGGTAAAGTAGGGGGTTGCAGTCAACTGGATTTCCTTGGCAGCAATAGCCTCTTTAGAGACCTCATATATCCCATCATGGTTCCCTATACAAAGAGGTATATGTCACCAAGAGAGTGGTATTGTCAGGTAGGACAAGAAATTTTTAGCTGCACATATACTGAACTGCCATCACTCAGGTCATCCAAGGTTCATTGCTCCCTTTCTGCCCTTGGACAATGAAAAGTCCCATTGTCCTTGGAGGCTATAGAAGGAATACATGTGCAGCTGGTAAGGAAGGGTGAATCTATCAGTTTTGATTTCCCTCAGTTTCTTATTTTTTCAACCTTGTTCAATTCTCCACATTTGATGAAAATTCATCCACATTTTAAGGGCAAATTTCTTCTCTCACATACACACAGATTGTTTTCACTAATATATGCATCTTAATGCACACTTTAGTATGTGCATCGCATTACTTGGCTGGAGAACTGCATCACAAAATACCCTATCACTTACTCGTAAGTACAGTATTGCTAAAACCCATTACAGTGGTACCTCGGGTTAAGTACTTAATTCGTTCCGGATGTCCATTCTTAACCTGAAACTGTTCTTAACCTGAAGCATCACTTTAGCTAATGGGGCCTCCTGCTGCCGCCGCGCCACCGGAGTATGATTTCTGTTCTCATCCTGAAGCAAAGTTCTTAACCCGAGGTACTATTTCTGGGTTAGTGGAGTCTGTAACCTGAAGCGTATGTAACCTGAAGCGTATGTAACCCAAGGTACCACTGTATTGTTGTCTCTCTTTACTGTAGATATTTATTGACTGGTTTTCTTTTAAAATGTATTCTCAACTCTTTGAGGAGCTTCCTCCACAAAGTCTCCAATGAAAAACCAACTGCACTTGAATATTTAGCTATAAAAATGCAAAATACTGGACAAATAAAGGTGTAGAGAAACAGTATACTAAACATTATAGAGGTTATCAACACAGCATTAAGAAATAAAAATCAACCAGAATTTGAAAGAGCACAAATAGAATGGACTCATTCAGGAATGCTTGGGAGAAAACAAAAGTTTCAATAACCATCAAAAACATATCAATGTTGGGGCTTGCTTTGCTTTTAAGACGAGTAAACTTCAGAAAATTCTGGTACCACTATACTAGAAAGCCCATGCTCACACCACAGCATGCTTTACCACCAGACCTGTGTAGGGCTTTATACACCACTAGTAAAACCTGGAATGTAGCTCATATGTTACTTCCCCAATGTATTGTTTTGTATTTTATTTTGCTCATATTTCTCTATTACATTCACTTCAGTCACTTCCTCATCAAATTCATATTAAGTAACTAAACCGCGTCTCCTCATCTCGTAGCTCTTCCCTTAGAAATAACAGCCTGCTACCGTAGAGAGCAAAGGTTTGGTCCCAGTTGATGGCATCTGTGTCTAGCAACAGTTTCCGGTACACATCAAGATCCCGGTAAAATGCTGCATATATGTTGCTCAGGAAATCCGCATTGTCTGAAACAGCCTAAAAGAGAGACATACAATTGAACAGGTAAACATTTTCCTGATGTTGAGATGAAATGATGGATGAAGTTTCACCTGCTCCCTTTGGCAGCTGATAATGCCAAAGGTGCGCTCCTAGACCAAAGCCAACACCCCCTTTCAGTTTGAGCCTAGCTTAGAGGAGGACCCAGCACAGAACACGCAGTGTTTCCTGCTGACATCCCACAAAATGTATCTTGCAAAATCCCCAAGGGCTAGTACCTCTCTCTGTGGACGAGTCAGGACCACCTTGAAATCTGGCCAAGAATCCACAATCACCTCGTGGCCCACTGGGTTCCCGCGGTTTATGTTCATGACTGCACCATAGACCTGTCAAGAGTCACATGATGTCAGCGTTGGTGCTGCAGTTGAAGGAGACTGCCTGGGAGAAATGTTTGGGGTCAGAGAGAGAATGAGTGGTTTGTGTCGGGCTTGTATCTGCTGCATGCCTTGATTGGGGTGTCCTGAGTGAGCACTAGGGATAAGAAAATCTGTTGATTTTTCATTTCTCTCAGTCCCCCCCATTTCCCCCATCTTCAGTCCACCTCATTTCCACATTAGTGTGGATTAAATAAAAAGTCCTCATAAAAATTAGTGGCACTTTTTGGTGTTAATTTCACCTAATATGCACGATTATAACTAATTTACATATTTTTAGAAAGCAATTTCCCCAATACAATGCCTTTTTATGAATCCTTTACTATATGCATTTTGTGATTGTCACTTGGATCAAGACAATAGTGCCGGCAGTGGTTGCTACGCCGCTGTGTGAAGAACAATATTGCAAGATTCAGAAAAATGTGGAATGTGTTTTGTCATGTATTGTTTCAGGAAGCGCAAATTAGGTCGCGCAAACTGAATTGAATTTCTCCCTCATCCCTAGTGAGGGCATTCCACCTCCCACTTGACAAACCAAGTGTAGGAATTGACAGGGCCATTTCACACATCACACACTCAGTTCACATCAGCTGTGCCCTCAACAAGGAGCTGCGGCCAATCTTATCTCTCTGTGCAGTGTGTCTGTATAATACCCATATTTTCAAGCACCTGTTTATTGAATTAAACAAACTTATCAGACTCCAAATGTGGATCTTTCGGAAGATGCAAGATTTTGACAGGAATTTGGTCCCATATTCCTAGCTAATAATCCAGAATACATTGCTCAAGATCACCTGAAGTGTCTGAGGGAGGCTTTTCTTCAGCAGTCCCTCTAGGATCTGCAGCTTGGAAGAGCAGGATAGGATCAACATAGCGTGGGAGACTGATGCAGGTACCAGAAGAAACAGCACCTGAGAGAGAGAGAAAGAGAGAGACCACTTCTCTGTACCTCACTGTAATCCCCATTCTGTAAAGCTTCCTATGTGACTGAAATTACAGATTTTTTAAAGCTCTGGGCTAACACAACTGAGCTTCTAATTGTAACAGGAATCCCTTCCCCTCCTTCCCGCTCAACAGACAGAGAAAAAATATATTCTCTTTTGAGCCGCTGATGAACTGTTACACTGTCACCTGCTCACCTGTGGTCCTGTTGAAAGTTACAGATTCTCTTATTAACTTCTGGTGTGTTGTCACATTGTCAACTGCTCACTTATGGTCCTCCATGAACCAAAGCAGCAACACAAACCTACTCACCCAATGTCTTGCCCACCCAGCTAGATCTTTGGACTGCTTTGTTTCAAGGTTGGGGGAATGTGCAAATTTACTAGAATGAGTGAACCATTAACATACATCTTCCCAATATTCAGTGGTGCTTCTACGTATAGTTAGACTTTGGACTTAATGGACTAGACCCCTCTCTTTAGATGGCCATGTGATGTCTGTTGCGTAAAAGCACAATTAATATTTATCTCCCCCTTCCATTGCCATTTCACGTTTTCCAAATGCTGTGTCGGGGCAGGACATAACGAAGAGTTTTCTACCCCTGATTAAAAATAAAAATAAATTATGACCATATGTAGTTCCACATCATGAAACCACTTAAATCACAGCACCGTCATAGTGACTGGAATAAAACTGAGCAGACACTCTGCATGTGATTAGGAACACTGCTGCATTAGGGTCCCCAATCACATGAGGTGTCCTACTCATATTTAAGTGAATGCAAGAACAACCCAACACAGATCTTGCCTACTCAACACTGGGGAAGACATGGACTAATAGAGGAGTATGTGTGCGTGGCTGTTGGGGATGAAGCTTGCATGTGCACCCTTGGTCTCCCTCCCCATCCACATACACACGCCTAACATTTTGCTGTTAATGGCTACTGATCATGGTGGCTCGGTGTGTACTACTCTAGTAGCAGAAGCAGTATGCTTCTGAACACCAGTTGCTGGGCAACATGAGTGGGAAGAGTACTGGTACTCTGAACTCATGTCCTGCTTGTGGGCTTCTCATAGACATCTAGCTGGCCACTGTGAGAACTGGATACTGGACTAGATTTTTTTCTCTCTCTAATCCATTGGAGCGTCTTTTCTGTTCTTAAAGCCAAGTGTAAGAGTCCCAGTGTCTTTTTTGCTTGGAAAAGTGATGGAAGAGAAAGAAGTGCTTAAGGAGAAGACTTGTGTGAGAAAATAAACAAGTGTAGTTTTTTCCTGTGGAGGAAGTTGGGTTGAGGGAATCCAGATTGGGAGGTTTTGGAAATAGGTATATTAATTTTAGGAGGGTGATCATTTTTGAACATGGCTATATTGTCTGAGAGGGTGAAGTTGGTATTGTTCAATTCCCTCAAGTCAATTTCCCTTCCTATAATGGATTTTTGTATATTATTTTCACTAATATCTTCATTTATTCATAGTTATATGCACTTTTGTAAACATTGGTTGGAAAACTGCATGGCAAAAATTTGGAAAAGGGTAAATTTCAAAGGACAGCTGTGTTTTAGTTCATCTTTGGTTTGGGAAGTGCAAAATGCAGTCTGAATCAAATTTTCCCTCCATCCCTGATTCTGACCAACAGTACTCAGTCAGTCCCCTATCTTTTTTTCTTTCCTTTTGGTGGAAGAAGTGGTGACTGAATCAACCTTATTTTGCAACATGTAAATAGGCCTGTTGCAAACTTCACCTGGAGGTGTTTCCCTATTAACTGACTATGGGCTCCAATTCACATTCAGAATTTAGTATGCGTGAATTCTCTCTTAGGTAACATTTGACAAAGCCTGTGAATTGGTTGAACCAGACACACCATTAATCTCCCCACAAGCTATATCAAAAGTTATTTCAGTCAAGGTTATTGTGGTGAACTAGATGAAGTCAAAGTTGCTGGAGCAAATTGAATAAAGCTGGCAGTTTGAACTGAGTTGAGGAAGAATACAATCTCCTGCCCCCAGACTGCCTGCAGAGAGAGAGATTTGGAATCCTTGGGTACTCAGTGTTCTGGATAAATAGAAATAGTATTTGTCACATAGGGTTATCCAGAAGCGAGTAGCTCTTCACCACTTGCCCATGACTGCATCTGTAGCTTGATTCTCAGGGAGAATTAATAGGATGTTTCAAATAAGAGCCTGAGGAGAAGCAGAGGCTTTAGCTGCTGGGTGCCACTATCAATGCCCCGACCCCACATGAATTCACACTTCCTCTGAGGTGACTTGGAAGCCCACCCAGCCTCTCTCTCTTTCTCCCACAACAACCCTGTGAGGTACATTAAATTAAGAGACAGTAACATGTCCAACTCTACTTAGCAAATGAATACAGTCAGTTCTCTTTTCTTTGGATGACTGCCCCCACTCTTGTACAAATTAAAACCCAGTGCATTTACTGCAGCCATGACTGAAGAATAACTGAGCACTGGAGTCTTATCAATAAATATATATTTCATTAAATATTATATAATTTCATTTATTATATAACAAATTCTTATATTTCCTTATACTGCTCTTCCTTTAGCAAGTTCTGGGATTCTTGGGGGAATCCCAGTGGTCTTACTTCCAGACACTGCTTTGATCCATCATTCCCATGCTCAGTTAGGTCCTTCTACAGCAATGAGAGAGAGAGAGAAAAGGCCCGTGTAGAAGAAATGCAGATAAATTCAGTAACAGTTATTCCCATTTATCCTATCCCCCTGTTTCCTTTCTCTGTGTTCATTTTCTTCTTCCTTCCTTCTGGCCGAGAACGTGCTGGCCTTGAAAGCTGAGAGCCGTGGGACAGACTCGCCTCCAGATGGATCATTTGCTTAAGTTGACCGTAAAATTGTGTCTGCTCCAGTGCCGCCATAGTGGCGCTGGAGGGAGCCTGGCCCATTCCAGCTGTTTGGCACAGTGGGTGGAGAGGGCATGCAGGATGCCAAGTTAGGACTCCCTAGAGGGTAGGCATGGTTCAAATGCCTCCCTTTCAGTCTGTGGCATGAATATTGCCTCTGAGAAGAGCAACTGAAGAGGAGTCCCTGCTGCTTTGACATCATTGCCGTTTGGAGAATTCCTTCATTCATATAGTGGACGCTGTTCTGTAGTGGGAGGCAAGAACTCTGGACAGATGCCAAGGCCTACCAGCTGGTCCCCACTTGCAGTTCCGGCCCCAGTTTGTCTGCAGTCTGCCCAGGGCTTCTCCTAGAAACAGCTTCTGCAAGTTGGATGGAAGAATAAACGCTTGTTTAGAGCACCAAGGTGGTCTAGCCCCAGTTAACATGGCAGTTGCTTTGTGCCAATTTGCTTTGCAAAACCAACCAACCAGGATAAATAGTTCTTTAAGCCAGGCTTTATGTGGCATTCCATTCTGTTTATTTTTGAACTGTATGCGCCTTTAAAACTTGTTTGGTTTTGCAATGGCTATTGGTGATAAAGTAAATTGATTAACTGCATAGTCCAAGGGGATGATTTACTACTGAACAGGGATGACAACAGGATTTTCTGGGGCCAGTATACTGTGTGGGGATTCAGCCCTCTGCTGCACATGCAAAAGAAGACATAATTTGCATATAGTGTATATCATATGCAGATTTGTACCCCTTTTTGCAGGTAGGTCTGAAACATATCAGAGATCACACACAGAAATAAGAGGTCTGATGGACAAAATATCAATAGGGGAAGCTTTCCCTATAACTGTAGTTCCATACCAGTACAACTTTGCTCTGTTTAATATCCCTCTGCAACATAGCTGGTAAAGACATGAGAGAACTGCTCTCCTCCACAGCCAGCCCCAAACCATGCAAATAAATCAAGTTTCATGAGTTGTAAACTAGTTATCTCACTGTAGGTCTTCGTCTGCTGATTTTAGGATAGCAAAACTGCATTCAGCGCAAGCTCAACCTAGTACTGTGGATGGAGGGAGTCAAAAGCGATTTCAGATATAGGCAATTCTGCTCAGATGCTCATGACTTGATAGCAAGATTTAAATAGGGGGGAAAGCAAGCAGAGCATTAATTTGTTGTGGTTATTTATTAATAACTACACCAATATTTTTTTTCTTTTTTTGAGCAAACAGGATTTGAAATCCCTACTCAGCCATGAGGTTCATTTGGTGCCCATGAACCAGACATTGTCTCTTAGAATAACCCACCTCACAGGAGAAACATGTACCACCGTCAAGTGAGCTAGCTCAGGACTGAGTTAATACAACTGAAGTGGTCCTCTCTGCCTGCACCTAGGGAGTGCATCACCCCCCTTGGCCCCAACTAGAGCTGGAGATGCAGCCTGTTATATAAACAACATGTGAAAATTGTGAGCTATCTGTGTCCTTTAGCTATTTCAGCAGCTAAATGTCTGCTTTGTTTACTATTGTTGTGGATGTACTACAGAGAGGTCCAAGACCAGATGGGGAAAGAGCCAAAGCCAAATGATGGGTGTTTCTTGACCTGAAGTTGGACCAGTTTATTGAATCCCCCAAGGCAAAGGAAAGTAGTTATTATTTAAAGTTGATCCCTAGATGGCATCAAGAACACAGCTTTACTTCCTGTGTGCCTCCAACAAAACATATTTAGGTGGTGTATTTTACTCAGTCTGTGTAGGAGAAGGTACCATTGATAGGTTGTATTGAATAAAATTCCCTTCAAATTAGCCCTAATTGGTGCTGATGGTATAGATTTGAACAACTATTCCTACTCAGTTTGCTGCATTGTAAGATTATATTTTATCAGCTCCCTTCCCCATTTCCTTTTATATGTTGGTTGTAATTGTTCTCTTTTCAGTGCAGACAGAATTAGATATATTTTGTATTGTTTATTTCTGGTTGACTTGTAACAAATGGAGTTTCAAGGCATGGTGTTCTATGTTTTATTAATAATAGTTTGATTATGTGTCTTAGCTGAAAAAACCATAAACTAAACTGAGGACATTTTTTGATTTACTAGAGTTAGTGCTTGATCATAAGAGATAATGTTGTGGGATAACCAGGCTCATATAACCAACAACACTTATGTCTAATTAATGCACGAAGGGGTTAATACCATAAACTATTCTACCAAACTTAGCTATGTCCACTTCCTCCTCACCTTGGGAGGAATTGTGTAATCAAGCCTTTGTTCTCCCCCAGTCTACTTGAGAAGCTCAGTGAGTGAAGAGGTTTGAACTGGTTGCTCCAGTTCAGACTGCATGGCTCTCACAAGCCACTCTTATGTTCCTATATCAGAAATTTTGGAACTTTCACCACTTTGCAACTAAGCCAAGTTTTATTGCCCATGCAACTTTCTGAAGCACACAAATCTGACCTTTGAAGGGTTTGTAAGTAAACCATTCTTAACTTACCAAACGTGGTCTTTTTCTATGCTAGGGGAAGAGGGAAACTTTGGAAGGGACTTCAGTTTTAAAGGTCTAACTACCGTACCTATATTTCCATGCTTTACTCTGCTATGTGTTTTGTGATTTTAAATCTCTGCTGGGGTTCTCTCAATTAAGAATGAAGTTAAAGGAGATATTCCAAGAGCTTTATCTTCTTCACTGCTTGCCAGACGCCACCAAACAGAGGATCTGGAATGAAAGTTCTGGATAATAATTTCCTGCCCAGAAGGCTACTTCCAGCACCACTCAAAGTTTAAAGTGGAGGTGGGGCAAATAAGTTGAAAACTAAGTTTCCCCCCTGCTTAGGCAGCATGATGCTACAGCATGCCATGAGTACTTGCACATGGACAGCTGAATAACAAAAACAAAACCCATAATGTAAAACAACTTTGAAAATACTGAGGATAAAAAGGCAGAAATTGTCAGAGGCATATAGATTAGCTAATGTTTCATGAGGTGTGTGTGGAACTCACAGGCTACAGTAGCAGGTGAAAACCTTTATTCAAATTGGCCTCAGATTAACATGGCCATCTTAGCCAGGGAATGTATACTCATGCTAGATTTAAACAAGCTTGGAACTAGCTCAAACAATCTGGAAATGACAAACAAACTGAAGTGCTTGAAAATCTCTTTTCTCATAAAAGAAATGCTGTAAAATAAATCAGATAGTCTTGTAAAACAACACCAATATACGCCCAGAAAGAATTACCTTAGATATTTTGTGTTGTAGACAACTTATTTCTACTCACAGTAGACCAGTAGAAATGAATGGACCTAAGCTAGTCAGAGATCACTGCAGATGGTGACAGCAGTCATGAAATTAAAAGACGCCTGCTCCTTGGGAGAAAGGCGATGGCAAACCTAGACATCATCTTAAAAAGCAGAGACATCACCTTGCCAACAAAGGTCCGTATAGTTCAAGCTATGGTTTTCCCAGTAGTGATGTATGGAAGTGAGAGCTGGACCATCAAGAAGGCTGATTGCCGAAGAATGGATGCTTTTGAATTATGGAGCTGGAGAGTCCCATGGACTGCAAGAAGATTAAACCTATCCATTCTGAAGGAAATCAGCCCTGAGTGCTCACTGGAAGGACAGATCATGAAGCTGAGGCTCCAATACTTTGGCCACCTCATGAGAAGAGAAGACTCCCTGGAAAAGACCCTGATGTTGGGAAAGATGGAGGGCACAAGGAGAAGGGGACAACAGAGGACGAGATGGTTGGACAGTGTTCTCAAAGCCACAAACATGAGTCTGACCAAACTGCGGGAGGCAGTGGAAGACAGGAGTGCCTGGCGTGCTCTGGTCCATGGGGTCGTGAAGAGTCGGACACGTCTAAACGACTAAACAACAACAAGCTAGTCAGATCAACTCATTTCAATTGGTCTACTCCAAAACTACTTCAATTGGTCTTTGAATAACATTGGATACAACCCCCATGGTAGGTAGGCATATAGATAGTTAGACAGAGTTCATGAGTAAAGTAGTATAAGGCTAGAAACCTTGATCAACAGCTTATGGAGAAGTAAATCAAAAAAGTGATAAAAGGGAACAATGTGAGAAGTCTAGTAGCGCTACACAGATTGTTGTGGTCTCATCTTTTTTTTGGTTTTGTTTGTCTTTGTAATGATTTGGTCTTTTAATTAAATGGTGACATATTGGCTGTATATATTTAGGAATCCCCCTGATGACCTATGTACTGAGCATTGATCTTGATTTTCTTCCTTGGAGGCTTTTAAGCAGAGGTTGGATGGCAATCTGTCATGTATGATCTAGTTGAGATCCCTGTAATGCAGGGGGTTGGACTTGATGACCCCCACGGTCCCTTCCCAGATACAATTTTAATATTCTGACTCTAGAAACAAACTGTTGCCTATTGTGTCAGAAGGAGACCTCCATCACATCCCCCTAGTAATGTTACAATGCTTTACAAGGTGTTTAACCTCTTTACGTGAGGCAAGTGAATGAATGATTAAATGGATGTGGTGCTTTAGTAAATAATTATATCTGCAGTATTGGGCAGGGGGCGACAGGCAACTCAACAAGCTTCTGTGTCACTGATATATGTCTGTCTCAAACGCATTGTATGTGTTTGGTGAAATTGGGCACCATATGGGAGAGATAAATATGACGAGCCCTGCCTAAAGGTGCCTCTGTAGGTATGCTTAGATGGCGATGGCATCTAAACAAGATGTGTCCAAAGTGTTGGGCTCTGACTGACGTTCTGTTGTACAGAATATGAGTCGGGTTAACTCAAAGAGACTTAAAAAACCACTTAAGATTAACTTAAAAGAGACAGAAGGGAAAATGTGTTTTAGACTAACTGAATATCCATTGGGACTAACTTTAACCTTAATTCTTATTGGGTATGAAAAGTAGCCGCAATAGCTGCTTTGCTATGTATTTCAATTTAATTTTAAATATGTCGAGAGCAGGCCACTAAATCTGGCCATGATGCTAACTAACCCTGAAGTGATGTGCAGTTCTGGGAGCGAAAGGTTGCAGTGTGCTATCTTGTGGGCTGGAGGCTTGGTGTAAAGAAAAGCACATAATTCGTCAAGGGCAAGATGTGGAATCCTTGACGCTTCAATGTCTGTTTGCTAGGCTGGTTGTCTGCCAAAACCGTAGTATACAGGGGGAACCCACATGCGTGCAACTTCACAGCTGTTGCCCTTGTCACAGCTGCCACACAGCCTTGTCCTCGGTACTGAGGGAGGGTGTAGCCATGCGTCAAACAACCCATTGGATCACTAAGGCACCAGGAAACCAGCTGGCCTTCTTTGTCCAGGAGGCAAGCACTAGGGAAGTTGTGGATCAGGCTGTCCAGATAGCGCAGGCTCCAATCATTGCGCCCAACACTCCAGTTTTCATTGAGCAGAGCTGAATGAGAGGAGTTTAGGCTGCCCAAGTGGAAGTGGCCACTTCTGTACCTGAAATACAAAGAGAGGCAGTGATGGTGGTTGAGCAGACTGAAAGCATCCCTTAGTATTTTGTCACTATCAACCAGAACAAAGGAACAGGAAATTGCAAGAGAAACTCAGGAAGTGACTCTGTGACTTTCTCCTCCTGTTTTGTGGGCGGGACTAAGCCAGGACATAGCAATCAGATGTGGAACTTTGTGTTGGGTTACAATTCACTGCTTACTGATTATGAGGAGGAACGTCTGAGAATTCTGATGAAAACAGAAGCAGAAATTGCTTGTGTTCGCCTAGTCAGCCCTTTTCCCGAACAGAATACAGCCCAATGAATACTGGATATTTGCTGATGTTATTTTCAGTCCACAAATAATATGCAATGATATTGTTAAGAGTTGCAGAGGAGAGCTGAGGCCCTCCTTTCCCCTGGACCCAGGAAGTGTTAAAATATAAGTCAGGCTAGCTTCCTGTGCTGACGTGATCACCTGGCCATTAAGAGAACAAAGGATTAAGAGGCTTGGTGTGAGAGGGTAAATGGGTAGGGGCCCCCTCTCTCAACTAAATTTCAAAGGATGGTTGTATTTAAGGAAAGTGCAAGTCAAATAAGTTTGCCTTTAAATGGGAACTAAATTTAATTTCTCCCCCTCTCCAGTCAACAATCTCCCATCATTTAGATACCCCAGGGTGAGAGTGCACTCACTAACCGGCTCTGACAGTAGGCAGATGGGTCAGGATGCAGGATTGTCTGGTAGAAGTATGGCTTAAGATTGACACGTCTGGATTCTGCAATATCTCTGACAGCTTCATATAAACCATATTGGAGCCCTGCACACAATGAAAATGAGATATCAACCTAGGGATGATGAATTAGATTTTCTAATGCTCTGTGTCTGCCCCTCTCTTGCTATCGTATGATTATAGTGTTGTGTGCCAGTCCAATCTTTGAGCGGTGCGAGATTCCAGGGGTTCCAGGCGATTACCCAGGGTTGGTGTTTCCTTTGGAATGAGGGACAGCAGAGACTGTGGTGTCTCTGTGGCATGTGGTTTATTTACGCATATACACAACCTGAGCAGTATTAACACCCCAAGAGGGACTTGCTTCCCCCATGGTCACAGCTCTCAACTCAGCCTTTGCCCACCCATTTTATAACTACCCACCTATTTTCCATTTCACACAGAGCCACTTCCTTGGTACCTCTCAATGTCTCATCACCTTACCAGGATAGTAGCTTTGCTATTCCAGGAATGGAATAGGTAGAGCATGAGGAGCTTTACCTTGAAGCTGAAAGGCCTTTCCCCAGTCAATGGCTTCTTCATTTTCCAACAGTGTTCGCCAGGCGTCTACATCCCAGTAGAAAGCAGTATGAAAGTTGGAGTAGCAATCCTGCTTGTCTTTCACTACCTGCAGAATGTGGCACAGTCATTTGGCTATTGACAAAACACAGGCATCAGGGGTTGGTTGGGTCTTATTAACGATGGAGAGCAGGAGCAAGAGAAAGGCAAAGGAGGCAGGAACAGGCCCAGCACCACCATGGAGTGCGTCTCCAATGGCTTTCCAGCCTCAGAAGCTACCATGTCTTGGGCTTTTTCTCACAGGTTCAGGTGACGGGTTATGGGAGAATTCTCACCTCCTTACGTGGGCGGGTAAGGACAACTTTAAACTCCGGCCAAGAGTCCACCACCACTTCGTGCTGAGCTGGATTTCTACGGTTGATGTGCATCACAGCTCCGTTGGCCTGCCAAGGAAAGGAGGGGAGTTAGCTAGAGCAAAAATCCATGTTGCTCCATGAGAAAATGGTAGGAAATGCCATTTGTTAAATTGATGGGGAAAGGGGACGGCAGTAGAGGAGCGAGGATTACCGGAAGAGCCTGGGGCAGGTGCCGTTGCAGCACAGTCTCAAGCGGCTTCAACTTGGAGGGTCAGGTCAGGATCTGCATGGCTGGCCAAAGAGGGGCTGGGGGCTACGTCAGGTTCCAGGAAAGATAACGTGGCGGGGAAGGAAGCACTTGAAGGAGACGAAACGCAGAAAGAAATCCATCAGACCCTTACACTCAGCACTACTGGACAACCCACAACCAGAATGACTTGCCATTTCTCATGAAATCTCTAGTACTCAAATTACTTCACTAATTATGTCTGTAGATCAGGGATATATGGAGTTGATTCCTATTCTGGCTGAGCAGATCGACACTGGCTGCCCCTCATTCAGACAGTCCCCAACTCCCCTTTGCAGCTCGTCAAACCATTTCCTTATTTTTCTAGTGTTGAGGCAGAGCTGAATTGGTAGGCAAGAAGATTTGAGTCCCACTTATTCAGGGGGATTAGATTGTCCCTGTCAGGGAACTGCCATCAGAGCATCAGGTGGTGGAGGGACTCAGGCAGGATGAAAGAGACTCAACTGCTGAAGCAGGGACCAGCAGGGGGAGGAGTGGGTCTCTGAGGGAATGCGAGCAGGAGGGAGGGCTCAGGGAGGCTTCCAGCGAGAACAGTGGTGAGGTATCGGAGTCTCCCATAGGGAGACCCATACCTCGCATGAAACTGTCACGCCGTGAGTCCAGGAGACGCGTTTCCGTTAAGGAACTTCTTTGCTGGAAACGCTTCCGCAGACAGCCACTGTCGGACTCTACTAGTGACTAGAGCAGACATGTCTGAGGAGCTCCGTCACACACGGAGGTTTGTGGGGGCGCACAAACTCTGAGGGAGCACGTTTTCACGCACAAGCAGCTAATCAAACCCTCACAGCAGTCCGACAGTCTTTGTACGCTGCCTGTGCAAGAGAAGGCATCATGAGCGAACCAACCGGAACCGGAGGAGCAGGGGCTGGAGCTGGTCCAAGCTTGGAAGATAGATACCGAGCGTTGGAGGTTCAACTGGCCCTGCAGACGGCGAGGCTGGAGGAGAGAAGGGCTCAGGATGCAGACAAGAAGGGGAGAGCCACTCAATTCCCCAGAAAGGTACCAGGATTGGTGCAGAAATTTGGGGGGGACCCCAAGGACTACCATGCTTTTAGGACAGAGATGCAATATGCCCTTAATGTGCAGTTCGATGAGTTCCCTGATGAGGAATCGCGAGTTGCTTTTGTAATTGGGCATCTTGAGAAAGGGGCTAGAGACTGGGTTCGACCCCTAATGGCAACGCACAATGACATACTAAAGGACACAATGAAGTTCTTTCGTGCAATGGATATCATGTTTTCCAGCGATATTGAGGAAGGGGTGGTGCGCAGACAGCTAATGGCTTGTAAGCAGGGGAGTCGATCTGTCCGTGAATATTGGACTGAGTTTACCATGCTGATTCACAGACTGAGTTGGGATTTATCGGCGGCACCCGTTCAAATGCTATTTGAAGAAGGTCTTTCTTCGGGGGTGAAAGACGAGCTGGCACGGAGCCCCAGGGCGGAGTCTATGGATCAGCTGACCAAATCTGCGCTGACCATAGGAGCGCGGCAGGAGGCAAGAGCCTTGGAGAGGCGGGAAGGGAGAGGGGAACGTTGGAAGGAGTTCCGCATTCCAGACATTCCTGAGCCAGCTTTCCCGCCGGCAGAGCCGATGGAAATCGGAACAGCGCGCGCGCGCGCATTTTCAAAAACCAGCGAGGGAGCTAAGAAGGAGGGAAAGGGCCCCCGGAAATGCTATCTCTGCCAACAGCCAGGCCACTTTGCCAGAGTCTGCCCCCAGAGGAAGGAATGGCAAGGGATGGTGGGAGCTGTTGAGGGGGGAGAAGAAGGGGGAGCGGAGCAGGTAAAAGCCAACGCCTGGTTGCCACAATTGGGGCACTGCAGCCAGGCCAAAGAGCAGTGAAAGTGCCCGTGCCAGAAGCTCCTCGACCTGCTCTAGTGATTGAAGTGTCGCTAGAGCTGCAGAATGGGCATCCCCTAAAAATAAAGGCGCTATTGGACTCAGGCAGCTCCTGCAATTTTATGAGCAAGGAGTTTGCTGCTGAACACCAGATACAGACCATCCCTTTAAGCAACCCCCTGCAGGTGACCACGATTGATGGCAGGGAGTTGTTGGGAGGAGGAGTCCGCTTGCAGACTGTCCCAATGATAATGAGGGTGGCAAGGCACACAGAACTGATAGCGTTTAATGTGGCCACCCTGGGAGGCGCTCCCATTATTTTGGGAATGAGCTGGCTAGCTCTACATGATCCGCTGGTTGGCTGGCATCAAAGAGTGGTGTCCTTTGGTTCAGCACATTGCCTAGAACACTGCAAAGGGGAGAAGGGTTCAGTAGGGGCCCAAGCCACCCTAGCAGGGACTGAAGTAATGGGGAAGGTGAAGGTACCACCACAGTATGCAGATCTCAGCGACGTGTTCAGCGAGAAGGAAGCTGACCAACTACCACCTCATAGACCCTTTGATTGTCAGATCAATTTACTCCCTGGAGCACAGCTTCCCGTGGGCAAGTTGTATGCCATGTCAGACAGGGAAATGCAGGAGTTGCGAGGGTTCATTGACAAGAACCTGAAGAGAGGCTTCATCAGAGAGTCCAAAGCAGCAGGGGGGAGCCCAGTGTTCTTTGTGGACAAAAAAAATGCGGACAAGCCGAGACTTGTATGTGATTTTAGGCGGCTGAATGCAGTGACTGAACCGGTGGCGTTCCCTATGCCCAGAATTGATGATATTTTAACCATGGTGAGGAAGGGAAAGATTTTCACAAAGCTGGATCTAAGGGGGGCGTACAACCTGATACGCATAAGGAAAGGGGATGAATGGAAAACCACCATGTTTACCCCTTTGGGGGCGTTTGAATACCTCGTTATGCCATTTGGATTACAAGCAGGCTCCGCGTGTTTTCAATCTTTTATGAACCACGTGCTGGGCCCTTTGCTCTACAAGAATTGCGTTGCCTTTCTAGATGATGTGTTGGTGTATTCTGAGAATGAGGAGCAACATGTGAGAGACGTCAGAGAAGTGTTGAGCAGACTGCAAGCCAACAGGCTGTGGGTCAAACTGGAGAAGTGTCGGTTCCATACCAAGGAGGTGGAATTCCTGGGGTACCGCCTGTCAGACAAGGGATTGGCCATGGATCCCGGCAAGGTACAGGCAGTGCTGGAATGGAAAACACCCAAAACCAAGAAGGATGTGCAGAGGTTCCTAGGGTTTGGAAACTTTTATCGTAAGTTCATCCGCAACTTCGCCCATCTGACGGCGCCCATCACTGACTGTCTCAGCAGTAAGAAGAAGTTTGTATGGACGGCGGAGGCGGAGCGAGCGTTTGAGGAACTGAAAAGGGCCTTCGCCTCTGAAGAACAACTTCTGCATGTGGATTTACGAAAGAAGCTAAGGGTTGAAACAGACGCATCTGACAGAGCCATAGGGGCGGTGCTTCTTCTGCAGCCGGGGAAGGAGGAGTCGGAGTGGCGTCCGTGTGCCTTCTTCTCGCGGAAGCTGAACAAATCCGAGAGGAACTACACGGTGTACGACCGAGAACTGCTTGCTATTCATGAGGCGTTCCGGAGATGGAGGCATCTGCTAGTTGGTGCACAACATAAAGTGCAAGTGTGCACGGACCATAAAAATCTAGAGTACTGGAGAACGGCGCGAGTGCTCAACCAAAGGCAGTTGAGATGGGCCCAAGAGTTCTCCAAATTTAACTTTGAGATTTGTTATGTGCCAGGCCCAGAGAATGTTAGGGCGGACGCTCTCTCACGCAAACCTGAATATTTGGAGGGGGAGGGAGCACCCGAAGAAACCCATATCATTCCAGAGGACCGCTGGGTGTGTGGGGCGACTTTGGTGGGGCAAAGGGAATTGGTAGAGGGTACGGTGCAGGATGCATACGCCCAGGGGAAACTCAGGGATCTCAGAGGGGAGGAAGACAAACCCGGTGGTTTTGAGGAGAGAAATGGGGCATTGTATTATAAGGGAGCGTTATATATACCTGAAGGGGAATTGAGGGAGAAAGTACTCAAGCAGCTGCACGATAGCCCCACAGCAGGGCACTTTGGGCAACACAAAACCATGTGGCTGGTTACCAGGGAATTTTGGTGGCCCAAGGTCAGGGAAGATGTGCGGGAGTATGTGAGAGGGTGTGAACAATGCCAAAGAGCCAAGGGGGAGAGGCAGGCGCCGGCTGGTTTATTAGAACCACTGCCCACACCTGAGAGACCGTGGGAAGCAGTGGCAATAGATTTCATGACTGATCTGCCAAGGTCTAGAGGGAAAACAGCCATCATGGTTGTAGTAGACCTGTTAACTAAAATGGCCCACTTCATAGCCTGCTCACATGCGGTTACAGCAGAAGAAACCGCCAAATTGTTTGTAGAGAATGTGTTTAGGTTGCATGGCGCCCCCTTGAGGGTGGTTTCAGACCGAGGGAAACAATTTACTTCCAGGTTCTGGAGGAAGCTCATGAGCTTACTGCATGTAGAGGTTAATTTCTCGACGGCCCGTCATCCTGAAACCAACGGGCAGGCGGAAAGAGCAAATGGGGTTCTCCAACAATATTTGAGGTGTTATGTTAATGACAGAGAGAATGATTGGGTGGAGAAGCTGGCGTTGGCAGAATTTGCCTACAACAATGCAGAGAACGTGTCCACGGGGATGAGCCCCTTTTTGGCTAATCACGGGTGCCATCCCAGAGCCTTCCCAGGGGGGGAAGGGGAGAACTGGAGCGTTCCAGCTGCGGAACAGTTCGTGGAAGAAATGGAAGCGATCCATCGCCAGCTCCAACTCAACTTAAACAGGGCTAAGGAGGAATATAAGAGGCAAGCAGACAAAAACAGAAGGGAAGGTGAAAGCATCAGGGTGGGGGACCAGGTGTGGCTGTCAACCCAAGGGTTGCCATTCAAAGGAGGTTGTAAGAAATTAAGACCCAAAAGGCTGGGTCCGTTTGAAGTCATACAGCAGGTCAATCCAGTGGCTTTCAGGCTCCGGTTACCGAACCACATGAAGCTGCACCCAGTTTTTCACAGGTCGTTGCTGTCACCGTATAGAGGAGACAGTGAGGGGAGGGTCACTAGGGGACCAGCAATGGAGGAGAAGGAACACAGCTACCATGTAGCGGAGATCCTCGATTCCAGGTGGAAGGGAGATCAAGTAGAGTATTTGGTAATGTGGGAAGGGGAACCGGAGTCGGAAAACACCTGGGTTAGGGCAGAGGATGTCAATGACGAGGTTTTAATAGAGACTTTTCATCAGAGGTTCCCACGTAAACCTCAGCCTGTAGCGAGGTTCCGAAGGGAATACTTTGCCACCACCGACGAGGAAGAGGAGTTGGAGGGGTTCCCAGATTCTGAAGAGGAGGAGGATTCAGCTGGCCAGGACGACGATCGATGGAGAGAATTGTTCGAGACGTCAGAAGATGAGGAAGATTCGTTTCGGGGTTTTAGCCCTTCACCTCCCAGGGGGGAGGAATTGGGAGGGGGTGAGGGGGGCCCTGGAGGGGAGGTGGATGTCAGGGAACTGCCATCAGAGCATCAGGTGGTGGAGGGACTCAGGCAGGATGAAAGAGACTCAACTGCTGAAGCAGGGACCAGCAGGGGGAGGAGTGGGTCTCTGAGGGAATGCGAGCAGGAGGGAGGGCTCAGGGAGGCTTCCAGCGAGAACAGTGGTGAGGTATCGGAGTCTCCCATAGGGAGACCCATACCTCGCAGGAAACTGTCACGCCGTGAGTCCAGGAGACGCGTTTCCGTTAAGGAACTTCTTTGCTGGAAACGCTTCCGCAGACAGCCACTGTCGGACTCTACTAGTGACTAGAGCAGACATGTCTGAGGAGCTCCGTCACACACGGAGGTTTGTGGGGGCGCACAAACTCTGAGGGAGCACGTTTTCACGCACAAGCAGCTAATCAAACCCTCACAGTCCCCTTCCGAGGTCCACAATGACAGCTGCAGTGCTTACCTGAAGGGACACGTCTGCCTTTCAGAAGAAGGTAGCAGCCTATTGCAGGGCCACTGGCATGATATGGAATGCCATCCTTGCTCAGACAATTTATCCACTTAAGTATTTTTTTAAAAAAAATCCTGAAGCAATAAGCCATTAACTGGCTGGTGCCTTGGCCTTTTTCCCAGTGTCTCAACAGAGAAGGAAGTTTGGCTGCAAAATGCTTTTGCTTGACTCAGATGGTCACAAATCCAGAGAACATGAGAGATTCGGCATATACTATGACTTATGTCCAGGCTTCCATGTGCCCTTGGCAAGGAGCTGTATCATCAACTCTGAAGTCACCCTGCTGAGCGCTCCACCCCTCCAAGCCAGAGTCGAGGGGCGTGACGCCCCCCTGGGAGCGGGGGCCAAACTAACCATTCCCTAGGTACGCCCCTGCTTACACTTGGCCAAGTCTTCTCAACCCTGCACAGATCTACTTTGTTTCAAGTTCAGAGCAGGACAGCTAGGTAGTCATTCACCAGGGTCCCTTTCTCATTTCACTGCAATGTGGTAATGGGATGAGCTCTGACAACATGCAAAAGTCAGGATGCCCGACATCCCCAGTGAGGTAAAAGCTCCCTTTCAATCTGTTTCCGTAAGAATCCAAGAAAATGCACTCCAAGTTATACACCAGGGGTATATATATAGCTTCTGTCTTGGTGCCAAATTTTGATAAGTCGATCCAGAGTACACAGTAAGCTGGTTCATACATAACTTTAAACCACAGTTAAAACTCAACTATGATTTAATGTTCACCTAAAGATGGAAGAGAGGGACGTGGGTGGTACTGTGGGTTAAACCACAGAGCCTAGGACTTGCTGATCAGAAGGTCAGCGGTTTGAATCCCTGTGATGGGGTGAGCTCCCGTTGCTCAGTCCCTGCTTCTGCCAACCTAGAAGTTCAAAAGCATGTCTTTTTTTTCCTTTTTCTTTTTTAATAAAATTTTTATTGGTTTTTCACCTTTTATAAAGACAAAACACACACAAAAAAGACAAAAGACAAAAACATGTATAATTTCAGAAAATCCTACTTTCCTAACCCTGTTCCCTGACTTCCCCCCACCCCCCCTCGTGCATCCCAATTCCCAAAATTGTGTCAGCAAATTGGTATTTCTCCTCTTAACCATCTTAATATTACCTCTTTTATAAAGAAATATAGATTTTTCCTAAGTTGGACTCAAATTCCCTTCCATCGATTTCTCATTTTGTCTTAGTTTAAGGTCATATTAACTAAACCCAAAGGTCTTAAGAGTTTTTAAAATTCCATTCTTCCCTCCCTCCCATCCCCGGTTTTCGTCCTTTCCCAATACATGTCCAGAATAGCAGTTCTTAGCCTGGGTTCCTCACGTCCGAGGCTTTCAAGTCTCTTTCAGTCCCTCTCCGCCGGTCTTGTTGGTAGTCCTTTATGTCGGTCGTCAAATCTGAAAAGAGTTCTATCACCATCAAACCATATTCTCTTCCCACAAGGACATTTGAAGACAGCTGCTGGAAAATTTCCACAAAACCTGCATCTTCAGAGTCAGAGTCAGATTGGAGGCCCCAATCATATTTCTTTATTTTAAGTTCCTGTATTCCATAAATTCCCGGGACCTCCTCCTTCGTCTTTTGCCTCTTTCGCAGATTTGTGGTAAATATAATCCAAAAGTCTCCTTGCTTGTATTCCACAGATGTCAACTTCTGGTTGTTACTTTCCAACTTTACTTTCTCTTTTTCTTGTTTAGTCTCTTCCACTTCTTTGGATATCATTTCCGATTCAGCTGTGGGTTCTTTCTCATTCAAGTCCTCAATACATTCAGCAGAGCTGCTTGTTCCAGAAGTCAAGGTCATGAGTTGTTTATTCATAGCCAGACTCTGCTCTTGTAAGATTCCCACCAAATGAAACATTCTTTCGATTTCCACTAGTAACTTTCCATCCACAGCCATTGTAGTTTCACAGAGTTCCCCCTAGAGGGAATCTGGTTACTTATTAGTCTTTTCTCCAACAATCCTTTAACTTATTGTTATTACTTTGTTTCCAACAATTTTAGTTCAATTATAACTCATCTTAGTCCAGAGGGATCTTAAATGACAATTTTTCCGCTCTAAACTGTCCGTTTGACAGCTTTGACAGCTGTCAAACTCCGCACCTCTTACACAAGCTCAAAAACAGGACGCTCCCGGGCCCGGGAGGGGGGGTTGTTTACAACAACAAAAAAAGGCTTCCAAAACTGCACTCTCCAGCTCAAAATTTCTTTTAGCCAAATCTTGGAAGTTAATGTCTTTTTTAACTCACCCCTCAAAGGGTAGGCTCTCCAGCTTAGCTCTTATATCGTTGCTTAGATCGTCTGCAAGGGGGGGGTGCGGACTTCCTTTTAGCACACACCCCGGTCGTCTCCAATTCACGGGATAATATTCTTAAAGTCCAATTCCGTCTTACTCACGGGTTATTGTTTTCAGTCCGAATTTCAAGGAAGGAAGTCAGCGCTCTCCAGTCATGGCTCGCGGCTTCGCTCCGCCGAGGTAGCGATCGACTCTCAGTGCCACGCCACCCTCCGTATCCTCTCCGCAGCCTTTAAAAAGGCTCTTCGTGGATCGGGGGGCGCTTAAGGCACCCGCCGAGTCTTCAGTCCGCAGGCTTCAGCGCCTGCGGTTTTTAGGGGTCCCCGCGTCGCCGGCGCGGCAAGACCCGTCCTCGGTTGAGCCGATTCCCTCCGCAGCTCGGAGGGAATCCGCCATTTCCAGATCGCACCAACCCGGAAGTCCAAAAGCATGTCAAAGTGCAAGTAGATAAATAGGTACTGCTCTGGCAGGAAGGTAAACGGCATTTCCGTGCGCTGCTCTGGCCACATGACCCGGAAGCTGTACGCTGGCTCCCTCGGCCAATAAATCGAGATGAGCACCACAACCCCAGAGTTGGTCACGACTGGACCTAATGGTCAGGGGTTCCTTTACCTTTTAAGGATGGAAGCAGACCTGAGTAACAAATAGTTCTTCCTTTTTATAGATGAGAAAGCCTTCTATAGTAGAACGTGATTAAGTTGACCTGGTATGGGAAGAGGTGTTGGGGGCATAGCTGAGGAAGCAAAGGTTAACTCTTCCCTCTCCAGATGCAATCTCCAAAATTGCCCCTCTTTTGTTGCAACTAGATTTGGAAACAAAGCATACTACTGGCTCAAATGTAATTGTTGTGGGATGATCTTCCTGGAAATTGCAGGAAGATGAAAGGTTAACTCTTCCGCTGGTGTGCTCTCCACAAAGAGCACCTCTGGTATTATGTTTTTTAAAAACACCTTTTTCAAGTGTAATTGCTGGTGGGACTGCAGGTGGGTAGGGTTTAGAGTGAGTGTGTGGCTGCAGGTCAAATGTGAGCGGTTGTCAATGAATATTTATCAGGTTTGCAAATATGCCCATGGTCCCAAAAAAGATTGGCCACCACTGCCAATCCATGACTTTTGGGAGAACTCAAAAACATGTGCAATATATTGTAATATTTTGGTTGGCCTAATGGTATTTATTTATGTATTCTTTATTAAATTTCTATACCCTGCTCTTCATCCATAGATCTCAGGGCAGCTCACAACATAAAAATACAATATAAAAACACAAAATACATAATAAAAACAAGAGCAAACAAACAAAACAAAACACACAAACCAATACCCACCTCCCCAAAAAATATTGGAAATGCTAATATTTCACTATTATATCATTAGACCATTGCTTGGCTGGTTGACCATTCTAGATATATGGCTTAAGGTACTTTAAGTGATATTTTTTAGAAAACCTATATGTATAAGAGAGGAACAGGAAACTCCAGGATTGGGGGAGTGATGGGTTTGTTTCTCTTTCATTCAGAGAGCTACTGAAGTTAAAGAGAGGAGATACTTTGGGACTCTCTCCTCCTCCCTTTACTAAGTTGGAGAATGTATGCAGATATGACACAATTCAGATAATATCTGGGAGCCCATATATTTCAGCAAATTCTGCGTTTGGACATTATTCATGGCCGTATGGCCATATACAGGGTACCCTGCCATGTGGCTTTTCATGGACAGTGCCCTCGTCACTATAGCTGAGTAGCCCCTTCGGCGGTGGGATGGAAGGGTGTAGCCATGTATTTGTGCACCAAGAGGATCTGTGATGCCCCAGCTGATAGGATGACCATTGCTGTCCAGGATGCAGATATTGGGGAAGCACTTCACCATGTTGTCCAGAAACCGTCGGCTTTGTTCATTGCCCCCATAGGGCCATGTTTCATTTAGGATGTCAACATGGGAGCTTTTCAAGGTGGAAATTGTGAAGCTGGGATCTAGCCTGGAAGAAAAGACAGGCAAGAACAATATAGACAGAGATGTTGGGAGAACCCAGGAACCACCTTTTTGGCTCAGATCAAAGGTTCATCTAGTCCAACACATGGTAACACTGGCCAGCAACCTGAGTAAGTTGCAAGCAGGAAACCAGTTTGCTTTTGCACATATGGGCTGCTATATGGTGTCAACATAGCCATTAATAGACAAAACATCTTTATGAAACTTGTAGTGCCACCGTGGTGCTTTGTTGTGCCAGCCAGGAGAAGGCAGACTTGGAAAGAGTGAATGCAAGGTTTGACCATAGTATTTTGGCTATGGAGATTCTCCAACTGGAAGCACCACAGGTTAGCCAGTGCCTCAAGCAGAAAGGAAGAAAGGGGGCGGGAGCAAGGTGGACACTTACCGGCGCTGAGGCATTTTGTCTGGGTTAGGGTTCAGGTAGGTGAAGTGGGGAGTTGCAGTCAGATGAACTTTCTTGGCGGCAGCAGCATCTTTAGAGACGTCATAGATCCCATTCTGGTTCCCTGTAGAATAGTAAGATATTCAACAATGAATGATAATTGTGTGTGTGTTTTGAGGATAGGGCAAGAAGTTGTTCAGTGCATCAGGCCCGCAGTAGGGGGCAAAATGTTAAAGCCCCCTACCTGTCAGATGTGCAGGTGGAAGCTCGTGAGTAACCAGGCAAGACTCTGACCTTTCTTTTTCACGTTTTATTGGTGCAAACTATTTACAGTGCATAACTCCAAAGTTCATGTCCGTCTTAGTCACTTGCAGTTTCTCCACCAGCATAGGAACTTAGACACCCCAAATCTCCGCCTCCCCTCCTTGCGTTTCACCCCTGTGTGCAAGCAGGGTGACGGAAGCAGCGTGTTTGCCTCCTGGCCGGCCGGGCTAGCTGAGGCACTAGGGCTCCCCGTAGCATCTTTGAGCCTTCCCCTCCCCCTGCTTCCCTGGAGGTGTGGCTTTCTCCACTGCCAGACGAGGAGCTGCTTCTTAGAAGCGCCGGAGGCTCCCTGTATCCACCTGCCTCCCTCCCCCTTTCCAATGGCAGTCCCCTGATGGCACTACCCATCTTCCAATTTGACACCTGATATTGACATTTTATAAGCCCTTCACAGAATAATAATAATAATAATAATAATAATAATAATAATAATAATAATAATAATAATTCGTTCCGCAAGTCTTTTCGTCTTGCGATGTTTTTCGTCTTGCAAAGCACGGTCCGTCGCAACTGCGCCTCTTCAAGCGGCTTTAAGAAAAAAGCGCAAGACGTTTTCGTCTTGCGAAGCAAGCCCATAGGGAAATTCGTCTAGCGAAGCAATGCAAAACCGAAAAACCCTTTCGTCTAGCGAGTTTTTCGTCTTGCGAGGCATTCGTCTTGCGGGGCACCACTGTATAAAATCAAACCAAAAGCAATAACCCAGTAACCCCCCCCAAAAGACACATTCTAAAAGGGTGTTGGATGTCAATAAGATCAACTAAAGCCCTGGTTAAAAAGGAACGTTTTTGCCTTGTGCCTAAAGGTGTATAATGATGGTGCCAGGTGAACTTCCCTGGGGAGAGAATTCCATAGACAGGGAGCCACTACAAAGAAGGCCCATTCTCGTGTTGCCATGTGATGCCATTGCTGATTTGTGTGAATGTCACTCATGCCTAGTTTGGGCCTAAGGTGTAGTTACACCCTCTCTGCCTCTGCAGTCCAGAACTGCAGTCCTGAATACTGACCATTTCCCCATCCCACAGTCTGTCTGTGGGATAGATATGATGAAAAGGGATTGGAATAGCCATAATGAGCACATGTTAATTGTGGATTGGGTTGGCTTCAGTCTAATCCAGGGTATAGCCCTAGAAATCAATAAAAATATATTCAAAAGTTACCACACTGCTTAGCTACCTTTTATTTGCCATTTAAAAATTCACAGCCAAGGTGCGAAAAGACAGTTAGAAGGGACCACATAGGTAATCTAGTCCAACTGCCTGCAATGCAGGGATCTTTTGCCCAACGTGGAGCTTTGAATTTATGACCCTGAGATTAAGAGTTTCATGCTCTACCGACTGAGCTATCCCAAGTTTATTATCTTATTTTTTCTATGCTTGACTATTACAGTTCTCTTCTTTCTAGTTTGCCTGTTGTCCTGTTACCCAGACTTCTATTCTTAATTCAGCTGCCTGTGTGGTTTCCTCCCATGTTTTGGTTTACCTACATTTCCTTTTGGTTACACTCCAGTGAGTTCCTTTTCGTTAAAGGATCTCTTTGAAGTGATCACATAAAGTATTTTCACTCTTTAGCTCTTTCTCTTTTCTTCCTTTGCCTTCCTCTCATTTCCACTCACTGATATTCTTCACCTCCTGGCTAAAACTCCACGTACTCCTTGATTTCACAGTTCCAGCTTTTCTCTCTCTTGCTTCACATTTCCTCCGGAAACCATCATGGCCTCTCAATATTCACATTGCTCTTTCCTTGCAAATGTTGAAGTAACAGGTGAAAATGCCTCCCTCTTCCCAAATCTTTAACCACTACTTTCTCTATCCTCTTCACGTTCCCTTTGAGTCCCTCCCTCCTCCTCAATGGGCTTCCGCTTTTTGACTTCATTTCTCAACAGCACTTAAGTGTGTGAGACACTTTATCAGGGGCATCACATCTCGTTTTGCCATCTGAGGTGAAACCGGAAGTGTCACTTTGCCACTGCCACCACCATCCACTGGCAGAGGAGAGGCACAGGTATTGGTACTGAATTTGGGTGAGAGCATGCTGGTGGGGGTGAGATCTCACTCCACAAGATTTCGTGCACTGGAAATCAGCACTGGGGCAAGCGAGGGTACCACCTTCGGACATTCATTGCCTCACTCCGCCTGATGGCTGTGCTGGTCCGGCACTTTATATTCAGTGGAGGCTGGTCATTCAGGGTGAATGGGGCCTGTTTCATCAAGCCCACAGCCAGCTCCTCCCACCTGCTTTTTACTTTCATCCAATCTGGGGGGGGGGGCACTTCTATCAGCTTCCTCCTCCTCAGTCTCAGTTTTGCCTCTTGTAGAAGGCAAATGCTGCCTATTATGGGTTCTAGATCCATCTATATTGGTCTCCCTGCCTTCTGCCCTACCAGTTCCAATGAGAACCAGCCACCACAGTTTACATTAATTACAGTAATGTCATTTAAAAGGGGGGGGACTCTCTCATTTCATAACTTTTCCCTTAGAAATAACTGCCTTTTACCATAGAGACGAAAGGTTTGCTTCCAGTTGACAGCATCTGTGTCCAGCAACAGTCTCCGGTACACATCAAGATCCCAGTAAAAGGCTGCATATATGTTTTTATACAAATCTGTATTGTCTGTATCGGCCTAAAAGAGAGAGAGATGGAACTCATTAGGATAGGCTCCCTGCCATGCCCTTCTCTAACCAGTTCTTCTCAGGTTGCCAACTTTATTCTGGTAAAATTCCTGCGCTTTTTACTGCCTCCTGACACTTTATCAGATAAAGCTTTTCCTGATGTTGAGATGAAATGATGAGTGAACTTTCACCTGTGGGTCATTCCACGTCATGTCAATGCAGTCATGTCACCCACTGTCTCGGACTTTGATGAAACTTGGTGTACACCCTTCCCTTATGGTTGAAAGAAACCCCCTTAAATTTTCCCCCTCTATCTCAAATGGTTTTGATTTTATAGCACTTCAAAGTTTCATGAAATCTGCATTGTCTGTCCCTCTTGAGACCCTCGGGACATGTACACTTAATTTTTTTTCTCCATAACCAATGATCAGATCTCTTTGAAATCTTACACAGAGCTTAATAAGAGGATGATAATTTCAGCAAAAAAACACACCAGCACTCAAAAGATTTTATAAATGCCTAAAAATTTTTATAAATGTATTTATTTTTTTTTGCTGGAAAAACCAGGTTTAGAAAACCTCAATTTTCAGCGTGTGTCCATGATGGAACTCAAAGTTTGTGATGTTGAAAATTACTGCAAAGACATGCTCCTTCTCAACAAAGAATGAAATTAATGGGTTTTTTATTCCTTGTAATGAAAATTTTACGTTTTTTGGACATCGTGGTGGGTGGAAATGGCTACTGGGTACAACTTTCCTACAATCCATAGTGGTAATAGGAAAAATTAATGAAAGAAAGGTGTTCCTCATAAAAATTAACATAATATTGTTTATTATAAGTTTCCCCCCAAAAGTAAAGTGCATACTTGTTTTAATTTGGGGATATTTGAATATGAAGTTGTGAAAATTGGCTATCAGGAAGTAATACCATTGAATTTTCACAATGGATTTGCACAGATCAAACACAATTGATCAAAACCACTTCAACACTAGAAAAACTGATCTGATCATTGGTTATGGAGAAAAAATAAAATGTACATGTGCCAAGGGTCTCAAGAGGGACAGACAGCGCAGATTTCACAAAACTTTGAAGTGCTATAAAGTTAAAACTATTTGAGATAGAGGGGGGAAATTTAAGGGGGTTTGTTTCAATCATAAGGGAAGGGTGTACACCAAGTTTCATCAAAATCCAAGACAGTGGGTGATGAAACCCTTGTTTATTTGCGTGGATTTGATGTGGAATGACCCCTGCCAAAGGTGCCCTCCTAAACAAAAGCCAACATCCCCTTTGGTTTGAGCCTGGCTTAGAGGAAGTCCCAGCACAGAACATGCAGCATTTCCTGCTGACATCCCACAAAGCACCTCCCACAAAATCCCCAAAGGCTACTACCTCTGTCCGTGGACGACTCAGGACCGCTTTGCAATCCGGCCAAGAATCCACAATCACCTCATGGCCCACTGGGTTCCCACGGTTTATATTCACGACTGCACCATAGACCTGTCAAAAGTCATAGGATGTTGGTGCTGCAGTTGAAGGAGGCAGCCTGGGATAAATGTGTGGGGTCTGGGGAGAGAAAAAGTGGTGTGGTGTGTCAGGCTTGTATCTGCTGCATGTCTTGAGTGGGGTGTCCTGATCTGAGTGAGCACAAGGGACAGGAGAATCTGTCAATTTCCCTTGGTGTTACAGCTGAAAGAGGCAGCCTAAGAAAAACGTTTGAGGAGAGAATCGGTGGTGTGGCCCCTAATTCAGATTTTAATCTGCTGCATGAATCCCACTGTTAGTGACTAGCCCTTGAATGGTATTACCTTGACTGAGGACTTCCTGTTAATCAGCTGATTAACAAACTCTAGGAGCCCACAAGGCCGTGTCACATATTACACATATTTCTCACGAATCCTACCTCTCTGCTGAGCATATCAACATGATACACACATTTTCAAGCACCTGCTTGTTGAACTTAGAAACTTAAAGCATGCACCTAAAAATGTAACATATAATGGTGTTCTCAGATTCAAAATGTGGAGTTTTGGAAAGATCAAGAGATGTTGACAGGAACCTGGCCCCATTCCTAGCTCTTAAACCAGATTACAAAGCTCAAGATTACCGCAACTGTTTGAGGGAGGTTTCTCTTCAGCAGCGTCTCCAGCAACTGCAACTTGGACGCACAGGATAGGATCAACATAGCTTGGGAGGTGAAAGCCGATGGGCTGGTACCAGCAGAAACAATGCCTGTGATGAGCACCTGGGAGAGAGATCAATTCTTTGCTGCTCACCAGAATCCCCAAACTGAGAAGTCTTTTGTCATTGAAGTGGCTGGGGCAACCCAGTCAGATGGGCAGGGTACAAATAATAAAATTATTTTTATTATTACTTATTTAACCCCTATGTCTACACCCCAGTGTCAGATGGCACAGCTCCCCCTGGGCTTCTAAGTGTAACAGGAAAGCCCTCATCTTCCTTCCAGCTCAATTCTGATAAACAAAAACCTTCTCTTGTGAACTACAGGCAAGAAGCTCTCTTATACTGCTCACCTGCTGTCCAAAACAGTAACACAGACCTTTTCAATTGGAGTCCTCTTTCCAGCTTGGTAACTTTAGGGACTGCTATGATTAGGAGGGGGAATTTATACTAGAGTGAGTGAACCATTAACATAATCGTTCCTTGCGATTGTAGCCACAGGCCTTGTGGAATTGGATCCCACGGATGCAGAGGAATTGGCTGTGTTCCTGGATAAGAATGAGGTGGGTTTGCTGCAGCTTCTTTCACCAGGATGAGTTGAAGGAAATAATGGAGGATTTGGAAAGCAACCAAAGTCCCAGCTAAAGAAGAATGGCAACTTAAACTACAGTAGACCCTTCGGTTACATACCGCTCTGAATATGTAATCTTCAGGTTGCCAAAGTGGCAAACTCGGAAGTGTATTCTTCCAGTTTTTGCTGCTTGCGCATGCGCAGAAGCACTCTGCACGCTGAGTGTATAAATTCTATCGTGCTTTCTGTGTCCGCGGAAGCGGCACCTCTGGTTACGGATTCTTTGGGGTCTGCACGGACCCCCGAAACAAATTAAATTCGTAACCAGAGGGTCCAGTGTAAACAGTTAATGATCACCTGAGCAATATATGATTTACTGACAGTCCCTGTCATGCTGTTCAAATGATCCGTAAAACGGATCTTGACTATTAGCGTGCTTGTGCGTTGGCATGAAGGTTGAACTCAGAAGAGGGTTCAGTCATTGGTTTAATCATTCTGTAACAAGTCTAACAGAACTACAGGGATTATTTAAATAGTTCTGTTGTCAAATACAATTAGTGAACCATTGGGGAGGGTATTGGTAGGGACTGGGATTGAAGTAAACTGGTTTTCCCTCCACGGCTACAAGACTTCCAACATCTTGCTTCTCTGATAAAGATACATTTCTCTTCCATCAGCTAAAATTGGTAGCTAGAATTGTTTCCATAAAGTATTGGAAAGCAAATCTGATACTGGCACTCTAAGAATATGTCAAATTTTAAATAAATCAACTTTGGGCAGGCCAGGAAAAAAAACTGTACTTGTACCAGGTTTGAAGAATATTGGGGCTACACCCAACAATTGTGAAATGACCAGCAAATTGCAATGTTGGGCTGCCTTTTTGTCTTGGAGAAATAATTCATTCTTATGTCTGTAGGATGTATCTAAGATATTTTGTGAGGAAGTATCTTTGAATGAATTGGATGGACTTGTACTTACATATTGACATAGACTGAATTATCTCAGATATTTTGTTTGGTAAATGTATATAACTAATCTGGTTGGCCATGATGAGAGCAGGATGCTGGACTTGATTGACCTGATCCAGCAGGCTCTTGTGTTCTAGTTTCTATGTGAAGCATAATTAAACTAGATATCTTTATTGATCTTCCACTTTCTGGAGGGATAAATTTTAAAATGAGGTAAAGGTGAGTAATGAGAGAATTCCTATATTTATTAGGAAAGGTCTACAGAGAGTAAACTAAATGGGAAAAACAATTGGAGAGAAAAACAATGCTTCCAACCCATGAGGATTTATCTGAATCCTTTTTTCTTTTTTTGCAATTTTTGAATGCAATTTGTTTTATCACTAATGGAGAATGGGAAAAAAATGCAGTATAATTTTTCATTAAAGCACCAGTTCTCACTCTTGTTCTTTTCTTTGTAAGTTGCTTTCGGTTGCCCTGCGTAAGATAAAGTGACTAACAAATTCAGTAAATAATAATAATAATTTCAAATTTAAGGAAACATAAAAATAATAAAAGACAGCTGTATGTAAGTGTTGTTCAGTGAAATAGTCACTACCTTTTTCTGTAGAATGAACTCCTGCTCCAGGCTGTACCGCTAAGTTCAAGAATTTTTAATGAACCAGAATTTGACCCACAACCCGCACTCAGGTTTTAAACACAAATTCCAAACCCTGACACAGGATCTTAATATCCTCACACCTTATACTGCAACCAATAGACACTTTTTTGAAGCCTAGCAGCATGGAGGATATTTTCAATAAGTTGCAGCTAACGTGTGGGTGTGGGTGTGGGTGTGCAAGTGTGTGTGTGGGTGTGGTTAACGCTTCCCAGTTGTGACTCCTGAACTCATCCTTCTCTTAATGCAATTCATTTTGAAAGAAGCCAATAGAAGCTTCCTTATCTCTGAAAGCTGTTACTCAGGTCTGCTTCCAGTCTTAGGAACCATAACTATGGTTTAAAGTTATGTGTACTCTACATTGATTTATCAGTATTTGCCACTGATGAAGAACCGGACAAAACATATTTGGCAATTTTTGTTTAGGCATAGCAGTTTGCAAAGCTATGCATTCTTCTGTTTTCCAATCAACTTTGTATTTTATTATTCTGCTCAAAAGTTGTATGCTATGCACAACAATATATTGAGCAAAATTTGCAATGGGTAAACTACAGTTCCCAGGATTCTTGGTATGTGTGAATATACTTTAAATGTAGGTGTGTGTACACAGCCTGAAATTAGGGATTTACCGTATTTAACACAGGTGCAAGAAGGTGTAACAGCTCAGTGCTCACGATAGACCAAAAACATGGTCTTTTACGAGCTACTGATGCTCCACCATGCTTTCAGCTACTCTGTTGTGGTCTTCCTGTTGATAAAAGCAGATTAGGAATGAGAAACCAAAGCTGAACACCCACCTACTGTGTGTGTCTTGTCCAGCTTGGTCTGTCTAAGGGGGGCTTTGCTTCGGGGAGCAAGGGATGGTGGTGTTATATATATGTTATACTGAATGGTTCACTCCACAAAATTGTTTCTTGGGTTGCAGCCGCAGGCCCAGTGGGATGTAATTCAGATGATACAGAATAATCGGCTGATTCTCCGAATGAAAGATCCTTAGTAATGTTACAATGCTTTACAAGGTATTTACCCTCTTTACGTGAGGCAAGTGAACGAAAGATTAAATGGATGTGGTGCTTTAGTAAATAATAATATCTGCAGTATTGGGCAGGGGGCGACAGGCAACTCAACCAGCCTCTGTGTCACTGATATATGTCTGTCTCAAATGCATTGTATGTGTTTGGTGAAACTGGGCACCTGTGGGACAGCTAAATATGACGAGCCCTGCCTAAAGGTGCCTCTGTAGGTATGCTTAGATTTCATCGGTTATGGGCCCAGTCTTTGTTCCAGTCGTCTGACCTGACGTTGTTCCAGTCATCCCAGTCGTCCCAGTCACCAGAGGTTTCTGTTGCTGATTGCCGGACGGTGGAACGGACGCTGCATGCTGGACTGATTTGCGGTGCCCAGAAGCAGAGCTGTTTTGGAGCACAGTGTTCAAGCTGCCGCTGTTGCTGTTGCTGCTGCTTGATTTATGGAGGTATGTTGCTGACTGCCAAAGGAAGAAGATAGCATCCCTGTTTGCCTGTTAATTGCGCTCTGAGTGGGAGAGAGAGTGGCTGAGGGAGTCAAGGCTTTATCTGTGTTGCACGAGGGAAGTGTCTTGCTCTAAGTAATAGCAGACATGGCCTGTGCACATTCTGGCCAGATGGCTCTGTCCTTTCCTCTCCTCACGCCTGAAACCTATGCAATTTGGCAAGTAAAGATGAAAGCATTTTTACAGAGGCAAAAGCTATTTCACACGATAGAAGATGACCCTCCCAATGAGGATGCAGATGACTGGCCTGAGTGGCATGCTGCAGATATGAAAGCCCGAGGGACAATTGTTTTGAGTGTTTCAGACCACTTGCTGGTGAACTTAGAGGGTCAAGAGACTGCACAAGCTGTTTGGCATAAGTTGAGAGATATGCATCTGAGGCAGAATGCTGGTTCCAGTGTGATTTTCTTTAAGAAGCTGTGCAGGCTGCAGTTGGAGAAAGGTGGTGATTTGCCTAGCCATCTATCTCAATTAAAGCGTCTCAGACAGGACCTTGTTCAGCGAGACCTGGCTATTTCAGAGGCTGTGTTTGCAATGCTGATGATCAATAGCCTAGATGAGTCTTATGATGGAGTAGCTGCCCAGATTTCCATAATGCCTTCTGACCGGCTAACAGAAGATTATGTGTCTAGCGTGCTCTTGAATGAGTGGGATCGCAGACAGGCTGTTAGAGAAAGCCGGCACTGTGCTGTTAAAAATGTGCTTGAAAATGTGCCTGAGTCTTCAGCAGGGGAAAGTGAAAGTGAAACTGCTGCTGTTAAAGCTTTGAAATTGAAGCGGTGCTTTTCGTGTGGAGCACAAGGCCATTTGAGTTTCCAGTGTAAGAAGTCTTCAAAGAAGAAGGGAAACTTCAGAGGCAGAGGGGGAGGAGGAAGAAATCCCCAAGCACCTGCTACTTCAAAGGCCTTGATCTCTCGCTGTTCCAATCAACGTGGGCGGAGTTTCTTCGTGGTCGACTCTGGCTGTTCAAACCACGTGGCCAAAGATAAGAATCTCTTTGTTCAGCTTGAGAAGCAAGAGAAAGAAATTCATCAAGCGGATGGGACAGTTCTCACGAGTGTGGCTCAGGGAACTGTGTTCTTAAAGAGCCTGAATGCAACTATTAAGAATGTCCTGTATGCGCCTGATATTCAGGAAAATTTGTTGAGTGTTTCCCAGCTTGATCGTCAAGGGTTTAAGGTGGTGTTTGCTAAATCTCGCTGTGAAATTCTTAGAGATAGCAAGCTCATTCTGTATGCAAAATGTGTAAATGGATTGTACCAATTGCCTTTTGTTTCAGGTACAGGCACTGCAGAAGCAACTGAGAAAGAGTGTTGCAATTTGTCTGTAGATAAGAATGAGAAGTTGCATGACCAATGTATTCATTATTACCACCGTATTTATGGTCATTTGAATTTCCAGGCTGTGGCAAAAATGCCTGATATGGTTCAGGGTATGAAGTTGAAAGAATGTCCCTACCACATGAAATGTGTTTCTTGTGCTGAGAGTAAGGCAAGGCAAGCTCCCAAAGGTACAGAGTCTGGGAGAGAGGCCAAGAAACCATATGAAGTCATTCATGCAGACTTAGTGGGGCCTCTAGCACTTTCTAGAAGCAATTCAAGGTTTTTCATGGTTCTGATAGACTCCTATTCAAAATATGTTTGGATCTATATGCTGCAGAAAAAGTCTGAAGCCTTTACCAAGTTTCGCCAGTTTTGTAAATGGCTCAGAAATGTACATAATGAGAATGTACATTGTCTTTTCACAGACAGGGGTGGAGAGTTTTGTTCAGAAGAGTTTGAGAGTTTTCTTTCTGAACAGGGCATTGAGCATAGGACGGCCACACCCAGATCACCCTGGCAGAATAGTTTATGTGAGAGAGTAAACCAGACTCTGCAGCAAGGAATCAGAACGCTGTTACATGATTCGGGGCTGCCCAATCCTTTTTGGGCTGAAGCTCTTTCGTTTTTCTGTCATGTGTATAACAGGAGGTACCAGTCTAGTGTAAATTGCACTCCATATGAGATGCTTCACGGAAGAAAGCCATGTGTAAAGCATTTAAAAAATTTTGGTTCGGAGGTTTGGTGCACACCTCGCAGGGTGACAAGAGAGTTTTGCGCAGATCCGAGAGAACAACCAAGGGTGTACCACCGAAAAGGTTTTCTGAAGAGTTTGCAAAGACTGCGGTCACGAGCAACTCTGGTGGGGTTTTTAAACCAGGCATGAAGTGTGCTGAGAGCAATAGCACAAAACGCTGCATTTATTTCCTTACCTGATATTTGAAGGGGAAAGCGTGTATTTGAGTTCTGAAAAATGGTTTGTTCAAATCTGCCTAATTAGAGATGTCAATTTGCATTTGAGAGGAAGAAATGTGTGTGAAGATGTCAGAGCTGCTTCAAGATCCTAGCTCACAGAGGATCACGCTAGCCAGCGGTCATTAAGTAAAAGTCTTTATTGAGTTACAGTTTCCATTCTCAAGCTGCTACGTGCAACTCTACGTCTAATGGCTAGATCGGCGAAGCTCCGTCTGAGTCTCCGCCCCTTGTGCACCAACTTAATATCCTAGCCCTGCTCCACCTTTTCCGCCTGACTGCTCTCCTCTGGGTCCCTCTGCCCCCCGGGGTCTCCTCCCTCCGGGATTCCTCTGACGCCGACCCCCCGGAACTCCCTGTCTCCTTGCGCCGGGCTTTAGGACCTGGCTCCCTCTCCTGGCTGCCTACTGCGTCACTTTCCTGTGCATTTGAACTTGGCGCGCGCGCCCAACCTTCCACTTTCCGTCTGACCGTTTCTTCGCTCCCCGATGGAGGTGTGGCCACTCCTGACTCGTGCCCTCCCCCCTGTTGCGAGCTGCCAGCGCTTGATCTCTGGCGCTCTTCCTCTTCCCTGCTCTCTGGCTGTGACGCTGGTCCCGATTTCCAACTGCTCCCCTCGGAGTCCCCTCTGGCTCTATCTTCCTGGGGTGTCCCCCTAGGCTCCCCCCTTGCCCTGACCACTGGTGCTCCTTTCTGTGAATCTTCTGATTCACTGGAAAGGCTCGGAGATCTCGGGTCGTCGTCATCACTCATCTTTTCTTCTGCCTCCTCCCCCTCGCTCTCTGTTTCCTCCCTTGCCCTTGCCTCTGCTCCTGAACCCCTGACATCCATCCCCCCCTCGAAGCCCCCCGTTCCCCCCTCCCCTCCTTCCGGTGCGGGAACTGGGTGCTGCTGTGTCAGAGGGACGAACGTCGGATACAGTTCGCTTCCCGTGGCGGGCCTCCATCTGAAGTCTCCTGGTTCTGCCTCCCTGCTCTCGTCGACGACGGTCACCTCCGCTTCCATCTCTGTGCCGCCGTGCTCGAAACCAGGGTCGTCCCCGAAAACGTCCATGTCCGTCTCTCCCTCACTTCCTCCTGGCGGCGTTGCTCGTCCTGGACCTTCCTGCCACTTCCTGCGCCACTGCTCCTCTGGTCTATCGTCCCACCAATACGAGGGTTCTGAGGCAGATCCCGAGGGTGACCCCTCCGGGGAACGGGCGTCTCGTATCGGGTCCTCGTCCGAGTCGAACCCCCGGAACGTGCTGGCAGAAAGCGTTGGCGTGAAAAGCCAGTCGTCGAAAAAGTCTGCTGGCATTGGTCTATGTGGGAAGAGGGCATGAAACTCGTCTTTGAGCAGAGGTTCGTCCAAGGCGTAGCCCGGCACCCAGCTGTTCGCACTGGCCGGGGTGCCCTCCTTGGCGAGAAGGTATTCTACCCCTTCTTCCCCCCATCTGGAGTCCAAAATCTCCGTGACTTCGTTGATGCGTTCCTTCTGTGCCACTCCAGCGTGCCCGGTTCCTTCTCTGAGTGGACTCGGTGCCGTTCCGGGTTCCTGAAACCTGTGCGGTGCCTTGTAGGGAGTGAGCACCGATCTGTGGAACACCGGATGCATTCTGGAACCCTCCGGAAGCGCCAGCCTGAAAGCCACCGGGTTGACCTGCTCTTCGACTTGGTAGGGCCCCAGTTGCTTATGCCCCAGCTTCTTCTTGGCCAACGACCTGGCCGGCACTGCGTGGGCTGCTAACCAGACCCAGTCTCCCACATGGATCTCTTCGCCAACCCTTCTGTGTTTGTCCGCTTGCACCTTGTATGCATGTTTGGCCAGCTCCAGGTGTCGCCGCAGCTGATCGTGGACCTCTTGCAACTCCGACGCGAACGCATCTGCTGTCTGCGGCTCCCCCTCCCCCATCCTTTCCAGTCCCGGGAAGGTTCTGGGGTGCCTCCCGTTGTTAGCGAAGAACGGCATGACCCCCGTGGACACGTGCTTCGTGTTGTTGTAGGCAAACTCGGCGAGCGGCAGGTAATCCACCCACGTCGCCGGCTGTTGATTCGCATAACATCTCAGGTACTGCTGCATGATGGCATTGACCCGCTCCGCCTGCCCGTTGGTCTGCGGGTGTCTCGCCGACGCCAGGTTGATCTTGACGTTCAGGAAGCCCATCAGCTTCTGCCAGAAATTCGAGATGAACTGTCGCCCCCGGTCGGACAGAATAGACCGTGGCAGACCGTGAACCTTGAACACGTGGTCTATGAACAGTTTGGCGGTTTGCTCCGCCGTGGCCACCTTGGCACACGGAATGAAATGTGCCATCTTGGAGAACAAGTCCACCACCACCAGCACGGCCGTCTTGCCCCTCGAGCTGGGCAGATCCGTGACAAAGTCCAGGGCCACTCTCTCCCATGGTTCGACCGGAGTTTGCAGCGGTTCCAACAGTCCGGCCGGCGGTTTGTGCACCGGTTTGGCCCTCTGGCAGGTGTCACACCGCGCCACGTAGTCCGCGACCTCCCCTCTCATTCCGGGCCACCAGAAGTCCCTGGCGACTAATTCCACCGTCTTCTCCTTGCCAAAGTGCCCGGCAGTGGGCGCGTCGTGCAGCTGCTGCAGTACCTTGGCGCGAAGTTCGTCTCCCGGCACGTAGATGGCCCCTTTACGAATGAGCAATCCATCTCTCAGCTGGAACTCGTCGGTCGCTGCCGTGCCCCTGTGCACCTCTGCCATCTTCGCTTGCGCGAAGGAGTCATCCTGCAACGCTCGCCACACCGCCTCCAGGTCCACTGTTGCCGCAGCGCACGCCCACACTGTTGGTGCGAAGATGTGCATGGCGGCCGCTGGCTTGGCGTCCTCCAGATATTGTGGCTTACGAGAGAGAGCGTCCGCCATGATGTTGGTGTCCCCCGGGACATACTCTATTCGGAAGTTAAAGTTCGCAAAGAACTCAGCCCAACGTATCTGCCTTTGGTTCAGGAACTGTGCCGTGCGCCAGTGCTCCAGATTCTTGTGGTCCGTGCAGACCTGCACCGTGTGCTTGGCGCCGATCAGGAAGTGCCTCCATGCTTTGAATGCTGCATGAATGGCCAGCAACTCCCTGTCCCAGATGGTGTAATTCTGTTCGGACTTGCTGAGCTTCCTGGAGTAAAACGCTCCCGGCCGCCAAACCCCCTGCGGGTCTTTCTGCAGCAGGACTGCTCCCACGGCTCTGTCCGAGGCGTCTGTCTCCACCCTCATCGGCCTGCTGGGGTCGACATGCAGCAGCTGCTCTTCCGACGCGAAGAGATGCTTGAGTGCCTGAAAGGACTGCTCCGCCTGCTCTGTCCAGATGAACTTCTTTTTCTTGGAGCTAAGCGTGTCCGTGATGGCCGCTGTCTGCATAGCGAAGCCTTTGATAAACTTGCGATAGAAGTTCGCGAAGCCGACAAACCGTTGGACCTCCTTCCGGTTGCGTGGGCTCTTCAAGTCCAACACCGCTCGAACCTTGGCGCTGTCCATGGCGAGCCCCTTGTCAGACAACTTGTAGCCCAGAAAATCCACCTCCGTCACGTCGAATTGGCACTTCTCCAGCTTGGCGTAGAGCCTATGCTGCTGTAGCCTGCTTAGCACTTCTCTGACGTGTCTGTCATGCTCCTGCTGCGATTCCGAAAAGATCAGGATGTCATCTAAGAAACAGACGCACGTCTTGTAGAGGAGCCCCGCCAACACGTGATGCATGAACGCTTGAAAAACGTGGGAGCCATTTGCAATCCAAAAGGCATAACTCTATATTCGTAGGTGCCCAGAGGCGTGAACATGGCCGTCTTCCACTCATCCCCTTCCCGCATGCGAATGAGGTTGTACGCCCCTCGCAGGTCTAACTTGGTGAACACGCTGCCCTTCCGTACCTTTGCGAGGAGGTCATCGATCCGGGGCATGGGGAAGTCCGATGGCTTGGTCACACTGTTTAAGATGCGATAGTCCACCACCAGTCTTTTTTGGGGCGTGTCCCGCTTCTTAACAAAGAATACCGGACTGCCCCCCGCTGCCTTGGACTCCCGGATGAAACCGCGCTCCAAATTATGATCTATGAACTCTTTGAGTGCCTGTAGTTCGTCCTCAGACATGGAATACAGCTTCCCTTTAGGCAGCGCCGCCCCCGGCAGCAGGTCAATTTTGCAGTCATATGGTCTGTGGGGGGGTAGCCTGTCTGCCTCCTTCTCGCAGAAAACCTCCAAAAATTCTGCGTACTTGTGGGGAATCGCTTGCAGCGTGCCTAGCAGCAGCTGTGACTCCTCTTCCTCCCCTTCCTGCCGGGGGACGATGCAGTGTTCAGCACAAAAGGAAGAGCCGAAGGTCAGCTGCCTCTGGTACCAAGCCAGCGTTGGGCTGTGCTTGTCCAGCCAACTCATGCCCAATACAATGGGCGTGTCCGATAGTTGAGTGACGTTGAAGCTGATGATTTCCTTGTGATTCCCAAGGCGCATCACCATTGGTGGCGTCTGCTTCACCACTTGCCCCCCTAGCAGCTCCCTGCCATCCACCGTGACCACCTGCAGGGGCAGCGTGGCCGGCAGCAACTGTATAGCGTGCCGGTCTACAAAGTCCTGCCCTATAAAGTCCGCATTGCTTCCCGAGTCAATGGTGAGCGGCACGTCCATGGTGATTCCATTGGGCAGCTGGAGCGATGCGGTGAGCCTCACTACCGGTTTGGGCGGGAGGGGGTCCATGGGCTGTGAAATCTCCGGGGACTTCTTTAGTGACACGTCTGGCTGGGCCCCATTGCCTCTTCCTCCAGCCAGACATTGTCGTTTCCCTGCTGTGGTCCTCCTTGTTGCGTTGCTGCAGTTACCATTGCTGAGGCTGCAGTGTGCTTGTGGAGCCTCCGGGGACACTCTTTCGCCATATGCCCTGGCTCCTCGCAGATGTAACACTTCCTGTTCCCTCTAGGAGGCTTCGCTTTCACTGTTGTCGGTGCTAGGGCTCTGGCTGCTGATTGAGCCCTTGCACTTCCAACCTCCATAGGTTCCCCACCTCCTCCTTGTGGAGGCGTGGATTGCGCACGCGCTGCTTCTCTGGGAAGGAAGGAGGAGCCCCTGGCTGGTTCGCGCCCTCCACGCCCTTCATCCCTGCTCCACGGACGTTCTTCCAGCCGCACCCCCACGGCTAGCGCCCTCTGAACGATCTCCTGCGTGATCCGGGGTCTCTCCCCCCTCGCAATTTCATCTTTCACAGAGCCGTGCAATCCCTCCCAAAACAGGTCTCTTACAGGAGCCGAATCCCTGTCCCATTCCAGAGCACTGACCAAAGCGAAAAAGCGGGCATGATACTGCCTTACGCTGGCCCTTCCTTGTCTCAGTCCATGTATCTGCTGCCGAGCAAGATCCACGTCAATGCTTGATAAGAAACACCCATCCATCGCTTTAATAAAGGCATCCGCATTTTGGAGCGCCGGATCCTTATCCCTCCACAAATTGCGCAGCCATGCTTTAGCTTCCCCATGCAAATGGGACATGATGAACCCCACTTTCTCTTGCTCATCTCTAAAGTCTTTATTCAGCAGTTCCAGTGCGCACATTACATCTGCTCTAAAGTTGGGGTACTGCTGCAGGTTCCCATCGAAGTGAGAGACCAGCCCGCCTGTTCATCTCGCCAACCCAATTCCCTCCTGTTTGGGTGTCAGTTGCCCGTGCTTCGTAAGCATGTCCAACCTGACCTGGAGATCCCTGCAGGCGGCAGCTGCCTCCTCCTCTCTCTTCCTGGATGCGAGAGCCTCGGCATTCAGTTGTGACACTGCTTTTCTGAGTTCCTCTATCTGCTGCTCAGCCGTCATGTTGTCTGCCGTTTGTGAGCTAGCTAGTAGGCACCTGCTTCTCTCCTCTCCTCGAGGCTGTAGATGCCCACAATTTGAGAGACGGAGCTTACTGTCAGAGCTGCTTCAAGATCCTAGCTCACAGAGGATCACGCTAGCCAGCGGTCATTAAGTAAAAGTCTTTATTGAGTTACAGTTTCCATTCTCAAGCTGCTACGTGCAACTCTACGTCTAATGGCTAGATCGGCGAAGCTCCGTCTGAGTCTCCGCCCCTTGTGCACCAACTTAATATCCTAGCCCTGCTCCACCTTTTCCGCCTGACTGCTCTCCTCTGGGTCCCTCTGCCCCCCGGGGTCTCCTCCCTCCGGGATTCCTCTGACGCCGACCCCCCGGAACTCCCTGTCTCCTTGCGCCGGGCTTTAGGACCTGGCTCCCTCTCCTGGCTGCCTACTGCGTCACTTTCCTGTGCATTTGAACTTGGCGCGCGCGCCCAACCTTCCACTTTCCGTCTGACCGTTTCTTCGCTCCCCGATGGAGGTGTGGCCACTCCTGACTCGTGCCCTCCCCCCTGTTGCGAGCTGCCAGCGCTTGATCTCTGGCGCTCTTCCTCTTCCCTGCTCTCTGGCTGTGACGCTGGTCCCGATTTCCAACTGCTCCCCTCGGAGTCCCCTCTGGCTCTATCTTCCTGGGGTGTCCCCCTAGGCTCCCCCCTTGCCCTGACCACTGGTGCTCCTTTCTGTGAATCTTCTGATTCACTGGAAAGGCTCGGAGATCTCGGGTCGTCGTCATCACTAATCTTTTCTTCTGCCTCCTCCCCCTCGCTCTCTGTTTCCTCCCTTGCCCTTGCCTCTGCTCCTGAACCCCTGACAGAAGATTTTTCCAGAAGCTGCTTATTCATTCGTATTGTCACAATGTGCATTTTATGTAAATTGCAGTTATGTTAAAGACTCTTGAAATGGTCGGATGAAATGGGGGAGGATGAGGAGATTTCACCCCTCCCATACCCAAGAATCTCCTGATGATCTCCTGATGGTCTCTGCTGACTCTCCAGAGAGGAGGAGGCGTGTCCTGCCTATCTACTTATTCTGCCCAGCAACATATCATTGTGTGTGTGTGAGGTGTGTGTGTGAGTGAGAGACAGTCAGTCAGTGTATCGGAGAAAGTGAGAGTGTTAGAGATTCTAGAGATAAGATTGCTGCTAAGTGCAGCTGCAGACTCTCAGTGTAGCATTGACTTATGCTTAGAATATTCAGCTCTGTATATAGTTTTGTATCATAGTTGTAGTTACAGAATAAAAGGAAGATATTCTACAGAGCTGCTCTCCGAGTGGTTTATACTCTGCAAGACTCTGCAAAACTCTGCTGCGCAATGACTGTATTATTGAGACAGTGAATCCGGTGCTCTCAGCTCTGAGCTGTGAGTCCACAGCACTGTGACCTTTTCCTGTGAGAAAGGAGGTCTCTGGTGGTGCTTCCCAGCTCGCCTAGCCCAGTCGAGGTTGAGGTGCATGAGTCCAGTTGGTGCACTGGCTCTAGGGCGATGCTGACATGGTTCACTCCACAAAATTGTTTCTTGGGTTGCAGCCGCAGGCCCAGTGGGATGTAATTCAGATGATACAGAATAATCGGCTGATTCTCCGAATGAAAGATCCCTAGTAATGTTACAATGCTTTACAAGGTATTTACCCTCTTTACGTGAGGCAAGTGAACGAATGATTAAATGGATGTGGTGCTTTAGTAAATAATAATATCTGCAGTATTGGGCAGGGGGCGACAGGCAACTCAACCAGCCTCTGTGTCACTGATATATGTCTGTCTCAAACGCATTGTATGTGTTTGGTGAAACTGGGCACCTGTGGGACAGCTAAATATGACGAGCCCTGCCTAAAGGTGCCTCTGTAGGTATGCTTAGATGGCGATAGCATCTAAACAAGATATATTTGTGTCCAAATTGTTGGGCTCTGACTGACATTCTGTGGTACAGAATATGAGTCGGATTGTCTCAAAGAGACTAAAAAGAGACATAATCTTAAAAGATTAACTTAAAACGATTGACTTAAAAGAGACAGAAGGGAAAATGTGTTTTAGACTAACTGAATATCCATCAGGACTAACTTTAACCTTAATTCTTACTGGATATGAAAAGTAGCCGCAATAGCTGCTTTGCTATGTATTTCAATTTAATTTTAAATATGTCCAGAGCAGGATACTAAATCTGGCCATGGTGTTAACTAACCCTGAAGTGCACAGTTCTGGGAGCGAAAGGTTGCAGTGTGCTATCTTGTGGGCTGGAGGCTTGGTGTAAAGAAAAGCGCATACTTTGTCAAGGGCAAGATGTGGAATCCTTGACGCTTCAATGACTGTTTGCTAGGCTGGTTGTCTGCCAAAACCCCACCAAACAGGGGGAACCCACATGCATGCAACTTCACAGCTGTTGCCCTTGTCACAGCTGCCACACAGCCTTGTCCTCGGTACTGAGGGAGAGTGTAGCCATGCGTCAAACAACCCGTTGGATCACTAAGGCACCAGGAAACCAGCTGGCCTTCTTTGTCCAGGAGGCAAGCACTAGGGAAGTTGTGGATCAGGCTGTCCAGATAGCGCAGGCTCCAATCATTGCGCCCAACACTCCAGTTTTCATTGAGCAGAGCTGAATGAGAGGAGTTTAGGCTGCCCAAGTGGAAGAGGCCACTTCCGTACCTGAAATACAAAGAGAGGCAGTGATTTTCATGAGAGAAAGGTTCTTGAGAGCAGAAGAAGCAGTAAGGCCTACAAGGCCTACACAATCATTCAAGCCTAAGCCTGCTAACAGCAAACTGCTAAGTCACTGTGACTCGTGACTCATCTTGGGTGAAGACTCATTCTCTCTGTAAAAGTAGCCAGCCTCTCTATGGGCCTCAGTCAGAGAGCTGTATGGATTGTGTATGGAGTAGTCTGTGGAACAGTGCTGTTGTTGTTACCATGTAAAGCTAAGGCAGACAGAGTGGCTCCAGGACCTCTGTGAAGAGTCAGATAGCTGCTATGAGCACTCTGTGTATGCTCTTTAACTATGCAGTTTCTGAATAAGTTTATTTTCTTCAGTAAAGTTTTATTCTGTTTATAAAGAAGACTCTGCTATGATTAATTTACCGCTGCGCGACAGTGATGGTGGTTGAGCAGAACGAAAGCATCCCGTAGGCTTAAAAAGTATTTCATCACCATCAACAGGAACAAAGGAACAGGAAGTTGCAAGAGAAAGCTCAGGAAGTGACTCTGTGACTTTCTCCTCCTGTTTTGTGGGCAGAACTAAGCCAGGACATAGCAATCAGATGTGGAACTTTGTGTTGGGTCACAATTCACTGCTTACTGATTATGAGGAGGAATGTTTGAGAATTCTGATGAAAATAGAAGCAGAAATTGCTGGTGTTCACCTAGTCAGCCCTTTTCCAGAACAGAAAACAGTCCAATGAATACTGAATATTTGCTGTTGTTATTTTCGGTCCACAAATAATATGCACTCACTAACCGGCTCTGACAGTAGGCAGATGGGTCAGGATGCAGGACTGTCTGGTAGAAGTATGGCTTAAGACTGACACGTCTGGACCCTGCAATCTCTCTGGCAGCTTCATATAAGCCATCTTGGAGCCCTGCACACAATGAAAATTAGATGTCAACCTGGGGGTGAGGAATTATATTTTCTAATGCTCTGTGTCTGCACCTCTCTTGGTATTGCCCAGGGTTGGTGTTTCCTTTGGAATGAGACTGTGGTGTCTCTGTGGCATGTGGTTTATTTACACATATACCACATTTTCGCCCTATAGGATGCACTTTTCCCCCTCCAAAAATGAAGGGGAAATCTGGGTGCGTCCTATGGGGCCTATGCAGGCTTTCGCTGAAGCTTGGAGAGCGAGAGGGGTCGGTGCGCACCGACCCCTTTCCCTCTCCGGGCTTCAGGAACGCATCCGCAGCCTAGGCAGCCCTGCGGGAGTTCCCGCAGGGCTGTCTAGGCTGCGGATAGCAGCCTGCCGCCCGGCGGGAGGAGCGCCCTGAAGCAAAGCGCCCCGCACGCCGGACAGACATCGGCCAGCCCCACAAGCTCAGGGGACAGCAAGGAGGCACAGCGCCGCCATCCCGCTGTTCCTCGACCTGGTTCGGTTTCCCCGACCTGGTTTTGGGGGGGAAATAATGGGGAAAAATTCCCTTTATTCCCCCCCCCAAAAAACTAGGTGTGTCCTATGGGACGAAAAATATGGTACACAACCTGAGCAGTATTTACACCCCAAGAGGGACTTGCTTCCCCCATGGTCACAGCTCTCAATTCAGCCTTTGCCCACCCATTTTATAACTACCCACCCATCTTCCATCTCACACAGAGCCACTTCCTTGGTACCTCTCAATGTCTCATCACCTTACCAGGATACTAGCTTTGCTATTCCAGGAATGGAATAGGTAGAGCATGAGGAGCTTTACCTTGAAGCTGAAAGGCCTTTCCCCAGTCAATGGCTTCTTCATTTTCCAACAGTGTTCGCCAGGCGTCTACATCCCAGTAGAAAGCAGTATGAAAGTTGGAGTAGCAATCCTGCTTGTCTTTCACCACCTGCAGAACGTGGCACAGTCATTTGGCTATTGACAGGACACAGGCATCAGGGGTTGGTTGGGTCTTATTAACGATGGAGAGCAGGAGCAAGAGAAAGGCAAAGGAGGCAGGATCAGGCCCAGCACCACCACGGAGTGTGTCTCCAATGGCTTTCCAGCCTCAGAAGCTACCGTCTCTTGGGCTTTTCTCACAGGTTCAGGTGACGGGTTATGGGAGAATTCTCACCTCCTTACGTGGGCGGGTAAGGACAACTTTAAACTCCGGCCAAGAGTCCACCACCACTTCGTGTTGAGCTGGATTTCTACGGTTGATGTGCATCACAGCTCCGTTGGCCTGCCAAGGAATGGAGGGCAGTTAGCTAGAGCAAAAATCCATGTTGCTCCATGAGAAAATAGTAGGAAATGCCATTTGTTAAATTGATGGGGAAAAGGACGGCAGTAGAGGAGCGAGAATTACCGGAAGAGCCTGGGGCAGGTGCCGTTGCAGCACAGTCTCAAGCAGCTTCAACTTGGAGGGGCAGGTCAGGATCTGCATGGCTGGCCAAAGAGGGGCTGGGGGCTACGTCAGGTTCCAGGAAAGATAACGTGGGGGGGAAGGAAGCACTTGAAGGAGACGAAACGCAGAAAGAAATCCATCAGACCCTTACACTCAGCGCTACCGGACAACCCACAACCAGAATGACTTGCCATTTCTCATGAAATCTCTAGTACTCAAATTACTTCACTAATTATGTCTGTATATCAGGGATACAGTGGTGCCTCACAAGACGAAAAGAATCCGTTCTGTGATTCTCTTCGTCTAGCGGTTTTTCGTCTTGCAAAGCAAGCCCATTGACGGATTAGTGGATTAGCGCTATTAGCGGCTTTTAGCGGCTTATCTGCTGATCAGATCAGCTGATAAGCAGCTTAGCGGCTTAGAAAAAGGGGGGGGGAGGAAAAAAACCCAGCAGGAACTCGCAAGACATTGTTGTCTTGTGAAGCAAGCCCATAGGAAATTCGTTTTGCGAAGCACCTCCAAAATGGAAAACTCTTTTGTCTAGCGAATTTTCCGTCTTGCGAGGCATTCGTCTTGCGGGGCACCACTGTATATGTTGATTCCTATTCTGGCTGAGCAGATCGACACTGGCTGCCACTCATTCAGACAGTCCCCAACTCCCCTTTGCAGCTCGTCAAACCATTTCCTTATTTTTCTAGCGTTGAGGCAGAGCTGAATTGGTAGGCAAGAAGATTTGAGTCCCACTTATTCAGATTGTCCCCTTCCGAGGTCCACAATGACAGCTGCAGTGCTTACCTGAAGGGACACGTCTGCCTTTGAGAAGAAGGTAGCAGCCTATTGCAGGGCCACTGGCATGATATGGAATGCCATCCTTGCTCAGACAATTTATCCACTTAAGTATTTTTTTAAAAAAATCCTGAAGCAATAAGCCATTAACTGGCTGGTGCCTTGGCCTTTTTCCCAGTGTCTCAACAGAGAAGGAAGTTTGGCTGCAAAATGCTTTTGCTTGACTCAGATGGTCACAAGTCCAGAGAACATGAGAGATTCGGCATATACTATGACTTATGTCCAGGCTTCCATGCACCCTTGGCAAGGAGCTGTATCATCAACTCTGAAGCCACCCTGCTGAGCGCTCCACCCCTCCAAGCCAGAGTCGAGGGGCGTGACGCCCCCCTGGGAGCGGGGGCCAAACTAACCATTCCCTAGGTACGCCCCTGCTTACACTTGGCCAAGTCTTCTCAACCCTGCACAGATCTACTTTGTTTCAAGTTCAGAGCAGGACAGCTAGGTACTCATTCACCAGGGTCCCTTTCTCATTTCACTGCAATGTGGTAATGGGATGAGCTCTGACAACATGCAAAAGTCAGGATGCCCAACATCCCCAGTGAGGTAAAAGCTCCCTTTCAATCTGTTTCAGTAAGAATCCAAGAAAATGCACTCAACTTTATACACCAGGGGTATATATATAGCTTCTGTCTTGGTGCCAAATTTTGATAAGTCGATCCAGAGTACACAGTGAGCTGGTTCATACATAACATTAAACCACAGTTAAAACTCAAGTATGATTTAATGTTCACCTAAGGATGGAAGCAGACCTGAGTAACAACCAGTCCTTCCCTTTTAGAGATGAGAAAGCCTTCCATAGTAGACGGTGATTAAGCTGACCTGGTATGGGAAGAGGTGATGGGGGGCATAGCTGAGGAAGAAAGGGTTAACTCTTCCCTCTCCAGGTGTGATTTCCAAAATTGCCCCTTGATATAAGCAAAAAAACCTGCTCCTTTTCCCTTATGGGGTACCCAAGAACCCACATAGAGTCCTTTTGTTGGTTCTCTATCGGTAGGAGAAAATAACAGAGACCAGAGAATATTGAGAAGTAAAGCAGCTAGTAAGCCTGATCTTTATTAACTGTTGCAACAGGGTGCTCCCCAACACGCAGGAGAGAGGAGGAGGAACCCAAGCCATGTGCGCAAGCCCTTATATAGACATTCTAAATGACCCGCCCTGGAATCCAGGACCAATCCCAGAAATATCATGCATACATCACAGAAGGGGTGTAGCCCAAGACCACCCCCCAGGTACATCATATCTACATCACAGAAAAGGCGGTCTACAACAGAAATCTGAGTGTGTTGTTTATCTCCTGTCTGGCAAGTTACCTGATTGCATTATCTGGGTTTTGGCCACTCTTTTGTTATTATAACTACTTAATTCCTGAATCTAGGTCACAGGCTCACACCCTGTTCATATCTTAAATGTGCCCTTAAGACAGGTTTTGTGAGGACAGGATTTGTGAGGAAAGAGACAATGGGGAGGGTTCCCACTTTGACCTTGCAGAGAATTTTATATATATATATATGTCCTTAAAATTCTTATAACTCCCCTCTTCTGTTACAACTAGATTTGGAAACAAAGCATACTACTGGCTCCAATGTAATTGGTGTGGGATGATCTTCCTGGAAATTGCAGGAAGATGAAAGGTTAACTCTTCCGCTGGTGCGCTCTCCACAAAGTGCGCCCCTGGTATTATGTTCTTTAAAAAAATGGAAAATGCCCTTTTCAAGTGTAATTGCTGGTGGGACTGCGGGTGGGTAGGGTTTAGAATGAGTGTGTGGCTGCAGTGCAAATGTGAGCGGTTGTCAATGACATTTTATCAGGTTTGCAAATATGCCCATGGTCCCAAAAAAGATTGGCCACCACTGCCAACCTGTGACTTTTGGGAGAACTCAAAAACATGTGCAATATATTGTGATATTTTGGTTGGCCTAATGCAGGCATATCCAAAGTCTGCTTCGGGGTCTAATCCGGCCCACCGGTCGGTTTAATCCGGCCCCTGTGGCAGTTTATTTCCTGGGGTAAAATCCTCAAAAAAGCTCAGCAACTTCCACCCTTAAAAAAGCTCAGCAACTTCAATCCAAAAAAAAAAAAAGGTCAACTTTGCATATATATTTTTATTGTCTTAAGAAAATTATACAGACAGCAAAGCGAAGAAGTCTAAATTAACATTGCCTCCTACCAATAAGAAATAATAATAACTATTACAATAATAAAAATACTAAAAATTCATTTACTTCCCCTTTTAAATTTATATTCTGGTTACCATATATTACTATTCTATAAGAATCTATTATATCCTTTGCTGTCCCATATATTATTTTACTTCCTGAATTCAATCTAACCCTCCCCTCCTCCCCTCTTCTTCCCGTCATAAGATTTCCTCCCCCCCCAGTTGCTTTAATAAGATAGAATAACATGAAAACTGTAAAATTATAATTACTTCTTTTGTCCTTACACGCTTAACTATTGCCTATTAAGAGTTCTGCTTTAACGCCATATTTATTCATGTATTCCCCTATGCAATCCCATTCTGTATAACGTTTTTGTTTGGAGCAGCCCCTGAGTGATGCAGTCATTTTTGCCATCTCTGCAAACTCACAAATCTTAATTTGCCATTCTGTCAGTTGTGGTACTTTTTCTGTTTTCCTATATTTTACCGTAAGTATTCTTGCGGCTGCAGTTATATACAAAAATATGTTCCTTTTGTCCTTGGGGATGTTGTTTGTTAACAGACTCAATAAGTATGACTGTTTTTTTTTTGAAATAGAGCTCCTGAGAATCTCCTCATTTATCTCATTCCAAAATTGTCTTACCACCTTGCATCCCCACCATCAACAACTTTGGTTGGTCCTTATGGCTCCTCACTTAATCAAATCTGGCCCTCTTTGAAAATTTTGGACACCGCTGGCCTAATGGTATTTATTTATGTATTATTTATTAAATTTGTATACCCCACCCTTCATCCATAGATCTCAGGGCAGCTCACAACATAAAAATACAACATAAAAACACAAAATACATAACAAAAGCAAGAACAAACAAAACACAAACACACAAACCAACCAACCCCCCCCCCCCAAAAAAAGTACTGGAAATACTAATATTTCACTATTATATCATTAGACCATTGCTTGGCTGGTTGACCATTCTTGATATATGGCTTAAGGTACTTTATGTGAAATATTTTAAAAAACCAATATGTATAAGAGAGGGACAGGAAACTCCGGGATTGGGGGAGCGATGGGTTTGTTTCTCTTTCATTCAGAGAGCTACTGACGTTAAAGAGAGGAGATACTTTGGGACTCTCTCCTCCTCCCTTTACTAAACTGAAGAATGTATGCAGAGATGACACAATTCAGATAATCTCTGGAAGCCCATATATTCCAGCAACCTCTGCATTTGGACATTATTCAAGGCAGCATGGCCATATACAGGGCACCCTGCCACATGGCTTTTCATGGACAGTGCCCTCAATACTATAGCTAAGTAGCCCCTTTGGCGGTGGGATGGAAGGGTGTAGCCATGCATTTGTGCACCAAGAGGATCTGTGATGACCCAGCTGATAGGATGACCATTGCTGTCCAGGATGCAGATATTGGGGAAGCACTTCACCATGTTGTCCAGGTACCGTCGGCTTTGTTCATTGCCCCCAAGGTGCCATGTTTCATTTAGGATGTCAACATGGGAGCTTTTCAAGGTGGAAATTGTGAAGCTGGGATCTAGACTGGAAGAAATGATAGGCAAGAACAGTATAGACAGAGATGTTGGAAGAACCCAGGAACCACCTTTTTGGCTCAGATCATCTAGTCCAACACATGGTAACACTGGCCAGCAACCTGAGTAAGTCGCAAGCAGGAAACCATTTTGCTTTTGCACACATGGGCTGCTTTATGGTGTCAACATAGCCATTAATAGACAAAACATTTTTAGGAAACTTTGCTGTGCCAGCCAGGAGAAGGCAGACTTGGAAAGAGTGAATGCGAGGTTTGACCATTTTCTCCAACTGGAAGCACCACAGGTTAACCAGTGCCTCAAGCAGAAAGGAAGAAAGGGGGCGGGAGCAAGGTAGACACTTACCGGCGCTGAGGCATTTTATCTGGGTTAGGGTTCAGGTAGGTGAAGTGGGGAGTTGCAGTCAGATGAACTTTCTTGGCGGCAGCAGCATCTTTAGAGACATCATAGATCCCATTCTGGTACCCTGTAAAATAGTAAAATATTCAACAACAAAGAGAAGGATATATGTGTATTCTTTTGAGGATAGGGCAAGAAGTTGTTCAGTGCATCAGGACCACAGTAGGGGGCAAAATGTTAAAGCCCCCTACCCATCTTCCAATTTGACACCGGATATCGACATTTTAAAAGCATTCATATTATTATTATTACTATTATTATTGGGGCAAGCGAGGGTACCACCTTTGGGCATCCACTGCCTCACTCCGCCTGATGGCTGTGCTGGTCCGGCACTTTATATTCAGTGGTGGCTGGTTTTTCAGGGTGAATGGGGCCTGCTTCTTCAAGCACTATCTGCCCACAGCCAGCTCCTCCCACCTGCTTTTTACTTTCATCCAATCTGGGGGGGGGGGAGGGGGGCACTTCTATCAGCTTCCTCCTTAGTCTCAGTTTTGCCTCTTGTAGAAGGCAAATGCTGCCTATTATGGGTTCTAGATCCATCTATATTGGTCTCCCTGCCTTCTGCCCTACCAGTTCCAATGAGAACCAGCCACCACAGTTTACATTAATGACAGTAATGTCATTTAAAAAGGGGGGGGGGACTCTCTCATTTCATAACTTTTCCCTTAGAAAGAATGTCTTCTACCAAAGAGACGAAAGGTTTGCTTCCAGTTGACAGCATCTGTGTCCAGCAACAGTCTCCGGTACACATCAAGATCCCAGTAAAAGGCTGCATATATGTTTTTATACAAATCTGTATTGTCTGTATCGGCCTAAAAGAGAGAGAGATGGAACTTATTAGGATAGGCTCCCTGCCATGCCCTTCTCTGACCAGTTCTTCTCAGGTGGCCAAATTTATTCTGTTAAAATTCCTGTGCCAAATTTATTCTGTTAAAATTCCTGACACTTTAACAGTTAAAGCTTTTCCTGATGTTGAGATGAAATGATGGGTGAAGTTTGACCTGCTCTAATGCCAAATGTGCCCTCCTAACAGGGTTGTCTTTAGCAGATGCAGCGCCAGGGTTTAAATATCCTCCCCGTGCCCCCAAATTACCACGGGTAGTGGCGGGGGGAGTGCGCACTGCCAGCCGTGGGGGGGGGGGATAACTCTCCCACAAGCTGCAGCAGGAGAGCAATCCCCACAGAGGCTGCGCACCCGCCAGCCATATAGTTGGCGGGGCACAGCTTCCATCCCAAGCCTCTGCGGGCACAGCTGGCAGGCGTGCAGGGAAAGGGGAGGCTGCCAGCAAAACCACGTAGCTCCCCCACTTGCTGGGGCGGCCCTGAGAGGCCGGCGCCCTTGCGCAATGCACCACAAAGGTGAAAGGCGGTTCTGCCTCCTAAACAAAAGCCAACATCCCCTTTCGTTTTGAGCCTGGCTCAGAGTCCCAGCACAGAACACGCAGCATTTCCTGCTGACATCCCACAAAGCACCTCCCACAAAATCCCCAAAGGCTACTACCTCTGTCCGTGGACGAGTCAGGACCGCTTTGCAATCCGGCCAAGAATCCACAATCACTTCATGGCCCACTGGGTTTCCACGGTTTATATTCATGACTGCACCATAGACCTGTCAAAAGTCATTGGATGGCAGAGTTGGTGCTGCAGTTGAAGGAGGCAGCCTGGGAGAAATGTGTGGGGTCTGGTGTGTCAGGCTTGTATCTGCTGCATGCCTTGAGTGGGGTGTCCTGATCTGAGTAAGCACAAGGGACAGGAGAATCTGTCGATTTCCCTTGATGTTACAGCTGAAAGAGGCAGCCTGAGACAAACATTTGAGGAGAGAATCAGTGGTGTGGCCCCTAATTCAGATTTTAATCTGCTGCATGAATCCCACTGTTAGTGACTAGCCCTTGAATGGTATTACCTTGACTGAGGACTTCCTGTTAATCAGCTGATTAACAAACTCTAGGAGCCCACAAGGCCGTGTCACATATTACACATATTTCTCACGAATCCTACCTCTCTGCTGAGCATATCAACATGATACACACATTTTCAAGCACCTGCTTGTTGAACGTAAAAACTTAAGACATGCACCTAAAAATGTAACATATAATGGTGTTCTCAGATTCAAAATGTGGAGTTTTGGAAAGATCAAGAGATGTTGACAGGAACCTGCCCCCATCCCTAGTTCTTAAACCAGATTACAAAGCTCAAGATTACCGCCACTGTTTGAGGGAGGTTTCTTTTCAGCAGCGTCTCCAGCAACTGCAACTTGGATGCACAGGATAGGATCAACATAGCTTGGGAGGTGAAAGACGATGGGCTGGTACCAGCAGAAACAATGCCTGTGATGAGCACCTGGGAGAGAGATCAGTTCTTTGCTGCTCACCAGAATCCCCAAACTGAGAAGTCTTTTGTCATTGAAGTGGCTGGGGCAACCCAGTCAGATGGGCAGGGTACAAATAATAAAATTATTTTTATTATTACTTATTTAACCCCTATGCCTACACCCCAGTGTCTGATGGCACAGCTCCCCCTGGGCTTCTAACTATAACAGAAAAGCCCTCGCCTTCCTTCCAGCTCAATTCTGATAAACAAAAACCTTCTCTTGTGAACTACAGGCAAGAAGCTCTCTTATACTGCTCACCTGCTGTCCAAAACAGCAACACGGACCTTTGCAGTTGGAGTCCTCTTTCCAGCTTGGTAACTTTAGGGATTCCTTTGATTAGGAGGGGTAATTTACATAAACTTATACTAGAGTGAGTGAACCATTAACATAATCGTTCCTTTTGTAGCCACAGGCCTTGTGGAATTGGATCCCACGGATGCAGAGGAATTGTCTGTGTTCCTGAATAAGAAAGAGGTGGGTTTGCTTCAAAAGATTGGGAGAGAAGTGCTAGCTGCAGCTTCTTCCACCAGGATGAGTTGAAGGAAATAATGGAGGATTTGGAAAGCAAGCAAAGTCCCAGCTAAAGAAGAATGGCAACTTAAACTGATGGAATATGCGCAGCTTGCGGACCTACCATACAGAATAAGAGAACAAAAAGAACATGTACAATTAAAGATGATTGGAAAATGTTTGTTGAATATATGGGGGGAAATTTTGTACATTTGAAAACATGGGCAGCATTAAGATAAATTCAACAGTGTAAATAAGCTTTGATGGATGTAATAATGGCATACTGAATGGTTTAGTTTATATAAAATATGCAGGGATTTATGTTATGCAAAGTAAACCATGGAAAGACAAGAAGGGTAGTCACTGATATTTTAAGGTTATTTAAATGAATATTCTAAAATGTAAAACAGAAAATTTAATAAAACTTATACAAAAAGAAAGAAAGAAAAGAATTGAGGAGCCATTGGGGAAACTCAGGCTCACAACAGTTAATGATCTCCTGATCAGTATATGATTTACTGACAGTCCCTGTCGTGCTGTTCAAATGATCTGTAAAACAGATCTTGACTATTAGCGTGCTTGTGCGTTGGCATGAAGGTTGGACTCAGAAGAGGGTTCAGTCATTGGTTTAATCATTCTGTAACAAGCCCAAACTACAGGGCTTTTTAAAATAAGTCTGTTGTCAATTACATTTAGTGACCCATTGGGAAGGGTATTGGTAGGGACTGGGATTGAAGTAAGCTGGTTTCCCCTCCATGGCTGCAAAACGTCCAACAACTTGCATCTCTGATAAAGATACAGCTAGAATTGGCAGCTAGAATCTTTTCCATAAAGTATTGGAAAGCAAATCTGATACTGACACTCTAAGAATATGTCAAATTTTAAACAAATCAACTTTGAGCTAGCCAGGAAAAAAAAACTGTACTTGTACCAGGTTTGAAGAATACCTGGGGATACACCCAACAATTACAAAATGACCAGCAAATTGCAATGTTGGGCTGCCTTTTGGTCTTAGATCCTACAGACATCAAATGAATTGTTTCTCTATCTTAGATATTTTGTGAGGAAATATATTTGGATAAATTGGAGGGACTTGTACTTACATGTCGACATAGACTGAATTATCTCAGATATTTTGTTTGGTAAATGTATATAACTAATCTGGTTGGCCATGATGAGAGCAGGATGCTGGACTTGATTGACCCGATCCAGCAGGCTCTTGTGTTCTAGTTTCTATGTGAAGCATAATTAAACTAGATATCTTTATTGATCTTCCAATTTCTGGAGGGATAAATTTTAAAATGAGGTAAAGGGGAATAATGAGAGAATTCTTATATTTATTAGGAAAGGTCTACAGAGAGTAAACTAAATGGAAAAAAACAATTGGAGAGAAAAACAATGCGTCCAACCCATGAGGATTTCACTGAATTTTTTTTCTTTTTTGCGATTTTTGAATGCAATTTCTTTTATCATTTATGGAGAATGGTAAAAAAATGCAGTATAATTTTTCATTAAAGCACTAGTTCTCACTCTTGTTCTTTTTTTTGTAAGTTGCTTTGTGTTGCCCTGTGTAAGACAAAGTGACTAACAAATTCAGTAAATAATAATCATAATAATAATAAGCATACTATTAAAAGACACCCGTATGCTGTTTGTAATTGTGGTTCTGTGGAACAGTCACTATATTTATCTGTAGAAACGAACTCCTGCTCCAGGCTGTACCCCTAAGTCCAAGATTTTTAAATGAACCAGAATTTTACCCACAATTCCCTCAGGTTTGAAACACAGTTCCAAACCCTGGCACAGGATCTTAAAATCCTTACATCTTCTACTGCAACCAATAGGACACTTTTTTGAAGCCCAGCAGCATGGAGTAAATTTTCAATAGGTTGCAGCTAATGTGTGTGTGTGTGGGGGGGGTTAACGCTTCCCAGTTGTGACTCCTGAACTCATCCTTCTCTTAATGCAATTGATTTTGAAAGAAGCCAAGAGAAGCTTCCTTATCTCTGAAAGCTGTTACTCAGGTCTGCTTCCAGTCTTAGGAACCATAACTATGGTTTAAAGTTATGTATGAACCAGTTCACTGTGTACTCTACATTAATTTATCAGTATTTGCCACTGATGAAGAACCGGACAAAACATATTTGGCAATTTAAACTATTGTTTATGCATAGCAGTTTGCAAAGCTATACATTCTTCTGTCTTCCAATCAACTTTGTAGTTTATTATTCTGCTCAAAAGTTGTATGCTATGCACAACAATATATTGAGCAAAATTTGCAATGGGTAAACTAAAGTTCCCAGGATTCTTGGTATGTGTGAATATGCTTTAAATGTTGGTGTGTGTACACAGCCTGAAATTAGGGATTTATTTTCAACACAGGTGCAAGAAGGCACAGCTCCTGAGCTTATAGGAGTGCTCAGTGCTCACGATAAACCAAAAACATGGTCTTATATGAGCTACTGATGCTCCACCATGCTTTCAGCTACTCGATTGTATCTTCCTGTTGATAAAAGCAGATTAGGAATGAGAAACCAAAGCTGAACACCCACCTACTGTGTGTGTCTTGTCCAGCTTGGTCTGTCTAAGGGGGGCTTTGCTTCGGGGAGCAAGGGATGGTGGTGTTATATATATGTTATACTGAATGGTTCATTCACTCCACAAAATTGTTTCTTGGGTTGCAGCCGCGGGCCCAGTGGGATGTGATCCGGATGATCCAGATTAATCGGCCGATTCTCCGAATGAAAAAGAGGCGAGTCTGCTTCCATAGAACGGGATGAGTGCTTGCTTCAGGGGAAGCTTCTGCCGGCTGCAAGCCTCTCCCACCAGGTGGTGCTGAAGGAGATCGCGGAGGAGCAGGGATCGAGGGAGCTGTAAGGGAGAGGACCACTGCTGCTGGAAAAGACGAAGCTGCTCTCTAGTTCAGTGATTTTGGGAAAAACAGTCTCCAGGTAAAGCATTTATTTTCTGCTCCGGTTCCCCACTCCTTGCCCAAACAGCGGCTAAGCTAGCGCACCAGGCAAGTTGCTATGGCGGCGTTTCCTCGTTCGGACGCCCAGCTCCTTTCTTGGTCCGTCTCCGGATCAGCGTTTTGGCCCGGACATGCCCCGTGCCTTACTATTAATCGGCAGGCGTCTCGTTGCTACCTCTGGCGGTTCTGTGGCTTCTGCTCCTCTGATCGCGGCAAAATCTCTCGAGCAAAAGGAAGAGAGCGCATAGATGCGGGACTGGGGGATGGAGTACTGGGAGCGAGGAAACAGCCGGGAGAATAGAGGGGCCCCGAAGAGCAAGAGGCGCCACCTGCGACGCCTTAAGCCGCCGTCCTTCCCCGGGTCGACCGCCAGGGGCGCTTCCTCCGCTGCAGCCGCCTTGAACGCAAAGCGAAAGCAGCGCTGCCATTGGCCGATCCGTGCAAAAACAACAACCGGCTGCTTCGGGGAGACCCAGAACGGCTCGGGGGGGGGGGGAGAGAATCGGGAGCGGTTTGTGCCAGCAGCTCCCACCCCGCAGTCCTCGCATCGCCCCCAAGAGACATTGGGGGGGGGAGCACCGACAGCCCCCGGCGCAGCTGCTGGTAAGGACTCAGCTGCTTCTAGAGATGTCGCGGAGCCTTTTTTTCCGGGGTGACAGGAGGAGAGAGACTCTCCTACCCTTCCGCGTTTGGGCATTAGGGGAGGGAACTCGAGGGGGCGACTCGAAAAGGCTGCGGGGGGGGGCGTCTGGAAGGGAAGGGTCCAAAAACTGGAACGCGGCTGCTATAGAAGGAACAAGAGGGATCTATCTGTTCAGGGGGGTGAGAGGGAGGGGATCGTTTTGATCCCCAGGCTTCTTGGATTCTTGGGTGTGGGGGAGAGTAACCAGTGGTTAGAGCAGGAACTGGGGAGTCTGTTCTCGAGGTCTGGATGAGGAGAGGGTCGAGTCGTGCATTGCTTTGATGGCTTCAGGAGGAAGCAGAGTCCAGGATAGGGACCGCAAGGGATTCTGTCGCACTTCTTGACAGAGGAATAGCCTCCCGCTCAGGGAAAGGAGTCGGGCTGAGAATTTTTCAGTGTCAACACACAGTCCTGGAAAATGCAAAGGCATTTATAAAGAGTGTAGGGTCTCTAACCATGCACAGAATATACTTCCTTCTCCTTTACATAAACTTAGGCTCTTTAATGTGTTTGGAGGCAAAGAACTTACACATGGGAGAAGGCCTCCAGCTAGGAGAGTCCAGACACCTTTTTGCGGGGGGTTTTCTCCCAGAAATAAAGTCGTTTTGACTGGTAGCTGGTGTTAGGACAGTAGGTTTGGAGATTGAAGGTCCTAGTCAGCAGCTTGTCTAACAGTCTCTGCTTCTCCTCCTCAGCTCCTTGTTTAGAGCAGCCTGTTAATGCTCTGTGAGCATTGCCACATGGAACCATGGGCAGGAAACGGCTAATCACAGACTCCTTCCAAGTGGTGAAGAAGAGGAAAAGAGACAGTAAGGAAACAAAGAAGGCTCAGAGCCCGCTCCATGGTGAGTATTGCTGGGAAGGGATGCGTGAATTTCAGCAGCACCTGGTGCGACACCAAAACTCAGCGCCCCTCACCACTCTCACTTCATTCTAAATCATACTTTCAGCATTCCCTGCGGCACCCCCAAGGCTCCGTGCCCAGTGCAACCGATTTGGTCGTGCTCCCGTAAATCCTTTTTCTTCTTTGGTGATCTCTCGTAGCCGAGTAAGATTGTCTTCCATGAACACAATCTTAACAGTGAGTCTGTAAGTGACTGTGAGGCCAATTCTGGATCCACACATCCTTCCACAGTGGAAACATAGGTTTCTAGGCGGGAGTTGATCATGGTGAGGGTTTGCTAAATGTGTCTTCCTCTTAATGTGAGTTCAAGCATCTTCAAAATCCATTACACCTTTGGTAAAGGCTGTTCTCCAGTTGGAGCGCTCACAGGCCAGTGTTTCCCAATTGTCAACTTTTATACTACATTTTTAAAAATTTGCCTTGAGGGAGTCTTTAAACCTCTTTTGTTGACCACCAGCATTACGCTTTCCATTTTTAAGTTTGGAATAGGGTAGTTGCTTTGGAAGACGATAATCAGGCATCTGCACATGACCAGTCCAATGTAGTTGATGCTGAAGAATCATTGCTTCAACACTGGTGATCTTTGCTTCTTCCAGTACACCAGCATTAGTTCACCTGTCTTCCCAAGTGATGGGTAAAAGTTTTTGGAGACACCATTACCATTTGCCAATCGCCATGGGAGTTTTATGGGTTTGGTATGGGTTTTTGGAAGATGTTGTGCGTGAATTTGTTTCATGTGTGTAGATCAGTGCACGCTGACCAAAGCAGTCTTCGCAGTAAGGCTCTATCTTATCTGCTGCAGCCTTCATCTGCCTTCACAGCCGATGTAACATGTCACTTGTTATCTGCCGCCTGCTCTGTTGTTGAGGACTTCTTGGATCTTTCTTTGTCTAGCTCCTTCCCTTTGACCTTGCCACCTTGGGTGACCCTGTTGGGAGTACGAGACTCCCGTCGGCTTTGCTCACAAGGGTCATAGGCATGTGCAAGCCCACTCACCACGGCAAGGTGATACCTCTGCTACCAATAGGTAGATAATCTGAACGGGGGGAAAGGGTGAAAATCCAGCAGCTTTAGGTGGGTAGTAGATGGATGCCCATTGGAGTTGCCCTTGAGATTTGCAAGGCATCAGTTCTTGCAAACTCTTTCCCTGCATGGTCTTGCTTTGGTCGTCTCCTAGGTTGTTTGTTGGATCTGCACATAACTCAATACCACGGTTATGCAAGTGAGGGTTAATCAGTAATAGGCTTGCCATTTGCTTAGCTAGCAAGTTGCTATAGTACAGTGGTGATGAACTGTTGCACAGGATTGCTGTGAAAGTGAAGTATTTGAAAAATCATTTAGCAGGAAGTAAAATTATATGAAACATATACTCCCAAAAGGTGGGGAACCCTCCACAGAAGAGGAGCATTCTCAATGAGCAATGGATTAATTATGTTAGTGTTGTTTCCTTCAGTCAGCACTTGTTGTGTGTGTTCATATTTACATGAGATCGAAGTGTGGGTGAAGAGATGCTAAAAAAACACAGGCAGAGTTATACTGGTTGTAGAGCAAACCAGAGATAACTAATGTAATGGTGTTGGCTAAAGAATTATGTTAAGTCTTTCCTGCACACTCATTTCATACAAGGGCTCTCCATAATGCGGTGATAATCATCCATTTCTCTCTGATCAGACGCAGTGACAGTCCAGGCAGTCCAAGATGCTGCACATCCAGACCAGCTGGAGACACTAAAGCAATTTGACCTCAGCTGGCAGTATGGCCCCTGCACAGGTAAGAACTTCCAATCATGCTGCTACTACAACTGAGCCAAAGTACACATCACTACAATGAAAGCATAGGTTTTCCCTGCCTCCCTCCATGCAAAATTTTAGGGGCAGGGACCAGTCTCCCTATGCTCTGTTAAAGTGTTACATTATAATTAGTGGCAGCATACCAGGAAAAGGGGCCTCCTAATTAATTCTCAAATTCATCTAGCGGCAATAGACTTGCAAGGAAGGTGGTTGAAGATCGCTGGTGTTGAAGAGGCCACTTTGAGAGACCTTTTTTCCCCTGACAGGAATCACCCGTTTGCAGCGCTGGGAGAGGGCAGAGTTACTGGGTCTCAACCCCCCTGCTATGGTGCGGGAATTGCTAGAGAAGCACAACAAGGACCCTCTCGTTACATACAGGTTAGTATAGAAAAGCTGCTCTGTCCTTCTCAGGCATTGGATGGAAGCATCTATTCTAGGATAATGAGATCTATCTGGAAGAGGAAGACTATTGAGGTTGGGCTTGGTGGTGCAGGGCCATGGCAGTGCTAAGCAGATCACATGATAATTTGGCTAAGCTCTGGGCATCTTTTATTCACAACTGTATGAATGAGGAGTAACTGTATCACAAGAGGTAATACACAAAATGAACTGGGCAAATGGAAGTATGAGCTCAGCAAAGGTCAAGTAAAATCCATAACTCACCTATCAGCGATTAGAAAGCGATAAGTAGCCAAGAACAAGCAGTTCTCCTTTATTTGCAGCTTCCGCCAGGGTGTTTGGTAGACTGTCCTGGCCATTTCATGGTAGGAAGTCCTAGTGGCCAAGATTGTCATGAAGCAGAGGCGCTTACGAAGTTGACATTTGGCAGTCAGCTTGCATGTTGTGTGAGAACCTTGCCGAAGAATGAGATTTTTGCTTCACCTTTGCTGTACTTCCAACCCACAGCATTTACTACGACTCCATTTGAAGTACTGAGCACTGAAGCCCTAGTATGTATTTACAGTTTACTTGCTTTAGTAAGCACCGAGTAGCTTACATGGGGCTTCCTTGTCTCACATCCAGACATGACTTTGGTCCATCATTCTTATGCTCACTAGAGTCTCTGAAAGCAGCTCAGGGCGCAACTTTAAGGGGGCAATGAAAATTTTAAAGGGTTAAAAAGGCTTACATGTAAGAAATGTGGACACATTCAGTAGCAGGTATTCCCACTTATCCTTTCTGCCACTTCCTTCCTATGTATTCCTTTTCCCACTCGCCGCCACCTCTCTGGCCAATGACTTCCTAGAATTGAAAGCTGAGAGCTGCGGCCTCCCCACAGATCATTTGCTTATACTGACTGTAAAACATGCACCATTGCTGCTGTTGTGCTGCCCATGCCTGCTGTTTGGCACAGTAGGTGGAGGAGGCATGTAAGATGCCAAGTCAGGATTCTTTCAGGCAGTAAATGTTCCATATGCTTCCCTTGCAGCCTGTGGCATGGATATTGCCTCTGAGAGGAAAATGTGATGGTATCTCAGCCTGAGAAGTCCCTGAGTTTTGACATTATTGGATAACTCCTTCATTCCTATCATGGAGATTCTGTGTTTGGATGTAAGAACCCTAAAAAGATGCCAAGGTCTACCAGCTGGTCTCCACTTATGGGCTCTAGCCCTAATCAAAGCTTTTTAGGGAGTACTTAGATGGCTGAGGTCAAATGAAGGTGAGGGTTGATTTGGATCAATATGCTGTGCTGGGGAAAAGAATCCCAAAAACTAGGTGACTAGTTCTTGGAAGCCAAGCTTAGTATGGCACTGCATCCTGTTTATTTTACTGTTGTGAGCTCTTTGCAAACTTGCTTGGTTTGTTGAATTGGCTTTCAAGTTAATTGACTGAGAAATAAAACACTTGCACATCTAACAGCTACATGTGTCAATGGGGCCACATCTGAATAGTTTGTGACACATTATTCTCCCCACCCTGCTCAAGGAAGATGTACAGACTCTTCAACCCCATCACCACACAGAGAGATCTATTGCATACCTCCCTGCCTACTGCCCAGCTGAGTAGCACTATGAACAACTGAATAGTGTGCCCTCCCCCACAACTGAGGTGCTATTTGGCTATTCCTAGGTCTTAGCAGCTGAGCAGTGGGGATGGCTGGGCAGAAGTTGGTTGTGGAATGCTTTTGAAAGATGGAACTGCAAAGCCCAGCAGGTGCTTTTGCAGTTTGGCCAAAGGCTGGCAGCTGCTTACATGTATGAAGAGAGTGGAGTTTCTGAATTGTGGAAAAGGAAAACAACGCTTAAAGATTACTCAAATGTATTTTAGTGACATATGTGAAACATACAGAAATAGTGCTAAAATTACAAAATGATATAGAAACACAAGAAATCTCAAATGGTCCACTGAATATTTTTTCAAGATAGAATTCATAATTCATGTGTGCTCTCATTCTTTTTTTAATACACGTTAACTGAAGAAATCCTACAGGACTGGAGGAAGTAAAGTGCTATCAGTAACTACATCTAGGTGAGCAAAGCACTGGAAGTCTTTTCTGCAGTAAACCTCCCATGCTGAACAGTGAAAGGGTCAGCTGTATTGTGCATTAACTTCACATAAATGCAGAATGGTTACCTTCAGCTAATGCAGACTCTTAAAAAGCACCACCATCATTCATGAGTAAAAAAGGTACAGAAAAGGGACATAGAACATCCCACAGACTGAAAGCACACCTGGGCTTGAAGTAGATTTTGTATATTGAGGTGAGTCTCCCATGGGAATCAATCAGTTGCCCATTCCTTGGTTAAAGTGGCTGATGGAAAACTGCCATATTATTACTATATTCCTATAGGATAATAGAATAGCTTTTTTGGTTTTGTTGCTGAAAGTTTTGGGCCTGTAGCAGAATGAAGAAATAATAAATCAGTAAAAAGAAAAGGAAACCACGCACACCTAGGCCAGATCTCAACAACGAGCCCCACGTTGGGTGAAAGATTCCCTTCCCACTCTTTCTCTCGTGTATTTCTGGACACATAAGTATTAGAATATCTTGTACGCAAGCAGCTAGAACAATTTCCAGTCATCAAAGGCTTTCATCTGGTAATGAAAGATAAAGCTATAGAGCTTACCCATCAGGAATGAAAAGGATCTATGCACCGCCACAGTTCCTGCTAGTTTCAAAGGTTGTACAGTGGTGCCTCGCAAGACGAAAATAATCTGTTCTGTGATTCTCTTTGTCTAGCGGTTTTTTCGTCTTGCGAAGCAAGTACATTGACGGATTAGCGGATTAGCGCTATTAGCGGCTTTTAGCGTCTTATCGGATTAGCTGATAAGCGGCTTAACGGCTTAGAAAAAGGGGGGGGAGGGGAAAAAACCCGCAGGAACTCGCAAGACATTTTCGTCTTGCGAAGCAAGCCCATAGGAGATTCGTTTTGCGAAGCACCTCCAAAACGGAAAACTCTTTCGTCTAGCGAGTTTTCCGTCTTGCGAGGCATTCGTCTTGCAGGGCACCACTGTACCTGTTAACTGGGGGAGGGTGGGGTGGGGGGATAGAGGTGTGACATTTGGATTCTCTGTTATCAGGTGCCAAAATGTCCAGAGCTACTTCAGATATTACTCAAAACTCTGGAAAGGGTAAAAAGGCCTTTTCCCTAGTTTAGTCAGCTAGGCTCCTGTTCCTGTAGACATTAGCTTTATGACTAACTTGGGAGTTTGGAATGAGGTATTGCCATTTGCCGAAGGTTATGCAATCATACAGTTACAGTAGTGGAGACAGAACAGGTTGCCTATCAGTGGTAAGGTGGTGTCTTCCCCATCACACAACCTCCTTGTGGTCAGATGTCAAGAGTTGTTGTACATTAGCTGGAAGCCTAGAACAAAGTTTGGCAAACATAGTACAGGATGTGTTGTGCATAAATAAACTCCAGATTCCATGCCAAGCTAATATGTAACTTGAGAAAAGAAACATGAGCATAGGGGATGGAGAATGGCAGGCATAGGCTATGCAGTACACTGAAGGTACAATTCTCAGAGCAAAGAGTATCATCACACCATCAAATACTGAGCTGAAGTCAGATTCCACCCCCTGTAAAAATTCAGCAGATCTACAGAAAATACACAGTCCTACAAAAGGTCTCTGAGCTAAAATGAAAGATGGGAGAAATTGATCCTCTACACCCCAGAGGGTTCATGGGTATGGTTGCATAGGTAAAATCTGCCATCAACATATACTGCATATTGGGGGGGGGGCACTTAGCCACAAACACTCAAAGCCACGAATCATACAGAGGAAGTATCGCTCTACGTATTGAGAAGGCTTGCAAGAATCACTTTCACTGCCCTCTGGTGGGAAAACACAGGAAATGGAGGCCACACTAATTCTTATGCGGCTAATCTTTCACCCCAGTTCTGAAAGAGGCTAAAGCCATAGCTGGCATCTATCTGGCAATTAAATCTGCATTCTGGCTCTGTGGCTTGCCTTATCCACCACATCCCCCACTCTACTACCTGAAGTTCTGCAAAAAGAGAGAGAGTATTAAGAGGTGTCCAGCACCAAAATGAATACTCAGAGATTCTCTGCTCCGGCAATCTAAACCCCAATACTGTCTAACATAAGCTTCTTTGTTGCATGGCAAATGAATTCCTGAGATAGAGGTCCCTGCTGCTGGCTTTCCTGGTAGTGTGTGAGGATGTCCATATAGCACTGGACCTGGTCTTCATCCTAGCTGTTGCTCTTGTAGTGTGGAGGGCCAGCTACCGCTTGCAGGGCTTGTTCACGCAACTGGGTTGGCCGAGTCAGTATGGATGTGATCTTGCTTAGCTGCAGGAGGGAGCCAGAGATAGCTGTGGGACAAAAAACCAAAACAGTAACAATGAACTCAATGCAGACACTTTCTCCTAATTCCTAGAAAGAGAATCCTTTCAAGTCCTCTGGAAGTATCAGGAATAGAAGACTTGTGAGAACAGCTGGCATCTCCAGCTAGATTTTTTTCCTAAACACCACAAAGCCAGGTAACTCCTAAGGTCACATCTGGGCCTTGCTTTAAGGCAGTGCCCAATCATCTTGCTTCAGGGCAAGGAAAGGATCATAGTGATGGGCAATTGTGTCTAGTAACTTAGCAAGGCATGAAAAGGGAATCGGGAACGTGGAGTATAATTGGCAAGCCATGGTTCCACTCTCTTAGTTATGTGTGAATGTAAGAGTACTTCAAGCAGGAGTAGGATGGGTGAATGATACACAAGCATGTGCTAGATTTCAGAGCAGAAGGTAGGCAAGGATCATTGAAAGCCATGGGGGGGGGGGGAAGAGATGGGTCAGTGAAGGGAAAGACATTTCTAGATTTCCCTGTTGATCCATACCAGGGCGCAAGATGGGCAGGGTGCAGTGCTGCTCCAACCAGCTCAACACTGAGTCGCAGAATTCCTTGACGTTGCCTGTGCTCACGGTCCTGGTGTAGCTCTCAAAGAGTGGCTTAATCACCATGCTGAACTGCAGGTTGGAAGAGGTTAAGGAGACTATGCAGCCAAGTCTCCCTGCTCCCCTTAAGCACCCAGCAGGCCACTGATGCCATGCCAAATACCTCCCCTTGCTCTTTCACCCTAACCTGTCCCATCCCATCCCACATGCTTGGTGGTGGATACAAGCCAGAAGCGCCAGTCCTGCAGGGTGCGCTTGCGCACATACTCTTCATAGAGTTGAGAAGCCTGATCCGACTGTGGTGGCAGCACAGGAGCTCCCGTAGGTGGAAGCTGGCGCTGAAAGTCACTGCAAGGAAGAGAAAAGCCACAACTTGTTGACAGGAGTTCCCCTCTCACCTTTTAACTTGTATCCCTGATCCAATGAAAACCCCTTAAGCCAGCCCCGCAACTCACTCAATGGCAGTGCTCAGCTCTTTGATTTCCCCACGTAGTCTTTCAACTGTCTCCTGAGCTTGTCGGCGCTCTTGCTGCAGTCTTTCCACATGTGCCACACTTTTCTGCAGGAGCATCGCTTTGCTGAACTGGGGAGGTGAGGGGGTGGAGTAAAGGCGTAAAATGGATTGGGAGGGCAAAGACCACAAGAATGGCTCCAGCAGGTTCACAAAGCAAATTGGGAGAACTGGACAAACAGCAGAGAATATGTGCCCTTCCACCCTCTGATACAGTGGGGGATGCGTACCTTAGTGCTGCTTTGATCAGGTCCTGTCAACACCAGAGTGGCAAGAGTGTTGAAGCCGGAGCTGATGACCCTACGGCGGGCATAGTCAGCCGAGGTAAGTGTTGATCTGCGACTTCCCTGCAAGAGCCAATCAAGCCGTGATTTGAGACACTGCCAGGCGACTACCCCTTTGGCTATAGTCTTTGAGAAAAGATGTCTTCTCCCACAATCCTCAAGCCAACAAGATGGGGTACAGTGGTGTGGGTATCCTTATTACCTTGGCAGTACAGCATTTGTCCACTTCCTGGGGTTTGCAGAGAGTTTTGTCCTCAGCTCTCTCCTTGGTTTTGGCACCTGAAACAATCCCAAAAATACTGGGGTAGGTGAGTTCCTCTTAAGGTGTGTATTCAATTTCTACATATAGACCAATCCAATGAAAGCTTCCTAAAGCAAGTAAACTGTAAATACATACTAAGGCTTCAGTGCTCAACACTTCAAATGGAGAGGCTGAGTGACTCTGCACCCTCCTGAGCGAGCTTACCAGTGTCAGGGGAAGCAGCAGCAGAGGCAAGTGGAGGAGACTTCACTGTTGCCGAGAATGAGTTCAGCATATTTGCAGGGGGCTTTGGGACGCCACACACCTGTGGGAGAGGAAAAGCAGGGTTGAGAGAAAGAGAGAGCAGCCAAACAGAAAGATAGAAAAATACGCCGCCTGTCAACTCCAAGGAGGCAAAAAGCAGAACACAGATAGGAGGCCTCGAAGAAGGAAGGTGGCAGAGGAGAGCATCCTTACCTGCACAGAGTTCATGACTGGAGTGAGGGGCAGTGGGGCAGGACCTAGAGATGAAAGAGATGTTCTTATTTCCCCAGCCTCTATGTATTAACCTCACTCCCTGTAACTACACAGCTTCAGTTTAGCTGCTCACCAGTAGACCAAGTTTTTGAATGTGGCAGAATTTATTTAATGAAAAGGAGTCTGCTGCTTTATGAAATCCCACCTACCACAACTGAAAATACAATTTGGGCCAATGATCTCTACTTAAATGCATGGCACCCTACCCAACAGAGAGGCCAATGAGCATCCTTGCCTCAGGGATCCCTTCCAAAACATACCTAGGCCTGGTTTCCCCATAACCAATAGCGTCTCCTAAAATTCCTACATGTATCACCAGCCAATCTGACACCAATTGTTTGGTACCCACTCTGCCATCAGACACACGAGGATAGGAATTCTGGACCTTTATGTGTGAGTTTTAAATGGGGTAGAGAGGAAAGTTTCATAGTTACAGATTCTCTCTTCATAATGCTTGCACATTAGAAGACTCTACAGTTCTTGACAACTTTCCCCATTCAAAATAGCTACAAGGCACAAGAGCCTTCTTCTGAATTGGGTCAAGAAAATCTGTGCTCACTTGCAGATTTAAGAGAAATTAAAATATAACTTTAAAAAGGTAGTAAATATGCATAGTTATATTAATGACCTGTCATTTCACTTCTACTAATGAGTTGAAGGCTTTCTGTTTAACTATGAAGCATTTGGACGAATGTTGACATTTGTAATTTTGCTTGATTTACCTGGCTCAAACTGCTGGCTTCATCGAAACAAAAAGCTTAACTACACTCCAGAGAAGCAAGAAGGGGATCAAAGGAGGAATCTGGGCATAGAGGACTTTTTCTTTCCCTTTCCAAACAGCAGCTCCCAGACATCTTTACACATACCGTATTTTTCGCCCCATAGGGCGCACCTAGTTTTTTTTTGGGGGGGGGGGAGAATAAAGGGAAAAAAATTATCCCCCCCCCCCAGGCGCGGGGCTGGGGCGGGGGAAGCTCGGACCCCAGAACAGGCAGCTCTCCACAAGCCTTGGAAGACCGGCGCGACTTCCCGCCAGGCTCCCACGGCTTGCGGATATCTGCCTGAAGCCCAAACCAGGTCGGGGAACAGCGGGATGGCGGCGCTCCGCCTCCCCACTGTCCCCCGAGCTTGTGGGGCTGGCGGCGGGAGGAAGCGCGCTTCTCCCCACCGCCAGCCTCCAAACCAGGTCGGGGGACAGCGGGATGATGGTGTTCCGCCGCTGTCCCCCCAGGGGCTGGCGGCAGGGAGAAGCGGTGTTCCACCTCCCCGCTGTCCCCCGAGCTTGTCGCCCCAGGCTTCGAGATGCAGGCTCCTATCCGCAAGCCTTGGGAGCCGACGGGAAATCCCGCAGAGCTCCTAAGGCTTGCGGAGAGCTTCCTGAAGCCTGGAGAGCGAGGGGGGAAAGTGCATCCTATAGGGCGAAAAATACGGTATGTATAGTTACAAGTAAGATTGCCACCTTAAATCTGTCTCCAATACCTGTGGACTAACCATTTTGCTATTCTACAGACTAGTCAGTACATAGTTTTGACACACAATTTCTGCAAGGCTAAACTCTAAATCCACTGAAGGAGATACAGGCACTGTTACGTAATGCCTATCAGCTCAAGTCAGATACAGTGGTACCTTGGTTTTTGAACGTCTCCGTTGACAAACATTTCAGTTTTTGAACGCCGGAAACCCGAAAACAAATGCTTCAGTTGTCAAACACGCCTCAGAAGTCGAACATGTCACTCGGCTCCTGTACTGAGTTTTCCATACTCAGTTCCATACTGAGTTTTCGGTTTTCGAACGTTTCAGAACTCGAATGGTCTTCTGGAATGGATTACATTCGAAAATCGAGGCACCACTGTATATCATTTTTAAATTCTGCAGTAACACAAAAAACTATCTCCCTGGACCACATATTTTATTTTTCCAGTACGGAAAAATGCTTTTGCTTCCAGTGATTCCCAAGTATGAAGCTAAACTCCAGCTTCAGATAATTATATCAAAATAAACACTAATAATGCATGCAGTTGTTTAAATTAGGGATTCCAAAAGTTGATCCTGGTGAGATTTGCTTGAGAAAACCACCACCAAAAAGAAAGGAGAATTCTGCTGTATGACTTAATACTCCAAATGGATCTAGAGAAGCATTGTGGTCTAGGTCAGTGTTTCCCAACCGGTGTTCCGCGGCACACTACTGTGCCGTGAGACACCGGCTGGTGTGCCGTGGGAGGGAGGCGGGCGAGAGGCGGCGGCGAGAGGCGGCGGCGGCGAGGATCCGCGTCGAGCCGGGGCGGCTCCGCGGTGGTCGTGCCGAGCGGCGGGGCAGCGCGCGCAAAAGGGAGGCGCGCGAGACAGCGGAGGAGGAGGAGGCCGGCATGTCCGGGCAGCAGCAGCAACAGCAGCAGCAGCAACTCCCGGCGACGGCTCCTCCTCCGCCCGCTATCGCAGCCGCCGCCGCCTCAGCTGCCGCCGCCGCCTCAGCTGCCCTCGCTCTGCTGCCTCCTCCCACCCCGGCAAGGGGGAGGGAAAAAACGTTCCCTTTTGTGCGTCCCTCCCGGCGTGACGCTGCGCGCTGACGTCACGGGGCGGGGCTTTAATGGTGGTGTGCCGCGAGATTTTTTCCCGGTAAGCAGGTGTGCCGTTGCCCAAAAACGTTTGGGAAACACTGGTCTAGGTCAGCAATGTCTCAATTTCCCCTGCAGAGAGCCTGTCCTTGCAGGGACATACCAGTTGCAAGCAGGCAAGGGAGCGGAGCACCGGGAAGGGCTGGCTGCTGGCTAGAGGAGGGTGCTGGAGCAATCCGTTGCAGGTGTCTGCATTTCCCATCCTTGGGTGGAGGAGCAGAGACTGGCACAGCAAAAGTGTCCCGAAATACAGACGGAGAATTTGTTTCTGATCCTGTGTGCGTGATGACAGAGAAGACCAAAGTGGTTTGAGGCTGCATGCGCAAGATGGGAGAGACAGGCGGCGGGCTGATCCTCAGTGGGGAGGTGGGGAAGAATGGCAGGAAGGTCTGCTGTCCATTCAAAGGTACAGGCGGCTCCACATCCAGTGAGATGGGAATGGGATTGAGAGAGTCTCCAGGCGGTGGGAGATCCTTGGTCCCAGGGGCAATGAGAGGTGTATCTGGGTTGCACTGGTTCAAAGCACTAACATCTGTTACTGCAGGAGCCTAAGAGGGGGGAGAAGAGAGTGCAAATCAAACACAACTCCTGAGTCCAGGCTGGAGATGGCTGCACTGAAAATCATACAAGTGGAAGAACTCCCACTGCTCAGTTTTTTTGCAATGCTGAGAAAAGGCTATTGCCTTTCCAAAATCAAAATCAAGCACAGACCAGTATCTGCAATAAGCTTCAGGGGCTGCAGAAGCCCAAGGAGTTTGTAAGCTATAAGATAAATTTATTATCCTTACCTGGATCGTGGGCTGAGAACGACAGGAAGTGATGAATTCTGTGAAAAGAAAGCAAAGATTTAAAAGGCTGGGAGGAGATAAAGAGCAACTGGTAGAAGATAACTGGCTGGTGTGTCTGAATCAATTAAGCAAGGAATCATCAGGATTTCACCATGCAGGTAGTATGCTGGCTGTTTGGTCGTAATAATAAACGTTAATTCATTCACATCCACCATACAAGCAGACATCAATTAGTGGTTTCGAAAAAAGATAAGACCTAACATCCAGGATATGTCAACTGGTAGAGAAACTCAAGTCAAGAACAGGAGCAATCTGCAGGTGGGGACTGCTGATTTCAGAGTTATGTGACGGAGTGGCAGGAATGAGACTGAAATAGGCTCTATATGTAGATGCTATACTTGCAAGTAGAAATTTTGAGATGACAAACTCGTAAGTTTAAGATTTTTCAAATTAAGAATCCATACAAGATTAATTTGCCTACTTTATTCTTCCTGTGAAAAGGGGATATACAGTGGCTCTGAAGAATTTGTCCTGGCTGATTCAGAAAATGGGATAGGGGACAAACAATATATAAAGCACAGTATGCATGTGATTATATGGAGAATGAGTCTTCTATTAGAGCATTGGATGCCCAAAAGAGGATTTTTATGTGCATGCTCTACTGATTTAAATAATGTCTAGTCTTACCAGGACGTATCATGTTTGCTCAGCAGCATTCTGCTCTGGCCTTGGGTGAACTAGAATTTCATCAATGTCAGGTTGGAAATAGTCTCCTCTCACCAGTGATAGCTTTCAGCCCATGTTTGGTGACCCAGACTCAGATGTTATTTACTCTTGAGGTCACAAGTTAATCTTTCAAAACTGGTGATTAACTTGTGGGCTTAAAATAATAATAATACATGTTTCTATTTGATTTTTGGGCCTTGATGACACGCTTTTCATATTTTGTTCTGTTTTCTCTCTAACAGTGAGTTTAGTAAATATGCAAGCTGCAATTCTGAGGAATCCAAGGGCTCTTTTACAGATAAGCATTGAAGGGAATTGCTGCTGATCAGGAGATCCTAGCAGCATGTACCCAGTGGCATCTATAAGCAAACACATTTCTTTTAAGTGTGTACAGTATGGATACATAATTTAAACACAGTCTGAAGTGGTCTTAAGAAGCCATACAAAGTGCTTCAGAGGATGTCTTTCAGCTTTGAGATGCACCACCTTACCACTAAGTACAGCCATAAAACCTCTGCTGTTACCTTGAATGGGGTCGAAGTCCATAAACTCCTCCCCAAAGATGGGGTGCAGTTGGGTCAGGGTGGGCTGGATCATATCCGCATTTCCCTGGTGAGCTGAAGACACAAAACGAGAAATAATATCACTCGCTTGCTACTTTGTTCCATAGCAATTGTTCTCTGGTTCACAAGCAAGGGACTGGCTCTCACATGGAGATACTTCAAAAGCTCTGTCCACCCTTTAGAGGCATCTGTACCAGCCTCTGGGGACAGTGGAGAAAACTTAAAGGGTTTCTTGGTAGAAAGGGACAGATCCAGAGATAGATGGAATGAGCCTCTCACCAAGGCCACGGAGGTTGGGGCCACCATAAGGGTTGCGGCTAGAAATGAAGGTGTCCAGAAGTGCATCCAGGTCATGCAAGGGGTCGAGGTCCATGGGGCATGCATCTGTTCCATCCGTTTTCAGCTCTGCCCTTGGAACATCATCAGCTACTTCCTGTCCAGAATGGGAGAGAAAGAGCTGTGAACTCCAACTTTAGGCAAACTCAAATGAGGGGCTGGAATACTGAATGGCTGCAGACAACCCCCAACCTTTTTTAATGCCACCCTCTGCCATGGGGAAAGGGGAATCTGGAGGGTGCAGTATAGGAACAAGGCATTAAAATAGCACCTGAGAAGAACCATAGACGGGTTTATCCATCTTCTTTGAAGCCTATAACAAAATGCACAGAATGTTTAGGATTAGGCCACTGAAAGTACTACAATTACAATACTTAGCTAGAGGAAAACCATAGGTAGCTAAATAAAATCCTATCTGGCTTATTGCTGCCCTGGACACATTTGGGAGGAAGGGCTAGGTTATAATGTACTATTATTATTATTACTACTACGGCTACAACAACAATGAACACACGAGGCCTCAGCCAAGCCATTGCAGACCACAATAATCACACAGGGATAGCTGGGTGACCAGTGTGTGTCTTTGTGGAAATGAGAGAGAGGGCAAGAGAATGAGAGCCTTTGGCAGCTGCGGAAATGAGTCTATAGGCCAAGGCACCCATCAGAGTAAGATGGAAACATAGCCTTGCCAGTCTATTTTTTTTAAAGATATTTATTAAAATTTTCAAGATATTACAAAATGAAAAAAGAAAAAAGAAAAATACAAAATAAAAAACAGTTAAAAACAACTCAATCTTTCCATTACTTATTTTTCATTAGCTTGTTTCCCGGACCTCCTCGCGCCTCCCTTTTTTTGTATTCCAGTTCAGTTTGTTAGTTCAGCAAATCCTTCCCATCTTTATTTATCCTAATCTTTAATCTTAAAATATTTTGACATTAAATTTTTACCTATTAGTAATCCATTTTTCATATTCCCTTATAGTATTACAGCTAAAAACCACTTAATTTCTATCCTACATCATTCTAACATTCATTAATTTTACAATATTTCTGTAAATAGTCTTTAAACTTTTTCCATAGCCTTGCCAGTCTAGTACCAATCACCTCATAACCACCAGATGCAGTCTATGGTAGCCTGGCAAGAAGCATCTAGAAAATCCACCTTCTTACAATGGAGTTCCAAGGTGCTTCTGGATTGGCTACCTGATTTCCTTGGTTGACACTAAAAAGGACTGTATGAGCTTGGGTGGAACATGTCATCTAGGGGTGAAGGGGAGCTATATGAAGTACAACACATCTTGCTGGAGAAGACACTTACCTGGGTATAGGAAAACAACCTCCATTTGTGATATTCCCTGATGACAACCCCAACTTGGCGTTTCCAGTACTTTCCTTCCATGATGACAGCCTGCCAAAGAAAGGTGCAGCCAGGGGTCACATACAGAAATGCATAGTTTGTCTTCTTTGTAAGTTCTTAAGTAAGAAAGGCCCAAATAACCTTTGCTCACCTCAGGCTTGCGGTGCACATCTACATCACTGCACTCTAGTGGGGTCACAAAACTGCACACTGGGTTCTGCCGTTTCTCCACATCTGCATCCAGAATGAAATAGCAGAAAAGGGGCTGTAATCTGCAGTATAGCTTCAAGTAGGACCAAACACAGAAAATACTTGCTGGCTGGCAGTCACTCCCATTTCAGCATCCACTAAATAGGGCAGTAGAGCTGATTTAATTGCTTAAATCCATAAGCAATTAATATGTGACTTTTGCTAGCATAAAGCTTTGCAAACTTGCAATACATAATTCTGTGTGAAACAATCTCCTTGGTTGAGGAAGTCATGGAAAACATGTGCAGGGATGGAGGAAGAACCCATTTTTTGTGGATTTATACTCAGAATTTGGTGGTTCCCACCTAATCTGCCTTTTATATGGTTGGGGTGTTTTTTGTTGTTGTTGTTTTTTAAATACCTTCTTCCAGGCTACTTACACTGCAGATACCAGGCCCTCCAGATGGCATTATTGAGTCGAATCTTGTCACGCTGTAGCAGTTTCAGCCCTTTGAAGGTTTTCCATTTGGGAGAGACAAGTTTCTCACTACAAATGAGAAAGCCAAAAAAACCACCTCTTGTAATACCAAGTATATCTGGCTTTCAAGGGGAAACAGGGCCAGGCCACAACCCAAAGAAGAAGGCGGCAGCTCAAAACACACTGAACAGGAACATCTCTTTAATAAGCTTGACTATTCTATAGCCACAGTTTATTACTAATCTGTGCCAATAAAACTAAATTCTGCACTCAAAACTATAAACTGTAAACTACTCAGATGTCTACAAAAGTTCACCTTTTGTACAGATTGACCCAATATGCCTGCTTTATTCTAAACCTCTCACTGGATGTTGATTCCTCCTCAACTTTTTAGAGCAAACTGTGGGAGAAGGAGAAAAATGAACAGGTTAGAAGTAGCATATGCTGATAAGTGTAGAACATAATTATAGACCATATATTGGGATAAGAAGCTGTGTTGATTACAGAAGCTCTGCCCACAGAACTACATGGCTCTCTATGTATACTGCCTTCCTGTTTTTCTGATGAAGCTCCTCAACAAAGGACAAAATCTTGCTTTTAAAAAGTATGCTATAGATACCAGCCTTGGGGTGGAATTCCATGTGACAATTATGACAGAAGAAAAAATAGCCCTGGCTTTAGGTGGCAGATCTGGAAGTACCCCCCACTCCCAGCCTTACTATAAGGGGTCTTCCCCATTCATTATTGTTGCAGAACCCCATCTACGAAGAGTCAGTGAGTGCTGGACAACTATTTCCTGGAGAGAACCTATGGTAATTCAATTATTCTGAAGAAATGCAGCATAATTTAAAACACATCCAGCTATTAATAACCAATTTGTTAGTGAGTGTATCTCTCTACAACAGAGAAATACAGTATTGACTTGAGTAATCCAAATGATTAAAAACATCTTGGAAGGTTAATTCAGTGGTTTATTTCTTCCACTGTTAAAGTAAAACTGTGCCTCACCTGTATGTTCTTACGAAGGAGAAGAAATTATAATGAGCCAGCATCTCCTTAGGAATACAGGCAGACACTGGCAGCTTGCATTCCACTCACACACTCTGTTTAATCAGTAGCAACAAACACTCATATTCTGCCCTTCAGAAGTTCACGTGAAGGTGCACAAACTCCACATGAAAATCCTCACACTAAGCGTATTGGACCACATTCTCAGGCCACCCTATTGCACTCTGCCCCATTACATTTCAAAACTGGCAGCTGTTTCACTGAACAGTTGTGTAAAAGAAAACAAGATACTGTTCAGAACCCATGCCCCTTTGCTGTTCTGCCACAACAGCTTCTTTTGCACCTGCTTGAGACAGAATGAATAATGAATAATCCCAGGCAGATAGATCAGTTACAGTTCTAATGCATAGCTGTGCAAAGATTCAATATATGATTCTCTGTTACTATTGAGCAAAATATAATGTCTATTTCACTGGGTGGGGGCAGAGGCTTGCACTGCCACTGAAACCAGTGGGCTCAGGTATATGGTAAACTGAGCTTTTGACAATGTTAATGTCAAAAAGGACTCTGGTTGAGGGGATTTCTTCAGGCATTCAAACTCCTCATACTACCTTTGTCCTTTTGCTAAGTCCAAGATGACATCTCATAATGTTGTGGGAGATTAACTAAAAAATACCTAAAGGAGTCAACGTTTGAAATGTCATAATGTGGGAAGTCAAATAACAGACCCAAAAATCCCAGTTCTGAGGATCTATTCCAGTTCACTAGGTTGCTGAAAATTCCGGAACACTTTTTTTCTTGATTTAAAGCTGCTTCATAGATATATATTTACAAGGAGATGATCTCAATGTAGGAAAAATGCATTCAGTGTTACATAAAAAATGGCAGAAGCAGTAATTTTGCAGCAAATATATTGGTTGGGAAGCTAGTCTGCAACATACAGCTGTAGCATCCGCTGAATGTGCAACTCAGGTAAGAATATAACTTTTATATGAAAGGACTACAGCTATTTAATTCAAAACTCTATATGTTAATATCAGGGCCAGACATTCCTGGGAATGGGATACTGGTTAAAACAAATGCTGTCTGTTCCAGTGTGGTACTTTTTATTTTAATTATTTTTAGAACTAGGAGAAATCCCAAAGGTCAAGATCAGTGCAGGATAGGCTGTTTGGCACCAAGAACCAGAAAAGAGAGTTGTTGTTTTACCATCACATGTCCAAAATGGTCTATGCAATCATGTCAAGTGTTACTTTAAAAAAGAAACACTAGAATTTCTAAACTTTTAAGAGGCACACAGCCAGCAATCAAGTGTTCTGGGTGCCATATGCAGCAAGCAGACTGCAAGTTTTTGATCCCTAATCTAGTTCAAGTTATGCCCTGAAGCACAGTAATGTAAAACATTCCAGAGAGTTGCCCACCCAGCCTTTCTTTGAAAGTTTCCAAGGAAGCAAATTTCATTACCTCCCTAAGCAGCTTGTTTCATTGCTCAAGTTTCTCTCCTACTTTACAGAAATGGGGGGGGGGGGGAACGACGACAGCCAACCAATTCAAAAAATTCAGGGCATGTATTAATTTTCAGCATACTACAGCACAGGTAACAATAATTAAAACTAGACTGTGGTGCAAAACAAGCCAATTAGTTCCTTAACATAAATCATTAAAATTCTGCACAAGAGTTCACATTAAAATTCTATTAGGAAGCTAAAGGGAGCACAGGAAGAAATACATGTCCTGTGAAAACTTCCTGTTTATATAACTTGCCAAGTTTTTATGCTTTAGCAACACTACTATCAGAAAGGGGACAAAACAGACCTTTACCACAGTGGATATACTTTATGATATTTAATCCCACATAACCCAGACAGCTTTTTGACATTATGTCTCTAGCATCTGGCAGGGACAACTTGGGTCACGGTCCATTTCTCACTTTAATACTCATGCTAACTATCTATCTGCTACACTCTGTCAAATAGAAATTTCTATTATTTAAGACTTTCTCTCCTTTCCACACATTAAAGGAGTCTGACCTGAGAGCTGATTAAAGATTAAAGGACTTGACTGCTTAATGAAAAAGTCAACTAGGGTATGAGATACACTGAAAATGGGGTAGATAAAAACCAAAGTAATATGTATGTGTCAGAAGCACTGTCTAAGCAGCAAGATGTGCTTTTCTAACATGATTTTCTGGGAAGACTAAAGTTAGTGTCAATTCCCCTCCTCTATGCCAGTGTTTCCCAACCGGTGTTCCGCGGCACACTAGTGTGCCGTGAGATGTTGCCTGGTGTGCCGCGAGATGTTGCCTGGAGGGAGGCGGGCGAGGGCGTTTGCTTCCCGGAGGACTTGTGGGAAGCCGCCCCTTCCCTGGGCGACGCGCCGCCTCGCGACTCCGGAGTCAGTCCCGAGGGCTCTCGGAGGGACTCGCGAGCGACGGCGCGGCGGCTCCGGGGCGCGCTCAGCCGGGCCGCCGTGTGCCCCCGCTGCAGCTGCCCGGCGTGGAGCGCGACGGGGAGCCGGCCGGGCTTGGAGGCGCCCAGGTAGGGCCGAGCCGGGCGGGGGCGGGGAGGTCTCGGTCTGCTGCGGGCGCAGGAGGGCGAGCGGGAGAGGGGGAGCCGTCGGGTCTCCTGGAAGGAAGCGAGGCGGCCTGGAGGGAGGCGGGCGAGGGCATTTGCTTCCCGGAGGACTTGTGGGAAGCCGCCCCTTCCCTGGGCGACGCGCCGCCTCGCGACTCCGGAGTCAGTCCCGAGGGCTCTCGGAGGGACTCGCGAGCGACGGCGCGACGGCTCCGGGGCGCGCTCAGCCAGGCCGCCGCGCGCTCCCGCTGCAGCTGCCCGGCGTGGAGCGCGACGCGGAGCCGGCCGGGCTTGGAGGCGCCCAGGTAGGGCCGAGCCGGGCGGGGAGGTCTCGGTCTGCTGCGGGCGCAGGAGGGCGAGCGGGAGAGGGGGAGCCGTCGGGTCTCCTGGAAGGAAGCGAGGCGGCGGCTGAGGGGGATGCAGCCCCGTCCCCAGCAACAGGCGCTCCTCGAAGTGAGGCCACAAGTCGGGGCTCGGACAGGGCCTGGAAGCAGCGGCTCCGGCTCTTGGGAGCGGAGAAGGGGACTTCGAAAGCGGCCTGGAGGAGAAAAGCCCCGATGCAGCGAGAGCGGGGAGCGTGCTGCCTTGTCCAGGCCTCCTCGCTTTGTGCCGTCCGCTGCCGTGAGCAGGACACGGGGGCTCCTCGTTCGCATGCTTTCCCGGGTGATCGGTGAGGGTTAGGGTTAGGGTCCCTCAGTCCCTCGCTTTGCTGCCTCCTCCCCCCCCACCCCCAAAGCTTGGAGGTTCCCCGGCAAGGGGGAGGGGAAAAAATTGAAAACTTTCACTTTCGTGCGTCCCTCCCGGCGTGACGCTGCGCGCTGATGTCTCGGGGCTGTAATGGTGGTGTGCCGCGAGATTTTTTTCATCAAACAAGTGTGCCTTTGCCCAAAAAAGGTTGGGAAACACTGCTCTATGCTGTGCTTATACGAACATATTCCCATATGCCACTAGAGACGCTATTGGGTACCTTGCAAATACAGTAAAATAAGTAGCAGTGCAATCCTCTGCACCTTTTCTCAGAAGTAACTCCTACGGTGTTCAATGAGACTTATTCATTGATTTTAATCCCTTGTGTGTAGAACTGCAACCAGTGAGTGAGTAAAGAAAGAAAGAATACTGTGCCAGAAAGCAAGTGGCAGTAGAATGCTGGAGAACCAGGCCCAACTCTATGTCATATCTAGCCCCCCTGCTTTCTTTTTTAACTACAAAACCGGATTTGTTGGTTTCAACAGATGTATGCGTTTCTGACTCTAAAATGTCAGTTTCATTCCTTGACTACTCTGTTCTCACACGTGATGCCTGAGAACCTCCCTACCATAAGTGAAAGTTCTTAAAGTGGAAGGAAAGGTTGCAGGGGAGCACTTCTTAACTGGCAGCTGCAAATCTAGATTTATACACTCATTTAGATTTTAACTTGGCATGGCAGACACGACAAAGGCAAGCTGCGCCTTTGAAATGCCTTCTTGGGTGAAAATGCCCTTTATGTTTGTAGTTACAAGGAATCCGAGGCTTTTACTTAACGATGCCAAGTTACCTGCCGATGGATTCTCTTATGAGTATCGTTTATCTGCATGCATACTAGTATATCTTGCGTATGAATGGCAGGCTAATTGGTCGTGCTGCAGTTCCCACAGCAGGCACTCTGTAACCCCAAGGCATAGTCTGGTTCCCTGAATGCATCCCGAGAGGCAAGGGCCGGAGGCAAGAAAGGAAGCCACCGCGCGGGCCCTTCTCTATCCCTTCTTACTGTGTCTCTCCACATTTCCCCCCAGACACACACTTCCCGCTGTGCCCCGTTCGCTCGGGGGCTGCCCTGCCCGCCCCGCCCTTACCTGTAGGCGAGCGTCATGCACTCGAAGAGCTTCGTGAGCGAAGGGTCGATGCTGAGGGCTCCGCTGCTTCGAGGCCCGTAGCGGTAGCACAGGCACGCGGCCTCGTCCACCGTGTCGAAGTCGTAAGCGGCGGCGGCGGAGGTCAGCTGGGCCCCGTCACCAGCCTTCCCGCCCGCGGCCTTCCGCGCGGAGCCGGCCCTTCTCGCTCGCTCCGCCGCGCTCGGCGGGGCGCCTTGGCCTGGCTGGCTCAGAGCCGCCTCGGGGTCCGGGTCCGGGTCGGCGTGGGGCTCCGACACCATGAAGTGGCCGCTGTGGATGATCTGCGGACGCGACATCCTCCCAGGCGGAGGTCTCGCTGCCTCCCTCGCCGTCTCCCGGGGCATCTTTAGCACGCGAGAGGCAACGCCGCCGCCGCCATGGCAACGAGGGGCCGCCGCCGGCGCAAACCCCAGCCGGGAAAGAGTCGCGACAGGTGCCAAAATGCCGCCGTCGCAGCGGAGGAACAAAAGAGAACGCGGATTCTACCTCTTCCCAGCAGCTGCCCTGCCGTAGGCTCCCATAGCAACAAGGAAAGAGCGTTTTGCGCATGTGTCCTAGTCCCCACCTCCTTGCCGTGGCCGCAGGGCATGATGGTTATGGTAGTTTTGTTTCAACATCCACCTAGCGGCGAGAACGAGACAGTTACTCGCTAGGTAGCATAGACTTCACTAGTAGAGTGACATACAGGGAGCTACTTCCGGTATTTTAGACTTGCTTTAACATTTAACAGTGCAACTCTTCTGCCTACAAGTAAGTAAACGTAGGACTTCTGTGCGCAACTTTTCTGGAGTGCAGCTGATAGGGGCACATACCAAATAACATGCCACTGATACTGAAACCCGAGACATGTTTTATCTGGTGGACTTTGGCCTGGAAATTTAAGGCAGCCTAAGCCCTGCTTCCACCCTTCATTCAGTGACTCTACATTGCAAGGCTGCTGAAAGCCGTGCTCCTCTGTGATATTGGACTGTACTAGCAGTGGCAGGGCACTCATTTCCACGCGAAGTAAGGCCTGACATCAGCTGCTGTCTCTCTGAATACTTTCTGGTTCTGCTTCTCAGTAAATAACTACGCTGAAATCTTGAGTCTCACCGTCAATTACCAAGGGCAGCTCTCGCTTTCAGCTGGAGACAAAAAAAAAATATACATCCAGCTTCCCCATATGACAATGAGACAAGCTACTCTATTAAGTTCCTAGCTCTGTTCTTTTTAGCAGGCATGAGATGGCGGCGACGTAAAATTACGCAACGACGCCATGGCGCAAGCAGGAAGCGGACCGAAAGGGTTGCTGGTAACTGTAGTTTCTCCCCACCCTCCGCTAGAGGTTCTGATGCTTACATGTAATGAAACCAGGCTCGCCAATTCTCCCTGGGATTCGTCAGCGCTTGGAGAAGTTGGGGCGCGTGTGACCATGTGCTTTGCTGTCTGCACACTCTACCTACTGGTCACATGGTGAGCTGCGCCCTCATTCTGCATAGGTAAAACTCAGCTCACCGCACGATCGAGGGGCCCACGGAAAACTGATTCTGCAAACAGCCCTATGTTGTGGGATGCTTTATTGACCCGTTGTTCCCTAACGCAAATGGCCAGTGGCTAAAATGACCAGCTATTACCATGCAGCCACACTGTCTTTAACAGAGCCCCACAGGTGTGTGGATACTGAGTAGTCTAGCCAGAGGAAAAACTGTCCCCCGTTTCCCTCCCTCAGGTAGGCGAGTTTGTGGTCACAGATTAGGTCCCAAGCATTAGGACACACATTTCAAAGAAAAGGACAAGACCAGAGTTCAAGCAAGTGGAAAGTTAACCAACTTTTTTATTCCCAAGCAAAGTGAAGCTGGCAATGGCACAGTGGTTGTGTATGTGTGTGCAAAAGTAAACAGGGGCCGTTTCTTCCCCGGTTAGGATCACAGTGAGATACTACTTCCCTGGCCCCACCTCATAAAGTAGGGATGTGGGGAGCCCAGAGCCCTCCTCATGTGCTGGACTACTACTCTCATCATCTCTGACCATTCACCATGCTGGCACGGCTGGAGATAGTTAAGAGCCCAGCGACATCTTGGGAGGCCACAGGGACCCCCGCGGCTTTAACAAAGGGTAGTGTTATCAAAAGTGAGTTGAAGGAAGAAGCAGAAGTGCCCTGCAGTATAAATCTTGGAGCTGTGCAGTCTTCAAGGCCATTTAGAGGTCTGAAATAAGTGGTTGGACAGAGCCCCACAAGAGCGCTGGTTGCCCCCAGTGCAGTTCCATAGCTATGGAAAGAGATGGAGAGCCTGTGAAGCACTATAGTCTCTTAAAGGGATGGTCTCCCTCCTCTTTCCTGCCCTTCTCCCAGGCAGCTTTAAATTGCCACTTCCCACACCAGCTGCCAATAGTGCTTCAGGCAGAGGAAAGAAACCCCCAACAATAGGAAGTGAACCTGTTTGGCCTTCAGGGCTCCATTTATCACTCCACTTATGAACAGAAGAAAGGGAGAAATGCCACAGCAAGGGTTTCACCCTGAGTTGGGGTCCATGTCTACGCTGGCCTGGCGAACCATCCGCCGGGACCGGGAGCAGGGCAAGGAAGAACAGAGGGCAGTGCTTTCCTCAGGTTTGGATTCCTGAGGAGAAGGGGACCGGAGCTTGTCTGGTCCTTCGGGATCTGTGTGTCCCTCAAACTCCTTGGCCCGGCTCACCACCAGGGCAGCATCAGCCAGCTGAGCCACAGAGAGCCGGTGTTGTAAGGCGGGCCTGCGGCCAAATGGGACAGGGCCCTCCATGCGCTGGACAACTTTGCGCACCCTGCCTGGTGCCGGGTAGTATGAAAGCTGCTTGCAAACATGGCGACGTCCCCGGTGAGCCCTCCGCCCGCGTCGCCTGGCCCTGCGACCCTGAGCCTCCTCTTCCTCTGGCAGTGGCGCCTTTGCTGTAGAGTCTGTTCCTGACCCTGAATTCTCTTCATTTCGGGGAAATGGCTCAAAGGTCACAGTCTTCTTCTTTTCATCATGAAGAAATACCTGTTGGAGGAAGAAGAGGTAGATTGAATGAGGGCCAGCAATTACAAAGGGTTTTCCTTCATCCTGCCTCTACCATTCATCTTCGCATTAGCTGAGGTTTCAGATCCACTGATTTATCCATTGCCATTTTTGTTTCCCCTGTATGCCTTGAGGCTCCATTATAAGTTCCCTTACTCTTTCCACTTGCCTCTCTCTGGAAGCATGCCCTTACATGACCCTCTTACCTCTTCCTCAGCAGCACACTCTGGTACAGAGATGTGGCGTTCTGGGCTGTCCATTTCACTGATGCTGCGCATGACAGCATAGAGATTGATGCGTTCCCGTCTGAGCGTGGCTGGCTTCTCTGGCACTCTCATCGTAGCCAGGTGTCTTCGCACTTCCTCAGCTCCAGAGTCATCCGATGCCCCAGGTTCTTCTGTGGCCTGAAGACTGAGCCTGGGACTATCAGGAAGGTCCACCGGATGGTGAGGTTCTTCAGGAGGTTCCCGCAAAGGACGAAAGCAATACTGGGGGGTTGTCACTGGCTCCTCTGGTTCTTCTTCTGAGCTTAAAGTCTCATAGTATGGGCTTCCTGAAGGATCACTGCTGGCATCACTTATATCTGGAGAACCTTCTGAGTGGGCATCTCCTGCCTTTTGTTCCCATAGGCTGCTGTGTCGGCTGCGTAGTAACATGAGGTGAACAATGTAAGAGATTATTCAGCAAGGAATGCTAAATAAAGAGCCAAATAAAGAATGGACTTTGAATCCGGTCAGTTACAGTGAGAAGCATTAATTACACATATTAAAGATAATCACAATGTCTATTTAATTTTTGCTGCACTATTAGTGTGGGACAACTTTGCTATCAGTGCCTCCCTGTTTAAGATTAAATATTGTGTGCATAGCAATACGGTGGTACCTCAGGTTACATACGCTTCAGGTTACATACGCTTCAGGGTACAGACTCCACTAACCCAGAAATAGTGCTTCAAGTTAAGAACTGTGCTTCAGGATGAGAACAGAAATCGTGCTACGGTGGCACAGCAGCAGCGGGAGGCCCCATTAGCTAAAGTGGTGCTTCAGGTTAAGAACAGTTTCAGGTTAAGTACGGACCTCCGGAACGAATTAAGTACTTAACCCGAGGTACCACTGTACGAAACAGCCCTTTTTAACTGGAAGAAGTGCTCTGGAGTGGAAGTTGGAAATGGAGCAGTTGGCATGGATGCCGGATCTTTTCCTTGCCACTCTTTGGCACCCCCATCATTTTTTTCCACACGGAATATTTCCTGTTTGCCTTTGCACACAGGTGCTTAGAATCCCAGGAAAGGGAGATCTTCTCTGATCCCAATAGCCACACTGAAAGTAGATTTTCCAGTCTAAGAGGATAATCATGCTGTTGCATGTAACATGTAGTTTGGTCCTTGGACAATAACAACAAAGCCTTCTGCTGTGGTCTGATCAGGCTGGTCAGCTGCAGCTCCCATCAGTCTCCCTTGCCCTCCCCACATACATACACAGTGACCAGACCTGCACTCCCTCCCCTTGGGTTTACCTTGCGTCCAGAATGCCCTGATAAAGCTCCAGCTGTCTCATGAATCCTGGATTGGGGTGGACAATTGGGCGTCGTTCCCGTACATGAGAAAGGGCCTGCTCAAGTGACCACCCATACTCCTTCATGGCATATGCAATCACTGTGGAGCCAGAGCGGCTCACGCCCATCTTGCAGTGCACCAACACCCGAGAGCCTTGTGCCCTGTGGGGAATGAATATTTGCTATAAGCAAGGCTACAACATCACCCAGGACAGTCAGGAAGTTCAGCATCCAGTTGCTGTACCCTCAGCCAAGAGTAGGATACCCCAGCTTCTTGGCCTAACTCAACACTTGCCAAGGCACAGATTAGGTATATTATGCTAAGGCCACTGTGCTGTGATCATGATGAATCCAAGTGACTGACTATCCTTGCTGCTTGGAAAACATAATGGTTGTTCAACAGCCAGTGTGGTGTAGTGGTTAGAGTGGTGGACTAGGACCTGGGAGACCAGGGTTTAAGTCCCCACTTGGCCAGGAAGCAAGCTCGCTGTGGCCAGTCACCATCTCTTAGCCTAACCTACCTCACAGGGTCGTTGTGAAGATAAACTGGGGGAAAGGAAAACAGTATGTGCTACCCTGAGATCTTTGGAGGAAAGGTGATATATAAATGTAGTAATAAAAATAAATGAAGCAGAGATATAGCTAGGGCAAGGATGGGGAACTTCTGCCCCTCCGTATGGTGTTGAAGTCTTAACCCCCATCATTCCTGGCCATTAGCCATGCTGATGGGAGTTGCAGTCCAACATCATGTAGAGGGGGGTCACAGTTTCCTGAATGATGAGCTAAGGCAACAATGGGAATTTCCAGATATTGTTTCCAGCAGTGGTGATTGTAGCTCTGAGCTATGAATCCTCCAATATGGGAGGAGATGGCTGGATTCAGCTGCTTGCTCTTCCAAACGAGTAACTGGCTGTGTCAAATCTGACAGAGATCAAAAGCTAGGAACTGATGGCATTGTACTTCTTAATGAAGCAGAGGGTGCATTGGGGCAACCCAGTCTGATGGGATCATCATCATCATGGGCTGTGCCAAATTCTCACCTGCAAAATATTCTGGGGTGAAAGGAGAGAATGGGCTGACAGTCCTACCTGGTATCACAGGTCCTCTCAAACAACAGCTGACATTTCATTCAGGGAGGTGGGGGCTTTTTGTGACAAGAGCCCTCCTCTTCCACCTCAGCCCTTGGATTCCCACTGAAAAGCCCATTTCTGTGCCTGCAATCCCGTTGACTAGATGGGGACCATGTTGGTAAGCCAAGCTTGCAATACATGAGTGCTGCAGCTGAAATCGCAACTACCATTTTGGTGTCCACTTCTCACCAGGCAGCTGAAATGAAGTTGTAGGTTTCCTTCCAGTGTGGCAGCAGCTGTGAGGTTTCCTCATCGTAGAGCCGGACATTCATGTACGTAAAGTGCTCTGGGAAGAAGTTGTCGATCTCACGGGTGACATTAAGGATGTGGCTGACCCTGTAAGGCAAGGCAAGGAGTAATCAACAGAGAATGTGAGCAGCTTTTTTTCACCATGTTTTTAGCATGGCCTCAACTAACTAAACCATGTCCCATTTCCTAAACATCCCCCACTGCAGTTGCTCAGTATCTCAGAGTCGGGTTGGAATGCATAGTAGAAATCCCTTCTGACTAGAAGGCAAATTTACACGGAGAGGTGTGTCAAATGGTCATCTCAGTGTCCAAGGAATCCAGATCAGATGAAGTTCCCGAAGGTACTAGTTTTGCTCTCCGAGCAGCATCTTTTGGTGACATACCTGTTCCTCTGAAGCTCCTCAAAGTTGGCTGCATTCCATTCAGAGCCCTGGGACAAAAAGGAACAACACCATTCACAGAGCTCAGTCCCAGGTGAGTGCAAATAGTTCACAAACATTCAGCCATCCTGCAAATGCTCATTAAATACTCAAAACCGAACACATTTGGCCAAATCATGTGGTAGAGTCCCTCCTAGCTTATACCACTGCAGACTGGGCAGGTGAAGGAACTGAGGTTTTGAATATGCACCCAACAGAAAAATTGCCAGCATGTAGAAAGATAGCAGAGAGTCATCTTCCTGATCAAGTGCTTGGTTGTGATTTTTATGTGAGGGAGTAACCGTGAACCGCCCTGAGACCTACAGGTATAGGGCGGTATACTAATTTAATAGTGCCTGTCCAGTTTCTTAGGTCAGCTTCCAAGGCTGTTCTGTATGTTCCACCACCTGTTGAGGCTAGACTGATGGCCACCAAAGATGGAGCCTTTTCAGTGCAAACCATCCATTTAGGATTGCAGCCTTAGCTGCTTGCTGTGATTTTCAACTTTGTATGAAGTAAAGAATATAAATCTGCTGCCCCATGCTATCTCTCAAGAAGGCCCTGTAGGTAGTAAAAGGGAGAGGCTTTACAGGGGGCTTTGCTTCCTTTTATGGTGGAAGGGAAGGCAAAGCCTGGAGGCCTCAAAATAACGGCAAGACTTCCATCTTCCTGCCATTCCAGGAAATAATTTTGAGGACTCTTGAGAGGAGGGACTGCCATTTTTAGGGGCCTGGAGCTCCAGTCTGCTGGCATCATGGATCCCTTTCCTGTACTTCCTCACCAAGTAGAGATAGTCAAAAATCCTGGAGGGCCGATCCATCTGAGCCATAATGAGAAGCATTTCATTGTCAATAAACTCCTTATAGTCGTTCAGGCTCCGACCGGCTCTCCGCTCCAGTTCTGTACGGATCTGCAGGAAGAGAGGGAGGGAGCTTGTGAGTGCCTGAGGTCCCTTTTGAGCCTGGCTGCTTTTTAATGACATGCCCATTCCCTGTCCCTCACCCATCACTCCAACCCCTATACATAACCCTGCTTTCCCACATTCCCTTCCCAGTCCGTTTTACATATCTTGCTCCCATACCCCCTCTCTCTCTCACACCCCCCCCCACGTCTCCATTCCCTCACATTCTCTCTCCCCCGGCCCCTCCTCCCTCACCCCCTTGGCCCAACATCCCACCTCCTTGGAGGTGATGTTCTCCAGGTCAGTGGTGGCCATCACCTCACGCAGCTTGGCCCGGATCATCCGCTCTGTCATCTCCTGTGCTGTCGGCCTGAGGCACAGAGACGGAGGGTCGGCAAAGCTCTTGGCTCGCCAGACTCTGCCCCAGACACCATGACACACCTAGAGAATCCCTCCCCCATTGGCAGTAGGGTTACAAATCTTGACACCATGCCAAAGCTTTGCATTTCCCTAGATAGCTTTTACGCATTTGTAAATGTGCTCGTTCATTTATTGCATGTATATCCTGAGCTTCCTCTGAGGGCCTTATTTATTACTCCCCCCCCCACACACCTCAATTTTATCCTCACAAGTTGCTGTGAGGTAGGTTAGGCTCTGACTGACCCAATATCACCATGTGAACTCAATGGCTGGGTAAGAATGTTAACCTGGGTCTCTCTCAAGTACTAGTTTGGTACCCAAACCACTCCACTCCAGTGCACCACAAAAAGTGATGCTACGTGACCTGAACTGGGGGTGGGCTTCTGCTCTGATCTGTGTCTCTGATCAGCATCTCCCTCCCTCCCTCATTATTACAAAAAAACAAAAACAAGGACCCTTCCCTTTCATGACCTGTAGAAGAACTTTCTGCACAGTAGTCCCTAAAACTGGCTAGCAGGGCCACCTGAAATGTCTGTGCTTTGGACTACTGCATGGTATCGAGTTCCACCTTGGAACCACTGCAGCTCTGCTGACTACATCATTCACAGCCTATAACCAGCCCTAGGAGGGGAAGGGCCATCACTGACTGGTCAGAGAAGGCTGCAGGAGAAGTGGGCCGCACAGATTCCAAGTCGGACATGGCTAGCCATTCATTAATGCAGCTCTGCTCCGAGTTCACAGCCTTCTGATACCACTCGGTCCAGCTCAACGCACTGCCTCCTGGGAAATGGTTGTTGCAGACAGCTTCGCTGCATGCCTTGTGCAGCACTTGCAGCGCTGACCTGAGAGCAGAGATGACAATCAGACATCAGAGATGCGCTAAAAAAATCCTCTGAAGGCTACCACTGCCATCAGAGAAATGCACATCTCTCTTCCCTTTTTCCTCCATAATGCCCCTCTCCCAGCCTACCCAAAGCAATAGTGGCAACTATATCCTTGTTCCCCACATTCATCCTTTCCCACACATGTCCTTGCGCTTTTCACCCTACCTGACAGCCTTGCTTACCACATGGTCTGGACTGAAATGGGCTTAAAGATACGGGTCTGCCCACCAGACGTCACACTGAAGCCCCTGGGGAAAGAGAAGGGGAGAGCAGTGTCACAAGTAACTTGGGAGCGCTCCACCTGAGATGCAGGTATACGGAAAGAGGCAAATAACAATGCAGTACTTGGCACAGTTGTGAAACTAGTTTGAGATCTTCTATGGTGCCAGGTTCCATTTGTAAGCAAAAAAGAGAATCTGATCCTTTTCTGCTCTTGAGATCTAAAAGTCAGGATAGTGTTGCTTCTTGCCTTGTGCAATGGCAACAACCTTAATGTACGCATTCTAGAAAGGATGGCGCCAGCTGAAGTCAATATTTTAGGTATGCTTCTTCTGCACTGCTTAATCCTTCTAAAAATTCTCAGCCTCAGCAAATAAATTATTTTTCTCTCATTCTAACCATAAAGTTTTCTGCAGGGGACAAGTTAAATATGGAAAATTCTAACAACTCGACTGAGACCAGGCCAGTTGTCAGGCCCCACTGAGTTTAGACTGTGATTACTTTTCCTCAGGAGGGGGCGGGGAGCCAGAAAAGTAAGTTGCAAAGCAGTATCTGTGTAACTCTGGAAGTTAAACAGACGGTTGTATTTTATGTGCGGTATTATGACGAGGCCTGCATTGTGGGTTTGCCCCTCAGCTGTTGGAATGCTCCTGTGACTTTCCTGACTATGCAGTGTAAACTAGCCTGGAGTTTTCAGGGAGCTATTGATTTCCCTTCTGGACAAGGAAACCTGAAAGTCTGATTGCTTGCAGTTGTGGTTTAGTGACTGACCAGTGTCCTGTTTGAGGAGTTCTGATTTTTTTGAAATGGCAAATGCACTGAAGGGTGGAAAAGTGTCTGCTTTTTATTTATCTATTTTTTTTTTTGGAAGGTACAATTTGGATTTATGTTTTTTTTTTTTTTTGCCTGAACCCCCAAAATACATTGGGTTGGCCCTGAACCCTAGTTAGACCTCCATCATCATCATCATCTAGTTATAGGTAGGTAGGCATGTTGATCTGTCATAGTGGAAACAAAATAAAAAAAATCCTTCCAGTAGCACCTTAGAGACCAACTAAGTTTGTTATTGGTATGAGCTTTCATGTGTATGCACACTTCTGCAGATACACTCAATGTATCTGAAGGTGCTACTGGTCTCTAAGGTGCTACTGGTGCTACTGGAAGGATTTTTTAAATTTTGTTATCATCATAATCATCATCATCATTTATTTATGCCCCTCCCATCCGGCTGGGTTTCCCCAGCCAATCTGGGCAGCTCTCATCAGATTCAAAACAGAATAAAACATCAAACATTAAAAACTTCCCTAAACACGGCTAATTAAGGCCCAGAAGTCCATCTCTTTGCTCTTTTATCCCCAAATATGGCCACTCAAGGCCTTTGTACCTCAAGCTCAACCACCTTCAACTGCCTGAAGCTCTCCTGCTAACTCAGATGACTCTGCCTTTTACCCCCTTTTGCCCCTTATGCCTAGAACTGTTCTCCAGGAAACCTGTGTGAAGTAGACCTTCTTGGATTTCCTTCAAAACATACCTTTCCTGTGAAAAGTTTGGCATGAACACACATACCCTAGTCCTCTTCCATCATGGAACTAAACACAAGAATGACTCACTGAAATAAAGCTGTGCACATTAGTGGTGCTACATGGCTATTATTAACAACAACAACCATAAGATGAGACACAGCATGGGGCAGGCTCTCAAGGAGACTTTTTAAGAAAGAGAGACCATGCAAAAAAGAATGGTTGGTTTCCATTTAATACTGGAGGGAGAGACAGCAAAAAACACAAACTCTCCCGTAGCTATTCAGGACGTAAGTGGTTTGTAGTCTGTGGAGACCATTTTCAAGTCAGATGAGAGAGCAGGCAGTGTTGGTGAAACTGGGCGAGGAGAAAAATAAACACACACCAAAAAAATGGCCTCTCACTATCTCAGTCTGTTTGAGTATCCTAGTTTGTTTGCAAAGCACAGAGCTTATATGAGGATTACAATTACATGGAGCATTGTGGGTGCCTGGTGGGGTTAGGTCTGTCTCTTACCCATCGCCATCAAGGAAGACCTGAGTGTCACTCCAAAGTGGAAGCACCATCCCCAGTGTGCAGGCAGCCGAGCTGGGAGGTAAAGAGAGAAGAGATCAGGTAGCTACTGAAGGGGTTATTATAGTCCATGGGTAGGCAAACTAAGGCCCGGGGGCTGGATCTGGCCCAACCGCCTTCTCAATCCGGCCCGCAGATGGTCCAGGAATCAGTGTGTTTTTACCTGAGTAGAATGTGTGCTTTTATTTAAAATGCATCTCTGGGTTATTTGTGGGGCATAGGAATTCGTTCACCCCCCCTCCAATATAGTCCAGCCCCCCACAAGGTGTGAGAGACAGTGGACTGGTCCCCCCCGCTGAAAAAGTTTGCTGACCCCTGTTATGGTCCCTGTGCTTGTCCTACAAACGTTCCCCATTCACCCCATCTGCACTCGCCTCTTAACCTGCTTTTTCAATAGCTTGATCAGCATTGTAAAAATCACTGATAGCAAAGCCAAGCAAGCATTCCAGAGCTGTGACAGAGCTGCTTGGCGAACTGCACAGCTATCTTCCATTCAGCTCCTTGATTTGGACGTCTTCCTGCGGCATGCTCGCGTGCCTGTGCCCTTACGGAATACATAAACAAAGGTTCTTCTGGAGCACAGACATTGGGAATGGGGTGGAGAGGAAAGACTGGGTGAAGGGTTGCCAAACCAGTTCGACCAGGGAGTAAAATACATTAAGGAGTTTAGATACACACACAGCGAAGGACAGAAAGAAAGCACTCTGAAGCAAAGATGCTTTCGATAAGGGTTTTGAACAAACATCATGCAGAGAGAAAAGGGGTTGTGTTCTTCCAAGTGCATTTTCTTGGAAGCATGCCCCATTAATTTCAACGGTACTTGCCTTCGGCTAATGGTAATTTGGAACACAACCTTGGTTATTGAAGCAGAGAATGTTGCCTGTTCCCTATGCATGTTTGTTCAGAAGTAAGATCCACCGCATTCAATGGGACTTACCGTATTTTTTGCTCTATAAGACGCACCAGACCATAAGACGCACCTAGTTTTTGGAGGAGGAAAAAAAATATTCTGAATCTCAGAAGCCAGAACAGCAAGAGGGATCGCTGTGCAGTGAAAGCAGCAATCCCTCTTGCTGTTCTGGCTTCTGGCATAGCTGCGCAGCCTGCATTTGCTCCATAAGACGCACACACATTTCCCCTTACTTTTTAGGAGGAAAAAAGTGAGTCTTATAGAGCAAAAAATACGGTACTTTCAAGGAAGTAGTATGCATCAGCCTGTAGTCTAAGAGACTTTCAGCACAATCCTAGTCATGTCTACTCAGAACGAAAGTCCTATATAATTAAATGGGGCTTATTCTCAGGCAAGTGGGTCAAGAATAGAACCTTATTGGGTATCTCATTTTGGTCCTAGCCTTGATGAAAGACATCATGCAGAAGATACAAGGCAGGACAGTATAGACAGCTGGAAGCTTTCTAGCTTAGAAGTGCCTGGGCCCCACCCCTTCTGCTTCTTCGTGCTCCTTCCCTTGTCATCTCACCCTTCTTCAGGGAAGTCAACTCCCAGCAGCACCATCTCACTCTTGCTCTCCACCTCTGCTGCTGACACAACCAGCAAGTACCGGATCCGGTGAGCTCGAGCCGACTCCAGCCTCACAGCCTGGAGGAGGGAAACAAACATACAGTCCTTGCAAGACTGTCCCTGTGTGTGTCACCTCCACACATATGACAGTAAGATTCCACCATAACTGTTGGTGGTGCATTTGGCAGATCCAGGGATAGTTCTTTGTTTAGCACCACCAGCAACTTCTGAAAAAAATTCCATGATTCCTGAGACCAGTGTCATAGCTAAGTATCATATTGTTACTTGTGTGGAAATAACATAAGATAGCAACTTGGGATAATCCAAGTAGGACTAAGACAGAGTGCCCCTTGTTCCTTTGTCAGTAGCCATTTGTGCACTTTTCAGTACGAGGGGGGAAAGGGTTTTGAGGAGAAACTCCATTTACATTTATCCAGAAATAAGTGCATCACATTTTCATCTCTGAGCCCAAGAGCCCCTGGCACTGAGGTTCTCAAAGCTATTAAATCATCCATTGAAAATCATATTATACAAGGCTTTTAGCACAAAATCATTAGGAAATAGAAGGGAAGTTTCAGAAAAAGGCCCCCCACCCCTGGATTAAGTGAATGCAGTTTGGCATTGCGTGGTAGGATCAGAGGGAAGAGCCTCTGGACCTAAGTGTTATGGGAGTGTTTTTCATATTTTTCTTTCCACATTTTTACTTTCCACATTGGCAAATGCCATAGATCTTCAGTAGTTTTGCCAAGGGGTTTGGGGCATGTTCTAGGAAGACACACACAGAGAGGGGGCAGGGAGTGTTATTGTGGACCACTAGACAAGCATATGAGACCTCAGTACTGACTTGCCTGAACTGAGATTATACTGGACAGATGCATGTTTGTTTATTTAATTCTCTATTTTCCACACTGCAAGGGAAGATCCGCAGTGGGGAGCAAGCTATCTTTTAGGGCAGCTTGTCTGCTGCTACTGAACTTCCGAATGAGCCACGTCTGCTAAGCTCCTGAGAACATCAGCAGCTACCAAAAAGCAGCATGAGAACCGCTGCCTTCAGGAACTGCCCCAGGTACCTGGAGGCTGTTGTGACTCACTCTCTAGAAAAGAAAGAAAACCCAGCACATGCTACTTTGGAAATCTCCCAGCAGAGTCCCCAAAGCCAAAGCCGGGATCAGACTCGGCAGAGACGCCAGCTCTGGCTGTCTGCCCAAGTGAGCAAAAGCCCCGCAGGCCATAAATGGGGAAGTGGCTGCAGCTCCCGGCTGAATGTCTGCTGAAAACCACATTCCTCAAGGAGAGGAATCCCTCGCCACCCTGCTCTGAGCCTCCACAAGCGTGGACAATGAGGCTCTCAGAAGCCAGGCCTCTCCAGCACAGAGTTTTGCAGCAGGAAGGCAAAGCGGAATCATATTATCACAGGACTCCCAGGCAAGAGGCAACACAGATTCTAGAATCGTGCTAAGAGGAGGAGAAAGGTGAAGATCAAGGTCAAGAGGAAGGAGTTAATAGTCGGGTGTCTACTCCACAGACCAGCTGAACTAGCCTGGGAAGCAATCTGGGTCACTAAGGCGTTCTCACTGAGGCAGTAAACTTGTGTCCTTTCAGGCTTCAGGTGCGATCCCACGATGGAAGGATTCAGTCATGTGAATCCCACCCACAGCCTGAAGCGATACTGTCTAGACACAGGTTTAATGCCTCTTAGAACTAGGCCGGAGCCTGAGGGCACACACCTCCCTTTTCTGAAATATTGTGTCTGCAGAAAATAGCCCTCTTTCATTTCAGAACAGTTGTCTCTTGTGGCACGGCTTGCCCAACCAGGCCTGTAGGACAGCAGCATGGCACACTGGGTTCAGCTGGTGGCTCTGGACAGGAGCGCAGGAAAGCACTTATGCCATTAAGGAAAGGAATCCCACTAACATACATTTAAAGCACAGCTATACCATCTTAATAGTCACAACTTCCCATGGGAGCTGCAATAAATAAAACAAACACTCTGTGGTGATGAGGATGTTATTGTATTTGTTTGTTACTGTGCTATGTATTTTTGTGTTTTTATATTGTAAATCACTCTGTGATCCTCGGATGGAGGGTGGTATAGAAGTTTAATAAGTAATAAACAAATAGTTTACTAATCACAGACCTATAGTAAACAGCACCAACCTACAGGGCTCTTTGGGGTGGGTGAAGCCATGTGCTTTAATTGTAATTTGTGGGTGTTACTACAGAAGGTCAAGATAAGATCATTTGATGAACAGAATGAATCTTAAACTGGCCTGGCTTGGCAGCAGAAAGCTGGAATATTTTTTGTTCCAATAGTAAGCAATGCTGAGCCAGGCAGGGAAGGGAATTTGCCCTGGGTGTTGGGCCTTGGCAGGGTTGAGTGGGTGGAAATGGAGACCGTGCTGATTCCAGAACAGGAGGAGGGGAAAGGGCAAAGGCCCTGCCCCAAGCAAACTCTTTTACAAGGCAGTCAAAAACACTGAACTCCATAACCGCCTGCTCCAGACTCTTTATCCGAAGAGGCACATTTTGTGGTCAGGCCAATTGCTTTCCTGTCTCTTGTCATCCACACTCTGCCGTATCTCCCTGCCCTCACAGTCTCACCAGCCGGATGCTGTCTTCTGGCCGCATCAACCCCACCATTTGCTGTAAGTGCTGCTCCTGTTGTTCAGCCGCGGCATTCTCACTCTTAGGCTTGTGGTCCAGGGGGGTGGCTGGGCCTTCCTGCACAGACTCCAGCTTTTCTTCTTCCTGCAGGAGCAAAGCAGCTCCTTTGACCATGACGAAGCTGTGGCTGAAAAGGGAAAGAAACGGAGATAGGTAGAAAAACCCTCTTGCGCCAGAAGGAGAGCTTGCCCCATTAAATCCTTCCTCATTCTAAGGGGGAATGCAGGAAGCTGCCTTACCCTGACAATGATCCATTGAACTGAGTGTTTTCTACACTGTTCAGCAGCAGCTCTCTAGAGTTTCAGGCTGGGAATCTGTCCCAGTCCTACCTGGAGACGCCTGGGACTGAACCTGAGACCTTCTGTATAAAAGGAGGTGCTCTACCACTGAACTACGGCCCTTCCCCATGAACGCTTGGGAGCAATTTGCAATTACAGAACAGTCACAAAATCTGAAGTAGTCCAAGAGAGGCAGGCCTAGCCATCAAGGCAAACTAGGTAGGTTGTGCTATCTAGAAGCCTTAAGGCCTATTAAATGTATACAGAGGTGGCAGAATATTGGAAAATCACATCAGATTTTAAAATAAAATGTTGAAAAACGTTGATTCTAAGGAACATATAACCAATATTAGCTATACTCAGCTGGAATACAAGCAAGCATTTTAGAAATTGCAACCTTTTTTAAGAAAAATATGTCAACATTGATTTATTACCTACTTAAAAACAACAACACAAAGTATAAGGAATTCCCCCCAAGAGTGCCTTTCAAAATATTTTTTAAAAACTATTTGCCGAATCTCCGCTTTTCTCACACTTTTTAAACAGAGATGTGTGCTCTAAAAATGACTGCCAACCCATGACTAATTAGACAAAAAGGCTATAATACTCCCTACATGCTACACACTATTGTGTTTAACAGTGCTCCCATCATTTTTCAAAAAGCAGAGATTATCTAGGGGAAGCGATTTAGAGTGGAGGAGAAGTAGGGGAAGTGGGCAGTAGCTGTTCCCCCAGTCATTATTTCTCTGTTCACCTCACCCCCCTGCCCCACCTGTAGAGTTCAAAGGTGTTTGAAAAGATGGCAAGTTCTGTTACAGAGGACGAGGGAATTAGATCCTTCCAGTTCACCAGAATTAGAGATCTTTCCAGTATACTGTACATTTATATTTAATGCACAGTATCCTCCCATGTATTTGTTTGGTGCACATTTTCCATTGCAAGATAATTTATCCTATTCCCCACTCTTCTTTGCAAGGTTTTTCCCCTCTTTTCAGAGCAACAAACATGCAGTTGTTATGCTTTTGCTGCACACAATCTTGTCTCAAGATTGCACTTCTCTTGTGAAAATGTAATTCTTCCCTCCAATGCAATTGGGACTGCGGTGTACAATTTGGTTTTGCAAATGTCATGGGATATTAATGAGGAACACAACTCTCTCCTCTTCCTCACCACCAAACACCCACATCAGTTGGTTGCTGTGACTCAGGCATTGATAACCTTGAGTTTGGATTACTGCAATGTGCTTTATGTGGGGCTGCCCTTAGCTTGCCCTGCAAGCTGCAACTGGTGCAAAATGCAACAATTAGACAACTCACCGGGGTGCCTTACCACATGCATATTACACCACTCCTACAAGAGCTCCATTAGCTGCCACTTAGCTACTGACCCAGGTTTAAGGTTTTGCTTTTGACCTATACTGCCTTAACAGTTTGGGACCAATTACCTGAAGGCTCCCTTTCTGCTTCTTGCTCATTACAATGAGCTATGGCACACTTTTTATGTGTGTTTGGCAGTAACCAAGAAGAGTCTTCTCTGTGCAGGCACCCTCTCTCCCTTCAGCTTAGAAAGGCACCAGAATATGCTCCTAAATGTGTGCTAATTTTTGATTCCAGAGTATGGTCTCATGATTTAAATTTACTCTGGGTCACTGCTGTCTTTTTAACCTGTAGCTTTTTTAACGGTTTAATTTGTTATGATATCTTTTGTAGTACGCCACTTTGGATGCTTCATGAAAAACAGGGTAAAAATAAATCAACTATTTTTTCCTGTTTGAACTCCTACACTATATTTTTCTAGTACAGGGGCTCTTGGTGCAGCACTAGTTGTTTTTTTTTAAAGTTAGAAGAAGCAGCAGCAATGCTCCACCTTCCTGCACCGCCACTACCCACTGCACTGTTTTGGAATATTTATACTCTCTTCCTTCTGCATTTCTTCACGATGCAGCTCCAGCATTGGAACCATCTTTTAAAAAATAAGTTGCAAAGTGCAACTGCCCCCCCCAAATGCCTTAAGGGGGGGTGTACTCTGGTGCTGGGTTCCTGCTACTGGGAGTAACACACTAAATCCAAAACATTTTTTTAATAAAATGGTTTGGGAGGACCCTGGCCTTTTTGTTTGTATGTATGTGTGAAGGGACAGGATTACAAAGGCTAGCTCCTTACCGTCGCTGCAGCTGTCTCTTCCGAGGAAGCTCTTCATCCTGCAAGGGAATTCCAGGTAGATCAGTCACTTCTGATCCAGAGCAAAGAAGAAGAAATCTCCTGCTCCAGATTAAACGATGCTCTAAGTTTCCACACATGTGGCACCAATCTCCTAGACACGGTCATTTCCACCAAGGGCTGTCCCAAGGCATTTTGCTTCCTGAGCCAAAGGGGCAAGATGCCGCTCCCCTTATTCCATATGCAGAAGCCAACCAGGCAGGCCCCTGAATATCACCTGAACAGTGGAGATGGGACAGCATCCTCCCTTGGACCTGAGGGCAGCAGGCTGGTTTGGGAACTGCAAGGCAGATCACATGGCACACTCAGTTCTACACTCGACTCTACTGAGTGCTCTACACTCCTCAGCAAATGCTGCCCAAAACAGCCATCTTATTCTGCCTAATGGTAGAGGTGGCCCTGCCACCTAGGTCTTCCAGAGGTAAGCAGGTCCACACAGAGCAGGGGGCCCTCAGAGGGCTTTTGTTCAGCCGGAACTCTCCGGAACTCAGTCCCAGCACCTCTCAGGTGGGCACCACTGCCATTCTAAGAGAATGAGGGAGGTGTTCATGGAGAGTTCCAGAACCTCTTTTTCTAGAAAAATGGCACTGACTCCTCAGAGGGCTAAGCTGGCTGGGGAAGTCTGCCAGACTTGCACTGTCATGCCTCCTAGCCAACTGGGGACTCCCACCCCAGGCCTCAGACAAGCTCTGCATGGGCCTGGGGATAAAACAGTTTGACCCAATTAAATCACTGAGGCTTTTACCTTGGTGGGACTTGGGAGTGATAGCAGGCTGCCTTTCTTTTAAGTGATGAATAAGTTTATTTGTCTAGACCACAAAGCCATAACATACAGCAATGCACAAACATTGTAAATGCAGGCTGTAAAACCATAAAATATTCTACCATTTATTATTAAAATCATCTACCTCATGCACAGCTGAAATGTTTTAAGCTCACGCTTGCCAACACAAAAGGCATACAAAGAACGCACTGCTGGTGAGCACAGGTTTAAGGGCTTTTCCACACTTGCCTTTCCTCTGGTCTTTTCCAGGGACAATCAGTGCTTCAAAGGTACGTGTCCAAGGAACTTTTTATTTTTTGCTCCAGAGCTTTCCCTGCAAAAACCCACTCTTTAGTATTCAGTCGGAGCACATGTCAATCTGCAGAAAACCAGAATTGACATTTGCTCTGATTTCAGAGGGAAAGCTCTGTGGCAAAAAAGAAACACACTTGAACACAGAGCTTTAAAGTGCAGACTTGTGCCTGGAAAGAGTGGGGCAAAAGGTAAGAGTGGAGAAGGCCCAAGTTCTGGCGGGCTACACCCATGGCTGGGGCAGGTGGCTGGCACCTTCCATAGCAACTTCAGAACGATTCCTTTATACCAGAAGAACCAAACCACCTCAAAATTGCATTTGCGCTGTTGGCTCTGCCATGGAATAACCCAGCATGACATAATGTTCCTGTTCCAAGCAGTCCCTTCTGTGCCACAAGCACAGAACTGTTATGCCACCTCTGATCCCGAACATCAACAGGACTTCCATACTTCCATATTTTACAGGCCCCAAGCGACAGCCTGACTTTGTGCATTGGTGTTTGTTTTGGATCATTTTTTATTATTTCAGAAGAGAGAAGGACCAAGTCTAAGCACTGAAGCTTAAGGTCTTGGAAGCCTTGCTCAGCTTTCAGAAATCTGCAATTTCACAAGCAGGTTCCCAATTTATCTCAGCACCAAAAGGGTTAGAGATGTTCTCTTTTTATGGGGGGGGGGAGTAAAAGAAAGAACCCCAAATGTCTCATCATGCAGCTAATCAAATACTAAGGTTGCATGCTACAATTAGACACAGGATGCAGAGATCATCCCCCTTCACAGAAGCTGGCTTGGTTCTCAACCTTATTTGAAAGAGATGTTGAAGTAGCTAGCCTTTCATTATGGGCCTACAAGTCAGGGCTGGATCTGGGACCTATGGGCAACAGATTCCAGAAGGGTGCCATTTTCCTACCTCCAATTTCTTGTCTTCATGTCATTAAAAAAAACACTTCAGAACTGAACAGAAGGTCACCATATTGATTTTCGCTTCAGGTGGAAAATCAGGGCTGGCTCTACAGTGAATATGGGATTCTGCCATAAAAGGGATGCTTTTATAAACCTGCTGGTTCTTGGCCTATATAAGAAGCTAGAACACTTGCTGAAGACAAAGGTGACCAATTAATAACAATCATAGAATTGTAGAGTTGGAAGGGACTCTGAAGATCATCTAGTCGTCAGTATTATTATCCCTGCACTATAGATGGTGGGGCTGAGGCCAAAAGAGAGTGGCTTCTCCAAAGCTACAAAACGAGTTCCCTGCTAAGGCAAGGGTCAAACCAAGGACTTTGCAGCTCAAGCTGTTAGCTACTACACTAATTCTTAGCATTCTGCACCAAGCCTGGACATCTTATGTCCCACTAAGCTGAGTGTTCCCTGCGGACCACATCTATGGGCTGAGAGGTGCTTTCCACCATGTTTTTTGTAGGTCCATATCCCCTATAAGAAATAAACTAGATTTATCAAGCCTTGTGCGTTTCACAATCTGCGACTGGTGGTCTGTGTTTGCCCTGGTGGATCACAAGCTGTGCAGACCTGCACAATGTCACAGTTTCACAGCTGAGGGCTGGTGGGTGGGTGGGAGGGAATCCAGCTTGGAAATACACAGTGTGGTTCCATTTTAGGACACTGCTAGTCTCCCGTCTCCTTGGAATGGTTGCAAATATTTTCCTGGAGCGGCCTTGAATTCAGGCTCTTGCATAACCTTATCTATGTGATTCCTAGTCTGTTGGCAATTTCCTGTGACATTTTTAAGCATGGAAAAAAACACAAACCTTGTCCCTGCCACTTCCTAATTGCCAGCTCCTTGCACAATGTCTAATTATGCTTGAAATGCAATCAGCCCAGCAAACTGCCAAGCTTGGGGTGTGAGAACTCTAGCACTAGGCACCCCAGTGCAAAGGGACACAGAGGTATCCCAGGGTTGGTGTTCCGGGGTGGGGAAATCTTGCTTTTCTGAGGCTATTTTGCAAGGGATATTTTTTGCTGCCTTCCACGGGCCCCTGACGTTGCAATCTGCAAGGAACCGACAGGAAGTGGCAAGTTGTGAAACTCCCTGACAAGTCACTTATTAATGCCCAGTTCTCCTACACAGGATCCTGAGCTGTCAAGAGCTGATTAGAGAAAGAAAGGGGGAAGGAGTTAGGACTGGGGAAAGCATATCTGTGGGGACCCAAGCAAGGAAAGGCAATTGACCACTGTGGCATGCGTTTGACAGGCTTCCTTACATGGATAATTGAGAGAGAGAGTTGATCAGGGAGGGAAGGAATCCCACAACAAGGCACCCTGTGTGGGGCAGAGAGGCTCAGGCCAGAGGAGCTGAATGGGCGTTTCACAGCTGGCCCCTGCTCTCTGCAGCAGCCGCAATGAGGAGGGACTGTGAAGCTCAAACATTCTGGCTTCATGCAGCCAGATTATTCCACTCTGTATGAACCCCTCATTCCACCCACCCATCCAGGAAGGCTATGAGTTGTGCAAGCACCCAGCCCAAGGAAGATGCTGGTAAAATGCCTCCACCATACCTTTCTGTGGATGCCACATACTCAAGATCATGCCTTTGTATGCCTCTCCCGCTCCATTAGGCAACCCAGAACTGTTTACAATAAGGTTACCAGATGTCCCCGTTTCCCGGGGACAGTCCCCAGATTTACAAATCGGTTCCCTGACAAAATCCACTGAATTTGGCTGAAGTTGAAACGTGTCCCCAAATTCATTGAAAAAAATCTGGTGACCTTAGTTCTACCAGCACAGAGGTAGTTGCCTCTGCTTGGACATTTTAATACTACTCCATGAGAGGTGTTAACATAGGAAGCTGCCTTAGACCAAATTAGACCACTGGCCCACCTAGTTCAATATTATCTCTTCGTGGTCTGGCAGCGTCTCTTCAGGGTGTCAGGCCTGGAAACTCTGGGAATCGAACCTGCAGGCAGAGCAGATGCAGTCTAGAACATAAGAAGAGTCTGTTGGATCAGGCCCAAGGCCCATTTAATCCAGCATCCTGTTCTCAGAGTGGTCAAACCAGATGCCTACAGAAAGCCTGCAAACGGGGCACGACAGCAACAGCAGCTGAGCTTTCCAGCAACTGGTATTCAGAAGGATGGCGGCAGAACATAGCCATCATGAGGATCTACAGGCCTTCCCCTACAAATGATGGCTTTAAAAAGAAGAAGAAAGCCCATCCTTTTGACACTCTGTGACTTACACTGAATGCAAGTATGACATAACAGCTAAGTGGAGTTCGTGTTTCAGGTCGAGACTGGCCCACCTTGAGTGGCAAAGGTGGGAAACACGAGTCCCTGCTGCAGCAGGTAAAGAAATCCTACACATAAGAGTGGAAGACCATCGTTTTCTTTCCCTATCCCACTGGTGCTACTGCTTCATCCCAGGGAGCTCCCTCTACTGGGAAGAAGAGGACGGGGAAATCTCTTGCCTGATCTTTGGCGCTTGGGCCCCCTTCTGTGCGCAATGCCGCCCCCCACCCCGCGCAAGCCAGTCCTTCTTCCGACAGCGCCCCTGCAGGGAGGTGCGAAAACAAACGGTCAGATCCTTCGGGGCCAAAATGGTGCAAGGTGCAGTCGCTTGCACAGCTCAGCATACAGCTTGCAATGGGAGAGAGAGGTGGCGAGAAAGGGGCACACGATGGCGCAGCCGTCGAAACAACACCCCCCGCCGGCCCCAGAAAGGGGATGATGGATCGCAGCCGTGCCTAAAAGAAGAGCCGCTGCTGTGTGGGTCCCGTCGGGGGTCAGGGTGGGGTTCTCTTGGGGCGGCTTGAGGCTGGGCTAGAAGCGGCGTGCGAGCTCACCTTGCTGCCGGTGGGTGTCGAGTGGCCGCTCCCCGACGGGGAGCGACAGACGGTCACCAGCGCCATGCGCGGCTTGCTGCGCCCTTCCTCCGCTCCCAGCGCGCGGGGAGCCGACGGGGAGCCGACGGGGAAAGATCGTGCCACTCGGCGCCGCTGCAGACAGCCTCCAGGGGGCAGGCGTGCCCAGCCTGCCGCGCACTCCCTGGGTCAGGCCAGGGTGGAACCTGCCGGCCGTAAACTTTCTTCCCCTGCACCCGGCTGCCTTAACCAGGAAGCTCAAGGATGCTGCGCGGCGGAATCGCGCACGTCCTTGGCGGGAGGCTCTTAAAGGAACCAGCCCCAAGACGCGGCAGGGTTTTCCCCAGCCGGGAGCGGAGGTGGGAGGAGCGTCGGGCTGCTCAGGGCTCGCTTCCCCAAGCCGCAGTGGCACCCTACCATCACAGGGGCCAAGGCTCAGCCCCGGCACCTATTCTGAGTGCTGCTAGGCCTGCGTATGATGGGAAGCGGGGTAACAAGCGCCTCTGAGCAGAGGTGCCAACTTGAATGAAATATGGGGGTGGGGGAGAGACAGGTAAGCCCGGACCCACATAATCGATCACATGACACGCACACTATTTGAATGGCAAAGCCCATCAACTTCTTTTTTTGGGGAGGGGGGCGCTCAAATATTTTATAAAGGGGGGGCGAAGGGACCACAGCGGCCCCTAGGAGTTGGCTCTCATGCTTCTGAGGATGTGCGGAGGTTGCTGCAGCTGCTGTGAGATTGCTGCTTCTTCTGCCTCGGGAGTGTTGGTGCAGCCGTGTGAAACGGAGGAGGCTCTCTTCCCGCTGTGGCCTGAACATTAGGGAGGGCGGCGAGCACCGTGTTTGTTTGTTTTCATGCATGCAGTTAAAATCTCAGCTAACACCAGAGTCGGAGCTTAAAATGAAAACCTAACGCCTTACCGCTGCTGCCAGTCCCCCCCCCCCCGCATATTACTACAATGACTCAGCAGGTGGTCGAGCGAACGTCAGATGCTGGAGAAGCAGCACAGCGCCCCCCCCCCACACATCAGGCACGACGGCCGCATGGAGCCCACTGCCACCCCCGCCGCATATCGGGATCCAAAAAGCAGCCTTCCTAATCCATAGCACAGCTGAGCTACCCACAAGCACCGCCTTGCAAACATCACCAGCTGCTGATACCGCCGGGCCAGGCTATCGAAGGTAAAAGTAAAATCTGTTCAGAACTCAGCAGTGCTGAAATTCTAAATGCTTCGGATATTGCGGAAGGCTGCCAGCAGGCGACCTAGATAGACACCTAGCTCTTCCCCCTAAAAGCTCAAATTGCTAACCAGTTCTCATTGGAAGCAGTTTTGATCCAAATCATTTCAAGCAACTAGCCCTTTGTAAGGGGGATGCTTTTAAAAAAATAATCAAGGAAATGATCGTATATTTTAAAACATTAAAGTGCAAGTTGCATAGTGCACACTAGTTTCCACAGTTAAACCTCCAAGAACCATAGAATTGGAAGGTGCCACAAGGGTCATCTAGTCCAACCCCCTGCAATGCAGGAATCTTCTGCCCACACCCTTGAGATAAAGAGTCTCATGCTCTACCAACTGAGAATTTGTTAAGTGTAGAAGACATAGCAGGAACTGCAGCTAATTCCTGGGGCTTTTTGTTGTTGATGCTTAATGTAAGCTGCTTCGTGAACATAATGGAATTGTTTGCTTTGCATTTGATCTTTAAACACACAGAACCAATGAAAGGGCAGACAACCACTTCACTTTCCTACCTGCCCAAGACGCAGCAGGTGGAAAGGAGCGTGGGCAGGCGGGTCAGCGGTGTGAAAGGCAGCAGCATCTCTTGTTGCTTTGGAGCTTTTGAAAGGAGGCGGCAGGATTTCCAGGTTCACTGCAGGCAGCCCTAATCTCGGCACACTCAGCCTACCCACCCCCTCAATTCCCCAAGCCAGCCCCAGGCACACAGTTACAATACAGCCTATATGACACAGTGCTGCAATTTGGACCCAAAATTACTGCAGGCCATTATGAAGCTGTTTTATAGCAAATCGGGCTATTGGCATGTCTAGGTCAGTTGTATTGCTTGCACTCTCTGGCAGCACCTCCTTAAGGGTTTCAGATTGGGAAGCCATTTCCCAGCCCCAGCTGGAGACACCAGGGGTTGAACCCGGGATCTTTGGTTGCAGAGCATGTGCTGCACTACCACTGGGTACAGCTCTTCCCCCAAAATGCAGCTGGTTAAGGCAGAGCAGCTCTCGGGAGCCCCTTGCACACCTTCCAAACTGGCAGGGGAGACTTGGCAACTGAAACCAGCCAAAGCAATTTTAACAGTACCATTGTCACCTGCTCTGTTTAAGGTCCTATGAGACACTGTGCTATCACGTGGCAGCCATGGTTCTTCAGTGTACAATCATCGTGCCTGGCTTCCTAAATTGCACCATGCAGAAGATTGAGCAAGGGGGGAGCAGGAGAGGAAGGGAGGGAGATAGAGACAAATTGCAGTTCTATGTATGCACACTAGATGGGGATATGCATTGTGTCAGGCAAGGCCAACAGGGATTTATACAAAGAGTAGTGTATGTATATATTTGCACTTGGGCAGTCCAAAACTATGATGCTATGTTGGCTGAGCAGACATATAATTTCAGTGACTCAGAGAACAAATCCATTGGTTTTTTTGAGGCAAGATGGAAGTTGTCGGTTTGATTAAAGTTAAGAAAGGACATGTAGGGACAAGGAGTGGCAGAGATGTGTTGACGAAGAGCAATGGGGAAAAGGAAGAGTATTGGTGCAAAATGATGCACATGGTCTAGAATCTAGATAGTGCAAGGGCTGTGTACTATTGGCAGGAAGGGAGGAAGCAAAGGTGGAGGGTAGACTCTGCCAAGAAACTAAGCTAGTTGTTGCTTTACTGTCATTGTCAACAGGGCAATGAGGGCAAAGGAAGTGTGTAGATTTCACTTAATGATTTAAACTGAACACTTTCTGAATACAGTTGTAAGAAAAAGGATGGTACTACTCTACAACTCCAAGATCGTATTATCCTCCCTCCCTCTCTCACCCCCCACCTGCCCTCTCTGCTATTGCTCCCACCAAATTGGGAATTAATAGCAACGTAGCCTGTTGAAGACCCTAAAGCAGCTTGTAAACCTTATCGTTTACCAAAATGGATACAGACTATCACCAACATATGGAGTCCCATTAGTGTATTGAGGGAGCAAAGTTTGCTCATGATACTAACTTGTTCTGGGTTGTCAAAACAAAACAAGGGATTGCAAGGAGTTCCAAAAGAATTTCTCCAAACTGGGTGAACTTAAAATAGCAAACACAATTCAATGTAAGTAAAATAAATCCTCATTTGACATATATAGTAATGGGGTCTGAACTGGCAGTGACTGACCAGGGCTGCACACACACTATATACCTTTAAAGGACATTCAAAGCACATCCCCCCTCAAAAGTATTCTGGGTACTGTAGTTCACCTCTCAGAGGGTTACGGTTCCCAGCAACATTGAACAAACTACAGTGCCCAGAATTCTGGGAAGGGACAGTATGTTCTGAATGTGCTTTAAGGGTGTAGTTTGTATGCAGCCTAGGAAAGACCTTGTGGTCATAGTGGATATCTTGGTGAAAATGATGTCAACAGGCGTGTGGCAGCTGTGAAAAAGGCAAATCCCATGCTAGGGATCATTAGGAACAAAATAATGCTGGTATAATGTTTTTATGGTTCAAACTATCAGGGTTTTGGGGTTTTTTGTGATTATACTAATTAGCATGTTTCCTAATTTTCATAAGGAGAGCCACATACAGTGGTGCCTCACAAGACGAAATTAATTCGTTCCGCGAGTTTTTTCGTCTTGCGGTTTTTTTCGTCTTGCGAAGCACAGTGTCGGAAAAGTTTTGGAAAAGCTTCAAAAATACCAAAGTCTTCAAAAACCTCAAAAAAGGCTACCACACCGCGTGCTATGAGTTGCTCCTCGAAGTCAAGTCGCAACTGTATTAACGGTTTTAAGAAAAAGGAAACAAACTTGCAAGACGTTTCCGTCTTGCGAAGCAAGCCCATAGGGAAAATCGTCTTGCGAAGCAACTCAAAAAACCAAAAACCCTTTCGTTTTGCGAGTTTTCTGTCTTGCGAGGCATTCGTCTTGCGAGGTACCACTGTAAATCCTAGCAGGTTCTGGAGCCAAGTTTTATGTTTATGTCACAGCCATGCAACCCGAGACCAAGATGGAAGAACGTCACAGAAGAGCAATGCTGGTTTCTTAGTTTTATTTAATAGTTCCTGCTGCCCAGAGCCCCCTGTGCCTGGTTCCCAGACGACAGGAGAAAGCCGCTCAGGAGTGGGCACAGCTGTTCCCTTTAGACCCACTGGGTTCAGTTTCTTAAAAAAAAACAAAAACCACATACCTCCCACTCCCCTTCTTGTATATATCTTTAGAGATATAAATAAAATAAATTAAAAATAAGGGGGGCAGGGAGAGCAGCAGCTCGCAATGAGGAGGAAAATAAAACGCGGGACTGAAAATTATTCACCACACGGCAGCCTGGTTTCAGGTCTCACCGCAAAACATCAGCGCATCAAGCTCCAGGCTTCCCCACCGCCTTCTATTGCCACTTCCCAACTTGGTCCCGTCCTCAACAGGCCCAAACCCTTGCAAGGAAAGAGAAAGCAGCACATTCACCATCAGTCTCAGAAAAATCTCATGATAAAAATTTCCTCAACGTCTCTCCCCCCCCCCCGCCCCACATCCCGTCTCCTTCTTATTTGTTGCTGCTCCTCTTCTCCAACCTGCCTCTCTGTGCTGTAGAAAACATTTCCTCAGTGAAGGTTGAGGATATAAAGAAAATTTTAAAAAAAATCTTACAGGAAATAATACCAGAGGATGGAACCGAGTGAGTCCCAGGAAATGCAGAAGGCGCTGTCTTCTCACATCCAGCCTGACCCTCAACTGGGAAGGGGCAAAGCATGAAACCCACCCCACCCCCAGAGGTTAAAAATACAATGACGGCAAGGACAGCTAGGCTGGGCGGTGTGAGGCTTGAGGGAGGCTAGGACGCTACTTCTCCGTCAGAGAGAGCTGGAGGATGCGCTGCAGCTCCTCGTCCTCCTCACGGCGTAGGCGCTCCCTCTCCTCCTGCTCCCTCGAAGACAGCTCCATGGCCAAGCGCAGCTGCTCATCAAAGCTGGGGTAGGGCGGGGGCAAGGCCGAGGAGCCACCCCCATTGGTGCTGAGAGGTGGGCTGCTCTCGGGAGGAGGAGCGCCACCGTTGCCACCTCCAGACTCCACTGGGCTCAGGCCTGGCCCCGCCTGAAGGAACATGCTCTCCTGGATAGCCCTGGGAGGACACAGAATGAGAAGGAGGCATCAGCAAACAGGGCAGCAAGATATGGCTACTTGGTCATGCTTCTCAGGCCTGGTTCAGGCAAGCTTGCTCAAGCTGCTCTCAGATATGTCCCAACACCCCCAAGCCCAATCTGGGCTTCCTCCGTTCCCACACAACTGCCCAGAGCCTGCTGGATGCTAGTAAAAAATAAAGAAATGGGCTGGCCTTTGGCTCAGTCTGGTTCCCAGTGTGCCTGATAGCTTTCTGGTGCTCTCTGCATCAATACAATTCACAGGTTAAAAACAGTGCTTTTTGTGTAATTGTAATACACCTATTTTCACACTGAGGGTGCTTCAAAGCTACCTGTTTACTGAACATCCATGCCCATTTGTTAGCCAACCTTGTCTAATCTCCCTGCTATCTAAAGGTTTGCAAGGAAGCTAGATGATGTTATCTCAAAGCAAGTGTTATCTCACACTTTCCAGGGCATTTCCACATCATTTTACATCAAAGATAACCTGACAGCTGGTTTGCCCAAAATGGCCTGGAAGGCTTAATTCATGGCCAAATTCAAAGCCCTGGTGGGCCTAATTAGGCCTTTGGGCCACTGTGGCTTTAGCTGGTGGGGATACACAGTGAAGACCCTCCAAAGTTGACCTTACTTCATCGAAAGGCTCATCTTGTGATTAGGGGACTCTTCAGGCCCCAAGCCCAACACTTCAGATTGCTCTCAGAAATGAACCAGGGGCCAGTACAGTTGTTTAAATGTTGGTGATACGTTTGAAACACCTCATCCCATTTCACAGTCTAGTAGTTGTATTTTGCATTAATTACAGTTTCTGGGCAGTTTTCAAAGGTACTCCCATGTAGAATTTATTTCAGTAACCAAGCTTTGAAGTTACCAGGGAATGGAAACCCAAAGTATAGGCTACCCCCTTGTCCAGGGCAGAGCCGCAAGCTGGTGCACTTGTCTCAAGGTGCTCTGTCCCACTTGGGCCTCTAGTGAGAAAGTGGGGTGTAGAAGCCCCCTAAACCGTAAGAATGATTCTTCAGAGTATAATCCTATGCAGAACAGATTGGATAGCATTCTCTGGACATAGGCATTACCCATCAACAATTTTTCCATCTTATCTGGATTGGATAAACAGCAGTCATCTAGCCTTTGAAAGGCTTGTGTTTTTTCTTCCTGTTGTCCCCAGATTGTTGCGATGCATCACAACTGTGGGTGGGTTCCCTGCTGGGCAGCAACTCAGGACATGTGGGAGAAAGGGGAAGAGGCTACTGCTTGTAGTGAAGAAAACACCTCACTGCCTGCACAGGCCACACCATGACCCAGGGGTTTCCCCCCTGTTTGTTCCCTGGTTTTCACTCCTTATGCCTTTCTATGCCCTACAAGAAGCCTAAAGGATCTCCTCTGATGCAGTCTATGTGTGCTCTTACCTACACTGCTATACTCTACATCTCAGCAAAGGGCTTGCCCCAGTTCTGGATCAGTGCAGGGAATGTTCACACCAATTCTCTCAAAACAGCTGTCGTTTACTGCTAAGATTACTGCCAGGGCAATTTTGCACGCGTAGTCTGTTTCAGTGACGAGAATAAAGCATCTTGTGGTACTGTAAAGACTGTGGCCATTTTGCACCATGAACTTTTTGAGGGCTAAAGCCCATTTTGTTAGATGGAGTGGCTGCCAAAGTGGGAACCTACCCACAAAGTAGAGAGTGAACCTTTCTTTCCACAAGGTGAGGCCAACCTCCCCACCACAAGCAATACAAAAGATAGCAGCAGGTTTGCCACAATACTAGCCAGAGCACAAATAAAACTACATTCATTTGATTGATGGACCCACTCAGAGCAGGTGTAACTCTTTCTCAACAAGGATCTTCTGGGGTGACTAGGAACAACAAGCTGAATCAGGTAAATAAAGACCAAAAGAAAGACAAATATGTTAGTTAACTAGCCACTCCTGGTCTTCATCAAGTCCAAGTTTCACTGCAGCAGACTTGGTGATGAATTTGAGCTAATGGCTGAAGTGATCTGAAAGCACCTAAGGCCAGCTCTTTGCTGAAGGTGTGAGCCTGGTCAGTGCCTGGGAGACCACCTGTGAACCATCTGTATGCTGGAAGAAAGGTGGGATATAAATGTAAGAAAAATTAAAGAACAGCCCCCCAGCCCGGTCTCACACAAGAACTGCCATTTGAAACTTTGTGGTCTGCTTGTACTTTTAAGGAGGGGACCTCAAGGTCTGTTTCAATAAGTTCTGGGAGACTGAAATGCTCCTCTTGCCTTGGCTTCTGTGACTATTTCCATGTCTGATTTGTGTCTGTTTATTCCTTCATGTCACAAGTGAGCAGTCTGACCCATGTAAACAACGGCATTGTCAGCAGATGACAGCGTACGTCACATGAGAAGATGCACAGGCCAATGAACCCTTAACGGAATGGCTGATGTTATTTGGTCCTGAGATAGCGTTTGAGTAGACACAGGGGGCAGAATTGGAGTAAAGTATGTCACTTCTGGGCTGTCTGCACTGCCTGAATGGTAGGAGTAAACTAAACTGCAGTGTTGACAACACAGAAGAAACAAACTAAATTCCTGCATTGCAGGGGGTTGGACTAGATGACCCATGTGGTCCCTTCCAACCCCACAATTCTAAGATTCTGTTATCTCAGAAGTTACTGCTGGGAGTAAATTCCTGCTGCTTGAGAGCATAGGTGCAAATGTGCCTTCAGTCTTCTCTCAACTGCTGAATTTTAAGGAAGCTCTGTGCTTGTAGAGCAATGGGTGGTTACTCATACCCAAAAACTTCCTTCAGGCTCTCTCAGCCTTCTCAGTTCTGTTGGCATCGTTCTCCAATTGGTGCCGGAAAGCGGGTGGTGCTTGCTTTCCACCCACTGGCAGACTGCAATTGTTCAAGAGATTTTCAAATTATTATTAGAAATAAGAACTGGCACCGTTGCAAAAACCCACATAGGAATCTTACAGCTGAATGTGAAATATCACAAGCGCCTCCCAAAAAAGCCCCCATCCATGCCCCCAGAAGGATATAAAGCTGTACATCAGCCTTATTTTCCTCACACGGAAGAAGATCCACGTGACAGATAAACAATCACACTTCATACTAGGCAGAGTGGCCAAATGCATGAGAGTGTAAGGTGAGAGGAGGTGGTAGGAAAACCAGCTAGGTCCACATAACACCCACAATTATGAAGGCTGAAGAGGGGATATTTCTCCAAATACATTTGCATCTGCTTGAGCTGGAGGATTTTTACCCATCTTCAAAGTGTTTACAATCTGAACTATGCCAAACTCAGTTTCTCGTAGCACCTATGCCAGTTCCTGGGGATCTCCCAGACAGACGGGTATATCACTTACAAGCAGGCAAACTCCATTCATGGGTGACGCACTGGAAGCTAATTCAAGCATGCCCCAATTCCTTCATTGCCATCACGTTCCCCAAGAGGGCATTCCCATTCTGCTTGGTAAGAAAGGATGAGAGAAGGGGAGTGTGAGGTGACCGAGGGAGATGCCCTGCACCCCGTTTTATAGTGGAATATGAAGGAAAACAGTTGGGGAAGAACACTGCATTCAGCCGATGGGAGAGGTCTTGTGAGGATAGGGAGATCCTGCTCAGTTCTGTCTGCTTTTTCTTAAACCCCACTGAGGCAGTGAAATCCTTGAAACAGTATCTGGAAGCAGTGAGGGTGTGGATGAGGCCTGGCAAGACTGAAGCTCAATCCAGCTAAGATGGAATTGCTGCTGGTGGGTGGACCAAGTGACCACAAAGTAGGTTTTAGAAAATAATACACCTTAACATACAGGTTGCAGAACTGAATCCGTAATACCACCTCTTTCTTCTTGCTACGGAAACACTCACCGTTCCAGCTGTAGCTCCTCATCATAGGATGGAGGATTGGATCCTGGCCGTGTGTTGGTCAGAGCTTCCCAGATGGTCACCTGGTGTAACACACAAGAATGAATATGCTAAAACCGATAGCAAAGAGGCAGAATGGGTGTGTGCTCCTGCTGTAGCAGGTAATAATTTGAGGCTTGGACTTGGAATAATGCTAAAATAATAAGCCATAATGCTTTGGTTAAGCCATGGACTCTCTGGGAGGTCTGAGGCAAGCCATAATCTGATGGCCTCAGGTTCCACCCCCTCACACAAACACGCACACATGCAAAAAGGAAATATATAATCACCAGTTCCTACTGGGATGTAAAGGCCTTAATGAGATCAAGGTTTGCAAAGCACTCAGTGCTACATTTATAAGTGGCAGCCAAGAATTATCTCCACTCTGAGTGCCAACAACTGGGAGTTAGTTTGCTACACCACTCAATCCAACCTCTACTTGGTCCCCGCACAAGCATCCTGGCACCGTGTGCCCTCCCTCCAAGAACCAGTTAGTCATGCCTCCCTGCTATAATGGACCCGTTTTCACCCCAGCGCAGGCAGGTTTCCGCCCTCCCAGTCACCTGGTCTGTCTCTGTGCCAGCATCCAGGAGGCTCTGCTGAATGGCAAACTGGAGCAGGTCATCATCCTCGTCCCGCATGGGCTCTGTACGACCTGCGCCCAACATTGTATAGCCCTGGGGCACCTCAAAAACTGATGGGTCCACCTCGCAGGGGAAAGGGTACACTGGGGGAGGAAGGGAGAACAATGGTTAGCACGCTGGCCAACGGACTACGCAACTTCTGCAATCTCCTGTGTCACCAAAGACCAGTCCCTTCATCTTTGCCTCACTTTCTCCACCCATGAAAAGGGCTCTTAAAAACTTTTGCCAAAGGACATCTCCCTAGGGCCTAAGGCAAGCAGCAAATGGGCTGGGCCTCTTTAACAAAAAGTCCCTCCTGATTGTCACAAATTTGCAGGAGACTCAACACGCACCGGAAATTTAGGTTTGCGCAACTGAAGTGGATTGAAGGGCTCTGTTGCCCTCGCACAAAAAAATGCTGTTTTAAAAAGAATCCAGCGTTTTTGCAGTTTGGGAAGGGGTGGGGAAGTGCACTGAAAATTGCAGGGTGAGCAAATGACTAACAGGAAGCCATACCAACAGCCTGCAAGCAAATCAGGATGAATGTGGGATGAATGCTTGTTGGGGCATAGCTGGCCCACAAACCAATCAGAATGAATGCTCAATAAAAACCAGATACAATCTAACCTCCGTGTAAGCTTTGCGCAAGCAAATCCGGGTAAAAGTTGAATACACAGGTTGTCTGCATAAGCCTAAAGGTGGCAACAAGCAGGCATAGCTCCCACTTTCTCAGGCACATCAATGGGAAACAAAAGGAACATGGCTGCGCTAGCATTCTTGAAGCAGAAAGACTTGATGTTTTTAAAAAATGACGATAAACATATTGAGCCAATATGTCCATTTTTAAAATGTGATGGTCAGTAGCGGGATCATGGAGAAGGATGTGTCAGTTCTAGAAAGCATGCTTTCCCTTCCACAGAGGAGTCACCCGTTTTCCAGTCACTCAGACATCTTACACTTTCACATCTCCTTCTTAACCCCGTTGTCTCCCAGTTCTGCAATGTGGGCTCACGGCCACGACACCCTAATGCTGCCTCCCTTCCTCTCCCAGCCTGCGGGAACATCCTCCACCTCTTCCACTCTTCTCCCCCCTCCAAGGTTTAGATTAGCTGTTGGAAGTCCTGACCCTGGCTCCCACCCCATCCTGCTCCTCCTACCTTTGGTGTTGTTGGCTGCCTCTGCCCCAGCAGTCGGCTCCTCGGTGCTCTCTGGGGTGTGGGTGGGAGTACAGATTCGCACTGAGCTCAGTGGCTCATCACAGCCGCACAAGTTACTAAAAGTGATCCGGGCATTTAGCACGTGGAAGAGGGGGATTTCTGGGAAAAAGAAAGAAAATGTACAAAGGGAGGTTGGGGGGTTGGTAAACCTCTATTTTCAAGCTTTTCACTGATTTCCCTCATGACCACTCCCCTCCCCAGGACATTATCCCTTTCCCCACAACAAAGGCTGAGGGTTTCTCCAAATTGGGGACTGCACTATAAAATAGTATAATACAGCTTTAAATATAAACATTCATGGCTGCCCCCCAAGAATTCTGGGAGCTGTAATTTGTTAAGGGTTCTGAGAGTTATTAGGAGATCCTTATTCCCTTCACAGACCTGCAATTCCCAGAGTTCCCTGGGAAAAGGGGCTGATTTAAACCACTCTGAGAATTTTGGCTTTGTGAAGAGAAGAGGGAACTCTTTAACAATTCATAGAACCCTCAAACTACAGTTCCCAGGATTCTTGGAGGGGAACAACCCATGCCTGCTCAAAGTGGTATGATACTGCTTTAAATTTAAAGTGCAGATGGATCTAGGTTTTTCTTTTCTGTAGGTGCAATAACAGTGCATTGGTGGTGCATTTATAGCAGACATCATTCTGCTTTATTAGTTGTTCTGAGATGTTTCCCCAAAGTTATTGCATTATTGCCCTCTGGAGGGGCACTCTTGCACCCACCCAAGAACATTTGAGGTATGAAACATTACAGGATTTCACCAATTTGAAATGAAGCAGTATGTCCACTCTGAAACCTTTGCAGGCACAAATGACATTGAAAGCAAGGTTGTGTATGAACTACCCCAATGCCTTCATGAGGACAAATCATTATGGATGTACAACAGAAAGAATGTCTGGAGAGGCGGAGCCCCACAGCTTCATTCTCTGCCTTCCTTTTTCTCTCTTCCCCTCTTGTTCTGCCTCCCGTCAGCTTGTCTCCTTGCCCCCCCCCCCGCCCTGAGCAGATAATGTCCCCCCAACCAGCCAGGCTTCACACCTCTCACCGATTTTGACAGGGAAGCCAGGAGGTAACTTGAGGGTGATGAAGTCACGCAGCTTGGCAAAGTGGGCGTTGCTGATAGCCATCAGGTCAATTATGGGCGTCACCTGCTCCACCAGGGAGAGGGGATGGTCCTCGCAGAGCCACAGAGTGGCCTTGAACCTGTCACACAAGGAGCATGTTAATCTTCCTGGAGATTCCTCCAGCTCCCTGCCCCCAACATCTGCCCACGGAGAGACTGGACCTGCAACTCCCCTACACGGGTGAATTATCTGCAGGGACATGCTTTTATTTCCTCCACCTTTTGTTTCTTACCTTTCTCTGGAAAAATGAGTACCTTTTGTAAGAGTTACATGCCAGCTGTCACATCCTGACATCTTCTTCCATTTCTGACCCCACCCCACTAATCCATGCAGTATCCCCCCATCCTTCTCACCTCTGCACCTTGTTGGACATCTCAATAGGGCGGCCAATATTGCGGGACTCCAGGTTGAAGTTGGGGTCAAAGTATTCCTCAGGGGTAATAGACGTTGGGTTGGTTGGGCTGGCTGACTGCAGTACAGGGGCCTGCAAAAGTGAGGATCTGGGTCTGGATCTGGGCAGGAACTAGAACACCAACACTTTGGAGCCACACAATCCCTTCTCTGGCACATTCCCCTTGTGATCTGCTTCCCCACCTCATGTACCCCTAGGCTAAATTTGTGTGGCTGGGCCAGCATCTCCTTTCCCCATATACGGGCAGGATCTGACCTGGTCACTCACCCCATTCTGGGCAGCATGCTGCTGGGCAATTCCCAGGAAGGACTGGAATGGAGTCTTAGAACCTGGAAGACAAAAGGAGGATGTCTAAGTGAATGAGTCTTCTCCAAAGAACCTACCACCACCTCCACCACTTTAGTGCAATTTATTCGTTATCTTATTTTTATTTATCTGAAATGGTTTTAGAGCGCCTTTACCCAGCAATGTTCAAGGCGGCTAGTAACATTAGAATGACAAAATCCAAGGAAAATGCAGCAAAACAGTCATTGATAAGAGATAAAAGAGGCAGAGGCAGCAGATTAAAAAAGAAAGTGACCTGCCTGGGAGGTTAAGGTCAGCAGCTCGACAGACCAAATGCCTGCCAAGAAAGGAAGATCTTTGCATTATGGCAAAAGGCCTTCTGGGAGAGGTCAAGGTGGGTCTCTCTCGACAGAGTTGCAGGGTATAGGTGGCTACAGAAAAGGTCCTCTCTATTACTACCACAGATACTGATATCCATGAACTGAATGATTTTTACATTATGGGGGAAGATCTACACAAGGATTGCCAGATGCAGTATGGAACCACCAGCACCATGGAATCACTAGGCTCCTCTACCTGCCATAGCCGCTAAGGCTAGCCCATCTACCGCCTGACATCCTCCTTCTCAGACTCCTCCATGAAAGTGGGTGCCTTCCATTGGCCTGCATGGCCCAAGTGGTCCCTCCCCTCTCAAACTCCTACAGTTATGCTGTGCACATATTCCCATTTACTCTGCCTCTCCCACCAGTGGTTTGGAAAGCTGTCTACACAGGACAACAGCCAAAATCCATATCTATCCTGTTGCTTCTTAGGCAGCGGAATCAGGAAGGAATGAAGTGGCAGCAATATTTGCTCGGTGCACTTGTGCAATTTTCATTCTTGCTCAGCCATGGTTCAGCTGAGCGTTACATATAGACCAGGCCAATATTCAGTATGCGCTGCTGCCATTTTTGTTCTCTTAACCACCAGGTGAAGCCTGTAAATGGGAGGAGCACATCATGACTAATGAAGACAAGTCACTTGTGGTCAAAGGGTAGGCAGGAGCTACCAAACAGCAAGTGCAGCACACAATTAATCGGAGTTCTGGGAATTGTAGGGTAAAATAATCCCTAGCAGCATGAAGGGTCATTGGATGAGTCAACACAACTGGAGGCGGTTCAACATCTGCTTTTACCTTTGTTGCGTGTCTTGTCCTGGTCTGACAGGTGCTCAGTACGGGTTTTGGTGACAAGCTCCACGTTGCTGGCACTGTAAACCTGGAAAAAGGACAAAGAGACCATTGATATCACCTGGTCCCATCCAACACAAGCCCTGATTCCTCAAAGCAGTGAAGCTAAGCTAAACTTTGCTGAATTTTTCAGATTTACACACATAAGGAACAAGAATGGGGGAAGAGTTGTACCTTGGCTTCATAGCCGCTGATGTTTTCCATCTTCTCAGAGCGCCAGCCCCAGATGCCAGACTTGTTCCTGCAGAGAGGAAAGCCCTTAGGTCAAGAGCGATAGAGTTGGCCATTGCAGACCTCAGCTGCGCCCCCCGCCACAATGCAGCCGAAAGATATCCACTTCTCCAAATGCCATTTTCTCAAACATCACTGCTACAATGGAGCTTCATCTCTTCCAACCCTTTTCAGACTTGGAATGCCCTCATACTCTTCAGCCTAAAAGATAACCATCTCATCAAATGTAACTTTCTCTCTCACACACACACCTCTACCTTCACCTCTCCCAACCCTGCCCTTGAAAGACTTGGGACTAGGGAGCTGCAAGTGGAGGTCTCTCCTCTGAGGGGAGAAGGGGCATCTGCGGTAACAGTGCTGCAGACACCTATGGCAGTAGAAGCTGGGGCCTTGGTCCCCCTCTTTTCTCACAAAACTAGTTGATGCTCAAGGGCCTGGGCAGACTTCATCCTTCCCAGCTTTGGTCTCATGGGCCTCATCCTGTACCATAAAAAGAGCTCTGCAGCTGGATCACATCCATAGTCTAGTCTAGCATCCCATTTCCCACAATGACCAATCAGATGCCTCTGGGAAGCCAGCTAGCGAGATGCCATTAGCCCTCTCCCGCTACTGTCCCCTGACAATTCCGGTATCCTGAGCAGCACGCGGCTGCCTCTGATCCTGGAGGCAGCATATAGTCATTGGGGTTAACAACCAGTGACAGCAGCAGCACATGGTTCACACAGACCCATACGCTACCCTTCCCCCTGCCCCAGCTCACCGCTCAAAGGCAATGTTCTTGGTATCCAGGTGGGTGGAGACGATGGGCGAAGTGAGCCGGCTGGCCACGTGCTCCTCGGAAGGCTGCATGGCAGCCAGCATCAGCTCCGGCTCATGCAAGGCTAGAGACAACGTTTCAGTGTACACCACCTGCTTGTCGTGGTCAACCTCCATCACCACAGCATTCTCATCTGGCCAATGAGGGGAAGGAGAAAAGCAGTCAGTATCATAGCCTCCCACACCTTGCCAAGCACCCCAGAAAAGAGATATTCTGACCTTCGCCTTTAAAGATGTAGCTGCGGCGGCCCCGCTGCCAGGTCATGTGCTCAAAGCCCAGCAAGGTGGTGTCAACCCGCAAGTTTTCCCCACGCTTCCACACCCGGTACACGTCACTTGGGCATATCTTGGAGACCAGGGGCACTGGTGACGGAGAGGAAGAGAGGGAGCAGAGGGAGAGGGAACATTGCTTAGCATCATTTACTTGTTTGCCACATTTGTACTTCATCCACAGAAACACAGTGAGCTGCCTTATACTGATCCATCTGGTCCACTGGTTCATCAAATTTCTGTGTTGTCTACATCGACTAGCAGCAGCTCTCCATAGTTTCAGGATGGGAGGCCTATCCCAGCCCTACATAGAAATGCCTGACTGAACCTGGGATCTTCTGTGTGAAAAGCAGGTGCTCTCCCACTGAGCGACAGCCCTTCAGAGAGGCGCCATAGCCTCTGTGTGGAAGGTCAAACTGAGAGACAACAACATGCTCCAAAGTATCCAATGAGTCTCATGGCTGAGAGATACTTCTTGCCCTCTCTGCCTGGCATCACATCATTCCTTCAGAGTGTCACACCTCTAATCTCTGGAGCACGACTAGGACACCACATGTCAATAGCATGGATCCTGCTCCTTGGTGAAGCCACGGCTTTCTTCTTCCTCAAAATGTCGTCTATGTTTCTGAGCTCAGGAGGGCTAGGTAGTTAACTCTTCTGCTGCATCATTTCCCCAGGCCAAACTGCTCCCTTATTGGATAGCTCTCTCCTGTCACCTGCTCAGGCTTTTGTGGACCACTCCCAGAAGTGAAGCACTGACTTACCCCAGCTGGTAAACTCCCACTTCATCTCCACGTAGAAATCAGGAGCCTGTGGAGATGGAGAACCAAAGTGAGGGGGCAGAGCACTGCAAGTGAAAGAAGGGGCAGCGAGAACAGCCAATCCCTGTTCTCTAAAGGGACTACATTTTGCTGTGACCATAATCCTATTAAGAGTCACACTTTGCCAATGGGAGTTCAATTAGATCTAGCAACTGCTAGCTAGAAAACCCAAGAGTGCTTTTGAGCATCCCAGGGGGTTTAGAGGAGAAGAGGGTTGATGCTTCTGGGATGCAGAGTAACTGCTGCCATTGTCATCTTGAAACCATGCTGTTCAAATGATTCATCTTCCAAGCCCCTTCGCAAGGGAATGTGGGAGGGACAAGAGTGTTTCCCTTCTTGAAGTGTGCATTAGAAGAACATAGGAATGGTTAAATTGCAATGTTTCTGTGCCCACACAAAAGTGAGGGACTTAATGCTGGTGCTCTATGGAAGAAGTATCCAGAGAGAGGGTTGTGGCTTTTAGTTAACACAAACACAACCAGAGTTTTAGAAAGAAAAGGAGATTCCATTAAGATCCTAAGAGAGGGCAGATTTGGCAAGATTTCTTTCTCCCTTTGCCAGGGATCCTGACAAGAGTACAGGTTGGGCACCCCTATAATAAAATCTGTAGACACTGATAAATACACAAGGACTGAAGTTGACCGTACATACTCTGCGCAGTTTGTTGAGCAATTCTGGGATGCCGCCTAGGCGCTGTGTGGCCCGCTGGTAATCGCGATACTGGAGCACCAGCTGCACCATCTCTGGGTCCCCTGTGCTTACTGCCTCCTGCAGGACTAGAGAGGCAGAGGGGGGAAATCAGTATTTGGCTTCTTGGCCCCACTCACTGTGCCCATCATCTCTCAAGTCCAAATGAGTTTCTCCTCTATCCTCACTCCCAACCAGGAGCAGACAGCCTATTGATCTGCCAAAAGGACATGTCTGGCTGCCAAGGGCACAGGTATCATGCCAATCAGTGCTCAGTTCCCAGGGAAACCTCTACCATCCTAGGCAGGGCAAAGCAAGGCTCCAGAAACTTAAGCCAGAGAAGCAAGGATAGGTGCCTTATACAAAAGTGCCTGGAAGAGTTCTGCCTTCAAAACACACATATTACTCCAGTACTGGCCTAAGCACTGGACTCTGGCTTTCATTCGTGTTGCTTACCACTCAAAACCACAGCCCTCATGTCTCAGGCCTTTCATTTCTCAACTGCTGTCTTCCCTTGCTCAGCTTTCACAACAACCCTTTCAACACATTCCTTCTATTTCCCCCCTTGCCTAGGATATAAGGAGATGCTTCAATATGTTATTGAGCCCAGTATTAGGCAGCAGCACTGCAAGGTCTCAAGCAGAAGGCGTTTCACAGTCGTGCAACCTGACCATCCGGACGAACATGTGGCTCTCCAGGTTTTGTTGGACTCCATCTCCCATCAGCCTATAGCCAGCGTGGGAGTTGTAAGTGCAACAAAAACTGGAGGTCTACAGGTTCCTCACCCCAGCTTTAAGCGGAGGAGACAGAAATTGAAACGGACCAACATGGGGCACATCCCCTTGTCCACTGAACCTTCATACCTGTCCAGCCGTTGGCATTCTCCTGGCCCACACTGGCATTATGTCGCAACAGCACCCGGACGGATTCCAGGTTCCCCAGGCACACGGCCAGCTCCAGGGGCGTTCGGCCTCGTGGGTCCAGCATCTCAATATCGTGCTGCAAAAGAGCCAGAGGATTAATGAGCTAGGTGGACATTCCTTTGCAGGAGAACAAGGGCTGAGGCTTTCTCTGCTCTGGGGCTCATTCCTGGAAACAGTTTTCAGTGTTAGGACTCAGCAGGGTTTTAATGCCCTTGCACCAGTATCTCTTGCAAAAGAGGAAGATTCACTCAGAGCTTGTCCCCAGATAATGCTGTCCCTGACCTACAAGGACATCCAGGGGACTAGGATAGAATTCACATATCCTATAGAATATCCGACCCAAGGGACCATGACGTATCATATCCACTGGCCAGAATAGAAGAGCCGGCCTTGTTGCTTAATCTAAGCTTGCGCATGCTGATATTCAGATATTCAAAAGCCTTGATGGGACTGCAGAAGTGAAGGGCAGCACATTAGGGCTACAGTCCAGTTGCCCTCCAAGGAAGAATATCATGGCAAGGAGACCACCCTGGCCCCAACCACCAGCCAGAGAACCATCAGGCTACATGGAACTCACCTCTTCCCTTCCTACTCAACTCCAACTCGCCCCAGGACTATAGAAGCAAAAGGGAGAAGTTTGAAGCGCTTGCCCCACCCATTGGTCAAAGGAGCTTGAGCCAACAATTCCTCTTCAAGTGAGAACACCAGCAAGGCAAGGTTACCTACCCTGGCCTCCACTGAGCATAAATGCCCTCTCTTATAGCTCCCCACTTTGTTCTGGCCTGGAAGGACTAATCTCTCTCCCACTCCACTTCCCTTTCCTTGTGTGTCTTGTCTTTTCAGTTTGCAAGCCTGCTGGCAGGGCCTGACTCTGTTTTTGAACCACTTTGGGAGACTCTTGATTGCTTGAAAAGTGGGGGGAAATCTAAGTATATATGGAAATCAATTAATGTTGTGTCTTGGCTTCCTGATGAAAGGACCTTCTTTGCAATGGCAAATGCTGTCTTGTTCCAAGATGCAATTAGAAGGGGCCATTCACCACAAAGGCCTTTGTCCCCACATGATAGAACAGAATAGGGACTAGCCCAGCTATATTGTGAAACAACCTGTTTTGTTTTTAATTGTAAGAAGAGTGCACTCAAGTGCTACAGAAGGAGAGTACACGGCTTATGAATTAAAGAAAAGAAACAAAAAACAAACAAACCCACAAGTAAATACGCTTTTGAGGGATGGATAATAAAAATGGATCAGGAGACAGGGCTGTAGAGCTTTGTGCAGATGTCATGGGCACCTTCCTTATGCTGAGGGTAGTGTAATCGCTTCAAGCACTGGGGCTAAGAATCACATTTTTTAACAGCTGATTACCAGCAATTCACCAACAATGGGAGTGCTTGCTGCAGAGAGGTCTGGCGGGTTCTATCATAGCTCCAGAATCCTTCTGTGTTACCTGGAACAGCCCAGGGTCTCTTATATCCTACATAAGCTGGGCCTATTTTCACTGCACTTGCAGACTAGTTGACCACAAGAGTATATTTGAAAATAGTCAGAATGTGATTTCTTCTACCACCAAGTTAAGTCATGTGCAGGGTTTTAGGCTGAACATCCTAAAGCACCTGCAAAAAAGATGTAACAGCAGCCGATACCTTCAGAAATTCAGGATGTTACAAATCTGCCCACCCTGCCAAGCCATTCCCTTGCCTAGGCTCCATCCACTCAAAGCTCCATCACCCCAACACCCACCCTGAAAGTCATAATTTGATGGAAGCACCACAATATTCAGAAAGAATTTGCCTCTGAATGTCAGCTGCTGGATACAAGCAACAGCAGAACACTGTTGACCTCAGGCCTTGCTTGTAAAATTTTCAGATGCATTTGGCTGACCACTGCTGGAAACAGAATGCTGGACTAGATGGAGACACCTGACTTTCTCCAAGACTGCAACCTGAGTACAATGCAAAGGTGGAGCATGAGCTCTACACACCAAACCACTTCTTTGACCTCACATTTGATACTGCAACATCCATTTTACAGAAGGAGAACTGGTGAGACTGAGAGACAAGTGACCTAGCCAAATTGAACACAAGGCAGAGCCCCAAACCCTCCACACCATTTCCCAACTTTTGTTGCAATGCCACTGTATGCCATACTTTGAATCGTTTCTCTCCCACCTTTCCCAGACTGCCCATGATTTTTTAGAAACAAGATAAAAGCAAATGCAGATACTTTGTCACTCAAGGGGTAATTAACTCATGGAATTCACTGCTGTGAGGTATGTTGATGGCCACTAGCTTAAGTTAGTTTCAAAAAGGATTTGATAAATTCACAGAGGACAGGTCTGTCAACAGCTACTAGCCTCAACCACCAAATTAAATAGAACCTCCCTCTTCAAAGGTAACATACCTCTGAGTATCAGCTGTTAGGGACTGACAACAAGAGAAGGCCATCATCGGAGTGCCCTATGTAATTAGATTCCAGAAACATCCGGCTGACCAAACCTCTGCCCCAAATTCCTTTCTTTTTGAGATCCTCCCAAAATTCATCCCCCTAGCTCTATAAGTCAGTTCATTCCCCGTTTCCCCCTTCCAAAACAAGAAATGGGAATCATCATTATCTCAGGTACGATCAGTTATCTCCAGCCCAGTCTTCTTTTAAGCCATGCTCCCTGATCTGCATTTCTCCCAGTTCCAAATCAGTTGCCAGGCAGAACTCTTCCTGTCAGTCTTCTCCCATACAGGTATTCTAATGACTCTGTTCTCTTGGTTCTAACTCTAGGTGGGAGAACCAAGAGTTTTTTAAAGAATAGATGCTCAGCCTAGTCCAGTGCTCAGCTGTGGTCCATAGGGGCAAGCAGGAAGGAAACCCTGTGAATTTCCCCTCTCCAATGCAACAGGGTGCTAGAGCTGGCACTTGCTTGGAGGCTCTAATAATTGAATTGAATTTTTAAAAGAGACCCATACCAGCTGTGCACACGCACATCAATCTTTAAGGATTATTTTGCCTTTCTCCCTTTTTCTCTTTTCCAAAATGGTGGCTATCAGTGCACTAAACATGAAGCCACCACAGGAAGGTTGTTTTTGTAAAAAACAAAAAACAAAACACTAGGCCTCGATTGCCAGAGGATGTTATGGGACTGAGTATCACGGCACCCTTCAGAACCAGCTGAGTGTGCTGATCCCTCGCGTGTCTTGCCCTCATGTGCCCAAATTACTACGAGGGGGCCTAAGACGAAGGAGCAGTGGATTCTGGGATTCCAAACAGATGGCCTCAAATGAGGATTGCTGTTTGCTTCAAAGCTTCAACTGCCAAGTCTGATGAGGAATTATGAGGTTGGGGATTCCCAGCCCAAAAGAATCATCAAACATCTATACAGCTATTCTGAAACCACCAGTTCGGCTGGGGTGAGGAGGGAAGAGTTACAATCCAGAGGTACAAAGAGAAGGAATGGAGAGAGGGGACCAAGAGCATTACAAAGGTGGGGGAAAGGTGATGATGCTATCACCACTGGGGGGGGTAAAGAGATGCCCCTTGGGGAGCTTTCCTGCTTGTGTGTGTGGCGTGGCTGGGAGGGGGGGGAGTTAACTGGATGTGGCAGGTTTAACAGGATGCAGATGGAACAAACCTAGGTTAGCAGCAGTCAGATATACAGTATCTGGCCCTTGTTCATTCTCCCTCCCAGTGGCAGCAGTAGGGCTACCAGCGGGTGGGGGGGGGGAGCGAAGGGCTGGGACCATCTTGGAAGGATCCCACATCACATCCCCCTCCCTGGCTGCCACATCTCCAACTCCGGCTGGAAGGGGCGACCTGGAATGCGGGGTTAAGGAAGGAAGGAGTCCTAGGAGATTGGGGGGGTTGAGGGCTCCCCCGTACCTGTCCCTTGCGCAGCTCGCTGTCCAGCGCCTGGTGCCGGTTGTGCCAGACGAGCAGGTGCAGGGGGAAGGCGTCTGTGATGCGGGCCATCCCGTCACCATGTCCCCGCGCCCGGCCGGGTCTCTGCTCCGATCCTTCTCTGCCCGAGGCCTTTCCGGGTGGTGGCGGCGGCGGCGCTTTCCCTCCTGCTCGGTTTTGCGCTGGGCCCCGCTGCGACGGTGGCGGCGGCTGCACTCCCGGGAGGAGAGGCAGGCAGGCAGGCGGAGAGGGAGGGACGGCGGGGCGCACGCGCGGCCTGGCCGGGGTTCGCTCGCTGCGGCTCCCGGGGCCGACCCAGAGCCAGGGAGCGGCGGGGCTGGGGGAGAAGGGGCGGGCCTGCGGGGCGCAGGGAGGAGACAGCGGCGGCAGGGGCGCGGAAAGCTGGCCCAGGCACTTTTCCGGCCTCGCTCGCTCCCTGCTCCAGCCCACGCGAGAGGGCCACGCTCTGGGCGTCGAGGACAGGCAACACCCCTTGCGTCACCACCGGCAGCGGGAGGGAGCGGAGCCGGCCGCCTTGGGCAGCCTGCCTCCCTCGTCAGCCGCCAGGGGAAGCGGGCGGAGGCGAAATTGCAGCCCCCGGCAGCAGGAGCCACGGCCTCCTCGGGGTCCTCGGTCCCCAGAAGGGTGGGCGATTGGGCCGGCTTGGCTCCGCTTGCTTGCTGGGGGCGGACGGGAAGGCTGAGGCTGCAGTCAGATATCCATTCACCCGAGAGGAACTGGAAGGGATCCCAAGGATCATCTAGTCCAGCCCCCTGCAGTGCAGGAATCTCAGCTAGATCATACGTGACAGGTGGCCATCTAAGCTCTGCTTAAAAACCTCCCGAGGAAGGCGAGTCTACCACCTCACCTGGAGTCCGAACACCTTTTACTCTCCGGAAGTTCTTCCTAGTTTGGTCAAAATCTCCTTTCTTGCGACTTGAATCCATTGGTTTGGGGCCTATTAAGCTCTGCCGAGTTTACTTCTGAGTAGAGATACATGTAGGATCATGTTCAGTTAGAGAGCCTTCTTCCCCTTGCATCTTTTATTATTCAGGGAAATAAGAATCGCACCAGGAGGGGTTGCGTGTGGCTTCTGGTTAGTGGCGAACTGAAACCTGGAGCTGCCTTCTAGGCTGTTTGCCTTGCCAGGGCTCAGCTGTGAAATGTGGTTCAATAAACTAGTGCACCTAAGCATATGCAGAGTGCACCTTTCTCTACTGAGTAGGAACAACCAGGACTCCAGCCAAGCTTCTTGAACCTCACACAACTCATTCTAGAAATTAAACTCTATCCTTCCAATCCTAAATATGGACTATCCACTGCTTTTTATTTAAAGTTGTTTTGTGTATGCATCTTTCAAGCCAGAAGGATATAGGACTGGGAAATCATTTCTCAAAACACATTCCTAGACATGTGCATTCAGAAATGAGTCCCTCTGTGTTTAGTGGGTATTAGGTCACAGGTATTGGTCATCCAATATACCCCCTGGGAATAAATCTTATTCAGCTCAGTGACGCTTTATTCTGAGTAGACATGGATATGATTATTGTACTAACAGTCTTTCAGTAATGGCTCCCTCAGGTTTTCACATGCAGGACCTGCTCTCTACCTGCTTGGGGAAGTGTTGCCTTGTTGCAGACTTGTTCAGTGGTTGAAGTAACAAAGTAGTTGGCACCCAGTTAAACCTGAAGTTGTTTTCACCTGTCATGGAGTAAACAGGCCTTCCATGACTAGGCCTAGAAAAATGTAGTACAGGAAGTGTAGAGGAGGCACCTTTAAAACAGCAAGGCAACCTTTCCTTTCTCAAGAGTCAAGAAACGTGCTCTGTGAATCATAAACCCTACACCTCCAGTCATACACCCCAGCCTGTCTTTCTCTCCATTTTTGACAGAGAAGGGTTCCATTGGCTTTTAAGAGTTCTGTGATGGGCAGAAATTCAACAGGGCAGCTTACTCCAACATGGCTTACTTTAGATTGTGAAAAGCTCCCCATTACACTTCTGCCTCAAACAGATGCTATTAAATTATTATCAAATGTTGTTAAGAGGGATGGGGAAATGGAATTCCACTGGGCCATGAAGGTCTTTTATGGAGAGAAAAGTATTCCAGCTGTTGTGTTAAGCTCCAGCCCGGCTGTGCTCAGTTTGTTTTGGTAAGTTCATTGAGACTCTTGTATCAGAAACAAGCAAGTCTTGTGGCACCTTCAAGAATGATTTGTTGTGGCAGAAGCTTTCATGAACTAGCACGCACGACATCAGATGCATGAAGTGTTATCCTCAGTTGACAGATAATATATACATGCACATAGCTGTAGAGGGGGAAATGTAAACAGCAGGTCCAAGAGGCTATAAAATGCAAAGGGTTGCAGCAGGTCTGTGACGTTTTTTGTGCAGAGCTCAAATGTATACAAGATAAGCACAGACTGGTGTACTCTCAGCTGCAGTCACTATAATCCTATTGATCTTTCTTTGCTGTTTATTGATGCTAGTGTTTTAAGGTGTGTGTTTTTTTTCCTATTTGAGAGTTTTTGTAGTTCATGAAACCCCCCATATGGGTTCTATGGGAAGAGTGGGGCATGAATCATTTACTATGCAATGCTAATTCAGCACTTCCATACCATGTTTGCAGGGGAGAACCACAGTCCCCATTAGGTCCAAATTGAACAGAACTGAATTTGATGATAAATTCTAATTTAGCTATTTTATGCTGGAGTATTCCTTAGAAAACTTTTTTTGTGTGAAGCATGGCAATATTGAGGATATCAGAAATGTTCTCCCACCACTTTGTTTATCCTATGGGGACAGCAGAAGGACTTGGTTTGTTAGTGATGCACTATATTACGTTGGAGCTTGAGACCCATAGGAGAGAGTTGGTTGGTCACCTATTATAATGCAAGAATTTCTTGACATATTTGTGTGCTTCCTACCATAGATTCCTAAATGGATGCTTCAATTTAGAGCAGGGGTGAGGAAACTTTGCTCCGCCAGATGTTACTGAACTATAGTTCCCATCAGCCTTGACTAATGGCCATGCTGACAGGGGCTGATGGGAGATGTAGTTTAGCAACACCTGGAAGACAAAAAATTTCTCATCCTTGCTCCAGAGAAAGGAAACGGAGCACCCATATCACCATGGAAAACACACAATCTGCATGCCTATGGTCCCAGCTTCAGTCTCCATGGTCTTGGGGCTGGATTCTGCCATAGACCAGCCTTCCCCAACCTGGTGGGCTACAGCTCCCACTATCTGTGACAATTGGTCTTGTTGACTGGGGCTAATGGAGGCTGTATTCTTAAAACACCTGGATTGGATACCAGCTTTGGAAGAGCTGGAGTTGACAACCCTGAGCCGACAGCCCAACTCAATCTACGTCAGCGACACGTTTTACGCATTCTGGTGCCGAGAGCCACAGAAGAGCCTGCATTTTTCTAAGCTTTGTGGGTTTTGGATTTTTTTTATTATAAAAACAGTCTTTTTATCCCACTCATTAAAATCACATTCAAAAATCGGCAAAAAATCCATAATAATAACCCAGAGAGACAAACCAGAGATCAATATTTACAAACACTGCAGGGAAAGGGGGGGGGGGGCTCCCGCTCTACCCCTCCCCCTCCCAGGGCCAATCGCCTTGGGAGGAATGTGGGAGCCATGTAGCAGAACAGGCAAAAACTCATCACATGAGGCGGAGTGGGGGGGGCATGCAGCAGAGGCAATCGCATGCGCTTGGGGCATGACACCATGGGGATGAGAGACCTGATCCCCAACCGAAAGCCACCTACCCTTAACCCCTCTGTTAAACCGCAGATGGAGGGAAGAGGAGGAGGAGGAGGGGTACAGGGTCAATTCAACTTGATATTTCTCCCCATCCTGTGGGAGAATCCGTAACACTGCTAGGGGAAGGGGAGGTGGTGAGTGGGGGGAGCTGTTAATACAGAGGGATACTGGAAGGGAGGGGCAGAATGGGCCTAGTTTTTCCACACCCAGCCAGGCCCCCCCTTGGCACAAAGATATTTACAGAATCCTTCAGACACTTGGGACTTGGCACAGGGCCTCATCCAGGCCGAGCTTCCAGTGACCGCACCCCCCCCACTCCCCCCACTCCAGGCTCAGCCCAGAGAGGCCCTGAGAGCAGAGGGGCCAGGCAGCTCAGAAATCTCTTTTGGCATGAAACCTGCTGCCCCTCCCCTCTTTCCACAGCAAAGCAAGATGGGCATTTGGCAGTAGAGACAGCAGAGCAAGAGGCAGTTCTCATCCCACTCCAAGGAGAAGATTCAGAGGCAATAGTACAGAGACTGGGCAAGCCAAACGCAAGGAGCTTGTCCAGATTCGGCCCCAGGGAGTACGACTTTTTGCAGACTCCACGGGGCCAACTGGGAAGGGCACAACAATAATCTTGAAATTTGGCACAGTTGATAAGAGAATGCCTGGGAGAGCAGGGTGGCAAAAGGCAGAGGGCAGGCCACAACTCTGAGGCGGCAGCAAGAGCAGCAGCAGCAGCTGCTGCCCCAGGTCAGGAATTCAGGATTTGGAATGGCAACTGGTGGGACCAGAAGAGGGTGGTAGGGAAGGATTCAGGACGTGAACTCGGGGACGAAGGGAAGAGAACAGAACAGGAGCAAGCCTTCATTTTTTTGTTAGACATTTTCGTTACAGTGTAAGAGTTTCAAGGCAATTCCTTATCACACTCTAGAGTGCAAACCCAGCCAATGCTGAAGGGGATTGCTTATGGCACAGTGGCTGCCTAGCCGATATTCTGTGAGTGACGGGCGGCGGGAAATACACTCTTTTGAGCTATCCCATCTATGCCAGAACCAGGGTGCCCTTTCTGCAGGGGGCCTGCTGTGGAACCGTACGCCAGAGCCTGGCGCTGGAAAGAAAAGGGGCTGGGGACACGGGTTGTTGTGCCGATGCGTCTCTTCACCTGAAGCTGGTGTGAAGGGACTCACTCACCTGAGAGGACATGCCCTGCCAGCCACTCCATGGGGAGCAAGGCCTAAGCCAGCAGGCTCTCTCGTGAGTGCGCTAGCGCATGTCTGGCAGCCACAGGGGAGGAAGCAGGGAGGACACAAGATGTGTGGCACACCTCAGGGCATCTCCTTCCATTGGTCCTATTTAGAGGCAGGGCTTTAATCCCAGCTTTCCTTCGTGGGGGGCAGGGGGGTGGGGTAGACGCTCATCCACCTTGCCAACCAGGCTCCTTCCCCTCAAATGGGTATTGGTTCCCCTGTGCTGGGGGATGGGGAGAGGGAGGTCTGTCCCACACCTTCTGGATGCCCCACCCCCTCACTATAATACCCCAGGGGGCTGGGGTGGACATCACAATGATCAGCGAAAGGAGACAGGAAAGAGGGTGGGGATGGTGGACAAACCCAGCCAAATAAATTAAGGATGGGAGAGGAAGTCAAGGAGGGTCAGAGGCCGTTGGTGCTGCTGCTGCTGCGCTGGAGCAGAGCGACCTTGCTGAGCTCCACCACCGGAGAGCGCGGCTTGTGTTTCATTTTGGGCACCCTCTGCAGCAGCTGCTGGGCTTCCTGGTAGGCTTCGCGCAGCTCCTTCTTCCATTGCACCAACTCCGGATCGCTCTGGAGGAGGAAAGACAAAGGATTAGCATGAGGACCACTAGAATACAAAGGAATACAAGGCAGCAGCCATTATTTTGCTCAGGGCAGGAGAGGGTATCAATCGCCTTGGACCTTACAATCGGCTTGGGAGTGGTGCTGCCATAACTGGTTGGTGCCCAGTTGGCACTTACTCAGGCAGGGCCTTCTGAGCGGTGGCTCTGGGTTTATGGAATACCCTCCCTGGCGAGATGCATCCATCTCCCTCATTATTAAGGTTTGGGAGCAACTTAAAAACATTCCTGTTTAACCAGGCCTATGACGGCTGGAAGATACTGTTCTTGGCAACCCCTTGACATCATTAGCTGTGCAAGCATGTGATTGTTTTTAAATGTTCTGAATGTTGTCAGAAAACAACCACCAGACTAAAATTCTGGAAGCTGTGGACAAATGGATAATGCTTTCTGGAATTATTTCCTAATGGCACCTCTCTGTGCCAGCCCATTAGCACCAATACTTTCTCTCTGTAGAGAAGGAATAGGAAGCCAGAGGTAAAGAGTTTCTCAGCACAGCTCCTGATCATAAGGAGCATCTTGTTGTTCACCTAGGATGCTCTTCTCCTGCATGGACCAACACTCAGGCAAAAGGCTGTTTAATCCCCACACATATTACTTGTGTTGATTTCCTCTTATGCATCACAACTGCTCAGTCACATTTGCCTGTCGCTTGGCTTGCGCATAAAAGCCAGATCTCAGGGGAACAATATAGGGCAGACTGCCAAAGCCCCTATGACTACTCATACTGGACCAGAGAGGGCTTAAAGAGGTGCTTGCCTGTATATGGGGTCATGTGGGAGTGAGGCAATGGATGCAGCCAATGATTAACCTTCTCTTAATTCAAAATATGGCCTTTGTTAAAAACATATAGATTCCTGAGTACTATAGACCTATCAACAGTGCAGCATGAGAGAGGGAGAAGAGGTGCCTTTGGATGGTCAAGGCAGAGGCACCCAATTTTGGGGATGCTGGCTAGGCTGCCTGCAGTAGGACCATCACAGCGACAGTGAGGGACACCTCAGCAAAAATGCAGGCTTTAAAAAATAGCACAAATTCAATCGTCAATTTATTTCGGGGCTAGGTATGTGCGTGTATCCACTCTTGAGGATGGATTTGGCCCGTGGGTTAGGTATCCCTGCTACACAAACTTGCCTGGGGAAAAGAAAACTCCACTGAATTAGTGGGGCCTACTTCAGAGTAGGCAAGTTTAGGATTGCACTGCAGATGGGTTTTCCAGCAAAGGGATAAACCTCTTGCACCCACGCAAAGTCCTTGCCTCCCAATACAATAACACACGCTACTCCAACTCCTCTAGGCTTGAACAAGTTCTAAGAGAATTATGCAGCTTCAGCTATATTCTGTACATCTGATGAATACATATAATTATTCTGGTTGTAGAGAAATCTCTTCTTTTGATGCAAAGCACACACCGCCCTATTTATAGTCTTCTAAAATGTGAACTAGCTTTCTTAACTGAACAGGACATTCCCCCTCCCCATAGATTGAGAAGGGGCTCCCCCTCCTCCAGTAGCCTGTAGGGGACCTCGTGACCATAGAATTCAAGAAATCACAGAACAGGAAGGGAACACAGGCCATCGAGTTAAATAGGGAGAACAGGAAGCACAACTGTTTTACACTTCCTGTTTCTGCTCTGTCATCTCACTCTTATCTCCTCTTTTGGCTCTCCTAAGCTCCCCACACTTGCTCACCCCCTTGTGAGGGTAGACTTGAAAAGATCTGTTTCAGATTTGAATGAGAAACAAACACAAAGAGCTGCAATATACTTGTGCCTCTGATTCATCCTACACCTGAGGATTCAAATTTGATTCAGCTGCAAGAAAGGACCATCAACCCTTCCCCTGATCTCATCTGACCAGAACAACCTACCAAATCAAGAACACAACTTCAGAAAGGTGTTGGCCTAATACCTCCAAGTGACTAAAACAAGCTGCAAACTTCAGGAATGTAAGCAAGCCCCCTCCACTATCAATCTATCCTGGCAGGATGAAGGCACCGTGGGTGTTTCCTGTGTCAGAGAAATTTGTCATTTGTCCACCTTGGATGGAGTTGCTCTCTTCTTGAAGGGGCAGGCACACAATGTTTGAGTGCTTCTGGTACCCTAAGGAGCTAGAAGCATCTTTTACCAGCTGCATATGGTATGACAACTATGGTCGTTCCTGGACCAGGAGAGCTTAATCACAGGCACTGTTGACTTCAAGACTGAATTACTGCCGCTCTATGTGGACCTTCCCATGTGCTTGATCCAGAAATTGCAGTTGGTGCAGAATGCTGCAGCATGACTGCTGACTGGAGAGAGATCCTGCCATCATATTACACCTCTGTTCTGAGATCTGCACTGGTTGCTGATTTGTTACCATTCAAGGTGTCACTATTTATATATAAAGCCTTTAACAGCTTGGGAATACAGTGGTACCTCTGGTTAAAAACTTAATTCATTCCGGAGGTCCGTTCTTAACCTGAAACTGTTCTTAACCTGAAGCACCACTTTAGCTAATGGGACCTCCCGCTGCCGCCGCCACGTGATTTCTGTTCTCATCCTGAGGTAAAGTTCTTAACCTGAGGTACTACTTCCGGGTTAGCAGAGTCTGTAACCCGAAGTGTTTGTAACCTGAGGTGTCTGTAACCCGAGGTACCACTGTAGTCTACTTTGCTTCAATTTGTGGAACTGGCACCATTACAGGTGTCACATAAAGTCCTTTGTAAGAAATTGCTCTTTCAGTGTGGCAGTACTCAACCCTTTGGAACTCCCTGCTTATTGACATCAGGCTGCATTCTTTTCAGCACCTGCTTAACATAGTTTTGTTTAGGCAAGCCCAGCCAAACATGTAGAATGTGACCTCAGCAGGATTTTTATTAATCTCAGGTACAGAAATAAGACCATGAACTAGTGTAGCATAAAAAGGTAAAGGTAAAGGACCCCGACAGTTAAGTCCAGTCGCGAACAACTCTGGGGTTGTGGTGCTCATCTCACTTTACCTGCCGAGGGAGCCAACGTTTGTCCGCAGACAGTTTTTCCGGGTCATGTGGCCAGCATGACTAAGCTGCTTCTGGCGAAACCACAACAGTGGACAGAAACGCCGTTTACCTTCCCACCGGAGCGGTACCTATTTATCTACTTGCACTTTGACGTGCTTTCGAACTGCTGGGTTGGCAGGAGCTGGGACCAAGCAACGGAAGCTCAGCCCGTTGTGGGGATTCGAACCGCTGACCTTCCAATTGGCAAGCCCTAGGCTCAGTGGTTTAGACCACAGTGCCGTGAAATCAGGAAGCCTCAGGTTGTAATCTTGCCTCCGCCATGTATTCACTGGGTGGGGTTTTGCAAGCAAAGTTCTCTCTCAGCTTCAGCCCCCGCCCCCCATTTGCACTATGGGGACAACAATGGTCCCGTCTTACAAAGGCCTTGTAAGAATTACTGAGATAATGTACGTGAAACACTTCAAACAGTCAAGATGTGCTATATTATCCTAAGTCCTGTCCAGTCATCAAACCATGCCAAGGGAAACTGGGGGCTGCCCATCACCAATTTTTGGCAACCTCTGGACTTTCTTCTAGGAGAGGCAATGTGAGGAAAAACTCACGTCACACTGCAGGACAAACTGCTTGCCACCCCGGATCTTTAGGAGGATGCACTTTCGATCCTTTATCTGTGTCTCCTCAACAGTCTGGATCTCTTCCATGGTGAGCAGCGACTGCTGTTGTAGGGTCCAAAACATCTTTGGTCAAAGAAAGAGCCACTTATATAACCCCAGGTTAAACATGCATTCTACATCCCTTGCCCACCTCCACATAATCCCATCCTCCAGGCACTGCAATCAATGCCTAATCCTGCCCTGCCCCAAACCCATATGAGACAAACCTAGGCTCTCCCACTTGTATATCGCAAGACTCTCCACCCTCACCCCAAACCTGCCATTTCCCCCTCCCCTCCTTCCTTAGAGGAAAGATCTCCTCTTACCGGGGATTCTCCTTCTCCACGCCACTCCAACCGATTTGGGAAGAGGTAGAAGTACCTCCTCTGCCACTGTGTGAGGAAAGGGTTCCCCAGTTTTGACATGTAGCCGTGCATGATGCAGTCCTTGCCCAGGGCATAATCTGTGTACGGGAATGGCAAAGAGAAGAGCATCAAGGACAGGCAAAAACAAAACAAAAACCCCCACAAGAAACAAAACAAGGAGACACCAAAGGGAACAGTTCAGGGGGAAACAACCCAAGTCATCCAGCCATGTCTTCTCTCCATAGTGGGTGTTGCAGCCAAGAGTGTCCAAAAGCAGGTGCCCTGCAAACTGGCAGGCAGAGCTGGGTGGCAATGGCGGCTGAGGAGGACTGGGTCATGGAGCAGAGCTAGCCTGAATGAGGAAACCCACTGCCACTTGTCCTACCAGCCGTGGGTCTCACCTTCCTCATGGCCCAACTGCTTGTTCTTGGCTCTTTTGCGAGCCTCCAGCTTGTCAGTCTCTGCGTTGACTGTGTCAAAGACGGTCTCTGTCACCTCCTGCTGCCAACGCTCCGAGATGGTGAGTGGAAAGTTGCGATAGAGCTCCTGGTCACTGTCCAACAGCTGGAATGAGAAGTGAGCCCTTGTTTCCAGGGTAACAGGCACAGTCCCCCTGCTCTGAATATCAGCTGCCAGGGAAACCACAGCAAGAGAGGGCTACTGCCCTCGTGCCCCCCTTGTGGGCTTCTAAGAGGTCTATCCGACTGGGAAGCAGCATGCAGAACTATAGCCTTTGGTCTGATCCAGCAGCATTCTTCTACTGTGGAGGTTTGGGGTGAGTCCCATTTCTTCCTTTCTATCTTAAGTATTTGACATGGATATTCTCTCTGGCTCTGCCTTCTGCACTTCTCCACCTTCCCAGACTTACACCACCTCTTCTAGGCACTAAAACCGAAACCCACCAGGTTTTCCCTAATCACTTCCCAGCTGATCTCAGCTCTCTCCAGTTCTTTCCCAACCAACTCAGACACAACACCTCTCCTATCCTGCCTGCAGAGGTGGGGGGAACCATTACGCAGCTCAGGATCCCACCACCTAAAGGAGTTCTCCCCTCCAGAACAAACCCAGGTCCTGCACTCATCATCTGAGGGCACTCTGTGTTTGCTCTCTCCAAGAGAGGCAGAGAGGGTGGTGACACAAGAACGGGCCTTTTCAATGGTGGCTTCCCAAGGGAAGCAAGCTTGACACCATCATTGTTTGCCTTTAGGTGCCAGTTTTATTTACCCAGCCCCTTGAACCTTAATTTGGAGGTTATTTAGTTATGTCTGTTGCCTCTTTTTTTGGTCTTCCTTTTAGTGGGCTACATGCTTCGTATATTTATCTATGGATGCACATTGTAAAGTTCTTTATTGCCGTGTGTGTGTGATTTCTGTTCTTTACTTTGCAACTCGCTTTGGCTTAAAGTCAAGTAACTTTTCTCAGTCCGGTAAACCCCTCTACACAAAATTCTGCTTGCCCTGGTACCTAAGGCATTTGGAGAACCGCTGGGTTGTTAGACACGTCTCAAAACACTCCCAAAGTTTGCTGTTCAGAACAGTAGATTTAGGTTCTAGGGGATGCAGCAATCGTATGACAAACTTCTTCCACATATAAGGAATAGTTTGGCTAAGGCTGAACATCCCCGTCTTATGTGCTATTTACTTTGTGGACTTCATTACCAAAGATGACATGCTGGCCACTACCCAAGTAGCTCTTCAAAGGTTTAAACACATGCATGGCTGTTCGCCAGGATAAATGAAACCTCTATGTTCAGAGGCAGTATAGCTCCAACTACTGAAGGCGACAGAGAGAGAGAGAGAGAGAGAGAGAGAGAAGGGGTGTCTATCTCCATCATGCTCTGCTTGTGAGTTTCCCAGTGGTCTGTGGCTGACCTTAGTGTCGGAGACAAGGTGCTGAACTAGATGGACTGAAGCCAACATATCAGTCCAGTAACATTCATTTGTCAAATCAGTCAGTAACATTCATTTGTCTGCGTTATCCTATTCCCTAGTAGCAGAACATAGTATTGCAGCCTACAGTGCAGTTCCACCCATTAGCGCTGCTGCTTCCACTTTGCTGCTGAAGCCCACACCATGTATTTGTAATCAAACCTGCTCTGAGTGCCACATTTGGAAGAAAAATGGGAGATGCATTTATTATTAATTAATTAATTAATTAATGTAGAGGCATGTTCAAACCAAAGAGAAGAGGAGGAAGCTGCAGCTGCCCTAGCAGAGAGTAGGTTAAGGGCTGCCCCCCCCCCCCACATACCTTGATGCCTTTGGTGTCCTCTTCATCAAAGGAGCCAATGTCAAAAGCATCAGCTGCATTCACCTCCCCGCGTGGTGGGATCAAGGGGGGCGGATACTGTGAAGACATGATGGGGGGAAAGTCAACCAAGGAGCAGAGGAGAGTCGCTTATCCCTTACAATTCCTTCCTTCCCTGATGGCCATTTTCAACTACCTAAAGGGCTGTCACACTGAAGAGGGAACAAGCTTGTTCTCTTCTGTTCTCAAGACTAGGTCCTGAACCAGTGGATTCAGTTACAAGAAAGGAGACGCCGACTAAACTTCAGGAAGAGCTTTATGACAGTAAGAGCTGTTCAGCAGTGGAACAGACTCTCATGGGAGGTTGTGGACTCTCCTTCATTGGAAGTTTTTAAGCAGAGGTTGGGTGGCTATCTGTCATGGATGCTTTAGTGGTGATTCCTGTATTGCAGGGTGTTGGACTAGATGACCCCTGGGGTCCCTTCCAACTCTATGATTCATGATGACCGAGCAGAGTCTTTATCCCCAGCAACTCCACTGTCTTCCCAACTGCCCTGCTCACCTTTTGGAGGAAAACCATCTGCCAGTCTAGACCCTGGAAGAAGGGACTCTCCTTCACCTCAAGAGCCCTGTTGGAAAGACGGTTGCAGATTACATAGAGTTCCCTCCTCCCTTTGAGCACTGAATAGTTAGGGCAGGGGTAGCCAATGCAGTGTCCACCAGACGGTATGAACTATTACACCCTTTGGTCAATGGGGAGGGAGGCTGGGGGCTGTTCATTACTATCTCTTGTCAGCTACCTGAGTTAGGGGCTAGAGAAAAGCTTGGGAACAGCAGCTTCATCATGAACAGCCACACAGAACTGGAATGCTGCCTTTGTGTTCATCTAACAGCTGAGCAATTTCCTTTGAAGGAAAACTTGTTTTGTTTAAAAGGACATCAGGATTTAGCTTGGCCTAACCACATCTGCAGCTCTTGACTTTTACCACCTAGATTAACTCAGCCTGGTGTGCCTTCTTTGCCCTCTGCCAAAAAACCCAACAACCCTGAGCTGTTCTGTAGCAAACAAAGGACAAGAGAGACATGGAGCAACTTAAAGGTAGGTAGGGCTGGGCAAATACTGCAATTCTGCAGGTGCTCAGAAGAAGGGCAGATCTGAACTTCTCAGAAAGTTAGATTCTACACCCAGAATCCAGCTTTCTGAAAAGTTCAGGTCTCATTTTTAAGGCAGGCAAGTCTGTAGTCCTTATGGTTTTGAATATATATTTGAAAGTATGTGAGCTATGCTTACTAAAAACTCAGAACCTAGAGAAAGATGATCAGAGATTCAGGGGCGGGCAGCTTCAGAAAATGTGCAAACCTCTTATATACAAGTCAAAGAACACAGCTCTTGTTGACACAGATTTTGGATTGCCTAGCCACAGAACGCTGTTAACACGAAGTCTGCACATCACACCTTAACTGGAGGCTAAGTGACTCATCGTAGCACAAACGTTTATAGGAAAGAGCCGACTTCATCAGATGCAGGATGTAAACAAAGCTGATTTGTCCCTACATGAGACACGTCAGTTTCTGGGTTATATATATTCGTCGCAAGAGTTGAGAATAGCCTATTCTGGGGCAGGATTGTTTAATTTGCTCCATTATTATTTTATGAAAGGGTGAATCAGCAAGTACCTAGGCAGGGACTCCCATCTGCCATTCTCCCTACAACAGATATTGTATATGCAAGTGAGTAATAACGATTCATAGCTCTGAAAAGACCTGAAAAGTGTTGTAATAGAAAATTTTATGTTTTGAGAAAAATCAAAACTAGGCTAACAAAATCAGAAGTAATGGAGAATAAAAGACAGCAGGGGGAAGAGACAGACTGCTGGGGTGCAGGGTAACATGAGGCGCACATTTTGCACACAGCAGCCAATTTAGTCCACGATTGCTTCTCTGCAACCATTAAAAGCCATAAACTGGATTTTTTTAAGAAAGCAAACTCTGTGATTCTTTGAATTCCAGATCCTATCTTAGGTCTTGCGCTGAACAGGGCACTACATGGAAAGCCCAGAGCCTTGCCGACAAAGGAATAACGTTGCCGGAGCATTCCTTAGCTCCCGCAGTACATCCTCTGCTTCAAGGTCATCTAAATTTGAGTTATCAGATTGTGGCTTCAATCTGAACCTGAGGAACAGGGCAAGCAGGGAGCCTGGGAAAGCTAAGCTAACAGCAGGATGTTAAGCCTGTGCCATAAATACTTTTTAAAAATGGAAGGCACTTCTTGGTCCTGTAGAGTGTGATATATATGTATTTTAAACCTGCCCTTGTTGTGGCAACCAGAGCACCTGGAAATAGCATGCTTGTCCATTTCCCCAGCTAAGAACTATTCTTAGCTGAGTTCCAAACAACAAAACTCCACTCCACTGATAATTCTGAAAGCATTCTTTGTATAAGAAGGTTGGGCAACTTAATCCCCTCAGCCAACCAATGGCCTCCCAGATGCGCTTGGGCTACAGTTTCCCCTGACTGCTGACCAACCAGTCCAGCAACAACTGGAGGGCCACAGGAATCTCACTCCCAGGGACGTGGACTTATAAAAAATATTGGGGGGGGGGCCGGGAAAGCTTATGAATAATAAATAAGCTCATGAATAAGCAAATAAAGTGGCGCCGCCTCCTCGTGAGCGAATAGGGGAGAGCGTGCTGTGCCTATTAATCAGCTCCGAAGGAAATTGGGTGGAGCTTTTGCTCGGGAGGGAGGGCAGGAGGCATGCAGCCCGACCCTGTGCATTTTGGGCTGGGGGAGGGGCGGCGATGGCGCTCTGCTGGAGGGGCGCCGGAGATTATTGGGGGGCGGAGCCCCCCCAAACGAATTTTTGAGGGGGCTCGGGCCCCCTCAAGCCCCATGGAGTCGGCGCCTATGCTCACTCCCCACCAACATCCCTGCCCTACAGCCCATCCAGGCGCTTCAGCTGTTCCCCCCGGAGACTCACCCGCGGCCCATACAACCCAGCCGACGGTTCACATCTCTCTGCAGCAGCCCCTCCAGCAGAGAACGCAGCTCAGGTGAGAAGGAGTCTGGGAGCTCCACAGCCTGTGGGAACGAGAAGGGCAGAATTATTCTCATTATTAATTCTTACATTTGCACACCGCCCTACACCCGCAGGTCTCAGGGCAGTTAAAACATAAAATCACAATATAAAAACACAATATACATAGTGTTTACAAAAACAACCCCTTCCCCATCACATTTTAAAAGGGCACTGGGTGTTAATCATGGAAATAGGGATGGGAAGGATCTGGAGTAAGAAAGATCCTGCTAGGGTCTAAGAACCTGTGGCCCTCTGGATATTGTTGGACTCCAACTCCCATCAGCCTCAGCCAGCATGGCCTATGTTCAGGGATAATGGGCACTGCAGTCCAGCAACATTGGGAGGAGGTGCCACAGTTTCCTCATCCCTATTGTACAGGAAGAATGTCCTTTGGTATCTAGGGGCATTACTCCCACTAATCTGTCCCCATGGCTCAAAGCTGTGCAGAACGATTGGGTCGGTTTATTTCATTCATTATGACAGAAGGGACAAGCCCATCCTATTCCTGGAGCCCACAGAGAATCCTCAGGAAAGACAACTTTCATCCAGTGGCAACGGAATCACACTCCTGGCAAGAGGTGTAGGAGAGAGAGGCAGTGGGCTAAAGGACTCCTCAGTTGTCATCAGAAGAAAAGGTGTTTTAATATCAAATGCCAACCCAACTGTGAAACATTCTCTCTCTCTCTCTCTCTCTCTCTCTCTCTCTCTCTCTCTGTCACACACACACACACACACACACACACACAGCGGCATAGCTAGCTGCTCGGGTGCCTGGTGTGGGGGCGTGTTCTGCAGCCGGGGGCGGGACAAGCATCTCCAACGCTTGGAACCTCTCCACCACCTCCCCCTCAGCTGTAGGGCGGCTGAGGGAAAGGCAGTAGGCAGAGGCAAGTCCCACGCTGCTGTTTCACGCAGCGCAGAACCTGCAGGCGCCTAAGCCACCACGTCACTCCTAAAAAGTTTCATGAGCCCAATTTTTTTAAAAAACCGTTTTGTCACACACACACCCCGATGACACCCAGGGCGAACCACACTCCCTGCGCCCCCTTCCTCCACCACTGCAAGCACGGATCTGAAAATAGCTATCTTAATTGCCCACCTATTTTAAGTTTGCCCACAAGCACAATTTCTCCACAACTTGCCTTGCACGATAAAAGTGGCTTGGCTATTGCAAACATCCAAAGCTGCCTCTTATGCACCTTAAACCCCATTCAGCTCCCTCCCATCTCACCATGAGGCCTCAAAAAGCCTGTCAAACAGTTAGGCAGCTGATGCATCGAAACCCGAGTCTGTCATGATGATCAGTATTGTCTCCCTCTTCCCCTCGCTGCCGGCATTACCCGGTTCTAGTGTGTGCAAAAAGGGCTGTGGGGGGGATCCTACACCCTCATGGAAATCTAGGGTGATACACATGAGCTCTGCTGGAAGAAGAATCGAAATCTAGGACTTTCTAGAAACAGCAGCTGCAGCAGCAGTCCTCAGAACCACCCATAAACTTTTGCTAAATGAAGAGGGAACCCCACCCCTGCCACACACTTTGTATAAGTCATGCCCTGAATTAACCTCAACAGCAAATAGTTGCAGCCACGCCACAGCTGTACACCAAAGGCATGGAGGAAGGGCCTTTTCCCGACAGCCGCACCCCGGACTGGCACAAAGCATTTTTATGCCCAGCCCAGAAATTTCTAATGGCACCTTTGCCTGACACTGCTTAGCAGCCTGACACCTTGGCAAGAGTTGTGCTGCTTGCCTTGCCAAACAGTAATTGTTGAGTTCAACCAAACTGCATCTGCTTACAGTCTCTGCACGTTCCCTAGGGAAGGGAATTTCTTTGTGATTTGTCTGTGCGGTGCTAAAAATAGAAGGTCCCCGATCTATTCATGTTCTTCAGGCAGTAGCATAACTTACAGTAATAGTGGGAAATTTAATTCTGCGTACCCATTTCCCTCCTTCCCTCACACAAATGCGCACACTGAGCCACCCAGCTAACCAAACAGAGGGTGCTGGAACTCACGGAAATGGACCCGGTCTGAAGTGTAGGGATATTTGACTTCGAGGGAGAATAATGGGGGTTCAGCTCAGGAAAAACCTCATGTCAAAATGCTGAATCTATTTGGGAATATGTACTAAGTCCACATGAAACTGGCAAGTTGACATGTAGTATAGGTCAGCCAGGCTCTGCAAAGCGTGGGTATAACTCTGATGACTGGCAAAGGGAAGATCTGAAATTTTGGAGACCCGAGGGGCAAGAGGCGAACAATTCAGCACCTGGAAGCTTTGGGATCCAGGCTGATCCCTGACTGAGCTTGACAACATTTCCTTACCATAGTGAGCGTCATGCGGTCGATCTCATGCTTGTCTTTAGTCTTGTGTTGCCGAAAGGGGCTATGCCTGAGAAGAAGAGCCAGGAGAGCGTCAGAAGGAGACTCAGGCCTCACAGGCACCCCCTAACACTTCTTTATTATTATTATAATTAATTAATTAAATTTGTATAGCGCCCAATACCTGTAGATCTCAGGGCGTTTTCCCCCCAATTCTTGCCATTCCCATTGCAATCAATCCAACCCAGCACCCTCTGAATTCAACCACGGCTCCCTCTGCCAGCTAGGCCTCCTTCCCATCCCCATCCCTGCAAACTCTTCTCCACCTTGGCTCTCCCCCACTTACCCCCTCAGTAGTTTGAAGAGCATGCAGCCTAGAGAGAACCAGTCAGCACTGCTGTCATAGGCAACGCCCTTCTGCAGCACCTCTGGCGCCATGTACCCATGTGTGCCACTGCAGGGGTGGAGGGAAACTGAGAGTTACAAAAGACAGCACAGCACCTGTCGGGAGGGGGGGGGCGGCTCAGCAGGGACAGGTCAGTGGGTAAGGAATCCTTTTCGAAAAATAAACATACAGGAAAAATAAACACCCAGGCCAGTGGCAAATAGATCTATGTACACTTACGAAATACACACATTCACGTGGGAGAAGCATTCGCTTATGAATCTGGGTACGCATGTGCTTGCAAATGGAGGCAGATACTAATTCCTCCTTACAATGCCCCTTTAAACCACAGTTGTGGCCTGTAGGAATTGTCTCCCCACAAAATACGAATGGTTCCAAGCAGAAAAAGTTAGAGAGGGGCCATTTTCCTTGCAACACCGGCATCTCCCAAGAACAAGTGATCACATAAAGACATTCGCTCCTGTGCAAGCTGGGCATTGGGACTGAACTAGCTCGTTCTATCTCACACACCCCAGAATCAGAAAGCCCCTTTGCAGATGAATCCACTACCGGAATCTGAGGCCTGTAATCTGTAGGTTCCAGTTTTGTGGTCCATATTTTGGGTCTCCATTACTGGACAGAGGCCTTAGGGCAAATGTCCCAATGAGTGGATGTTGAACAAGTGATATTGTGATCCCCAGATAATACAGGAATTAACACCTATAAAAAGCTAGAGGAAGCAACAGTGGAGGAACTTCCAGTAGCTCACCCTGCAGCTGAGGGAGAAGGGGAAAAGGTGTCCTGACATTTATCAAGACCCTTGGACAGGAGCAGTTTTAGGTCGAGATACAGAGAACGGAGCTGCTGGCCGAGGATTAGATTCCTGTCTGATACTCACACGCTGGCATGAGGCTTCTTCTTGGAGAAATCACAGGCGAGCCCCAGATCCGAGATGCGCACATGGCCAAACTCATCTAGCAAGATGTTGGCTGGCTGCAGGGGGAACAAGAGCAGCAATGAATGGCAGCTAGGGGGAAGAGAGGATTTGCTGGGGAAAGTAGGGGAGAGAATAAACCCTCCTCCTTCATCCTTTGGCCTGGGCCTCTGAAGCAGCACCGATGAAACAGAGGGAGCAATTCCTACAGCGGGTATGCTTAATTTTGAAGAGCGGCATAGTGAGGTCATGATACGGAAAAGACAAGCAACCTTGCAAGATCCCGCCCTGCAACGGTGACGAGTGGGTTGTCAAAAGTAGCTTTGATAACCCACAGTACCAAATCCCAAGGCATTTTGAGTGGGAGTGCACTTCCATCAAGGCAACAATCTCCTTCAGTAAAATAAAAAACACTTTCAAGCCTCACATTTTCTGAAATAGATGTTAGAACTTGAGATCCCGATATTCCCCAGTGAGGAATGCTGCCACCCTGAACGACTCATGGCACACAGCACAGCACTGGCTTCTAAGGCGGCGGAGGAGGAAGCACGGCTCTGGGTAAGAGGCAGTTGCCATGAAGTCAGAGTGCACTAGAGAACTCTCTTTTCAGTGGGTACAGGTGCAACACCGAGGGACCCCACGCTGAAGGCAGAAATTGCCTCTCTTTGTGGAAAGAGAAGCCTATGGTGAGGTTTTTCTCTCTCCATTTTAAAACCAGGTTTTTAGACTTCTTTGAATTTTATTCTTTTAACCTGGTGTAGCTTGGCTTGGCATAGTTGTCAAAAGGTGGGGGGGGGGGAGTTCAAATCCCAACCCACACAGCCATGAAGCTTGCTGGGTGACCTTGGGCCAGTCAGTCTCTCTCTCTCTCCTACCTCACAGGGTTGCTGTGAGGGTAAAATGGGGAGCGGGGGGGGGGGGGGAGGAAGCATGTAAGCCCCCTAGAGCTCCTTGGAGGGAAGGCAAGGAATAAATGCTGCAATTAATTAATTAATTGTTTGACGACACCCATTGCCTCAAAAGGGCTGCATAGCCCTGGCAGGCGACATACAAACATCTAGATAAAGGATGTTGAACGATGCAGCACTCGGGGGGGGGGGTGTGCTCACCTTGAGGTCGCGATACACCACGAAGCGGTTGTGCATGTGTTCCAGCCCCAGGATGATCTCTGCTGCGTAGAAGCGCATCTCTGCCTCGGAGAAGACCCCATGCTGGGAGAGGTGGTAATGTAGGTCACCCCCTGCAGGAAACGGAGCAGACAGCCATGTGAGGCACACAACCTGAGTATCGGCAGAGGGGAGTAGTGGTGAGGCAGGGACGCGTCTGTGTGTGGATCCCTTAGAGAAGCATGTGAGGGGAGGGGAGGGGGGGGAGGCAGAGGCTCTCTACAGGCCGGGTTCTGGCTCTCACCATTCATGAGGTCCAGGATGAAGCTGAGCTTGTCAGGTGTTTGGAAGGCATACGACATGCACACGATGAAGGGGCAATCCTGGCAGAGACACGAGGAACCAAGTCACAGCAGGGAAAAAAGAGAGGGGGGAAAATACATAAATGAATCACCAAGTCTGCATGCACATGTGCATGAACGAGTTCCCTCGCTCTACGTTCTGCTCACACCTGGAATCCACAGGCCTTCCTGAAAGCTCCACGTTTCCCTTCTGCGCTCTCAGAATCATGCCTCGCACATGCATGCTTCCTACCACAGTTCCCCTACACACAGGAGCACGCTTGCATCTGATAACCGTGGGGGAACTGATTGCTCAACAGGGCCCTCGGCCTCTTGCCTCACACGTCGCCACTGCCTCCTTCCCTCTGCCAGCTCTTCCATTAACCCCTCGCTCCCGCCCCCCATTTTCTGCCGTGGGTTTTGCACCGACTCCTACACAGCCGTCACGTCGCCTGTCGGCTCCTTTGCCCCACCTCCCCCACCCACGCAAACTTGTCACAAACCCCTATGGTGGTCTCCTGTGTTCCCCCATGCCCCTTGCGCAGGGAGCCCCCGCCCTGCCCCTCTCTCTTCCCCTCCTGCCCTCCTCCTGCCGTTGCGCACATTGAACTGCCTCCCCTCCCCTTCTCTGCGCATAATAATTCGCTGCGCTGCCTACACACATCCCAGCCCTGCTGCTAGTTTACTGCAGGCATCACACTCCCAGCCACATGCTCAATGCCACCTCCAGCACACTTCATCACCGTCATCCCTCCCCCCTGCCTTTAATTACCAGTGTGTGCTTCAAAATACCTGCCATGTCTATACCGGCATTATCATAGCTTTGATTGCAAGCACAATACAGGAGCCCAAGCATTCGCATCTGCCCACTTGACAGATCTCTTTCCCCTCCCTGTTGGACTGGGCAGACTCCGGGTCTTGCCTACTCTCTGCCTCCCAACCCCCAACTGCTCAATGTAGCCAGACTCACCCCGGTGCTGACAAGCGAGAGCATGATGCGCTCGTTCAGGGCCAATGTCTCCCCCTGCTTCATCTTAATGCGCTTCTTATCCAGACATTTCATGGCATACCTGCAAAAGGAGAAAGAAGAGGCTGCAACCCTGCGGTGTTGCTCTCGCCAGGTCTTGCTGCTTCCCAGGGAATCGCCCCTGCTGATATCCCTGCACGCAGAACAGCCTGTGCGCCTCCTTTGTGGAAACCTACCAAACTCATTCCACTTGGCACTTCCTTAATTACACCCATCACGACCCCCATCTGAGTCCTGAGTCACCTGCTATGACTAAACTCCCCCCAACACTTCTTTGGTTTCCCACAGAGGAGATTTACCACAGATGTCCCTGGGGTGTCTGCTAATGTTCACTGTGCTCCCCCTATATGAGAAGAGCCTTCCTTTGTGGGGGACAGGGGTGGGTGGACTCTCCTGCACTTGGGGTAGTGAAACAAAGGCTGAACTGCCAAGTATGCCAGTTAGTAGATTCTGCATTGTAAGGTTCTTGGGTTGAGCTGGGGACCTTGATGAGATGGCCTCTTTTCAACACTAACATTTGATGGGCTGGATCCAGAACAAGACAGACAAGCCCAGTTCCCATTGGAATCAGTGGGACTTCACCCAGGGCTTGTCTACACTTCCCTGCCTATAAAGCACAGGTCTGAGCAATTTTCCATTTGCCCAGGAAAACTTGGTTCTTTAGCACTGAATTGGAGCAAACATTAATCCGCAGAAAACCTGATTCATCCAGGTTTTTTTGGCGTTTGCTCCAATTCAGAAATAAGATCAGGTTTTCCTGGGTGAAAGCAGCGGGACAAGCAAAGTCTGGATGAGCCCTAAGTTATGACTAATTTTTTCACATTTATGTCAATGGGGCTTCAATGTAATTGACTTACTCTGGATCTAGCCCTATGATTCTCTGAACCTGCCACCCCCTAAGCAATAAACAGCTGGATTAAACCCGTCTTTATTGTATCTGACCCACTTTTTAATGATATCTGCTTCCCCTCTTGTTTGAATGGGTGCTAGTTTTGCTTTATGAATGCTGCTGCTGTTTTCATTATATTGTTTTAAGATGACACTCAATGGCTTTGCTCCATTTTGCTGTTAGCTACCTCAAAACCTCAGTAAATAAAGAATAAAATCTGAGACACTGACTCTACGAAGGCAGAAACTGTGTTTCCTAACATTTCATACGTGCATTGGAAGAATCTGAGTTTAGCGCAGGCACCAATCTGGTACCCCAGAAAATAAAGTCAAGTTGGGGAAAGGCCCTTGGGAAGCTATGTTTGCATTTGAGGCTCAGACAGTGAGTAGAAGCCTACTTATGCTGGTTACAGGGAGCAGCAGGGCTGGCTGGGAGCTGAGATATCAGAGGGTACCATCCTGGTTCTCCAGGACCAACATGGCCATTACAAACCAAAAGAGAATGATGGATAATATCATTTTTCATTTCCATGTGTAAATACTTCATATAGCTTCATAGCAATGATGTGGAGCAAAGCTAGGCTAAAAGACAATGGCCAAAGGCCACATGGCAACCCCCTCTGTCTCCTTAACCAACCTTGGGCTCCCAGATAATTGTTGGAATACCAATTTGACAAACCAAACTTGAAACGTTACATTTTGCCCGTGTCTGCTTTCCGGCAGCCGTAGACCTCGCCAAAGCCGCCACGCCCGATGATCCGGTGGACGCTGAAGTCATTCATGGTCAGCTGGGTCCCACAAGGCAGAGAGCATGAACAAACATGATGGGGGGGGGAGGAGAGCAAGACCAAGAGTGTTAACATGTTGCTGGCAACACCTTTACCCTTTCAGGAGTCTGGGTCTACCCATCATAGACAGGAATAGCCTTCCACAGGCACTCCTCTCACCCACAGTGACCTTTCCTCATATCCTGCTTTCAAATTATGATCCAAGGTTATTTTGTGTCACATGTGGGTAGCACTAGGAAAGCTTTCCCCAGCCTGAGGTTCTCCAGATGGGGCTGTGCCGGCTGAGGCTGATGGGAATTGTACAGAGGATCCCATGTTAGGGGTAGTTGCTCTCGGATTATTGGGGAGCCAAAACTGGGCTTGCTTCTCAAGCTCTCATGATGGACAAAAAACCCTCAAATTCTCCCATCTCATTTAGCCAGTGAAGACGATCGTAATCCTGGTTTTCCCTGAAGCTACTAAATCGGTGAATTTCCTGAGGCAAGGATTAGTCCCCCACACACCACCAACCTCCCACCAACTACACGACCAGCAACTTTGCAAATCCTATACACTTTGCCATTCTGCAACAATGTGGCTGCAGGCAGGTTCATGCTTAGTGTCTTTTGACAGCTCTTTTTTTATCGCCGCAGCTCTCAGGAATGCCCTCCCTCCTCAGGCACTCACATGGATGTTGAGCTCCACATTCTTCCACTGGGAGAAGCGTGTGAACTTGTCACTAAAACAGAACAGACGGGAGAAGAAATGAGAGAAAGAACACACAGGCCCTGGAACACAAACCCTGGGTATCACCACTTTCAAAGGACCCCTCCTCAAATCCCTGTGCCAGAACTTTTCCAAGTCTAATAACACCCCCCGCCCCCTTAACAGAGACTCCTATACCCCAGTATTATGGGAAGGAAGCACTGGGTGTAGGGAGGGGAAAGGGAAAATACAGGGAACATTCACATACATATAACTTCCATCCTGCCTTCAAGACAACCCTACGCAGGCTTAACTCAGAAGTGAGCCTTCTTTCCATCTACAGAACTCGCTCCTGCTTCGCTTGATTCTAGGCATTTTTGCTCAGAAGGAAGTTCCATGGTGCTCAAAGAGGCTTAATTCCAAGAAAATCTGCAAACTTCAAAGGCACTGTCCCGTCTTCTTTCAAGCTTCGCCATGCACAAGGGGGAAGGGGAATGGAATGGAGTGTATTGGAAAAGGTGTGGCTGGCCCCTTAAACAGGAGCATACCATGCTGCAACATGGTGCTGCAGGTTCTGCTTGTGGACAGCCTGTAGTCCTCAGCACTCACCTCTCAATGAACCTCTGGAAGATAGTCCCACGCAGACACTCGCAGATCTCCTCAATGTATGGCTGGCAGAAGAGTGGGCAGAGAGGAATGAATGCCAAAAACCTGTTGGGATACTGCCTAACAAAACCTACCCATTAAAGCTTTCCACCCACTGGTCCCCGTTCTCATCCGCATGGCCCCTGCGGGACTCAGTGATGTGGAAATCCCCATAAGATTCTCAACAGCAAGTGCTGTAAGGAAATGGAGTCTGCATTTCTTTGGGTTTGGCAATGTTACAGGAAAATAGGTTCTCCCCCTGCTGTGGGGACACTTGTACAGGCTAAGAAGAAATTGGTTGCAATGGGCCAGAGTTCATGCTCCATCAGCCCCTGTCTACCAATGCAAGTGCATCCAGTCTTGGGGCAAATGAGATTCGAGATTGGATGAGCCCAAGGGGGAGGGATTTACCTGGAACAGGTCAGGCGGCACTTGCTTCTTGCTGAGGCGGCTCTGCACATATTCTGTGGCAGTCTTGGAGAAGGGCTGTGAGAGGACACAAGAAAAAGGCAATGAGTCTGGATATATCGCTGTCCAAAGAGACATTCCATCAAGATATAGTGCCTGCCCGGGGCACAAAGCTTGGGCTGACTTCCAGCTCTAATGCTGAGACCACTGAAGAAGCCCAGTGACAAGGAAATCAACAGGACTGGGGCACAAAGCTTGGGGAAGGCTTACAAGCTGGGTCAGGAATAGGGCTAGCAAATCTTGGACATGTTAAAGAGAGGCACTGGCTGCATTCACACAGCAGTTTACAGTGGTACCTTGATTTAAGACCAGCTTAGTTTATGAACGACTTGGGTTAAGACCGCTGCAAACCTGGAAGTAGGTGTTTTGGTTTGTGAACTTTGCCTTGGAATAAGAACATGTTTCGCTTCCTGCTAAGTGTGTTCCGTTTGTAAATTGAGTCCCCTGCTGCTATGGGAAAGCATGCCTTGGTTTAAGAATGCTTTCGACTTCCGGAACGGATTAAGTTCGTAAACCAAGATATCACTGTATTCCACTTTCCCAGCATTTCCCTAGCTAGCTGCTTCTAGAAATATAGCGGAATATAGCACAAGTCCGGCACTCATTTCCATGTTACTTGCTCGTTTACGTCACTTGAAGGCAGAAATACAATGCAGAAATAAAACAATTATGGAAATGTCAGGAAAACAGAATAAATTATCTCCTTTGTCCGATGCACAAGCCTGTTGCTCTTGGGCTTGGCAAACACTTTTCACCTATCAGGTTTTTTTTAAAAAAAAATTCCCCTGTTTTAACAACAAGAAGCAATTCAAACTACCAGTAAACACACAGACAAAGGTTCCCAAACTGCGGTCTGTAGACCACCATGGTCAGCAAGCTTTGAACAGATAGTCCAAAGAATGGCGGGTGTGGCAGCTGTGAAAGGCGGGCTCAGCAGCTGCTCCATCCTTCTGAGGAACTGGTGGTCCAACCAAAAGTTGAGTGGGAAGGAGCTTAAGTGATGGGAGGAGAAGGCACTTGAAAGGAGTAGAGAGGATTAGCAGCATGAAAGACAAGAGTGAGAGGAAGAGGAAGCAGCAAAAAAAGAGAAAGAGACAGTCAAAACATGGGAATGAAGGTGAGCAGGAAAATCCTGACGTCGGAGGGGGAGGAGGCAACTGAAACAGGGCAGCCGGAACCCCTGTCTGTACGCTGCCACAGCACTCAGCTGTGGATTTTTTTACTGTGTCAGATAAATTAATTAATAACCTGTTGCCATTCTTTCATGTCTTTATCTGACCATGTTAATGGAATGCTAGAGCAAAATACAAAGCAAGAAATAAAAGCAGCAATAAAAGTGCAATTAAAAAATCATACAGCATCTAGCATGACAGTTGCTACAATTGACAAAAAAAAGCGTTGTGCCAGGACTCTCAGCGATTTTGAAGCCGTCTGTGGGAACTCCTGACACAGTACAATTATGACTGTCGGCCATTCAGAATAAAATTGTTCCATTTACACGTTTTGTTAACTTTCTTGGTTTCCGAGCATCACTTAATGAAGGACATTTTCGTTCTCATTTTGAATCACTCCTCTTCGCAGTTTGACATGTGGCACTGGGGGCATCAGTGTTTGCCTGCTCTTCGCACAACTTGAAAAGTGTCAGGTTACCTCAAAAACTGTCAATAGTTGGCCCAGCACTTTACACCAATAAGTGTGACTCTGTGGCTTCTTGGTTTCATCTCTCATCATGTCCCCCTGGGACTTCCTGAAGGCCTGCCTCCTGCTATACTGAAAGGCTCACACGCACTGCCCCTACCTCCCACTAAACCCATTGTTCCCCAGCAACCTAGAATAATAGAATTATTGAGTTGGAAGAGACCCCCAAGGGCCATCTAGTCTGCCCACATTTTACCTCTGGCCCTGCCCACCAACTGGCATATGGCCCTTGGAAGGCTACCCACAAGGGAATGTGGCCCTTGGCCTGAAGTTTGATCTCCTTCCCCCCATATAAAACCATGTTTTGAAGTTGGCTTGATATACTAGCTTGTTCTGAAGCTGTTAACTATGGTCTCCTGGTTCCGATAAAATGGGAAACCACGGTTGATGGTGGAAGAATCCATGGTTTGTTTGCTGCCACTGTAATGGGAGAAGCAAAGGCGCTGGTGCATTTCACAAGGTGGTGCCTTAAGCGGCTGCCTGCAATTCATTCATGGGAAGGTCATCCCAGAACAGGAAAGAGCCATTTCCCATGCATGGTAGAGGAAAGTGAAGTCGTGAAAAGGAGATTCAGAGCTGGGGTGGGTAGTTCTAAGGGAGTTGTATGTGACAATTATTGAGCCAGGGAGAGTACACAGCCTGTGAGACAATGGACAATGCTGGGAATCTGGCTCCTCCCATTGTGAGGAGTATTATCTTTTAAAGAATCTTGATCAATGGGATTGCAAAGCAAACATGATGCTTCTTGCCAAGGGGTTTTTTCAGACTCTCTCATGTGACAGCAAGCATTCGGGCCACTCACGTGAGAACAGGACAGCAGTTCCTTCATGATGTATGTGTCAAAGATCTGGCGGCTCTTAATAGCTCGATCCTCTTCGGAGTCCATCTTCTCATACTTTTTGATCTATGAAGAATGGGGCAAGGGGAGAGGTAACAAGGCTCAGCAACCTACCCACCGACTACAGACTCTGTAAGGCCCTTCAGAAGGCATACACAGACACATGGTCGACGTGGACCATGTTTTGCACCCAAAGAACTCAAATAATGGCTGTGCTTGGAGAGAGCGCTTGCAGTCTCTTGTTGCCACCTTAATTATTTTCCACAGGGGCTGGGTGGCAGCTGACAAAATGTGCCATAGAATGCATATGCAAGGTCAAAGAGACAAAAGCTGAGCCCACACCTGAGCTGGGGAACCTGTAGCCCCCCCCCCGAAGCTGCTGGACTACAACTCCCGTTATCTCTGCCCATTGGCCATGCTGGCTGAGGCGGATAGGAGATGGAGCCCAACTAAATCTGGAGGGCACCCTGTGGGCGACCTCTGAGATACAGGGAGAGCAGTGTGCTGAAATCTCACAGCAAGCATTTTTCTTTTCCTCCTCATTATTATTGTTCTCCTTTAAATCTAGTTTTATTTTAAATTATGAGAGGGCAAACGACATAAACCATACACATAAAAGGGATAATACGATAAGAAAGCATAAAGAACAGCAAAGCTTTCTGGGTCTTGCCTTCTCTAATAAAATATTTTGCCCATTTTTAAGCTTCTAAGTTCCCCAGATACCCACCGCACCCCATCCCACCCCTGGCAAAATGAAACTACCACACTCTGCCCCGAAGTGGCAACGCAGGGGTTCCATGTATTTGTTTTCCAACCTGAAACAGGAGATGCAGTAGCCTTGCCTTCTGTCACCCCCCCCCCCGGCTCCTTTCCCCCTGACCGCTTCCAGTCATGCTGCCGTGAGCAAGAATTCAGATATGCTTTTTGAGAGGAGGGTCAAAAGGCCTGAAGGGGCCTCTGAACAGGTCTTTGAAAAGTCAACTCCTCAGCTCAAGACAAGTTTGGGAACCAATGTCAGAGGGGAGTCTGTGTGCCAGGCCAAGGAAGGAAACTGTGGTTTGACGGCATGGAAGGAAATAGAGCATTTTCTCCCACCACCCTCAACACACAATCAGGGCCTCACCTCTTCATAGAATTCCACCAGTGGTTTGGCTTCCTCCACCTGGTTTAAGCAGAAGTCTCGGAACAGCAGGAAACCTAAGAAAAACACACAACTGTCAGCTGCAACGACCAGGTGTGCCCCTGCTTCCCTTTTTCAAAGCCAGCCAGTTGGTCCCACCTGAATTAGCACCCTTAGAAAGCCAGGGCCCTGCATTCCAACCCTGACTAATCAGCAATGGTGGGAAGAGAAATTCATTGTATATGTACACAGGTATATTGCTAGGGTAGGGAACCTCTTGCCCTCTGTGTATTGTGGGACATAATTTCCATCAGACTAAGCCACCATGGCCAACAATCGGGAATGATGGGAGCTGTAGTCCAAAAACATTCCCCAAACTTAGTACACTGACTCCAAATATAGAGGTTTCATTCTTCTATCATGGTCATTCTTCTATCATTCTTCTACAGTGGTGCCCCGCAAGACGAATGCCTCGCAAGACGGAAAACTCGCTAGACGAAAGAGTTTTCCGTTTTGGAGGTGCTTCGCAAAACGAATCTCCTATGGGCTTGCTTCGCAAGACGAAAATGTCTTGCAAGTTCCTGCGGGTTTTTTCCCCTCCCCCCCTTTTTCTAAGCCGCTAAGCCGCTTATCATCTGATCCAATCAGCAGATAAGCCGCAAAAAGCAGCTAAAAGCCGCTAATAGCGCTAAGCCGCTTATCATCTGATCCGATCAGCAGATAAGCCGCTAAAAGCCTCTAAAAGCCTCTAAAAGCCGCTAATAGCGCTAATCCGTCAATGGGCTTGCTTCGCAAGACGAAAAAACCGCTAGACGAAGAGAATCACAGAACGGATTCTTTTCGTCTTGCGAGGCACCACTGTATCTTCTTTCAAAGATCTATGAAAATTTATCTAAGTTGGCTTTTAAAGTCATCTATACCAGTGCCCATTAATACCAAACCCTGTTTTTTATGGACAAGGGCTTTATGATTTTAACAGCAAACATAAGAGAAAGAAATCAACAAGTTTGAAGCTTTTAACATCATGCATCTTCATACCAAACAAATCTTCACCTGGTGATTTCTGCCCATTACACCACTGTCAGAGACAAAGAGTCTCTCCTTACACAAAACTAGCAGGTATAGTCATCCAATTTATTTTTTACAGAAAACTTCTAGAAAACAAGCTGGGATTCTGATATTTCTAAGAAGGCACATCTCAATCTTTTCATCTTGCAAAAAAAAAAAAAAAAGCAAGCATAACCATTTCAGTTTCATAAGCTACGTTCAATATCCCTGGAAGTTGCAATATGCCCAGTAGGTTTATACAGGAGAAGCTTCTCCCACCATTCCCAGTGCAATCCCATGCATGCCTACTCAGAAGTAAGCCCCACAAACTTCAAAAGGGTTCACATTCTTAATTTCTGCATGTCAGGCTGCTGTTAAATGCACAGGAGCAGGGTCACTTTTTTAAAAGAAGAAGAAGAAAAATAACTGTTTTGCGCATGCTTGCCTTAAGTCACGTGGTCCCCCTGGGAAAACTAGTCATAACTCATGTCTGAGTTGTATGTTAAAGTCCCCAAACCAAAGGCACTTCCACCTAGGAACATGAAGGAGACCTACATGTCACTCATAATAAGCAACCGAGAAGAGCTTCCCTCTGGATGCATAACAGAAGCTACACGGAACTGTGCCTGTGTGCAAATTCCTTGCAAATTTTATACAGGGTGAAGCGGCCCCTTCAGTAACCTTCAATATATATTAAAAGCAGGCATGAGTCTCATCTGTACCAGCTATAGCAGGGGGTGGATAACCTGTCTGCCTCTGGACATTCTTGACTACAAACTCCATGATCCCTTACCACTTGCCACCCTGGCTGGGGGGCTGATGGGAGCTGGGAGAGCAACAAAACCTGCAGAGACACAGGTTCCCTCAGCTAACTGAAAAGGGGCAGTTGGAGGGTGGCGATCCCCACACCTGGAGAAGATTTCTCAAGCATACTGTGCACCAGTTTCCGCCTCAACTCTGCTCCCCGCCCCACACACATAGAGTGGAGGGGCACACGGATCAAGATCCACGTCAGCTTGTGGCTAAACGGCTCCTTGGTGCTAAACCTGCTTCCCCAACCTACTTGTGCGCCATCGCCAGGTGAGAGGCAGAGGCAAGAGGCTGTGGGGAAGGCAGCAGGGGAGCCAGGAGCGGAGGGAGAGCCAGGAGGGGTGGGAGCAGAGAGGGGATGAAAGCGGGAGATATTATGAGGAAACCACAAGTGGCTGTGGGTGTGGGAGGAAGCAAGAGTGTTTCCTGTTGGGGCGGGGTGTAGTAACTGAAAAGGAGAAACAGCCTTGCAAGCAGATGCCTCCGGGGCTCAGTATGGACAACAACAGCCCAGCATCACCCAGCCTGTCCTAAGCCAGCAGTCACACAGCCCTTCCTAACCTGTGTTCTCCTCCTAATTTATCCAGATGTACCTCATCAGTGCCTCTAGAGCAGTGGTTCCCAGTTAGAGGTCCGGGCATCCCCAGGGGGTCCGCAGCCCCATCCCTTGCCTCCCCACCTCAACTATTTTTTTTGGTCATTTTTGCATGGTAGTATCACAAATTTTATAGTCTGTTTTTTTTTTATTATACCTAAAGTCCTTTGCTTATGAGGGGCTACACCACATTTTGTTCAAAAAATTGCTTTGCAGAGGTAACTACCATGGAGTCATCAAAATTGTCAAAAGTAAGGGGTCCGTGGCTTGGCTTTTGAAAAACAGCTAATTAGCTAATTGGGAACCATATTCTGTTTTGTTTTGGGGTTTTTTAAGGAGTAAGTGGCAGGGTGTGGAATTTTATTTTCCTTCTTCCTGGCAGGCTTCTGTGCCTTCAGCAAGATGACAGGCAGAAATTCAGCAGCGAAAGTGTCTTGTTGCCCCCTCTCCCCACCAGCCTGTACATTTCAATCTATGAGGGAGAAAAAGCTACATGAACTGCATTTTGTACTTCTCACACAGCTGCTAACAGTGCAGGAGCCTTGCCAGAAAAAGCTGACACTCTTACTTTCTAAAAGCCTTCTTGAAGAGCTGCATGGAAGGGGAATTCCACCAGGTCCAGATTCTCTGCTGGAGTAATTACACTTCTTCATTCAGACACTCAAGAGAGGCATTGTCAAGGGTGGGGGCAGCAGGGCCTGTGTGGGGTGGCCTAGCGATATACTGTGGCCTAGGAAGAAGACTGAGGGCCAGAAAGATGGGCCTACAGGGCCACATTCAATCACAAGGTCTGCAGCTCCACCCCCTTCCTGGAGGCAGAACCTTCTCACATGTGAGCCAGTCCAGAAGCTTTGAACCCTCTTCTCTTCCAATATCCCTCAAGTGAAGCAATTGTCCTGCTAACAACTAATGGAAGCTGGAACGGGGAACCGTCGCAGGCCGCACAAGAGGAAGCAGAATTTCCTCATCGACCTCAGCAATACCCCCTTCCCCAATTCATTTGTACAGATCTCAGCTCAGCTGCTCACGGATCTCAGCTCAGACTTGAGAACAAGGCGAGGGAGGGGGGAAGAGACAGTAGATTACAATCTACTGGGAGATCTCTGGGTGACCTGCAGTAGATCCTCAGGGGTTCTGACTCCCAATTCTTGAGCAACTAGCAAGAACAAAATGACCCGCCCACCCCCCAAAATCAAAATTAGGCTGCTGAAATGTAGAAAGCTAACTGAGACTGGACATTTGCCCAAAATGGTGCTGAAAACAAATTCCTGGGCTCCCAATGTGCTCAGTGGAACCCTTTGTTCATTAATTCTAACTCTGGTCTCTTGCACCTGGCCTGGGTTGGTCAATCTTGGAAGTTCTGGTAAAAGGCGAAAGTGGATTGGCCAAAGTCTGCCCACCCCTGCTCTACAGCACCAGCCTGGGATGCAGAGTTAACCAGACCCAAGGCAGGACAGGGACTTATTATCTTTGGATAATTTGGACAAGATCATTTGAGCTGGCACAGCTTCCGCTGCCCTTGCAGAGCTATGCGCTTTCCAAAAAAAATCCTCATTAATAGATACAGGGTCACTGGCTTTCTTTCCATTGGGCCGCCCTAGAGAAGGAGAAGACTTGTTAACTCCTAATCTGAATGAAGAAGGTGGGCGACTGGCCTTTCCAAGGGCTGGACGGTCAGGACAAATTCAGGGGCCAAGCGTTCCCCAACTCCAGCGAAGGAGCAAGTGACAAAAGACGTTGCACCTGCAGCACCGGCCCCTGCAGCCAAAACACAGCAGCACTTTTCAGGCCAGAAGCTGGATTCCTAAGGGGGAGGACGAGACTGAGTATGCAGCAAGCAGCTTCCATCACAACTCCGCAGATATCCAATCCCACCACAGCCTTTTTAAAAAAGAGTTCCTCCTTCTGCCCCCCTATTTCTTCTCACTGGCGTTGACTCCTGGCTAACCGGAGCACAGGCAAGCTGGTCTTGCCTGAACTCATGACCCCTGCAGAGGCTCTGCTACTCACCAATCTTCTGAGAAAATATCTTGTCAAAGGTCACCTCACCCCGGTCTTCCAAGTATTTCTGCATAACACTGCGGATACTGCCAAGAGAAAAGGCACGTGAGGGAAGTTAACAGGGGTGAAGCTTCTCAGCTCGGCCTATTCCCTCAAAGCAGGGGGTGGGGAGATTGTGACCCTCCATATGCTGCTGGACTCCCGTTCCCATCATCCTTGACCGCTGGCTATGCTGTCTGGGCCTGATAGGAGTCCAACCACATGTGGAGGGACAAAGGTTTGCTGTCCCTGCTCCGAAAACAACAACAAGGGCAGGATCCAGCTAAGCTGTTGCATGTGCAGAATGAGGTCCACTCGTGCAGCAGGACTTCCCCCTCCTCTCTTCCTGCTGTGCCCCCTAAATCTGCTCTAGAGGATCGGAAGAGGAACCAAGAACATGTTTAGAAAGTGGTGTGTGTGTGTGGAGAGGGGGTAAAGTCTTATTATATGAGCAGTTTTGTAGTACCTTAAAGGATAGCAAATGTAGTATTTAAGGTGCTACAATACCCTTTGTTGTTTTTGCTGCAACCCCCCCCCCCCATTATTATCACAGGAAGCCTGCAGATAAAAGACACTTATCTCAAGAGATTTTGGGTCAGTAAGGATCCAGCACTGGATAGCCGACATTTCATTCATGAATTAAGACCAACCAGCTGTTTAAAGGAGACTGTGTTTTTATCTGGGGCTAGTGGAGCCAGGTACAGGAAGATTACAAAGGCAGTCAGTCATTCTAGCAGGTGAACGAACAGGAGTCTGTTTCTTGTCTTAAAGAAGAGCTGGTGCTCTTAGAATGGCATCAGGGCAATTTGGAAGAGAAGCCAATTTAAAAGTCTAAACAGAAAATGAAGGTTCATCAAAAAGCGGGAGGGACAGGAGGATGGTGGTCTGAGTGTGGACGGACAGGCTCCTAGCTAGAGAAGCAGAGGAAATAATACATTGGATCTTGGAAGCATTGTTCTGAATACATTCTGGTTTTTTAGTCGCTGTGTTTGTTTTGTCCTTCTGGGTGGTTAATTTTAAAAAGTGACCAAGAAAGACACACACACACACAGAGAGAGAGAGAGAGAGAGAGAGAGAGAGAGAGAGAGAGAGAGAGAGAATGCCAGGCAAATAATTAGGAAAGAGCACCTTTTGGGTTGAAAATGAACCTGAAATTCCAAGGTCCCAAAGTACAATGACTAATCTCAAAGATGAGTTGGCAAGACCTGGTAGCTGGCAGCCTGGAAAATGCTATAGACGGTCTGGCCATGAGACAGGGATTCATGCTGGGTTAATGTATTACAAAGAACTGGAACTCTCTTTCGGAGTCGTGTGCCATCTTTCAGAGCTGGGCTATGACCTGGCTTCTCCTGTGGATATTTAGCTGGTTAAGCAGCACACATAGCCCTTCTATGGAGAAAATTTTAATTGACTCAGCGTAAGCAGCCAAGAGGAAGCTCCTGAGTATGAGGGCCATTGCAGGGTAAGGGTAGCAGTCCCCCTCTAGCCCAGCATTCTGTTGTCACAGTCGCCAGCCAGATGCCCGTAGGAACACCTCAAGAAGGTCCTGGGCACAAGAGCATTCTTTCCACGTGGGATTCCAAGCACACTGCCTCTGACAACGGAGGCAGAAATCCTAATCCTAAATGCATTTATTTGGAAATGCCACCGAATCACTTTCAACCATTTTCTCCCGACCATGTTCACCTGGAAGGAAGAAGCCCCATTGACTTCAAGGGGGTTTGCTCCCCAGAAAGCATGCTTCAATTTGCAGCACGGGTACCTTTCGAGATGGAAGCTTGTGTAAGAAGTACTTGTCAGATGATGGAAGACGCAGATTACCGTATCACTTGACAAGTGTACTGAGTCAGCATTCCCAACACCCACAATCCACATACTGACTGTACAGATCCTCACTGCAGGTTGGAATGAATGAGAAACAGTGCGGGTGGCACAATAATGGTGAAAATGCTGTGACTGTGGCACCAACATTCTGTGATAGTTTGCACCACTTGCATGAGATACTTGGTAAGTCAGACAGGACCAATTAATGCAGTGTCTCTCAAACTTGGGTTCTCAGCTGCAGTTGGACTACAACTTCCATCATCCCTAGCTAGCAGGACAAGTGGTCAGGGATGATGGGAGCTGTAGTCCAATAATGGCTGAGGTCCCAAGTCTGAGAAACACTGAATCGGTCAATTGGTAAAGCTTTCCTTAGACTAGCATTCCTCAACCTGCTGCCCTCCAGGTGATGCTGGACTTGCAAACTCCCATCATCCTCAACCAGCATGGCCAAGGGACAGAGATGATGGGAGTTTGGACCTCAGGGTCTGAAGGGTCACAGGTCCCCCACCCCTTTCTTATGAAAAAGTAACTTTGGGAAGAAGAGAAGGTTTAGAGAACTGGAATCACTGCTTAACCCTTTTCCTGTCCACTGTTTTTCCACAGAAACCCGCCCCCCCACTATGGTACGGAAAGCATTATGCAGCCCTTCCACTTTGTATAGGCTGCGGAAGGCTATCTTGGACTATTCCATTGCAGGTTGCAGGTGAGAGGGTGGGGGTGGGTGACATTTTGAATGCTCCCAGATGGGAATGAAAAACTCCTCAAAGAATACCGAGCCCAATAAGACTGAATCCTTTCGCCATGATATGCACACTGCTTTTCTAGTTTTACATGTGGAACATTATTCAGACACGCAACTCACTCCTGGCCCGCCTGGAAGTGTTACCGTCTGCAGTGCAGGGGGGGGGAGAGGAGAGAGAACGGGGGGGGGGTGACATTGCTTGAGTGTGCTGACTGAATAAACAGCCCTTCATCTGGGTACCTTTTAAATATGTGAATGGAGGACAAAGAGATCAGGATGCTTAGCCTAGAGAGGCCACTGCATCCTCCCTGAATGGCAATGGAAAGGTGCCCAATGTGGTCTGCAGCAGGAACAACCATAGTTGCTGCTGTTGCAGTCCATGGATTAAATGGGGTGCTGGGCTGCCTCTGAATGGGGCTTCTGGGGATTAGCAGTATTATAGGAGCTATGGGAGCTTAATGTAAGGAGTGCCTCTGAAGGGGAGAGTGTGATCAGGCTGAAGAGACACTTTCCCATTGTGGAGGGCAGATTTTTTTTCTTGGATTCTGCGCAGTAAATATCAGGGCACTGAGAAACAGGACCTACTTCAACCATTGAGACTGAATGTGTCTTTCCCCCACCCCCCAGAAACTCCTGCTCCTGAAACTAGTGAGCCATGGGGGATGGGGGGCAGGGGAGAGAGCCCCATGCCTGAGACAGACGAGTCTTGGAAGGATGATGGATGGCTGTGTTTGCTGGTGCCTGCTGCTGTTATGGGCCTGGGATAATGTGTCTCAAGCATCTCCATAACAACCATCTCCAGGGGGCAGGTCCAGTTGAATGATAGCATTAATATCATTACATAAAATGCCTTGTGAAGAAAAGGAATTCACACTCATTATCTGGTTATTCTCACAGTGTCCTGGTAAGGTAGGCAAGTCATTCCTTTTATAGCAGCAGCTAAGCGGAGACTTGAATTTGGGACTCATAGCATCAAACCAAGTAGCCCAACACCATCCCCTCTGGAAGTTGCCTGACTCCAACTCCCACCAGCCCCAGCCAGCATGGCCACAAATGATGGGACTTATAGCCTTATCACAATCTGGAGGGCTACCTTTGACTACCTTTGCTCCATGGAAAAGCAACACAGCTATATAGGCCAGGCTTCTAAAAAGCAACTAGCATGGTCACTTGTGGCAAACAAGCATCTGTTCTAGGCAACCAGGAAAGGAAGGTTAAAAAAAAAAAAGGTTTAAGCCACAAGCCTGTATGTGCATATCAGTCTGCAGAGGGGGGGGGGGACAATCCTGAGCTTGTAAATTTTGTGTTGTTTACAAGACCAATTCCAAAAATTCAGTCACTGAAGTTAACCTCGGTCAGATAAGGTCTGAGAGAACTGGTCCTAGTGCCCTCTTTTTCCTGCCTCAGTTTTCCCCCTTAGGAAAAAAAGAGAGCATTAGTTAACAACCGGGAAGGCCTATGGAGAATGTCAGCTCCCTCGAGTTCCTCTTGCACAGAGACTTAATGAGAGGCAGTTAGTACTATAAATAATCAGCCAGCTGTTGACAATGCTCTTGTTCGCTTAAAGGCCATTGGGGAGGAAGTGGGAAGTTGCCTGCTAGTATCCCTGGGCATCTGAGCTGGTTTATTATTATTTTTTTCTTTATGCTCTTGTAGATTGTCAGGCTAGAGAGAGCCTGACTTCAGGGAACACTGACTGGCTTCATATCCAAGCACAGAAAAAGGAAATGAATGCACAGAAAAAAACAGTTTGGTTCCCTTAACAGGAAAAACAACACTGTAGTGCAGCAACCAGCAAAGGAGAAACTTCCTCCCCACCCCCCTTTTTTAATCCCCTGCCCTTTTACCAAAGTTGAATTCTCCCCTCTCACAAATGTCACAACCACCTTGGCTCCGACACATTCCTAGTTCCGCTATAAAACCTGCACAAAAAGGCAGAGCTTGCAGTGGGTGCCGTGGCGGGTCAGCAGGACGCAGGTCACCCTGATTCTCCTATGTGCTGCAGTTTCTTACTTTGCAGCAGACCCAAATAGCCTATTGCGACTAAAGGTGACGTCATTTCCTGGCAGACAAACCAGAGAGACAGCTCTTCTTTGAAGCTGGGCCTTGACTTTGGCAGGACGAGGGACATGAGAGGCTGCACCGGCAAGGAGGTTGCTCGGGCAGGAAGTTTAGTGTGTTGAAGCCTATCGGAGAAAACCGATGGGAGTGATTTAAAGTCAGGGTGCTCCATAATAGGGGTTGTGGGAGGCCTCCTTTCACTGTCCCACAATTCTGCTCTGCAGGATATGGAAGAGGAATGGGGGGACCTGTGGTCCTCCAGATGTGGATGGAGTACAACTGTCAACACCCCAGGCCATTGGCCATGCCGGCTAGGGCCAATGGGAGTCCAACGATGTGTGGAGAGTGACAGATTAGCGACCCCTGAGCAACCTCAGCTCAACTCTCCACTTTGGCATGAAGTTCGAAGAGTGGCGGTGGTTAGTCAAACACGAACACAACCTAAACCATCCCGCATACAATGTGTGTGGCCCTCAGCTCCTTTGGAGAGAAGTATGACGCAATGTAATAAACAAAACCTTAGACATCTTATTCCCCCAAGATCTTGAATGGGCAGCAGTTCCGAGTTTCATTACCTCCACTCCCTCTTGGAATGTCTGTGTAGAATCTATAAAAGACATTCCAGGAGGGAGCAGACAGAGTCCTCCAGATCTTCAGGATCACGTCTCCTGTACCCTGCACAGTGAGCTTGGTTGGTGGGAAGCAGAGACTCAAATCTCGTCGGATAGCTCTCTGGGCAAGTCGCTGTATCTCAAATTTAATCTACCTTCAAAGGGTGGTTGTGAAGATAAAATGCTGCCTCTGAACTACGTACAGGACAGGTAAGACACAAATTGCTGGACTTCAGGCATGTGACTCAGACTTTCTTATTTCAGCAAGCATTTTAAGGTAGGGTTTGGATTTATGTTTGGTTTTATGGTGATTTTTTTTTTTACTGTTTTATTCTCTGTATGGTTTATTTTTATGTACGCCTCCTAGAAATGCTACTGATGAAGTGGCATATAAATTCCATAAATTAATGTAACAGATGTAACAGAATGTTCCTGCTTTTGCAGTAATGAACGAGGATGCAGCCCCTTCAGCAACTTTCAGGGGTGCTGTTCCAGATGTGGTGGGGTGGCAAAACCCAGGTTTGCACTTGGCCTGCATCTCCTGCCCTTTTCTTCCTTTTAAAAAACTCATCCCCCCCCCTTCTTACTGACTTGCTGTGCACACTGCAAAATGCAATGCTGATAAGCATCAGAAACCCACCATCTTAAATACATATAAACTAGCCAATGCAAATGGCTATGGAAATTTGGGCCATGGGTTTGTGCCTCAAGTTCTTTAAGTACCCAACAGCATCCTTGGCAATTTTGCTGATGTTCCTCTCTTTACAACAGGGATGGGGTGGTGTGCTCCTCCAGATGTTGCTGGACTACAACTCCCAGACCATTGGCTGTGCCAGCTGGAATTGATGGGATTTGGAGTACATCAACATCTGGGGGGCGCTAGGTTCCTCACCACTGCTTTAGAATCTCCATCCTTCTATTGTTCCAATCCTGGACAACTTCCTGAGGATGTATCTGCATTTTTGTCCTAATTCCAATAGATAGCCCATGAAAAAAAATGGAGGCACCACCTAGGCTCCAAGGGTGTGATTTATATGTCCCTTATGTTTCAAGACAGACACACACACGGAAGCTGTTAGGTCAACCACCAGCAAAGCAACAATGATGAGGGCCACACTGCTTGTGGTTTCTGTTAAGCCTCACCTTCCTATGGAGTGTCTGAGAGTGAATGCTCTGTCTCTGAGAAGCAAGGTAATGTGATTTGTGAACAGGACTATGCATGCTGTGCCAAGACGGTATCATGCAAGGCAAGGAAATAAATTATACTTGGGCACCCAAATCTTGCTTTTCATTAAAAAAAAAGCAAGTTTCTTGTCTTTTTGATCTACAACAGTATATGTGTGCAAGGCCAGAGGGAGGATGAGTCAAATTTCTAGTGGTCAAGAGGTGGGGATTCTGTGCCCTGCACTGCTTCCCTGCACCGCCTCGCATGACTGCTAGGAACAGAGCAAATTATGCAAAAAATAAATATGCAAATATATTGACTTGCATATTTTAATGTAAAACACACACTCTGCTCATCACCCAAACCCAGTTTCCTCCTCCATGTGATTTCTATTGGGCTGTACCAAAAGGTCTACATGTTATTACGCATTCAGATTAGAGGAACTAAGAATTTCTTCAGCTTCTGCCTGAATTAACCTGTTCTGGAATTACCCTGTTCTCCTCCTGCTCCAAATCAGCTTCCCGGGCAAAATTTATGGGGCCACACTTTAGAAGTCCCCCAGCAAAGTTCCCACAGTGAGATGTGCAGAAGAGATGTATCTGATCCTCCCTAGCTAATGGGAAGAAGCAGTCTCTAATGCTTGTTTTCAGCAGATGTCTTGAATCCAAAACAAATGCAATTCTGTACATATCCTTGACACTCCTCCCCATGCTTTCCTTACCATTCCAGCTACCTTATTTCTGCCTATCAGTAAGCTATCAATAAGACCCCTGTGCTGTGATCACAGCAAGACCTCCATGTACGCCTCTTAATCCTTAGTCTTCTTCTAGGGCATAGTCTTGCTTCCCTAATTGGTAATCTGACCCCTTAGCTCTCCCCAGCTCTTTAACAGATAAAATGCTCAATTTCCTAAAGGCCAAATTTCACAAGTACCTCCTATGTGTAGATATATTGTCAATATTGCCTTTCACTTCTCTACTCCCTCTCCTGCCCCCAAAATAGATGGCTATTGAGCTGGGAGAATTGAAGGCCTCCCTGGTGTACTTTGAAGAAGAGGAAAGGAGGAGAAGGCAGCAGCAGTTACACTGTCATTACAAGTGGTGCAGAAAGAGATGAGGGAGGGGCAGAAGGGCAAACGATGGCTTAAATTCTGCCACCCCAAGACAGTTATCTTAAACTGGACTCAGGGATGTGACTCAGGCAGGCAGGGGGTTGCCAGTGAGCAACTATTAGCTGAGATGTGATGCAAGTGAAGGGGCTGCTCTCTGGACCGTCACTATGCATCCCAAAATTATTTCCTCCAAAGGCTATGGAACTTCACCCAAAGTTCCCATGTGGGCACTTCCATACCGAAACCAGCAACCCTGTGTGGGGGAAAGAGCACAGAGGCTGCTGAGGCTTTCAGGCATCGCCATGGTAACACATCTGCATCATCCTCTGAAAGGGCCGCTTGCCATTTCTTGTGGAAAGGGGCCCTTTGGCGCTTTCTCAGAGACCCTCCGTCCTGCCTTCAGTGGCAGGGGAGCAGTTCTGCTTGAAGAGACTTCTCCTACAATGGGGACAACCCAAGGTTATTGGCTAGAACAGGGAAGGGTAGGGTAAGCCAGATGTCACATGGGAGGTGGAAGGGAAGAAAGGAGAGTGAGGAAGGCCTCCATTTGCCCATGTGCTGAAGGTGCAGGATGCTTGTCAGGCCCCACCCGGTTGCCCTTGGTAACTGCTGCCAGGAAGCAGAGTTAAGGGTTGGTTGGCCGAAACCATAGCACCTTTGACCCACCTGGATGACCAGTCAGATTTTTTGACTTAATGCTCCCACTTGTGTCTCCCAGCAAGAAAATGCCCTTACATGAAGCAGAGCCCCTGCCCAACACATTTCCCCTTATCTGCACGATGGTGACCTTGCGCTGCATTTGCGCACGCTTGCAACGTTGTTTGTGCAGCCCCAGTTCCTGCTTGAACTCAGGGCAGCTGCAAGGTGGGCAAAGGCCTGGTCGCTATCTAACAGCACATTACCAAGACACAGCGCTGGATTGAACAGGTCTGTACACACAGATTTTCAAAAACAAAAACAAACAAACCACCCACCCAAAACAGAAGACAGTGGTTAGGGCATCTTGAGGCCGACTCCAGGCACTGCCAGAGCCAAGCTGTATGCTCCTCATAACACCCAGCAACACAGTTGCTGGACTGCTCAGAAAAAAGCACTTTATAGGCATATATACAGCCTGATTTACTAGCCTGCTTTTCTGCTGTGGTTAACACAATTGCATATTACACATACACAGTGAGAATCACTATGTGTGTTTGTGTTGGGGTGGGTGGAATTGTGACGTGTGGGTAGGGAAAAACACAGAAGGAGGGGGTTTGCTACTGCAAGAGGTGCTGGGGGAATGATCTCCAAGGATCTGAGCAGCCGAATGAAGAATTAGGAAGCAGAGACAGGACACCCTGACAATCCATCATCATGCCCACACTATATCAACACAACCACGTACACGGAAAGACGCCGCTTTAGCGAGCCCTCTTTCCACCCCACTCCACCCCGCTACATGGACGGGGTAGATCACGGACCCTGCTGCTTGGGCCAAGGGCAAGTCGGCTCGGTGCATTTCAGAAGAGCGAAGCTCAGTCATATACAGACCCATTTATGCGCTCGCTCGCGTACACAAACGCCCAGCGCCCATCCTAAGCCCGGCGCGCCTCGCGCGGGGCCCCGGCGCCGCACCTGCCCCCTCCGCCTGCCCCCCTTGCCGGGCTCACCTCGGCTCAGGTAGCACGATCTTCTTGCTGGCCCGGGCTGCCGGAGTGGATTTACTTTTCTCCATAGCCATCAAGTAGCTCACATCGGCGAGCACAGCCTCCAAGTCGGCCATCTTGCCAGGAAATATTTCTTCTGCTTTCCTTTTTCACAATCAATTCTCTTATTATTCCAGCGGCCTCTGCGGCTCCCTCGCCGCCGCCTCCTCCCGGTCGGGGTGTGTGTGTGTGTGTGTGTGTGTGTGTGTGTGTGGCCGCCTGTGCTAGGGGGAGGGGAGGGAGAGCGAGGGGGGGGGAGGCGAAGAGAGGGGATCTGGCCCCCCAACCCCTCTTACAAACAGACCCACATGATGCCCGTGCAGAGAAGCGGCGGCCCTTCCTTAGTTCATGGGCTGCGGCTTGGCCCCGCTGCCCTCCGCTCCTGGCTTGCCTTCCTCCTCCAGGGCTGGCGGGCTCTCTCGGTGTGTGTCCTGAGTGTGTGTGTGTCTTGTGTGTGTTGCGCGCGCGCGTGCAGGGAGGGCTGCCGCGGCCGCTGCTGTTGCTCCCGCTGCCTGTCAACGCGGAGCGGCGGCGGCGGCGGCGGCGGCGCAGGGGTGGGGGGTGGCGGCGGCGGCTTGCTGCCTTTATCTGTCAGCGCTTTTCTTCTTCCTCTACTTGCGATCCAAGGCGGAGAAGCAGCGTCGCGCAAGTGCCGGAGGCAAGCGCAGCCGAGGAGCTCTCGAGCTCCACGCGCTGATTCAATGCGGGGCGCTTAAGGCGGGAGCCGAGAGGATCCGAAACTCGCACACGCTCTCCTCCTTCTTCTTCCTCCTCCTGCTGCTGTTGCCGCCCGTAGGTGGTTTTGTTTCTCCGCAGGGGGAAAGGACCTCCGGGGCCCGCCGCGCAGCTTCTGGCTTCCCCTCTCCGCTCGCTCCAGGGCCAGCTTAAAGCAACAGCCGCCCCTCGAGGGAAGCCTGCTTTGTACATAGACACACACAGAGAGAAGAAAGTTAGTCGCCCGAGGCCGCCCTCTGGAGGCCCAGGGGAGACTTGCAGTTGGCTTGGCGCAGGCCGGGTGTCTTTCAGACCCTTTCGATTCAAGCGCGGCCCCAGGCAATACGCTGCGGCGGGCGCTCAAATCGAGGAGCGCTCGGAGGCCTAACGGGCCATGATTTCACCCGGCCGTTTCCTTAGCACGTCCGGTAGCATCCCGCATAAAATATTGGCCACCACTATAATTCCTTGCAATCCGTTTCGCAGAATTTTGACATCCACGTTTGGCCTCTGGTCTCTCAAGGACACCCTGAAGGTCTGCACGGCAAAGGAGCAGTGTGACCCCTTGAAGGCTAACGAAGAAATTAGTACAGTATTTAAGGCGCTACAAGACTTCTGGTTGCTTTTGCTGCAAGAGACTGACGTGGCTACCCTTCTGAAAATATTCAGGATTAAAATTCAGGAGCAGACATTCTCAAGACCAAAAGACTGTCCTTTGCTTTTCTGACGGGTACAAATTTGGGAGATAAAGACCTGCAATAAGTAAGTTCTTGTGTGTGCACTGTAGGCTAGAGAGAAGAGTACACATTAAAAATACAATACGTTAATCCCAGCCAGAAGGCTAAGGAATGGTCAGAGTTCTACTCTCTTAAAATTTCCACAAGAAGTTTTCTTCAGTTTTCTTCATGCTGGCAAACTGGTATGGTCCTAGGTAGGCTGAGTTGGACTAGTTCATTTTCTCTTGTGTGTTAAGTTTCAGGTGTGAGTAGAAGCACCAGATTCTGTGACCGTATAGATTTTTGCCTTGGCCTGCGGCAAAGATTTTCCATGCCCGACGTGTGCCCAAATTGTGTCCTTTCAGATGGTGCTGAAGTTCAGCTCCCACCATCCCTGATCAATGGCCATGCTGGCTGAAACTGATGGGAGTTAGGAGTTCAACATCTAGAAGGCCACTGGTTCCCTTCTAGGTGGCTACTGCTTTACTTGAACACTTAAGAAGCTTTCCTTAAGATTCAACCAAGGCCTACATCCTTTCATTGAGCCTTGCTTTGACACCTGTCTGGAAGGTAGATACCGTAGAACAAATTACACAAAACATTCTCCTGCCAAATGTTTATTTAAAAACCTCCCAGGTGAAAAATCAAGCTGTTCTTATTCTATTAGTATTGCTCTCTCTATTGGGAAGTTAGGTTGACTTTATTCAAAATATGTGGTTTCAGTTTGCCTGACGTGACTAGGGGTTGAATAATACGTGAGGTTCATCACCATGACTGCAAAAGCAAGCAACAGACTTGACTGTTGGGTGGAAATGGGCTGCCATACACTTACACAAGAGAATGTTCATACCCTTAAATGCAGTTGTTTTCCATGGAGTTAATTCACCTGGTCAGTAGCCAGTCAAATGTACAGAAATCAGTTGATGGAGATGCCTGAGTAAACCAGGCCTACCTTGTCCTGCCTCCCTCTCCCTGCACACCTATTATAGGGTTTTCTCATAGCCATTAAATCCTGCTGTTAGGCAGACATCTCCAGAAAGTGGTTCATCCAGTTCTTCTATATGAACTGTTTTCCTTGTTGTGATTAATATCGTTTCCACATTATTAGTTTGAGGCACACAGGTTGCAATGTTATTTCCTTAAACAACCCTACCTCTCTAGCTACCTTTTTGTTTTCAGCTTTGCATAGCTGAGTGCCTACAAGGAGAGAGACAAGGCACATGTCTAGTCAACTGAAACATGTGCCCTTCTTATTAATGCACTCACTCTGAAGGGGAAGCGACGGTGGCAAAGCACCATTACTAAATAAAACAGCAGAGACATTTAGCAGAAATAGTGTGTAGGTGGTAAAATGGAGTCACTGCTATAGATTTCCACAGGTGCTCAGTGAAACCTTGATAAGTGTGAACACGGATTGACCAGGAATAAATGCTGGGGTATATATGGAGCCATTCTCCTGGAATGCCAGTTTCCAGACACTTCTTCCCATACAGCATCTGGGTTCTTCTAATTCCTTATTTCCTGTTTCCTGGGGGTCATCCATAGTTATTTCTGCAGGGAGTTCCAGATACTGTACAGCGTTTCCAGCAACTCTATAGTTTTGCAGTGATTCCTTGCGATTAATGACGTTACAACTCTCATGAGAACCAGTTTGATTGGGAACCCCAATCTGTGGTGGATCCCTGCCTCCTGCAGCTTTCTTGTAAAAAGGTTTTAGACAGTGATACTTTCTAAGCTTTTGGGGGACTGGATCTTATAGCACCATGATAGGCCATCTGTAATGGGATATGTCTTGAGTGTCCCTCAGCTTCTTCCATATTATTTTGTTATGGTGTCTGCCAAAACACAATACCACATTCTGGGGGAAAGGAACCCTTCTTGGGCTTGGGCAAAGTAAACATATTCTCATGCTCCACATTTTCCTGAAAGCCACATAAATATAAGATTCACACGTCTCTCCTGATTTTTCGGCCTCCTCTCCCTTTTCTTTTTGTAATCTCCTTGCAATCAACGAATTTGCTTTGCATGCATCTGCCCTATTTCTTTTGCAGTCTCAGATGCACATTAATCTCTGTCAGCTGTCCCTTCCATTGGAGTCATTAATTGCTTTCATGTTTCTTTTACTATTTCCCTCATGAAGAACAACCAAGCTGCAAGTTGTAGTCTCCTTCCTTCTATCTCTGAGCAACAGCAGCTTGAGCAGGCAACTTATTGGACTTGGCCTTAGACAAAGACTCTGTGTTCAGCCTGTCTTTCTTCTGCAGGTGGAAAGAATAGGAGAAATCCACCCGTTTTTGACAGGTTTGGTTTACTGTCATTCCTTTATTTCAGAGACACATGCCCTGGGGAGATTACGGTAATTCCCTGAAGCTCCTGAATGATGGAAATGGTTCCAGGCACTGGAGCTCTGGAGTCAAACAGCCATTTTCTGCCTTGCTAAGCCATGTCCCCTTCTGAAAGCTGACAATCTAGTTTTAAATGGTACCTAGTAATATCAGTATTTTTTAGAACCCATAAATCTTGTCCTTTTGTTTTAGCCTTCAGGATGATATCCAATGAAGTTGTAGTGTAGATACTTGTCCATTGATTTCAGTGAATGTCTATTCAGAGTATAACTTTAGTCAACTAGCACCCTCAACATTTAAGTGGTGAGTTCATTAATGAAAATGCATTTTATGTTTATTCTGGAAAAAAGTAGGTCCTGTTCTTTCTTGAATAAACCTTATCTCAGTTAAAAATGTTTCCAGTGTTTCTCTGGGGATTCAGAAGTTGCAGCCAAGGCCCTCCTTCTGTAACTGGGTAATATTTGAACTTGCAAATAGGGAAGTTCTTGCATTAACTGCAAGAAAGGCAGTTCACCTTTTGTCAGTGCTGCTGAAGTGAACTAAAAATGTATGTCACGAACAGAAATTGCCTTCTGCAGAAAGGCCTTTGTTATCTTACACTACAAAATAATAGCAGAAATAATACATTTCTGAGTGCAACTGTTATGTTCCTGAAATATTTGATAAAATAGTTGCAGAAAGGCCTTTGTTATCTTGTACTACAAAATCATAGCAGAAATAATACATTTCTGAGTGCAACTGTTATGTTCCTGAAATATTTGATAAAATAGTTGCAGAAAGGCCTTTGTTATCTTGTACTACAAAATAATAGCAGAAATAATACATTTCTGAGTGCAACTGTTATGTTCCTGAAATATTTTATAAAATAGTAAGAACCACAATGAATAAAGTGCCAGTATGAAAATGGGCTAGCTTATTCTTGTTCTTGTATAGTAAATCATCACTAAGTTTTAGGGGTTGGCAGAACAAGACCAGAGACTCCGCTATATAGCTGCAAATAAAATGTTTTAAGTGGGTTGTAAAGTACAATATACAAATGTCACAATAGATGGCGGTGATGAGCTATGACAAATTCAAAATATTTCTCCAAAACATTTTAAAAAACAACAACATTTTCACAGCATTTTTTATGTGTGTGTAGATTCCACCCAGGACTTGGGTCCCAGGCACTGTTGTAATACTCTCCAGAGAGCAACTCTAGAGAAAAGTTGCTAGTTATTCAGGATTGCCTTGAACAACAATTTTCTTTTCAGATATGATGTGCAGAAATAAGCAGAATATGAAACACTAGGATCTACATCAGTGATGACCAAACTTGGCCCTCCAGCTGTTTTGGGAATACAGTTCCCATCATCCCTGACCACTGGTCCTGTTAGCTAGGGATGATGGGAGTTGTAGTCCCAAAACAGCTGGAGTGCCAAGTTTGGCCATCACTGATCTACATAGTATCTCTGGCTTCTCTTTTATCTTTTTCTACTAAGGAGCGCTGTTATTAGTCCATAGAGAGAAACAAAGAAATTAGCGGCCCATTCAGTAATGTCACTCACTCATGGCTTCCTGCAAAGAACCTTAGGATCTGTAGTTTGTTGAGGGTGCTGAGAGTTGTTAAGAGACGCTCCCCCCCCCCGAGAGATACAATTCTCTGCACCCTTAACTAACTACAGTTCCCAGGATTCTTTGCAGAAAGCCATGACTGTTATAGTGGTATAAGAGCGCTTTAAATGTACAGTGTGGATGTAACCTAAGACAAACTATTTATCCTCACCTGTAGGTTTACACAGGAGCGTGTGCCTTTGAAAAGTCAGCAAGGTCCTCATTGCCCATTCTCCATGGTGCCACAGAATATAGTGGATGTCTTCTATTGCATAATTCTGTACACTTATGGAGCTAATGGTACAGTTTTGTACATCTGCTTCTGAAGTTTTGAACTGGCTGAACTGCTAGGCTCCAATCTTAACTTCACATGCATGCAACTGGTGTGTTTTTTTAAACATCTCTTTCTCCCTCCTTTTGGAATAAATTGTTTTTTGGAAAGCCGCCGCCATCATCATCATCATCATCATCATCATCATCATCATTATAGCTTCTGCACGCAAATAACTCCCATACCATCACCTGTGAGGTTAATGATTGAGAGCAATTTTTCTTTGCGCAAGTATTTATTGTTTGTTATGCTCTACCTCTGTCTCAGTAAGCATACAATCTTCTCATTTTTTTTAACTAGAGGGCCTAGTAACAAGGCTTTCCTCTCACAGAGGTCTATAAATGTGTCTTTATTCCTAGCATTCTGCACTCAAGCATAAAAAGACCCTCTCATCACAAGGCTCAAAAAACCACCAGTCTTATAACTTTTGTACTGAGCCTTAGAGTTGCTGGATCTTCTTCCAAATTGTGCTCCCCCCCTTTCTCTCTGCTGCTCCCCTCAAAGGTTGCCTCCCTCTCAGTGTCATTGGCTGATCTACTCTGATGTCACAATGGCTCTGTATTAACAAGAGTCATGGCCCCTTTAGCTACTAATCAACTTAGGTGCTGTGCTGCTGCAAAGCTCAATTCTAGCTAAGAAGATCCCTAGAGACATTGGCATCTGAATTCTAATATCTACAAAAAAATAATATGCATATTGGAAGTAAATACCATAAGAGCTATTTTTTAAATCCCTTTTCATTTTTCCTGTACTGTATAACAATATAAAAATTACAATCTATAGAAGCCCTGTTTGTTTGGTGTTACTATATTCATCAAAAGAATGTGAAGAGTGATGCATTGCTCCATCTCAACCAGTCAAGTCTCTCCAGGAAGGTTCTTGTGAATCTGGTGTTGCAGTCCCTGTTTTTGGCCATAAAATGAGGGTTTATTAATCTGGGATCCATGAATGGGCTTCAGAGGATCCATAAACTCGGCACACACATACAAGATTTTTCCGATGCATACATAAATTGTATGCAAAACTTTGTGTGTGTTTATGTGCACAGCTTTCTTCAGATTCTTGAAGGGGTCTGTGATCCCCAAAAAGGTAAAGAACCTCTACCACAGAATGAACCCGTAACTCTGTCCTATGAAATCATCTTTCCTATTTGTTTGTCTCATCATTGCCTGTACTTTGAATGGAATGAGATTCAAACCCAGTGTACACCTGCATACAAAGATCTCTACTTAAAACAGCTGCAGAAGCTTCCTGGAGCAAGGCTGGGTGATTCTTTGTGATTTTAAGTCACTATTTTTCCTTTAAAGAGCAGTTTTTAAAATCCTTATAGTAAGGGAGAAACACTTGTGAATATAATCAGATGAGGTCATTTTGTATTCAGGAAAGGTGATACAAACCGTCAGCACCTTGTTTTGTTCAAGAATAATATAAAATGCTTTGAAAACTCAAAATATATTAAAAAATTAAGAAATTGTCCAGTAGTACCTCAGAGACCAACTAAGTTTGTTCTTGGTATAAGCTTTCGTGTGCATGCACACTTCTTCGGATACCGTGCATGCACACAAAAGCTTATACTGTACCAAGAACAAACTTAGTTGGTCTCTAAGGTACTACTGAACAATTTCTTTATTTTTTTAACATATATTTCGACTGCGTCAGAACAACACCTACCTGAATCTAACTTTGAAAGCTGCAGTTATGGCAGTGTCCTTAAAGTCATCTTAAAGATTTCTGAACTGTTTTCTAACTCCCCAACCACAAGATACACATTGCAAGAGGATTTCATTTTAAAACACTGTTCAGATTCAAAGCCAAAAGTGTATTCTCAGATGCCTTAAAAGAGTAAAACAGCAATTCTGTGCACCCATTTACATGAGATACAGTGGGATTTGTTGTTGTTGTTTAGTCATTTAGTCGTGTCCAACTCTTCGTGACCCTATGGACCAGAGCAGACCAGAACAGTGGGATTTACTTTCAAGTAAACATGCATAGGATTTCACAGTACTTCATGAATGGCATCATTACTTCTGGTAAGCCAGACCTTACCCTTTCAGCAGATGCAAGCCTGTTTGCTGCCTTATAAAAAATCCTGCACTAATAAATTAAACTGAAAGGTACCACAGGACTCCACTGTGACCTACTGCTTCACATCTTCCAAGTGCATGTATTTCCCCTGCTTTTGTTTATATCAATAATACTGAAAATAAATAAAATAGAGGCCTATTTCTAAGCCATTCAGACTTTGAGATCAGAGCAGCACACACATTTGGGAGACTTAGCATGGATAATTCCAGGGTACGTTTCCAAGGAGGATTCTGTGAGGCATTTACATTCCAGTCCTTGGAATTATTACTCTCCCCTACCTTTGCTCTTGCAGCTCTGTTTTTCATCAGCAGGCCACTACACAGTATAGTAAATGTCTGTTGCTCCAGCAGGAAAACCTAAAAATAACATTGCTTCAACGAACATTTTATCTGAATACAACAAGAAAAGTTTAATGAAGTTTAGAGTTGCCATATATCTGGATTTTCCTGAAGATATACGAAATACTGCAGTCGGCAGCAGTGTCGAGGTGGAAATTGGGTAAATGTCCAGGAAAATCCGGATGTTTGGTGGCAGCCCAAAAAGCTCAACAACTTTGGCCAAACAGCAACAAAAGCTCAACAACTTTTCTGTCCGGATTTTCACTGTTTGAAATATGGCAGTCCTAATGTAGTTAGGCTTCTGATCCTACACCCATATATGCACAGACTAAGCGACAGAAAGGGGCCACAAAGTTAACAAAGTCTACCCACTCCTACTCCAGATCTGAATTCACTATAATTCAGAATTGTTCACACCAGCTCATTCACCTAGGGCCAGGAGGAGGAAGAGCAACTACTGTTTATCATCCTCGCCCAAGTGAGACCAGCGCCGCCATACAACAGAAACCGCTCTCCACCCTGGGGCAGGAGACCAATTTTTCCTGCGGAGGAGAAGCCGGCAAAATGCCATATATGTGGCCAGGAAATAATATGTTTAAAGTGATGTAAGTACTGTAGAGCTCCAGGGGAAGCCAACACACATTTCCTTATTAGGCCCTGCATAACTAGGACAGTGGTTTTCAAACTTTCTGCCTTGACTTTCCATATCAAAAGACTACTGTAGAATTCAGCCAGGCCATCATGGAAACCCTGTGTGTTGTAGAGGATATTATAGGGTGTGTGCATACATATGCTGAGCACTAGCGGGACCCTTTTGGTTCAGACGATGCCACTCCTCCCAAATTTAGCTTTGGGGTAGGGAAGTTGGGAGCGATGGGAAAGCTGCATTTCAGAAGATAGGAATCTGCTTTCTACCAAGTCAGACTCTCCAGCCACCTAGCACAATCCACTACACTGACTAAGCACTAGCGCTTTGCAAGAGGCTCTTCCCCCATCACCCATTGCCTGATATTTTCAGGACAGCAGCAAGGAACCTTTGGTCCTCCAGATGTTGCTGCACTACAAATCCCATCAGCCCCAGCAAGCTGGCCAATGGCCAGGGTTGCTGGGCATTGTAGTTCAGCAGCATCTGGAGGGCCAAGGGTTCCCCATGCCTGCTTTTGGAGAAGGTCCAAGAACTGAACCTGGGACTCTTGCCTGCACGGCATATGCTGTATCACCTACTGAACTCTATGGCCTTTTCACTTTCAGTTAAATTTGTCTGTTGGTATTGATCTCATGGAGGAAGCTTCTGAACAGTTTCTTGAGAAGTCTTGCTAGAAAATCTCTGAACCAGAGGTTATGAACTAACCAAATGACAGTGGAAAGCAGGGAGTGGAATTTCTGTCTTGCTGTATGTATCCCCTTACTGTATATTTAAAGTATCCTGAACTGGAAAAGAATATTACCTGCTAGGCAGAAATAGAAGGGATCTGAGTAGGGGAGAGGCCCTATACTGTAATCATGTAGCAACTTCCCCTCAATTCTGGTCTACACTGTTAAAGCTATTATCTTACTGTGAGATACAAATTACTTTGGGTCTTGAGAGTTGTAGAGGCAAAATTCATTACGAGCAACAGATAAAATCTGACAAATCTTTGAAGCATTTTACATCCTATTGACAAAAGAAGAAACAAGTCTGAAGCAAAGGTGACGTAGATAAGGTGCTTTTTGTTTTTTAATTAAATAACAAATGTTTTGTGGAAGACAGGAGTGCCTGGCGTGCTCTGGTCCATGGGGTCACGAAGAGTCGGGCACGACTAACAACAACAACAACAACAACAAATGTTTTGGTTTTGAACACTGTTCCTTGGCAAGGAAATGACTGGACAACTTTTTAAGCTGCAACCTTTCTTGGGATCAGTTCTTTGGCCCTGCAGACAACGTGTGCACTGTTACTTCACTTCAGCTCTGTGGGGCAGAAGATAAGCTTGACGGAGAAATCAGTGGAAGATAGAACTAGGATCTTCATGACAACTTGATTGGGTTATTTCTGAAGCTGCCATTCTGACTTTTTCTAGAAAATGGCTAGCCGCCCTTCTCTGGATCAAAAACCCATCTCCCCAGTCACACAGCTGCTTGTTGAACACCAGGTACCTCTTTGAGAGAAGATAGCTTAAAGCCTTCAGTCCCCTGCATGCTTGAGGATGTTTGCATGGATAGATGGCTTGACACACTCCACTCAGCTTTTATTAATGGGATCACTATGACCTTACTTGGCAAGGAAAACATTTGGTGACTGTAGCTTCCACTTTTGAAAAGCAGCATTGTGGATGAAAAAAAACCCCTCTGGAACCTCCTAGAATAGCTATTCAAGATCACTTGAATTAGGTGGTTTATTATTACATTGTAACACCACATAGGAGGGCTAGGAATGGAGAAAACACAGAATAGAGATCTTTTGAAACAGCTTATTAAAAATTAGAACCAAGCTGGTTCAGGATTTCAGGCTTAGTTCCAATAAAGACTATTGGGTTCAGGTTGGAAAATTGCTGCTTAGCTTCAGTTTAACTTGTGAGTCATCAACATCATACGAATGCCCAAGATTTTGTGACCATTTCCATATGTTAAGTTGGAAGCCAACAACAGAGTAAAACAGCAAAATTCAATCCCGTCTCTGACACTCAAGTCAAAATGTGCAAGTCAAAATCCAGATTGGTCAGCCAAATTCCACAAGTTAGTCACAAGCAGAAGTGTTTCGCATATTATTAGATGAAGCCCACTAGTAATAACTCATATTTAATTTCTTACAACACAAAATAGCAGTCAATATCAGGAGCTGTAAGTTTGACTCATGCCATCCATGGTGAGTCAGGTATATGACTGGTTTTCAAGCCTTTTATCAGACTCTCAATGTGTGCGTTTCTGCGCATGCACATAACAGATTAATCTTTACCAACGAAGTGCCATTCAAAACCTGCAGTGTAATTACAGATGAATTCAACGACAGGAACAAAGTAATAATGGAAGACTTTGGTGTTTAGGTTCTAATGTGGCCCGTGACTCTACTATACGTAGGCCAGGGGCCTTCTTGTGACATCACAGCAGCTAAGCCAATGGCAGGAAGAGGGGCTGCCCTGTCTTCAGAGCACCTCTGTTAAAGTCATCAACAGGTGGGGCAAGCAGAAGTCAAGGCAAAGTTGTAGGAGGTTAAGGGATAAGGAAAGCCACCACGAGAGTAAGGAAAATGAAACAACTTTTACAGCTCACTGAACAGAAGTCCTTTAGGACAGTGGGCTCTAGGTCAGGAATCAGAGACTGCATTTTATAAGGAGGGCCATGGGATTGCAATCCATGGCTGAGCCGGGTTTACCTCAGCATGCGGGTGGCGAAGCTTCGGATTGGCTGCAGGAGCTTCCTGCAGCCAATCTGAAGCCGTGCCAGCGTCGCGGAAGTCAGTCCCAGTGCGGTGAGGCGTCTGCAGCTTCTTTTCAAGGAAATGCCGTGCTGTGCTGGTTTAGTTCAGCACAGGGCCTGACCGAGCGGGCGGCAGGTTCCGCGGGCTGGATTTATGAGCCTGGTGGGCCGTATCCGGGCCCCGGACCGTAGTTTGCCGACCCTGGCTTAGACCAACAGAAAACAGCCTTTGCTGAAGGGTTTCCAAATTCTCACAAGGGGCTTTCTCTGCTTTGTAACAATTGGGAAGAGAAGTAATATTGGGTTAAACCTCATCTGAAAAATGGTTTTTGCAGAAATGGGGACTCAAAGCTGACAACCTTATGGAAAAGTAAGAGACAATACTAATACTACAAACATACTCTGGAAAGCCCATTTCAAGATCTGGCCCCCTTTTTCCACTATTTAATTTCCCCCACCACAATTTAATTTTCCCCATCCCACAGATTTCAAGCTTTCTCATGTTATGTATGTTACATCGCAGGGCATTTGTAAATGTAAAATTATGCAACAATCCCCTCCCTGCCTGTAAAGCCTTGTACCAACTCACTCTATACAGTTTGAGCAAATAAAATATTCTCTTAGCTACCTACAACAAGGTTCAAGTTTGAGTAGTAAATCTATGTGGATAGAAATCTAACAGATGGTGTATGTCTATACTATCTAGTAACTTAGATCCCAAGCTATTTGCCATGCACACACAAGGTAAGTCCCATTGAATTTGCTCCCAGGTAGAAAGGATTGTAGACTTAATTACCGTATTTTTTGCACCATAACACTCACTTTTTTCCTCCTAGAAAGTAAGGGGAAATGTCTGTGCGTGTTATGGAGCGAATGCCTACGGATGACAGGGGGATCTGCTGCAGTCGTGAGCAGAGGATCCATGGTTACAGCCTGCACCAAAAAAATCACGCACCCACTGTTGCCTGGGGCCACAATGGTGCAAAAACATGGTTACAAAGCATGGATCCACATGGATCCTCAGGATTTTTGCATTGGGCCACCCCAAACTCACCGTCAGATCACATGTCTGTGGCTGCAGCATGAACCACAAAAATCATACATCCACTGTTTCGTTTAGAATATTTTTTTTCTTGTTTTCCTCCTCTCAAAACTATGTGCGTGTTATGGTCAGGTGCGTGTTATAGAGCGAAAAATACGGTATTTTCCCTCACTGGCTTGATTCAGGCATCTTAGGATACTTTGGTGGAAGAACAAAACAAAGCTAACAAATGACTAGTAAGTAAATACATAAATAAGGTAATAAAGTAAATAGAGCAAATTAACATTGTTTTAATATAGAGCCTCAATACCATTCTACACCTGACCCCGGTAAGATGTTCCTGGTGTGCTCACACAGGGTGGCCAACTTTTGATATCATGGCTTTACTAATTAGGCCAGGAAAATACTGGCCAACTGGTACCAATAACTACATGGTGAACAGCATGAATATTTGAAGGGGAGATGTACATTTGCAAATAAATATGTAGAGACATATGGCCAAGCACAGCCCCCTGGTATATGGATTTATTTTTCATCCTCCAGTGACCTGGTTGTGCCAGTGTCTGCAGGGTTGTTCACCTCTTGCACTGAATGTGCTTACATGTTGTCTATACATGTGCTGAATTGCTTGTATGAAAGACTGTACTCTTGTTGGTTTTTAAAATGCATTGCTATTTTGCAGATACACCAAAACATATCCATGAGCGAGGGTGCAAGAGCCTTCTGTATTTTACATCAGGATGCTTCAAAATTCAAAATCTAGAACCTTGTGGGCATTTAAGTGTGAATCTTATGATCTGATCTTTCCTGAAAAACTTCCTCAGAGAACACTCAACTTCTTCCAGACCAAGCACACAGATTAAGAGGTACACAGTTCATATCCTTCTCTTGTGATACGGAGACCCCAAACATCAATTAATCTAAATCAAAAATATTTTGCCCACCTCATGGTTTGTGGATATACACAAATAAATTGTCTGCAGAGTATCAGAACATCCAAAAGCTGCTGTTGGCTCAAGTAGCAATTGCCTGGTTTTAATCAATCCATGATGAGGAAGAGGGTGGTATGGATTTAGGAAATTGGACTCTAGGGAGATGTTTAAAGGCCCCAAATATGGAGATTATAAATTAAGCTCAGCAGATGGTACTTTTCCTCCAAGAGGGAGGAAGCAATTTGTAGCCACAAACATTGCCCAAATTTGAGGCTTCAAGTTAAACGGTGGCAACATACACCAATGCTTGCTTTTGAAGGGTGGTGGTTGGGGTGGGGGGAGCTGGGACAATAGAAAGCACAGCTTCAATGCTGCCAAAGAGAGAGAAATTAATATTTTCACAAACAGAAATATAAAGATTTTTTTAAAATCAAAGGAAATTAATTTGCTATTAATCTCGACTATTTGTGCTCTATTATCTGACAATTGTGCAACCAATGAGAGACAGTGTTTTCAAAGTAGCAAAGATGCTGGTGCATATAAAATATTGCCTTATATGGAGTCAGAAAACTGGTCAATTTAGGCCAGAGCTGGTGGTGGATCTGCTAGGCCACACACAATGTCTTACTTCTAGAGATCCTTTTAATTGGGAGATGCCAGGGATTAAACCTGGGGCTGCTCAAGACAGTCCAAATGCATCACTGCATGACAGCTGCAGTCTTTGAGGTTTGCTTCCACCTTCTAACATTTCATTTGGTTTCAGTTATAAAGGATATACCATCAGCATTAGCTTTTGACAGAATGCACAAAAAGTATACCTCATTTCCTAAGAGAAGCTTGCAAACCAACCTGCAGAAGACACTTTGTTAATTCCATTTCTTACAAAGACTCTTTTGATGGCTTTCATATACATATGCTAAGGAAGTGACATGTTTAACACTCTTTTACAGATCTGAGAGTATGAGCTCACATGGTCTTTGCTTTCCTTATAGGCCAGCATATTTCATGCTGCATTTTCTCAGTCACTTGTTAAGTCAGGGCATCTTCAATAAGTGTCCCAAAGGCTATTCAGTAAAGGGCTCCAACGAGTTGGCCTTGCTATTATGAACTTTTGTCTTCATGAACTAGATTTACCTGATTTGTTTTCAGCTAGCAGCTGTCATATACTTCTGCTAGATTAGCACTTGCTCCTATCAGAAGCCAATACATAGAATGAAAACTTCCGTTTTTATTTGACAGCTTTATCCTGTATCCTCAACACTACAGTGTTCCCAGGGCAGCTTATATAGAGATCTTTCCCCTATCCCCCAGGTATCTACAGTACTCATTTTCCCGAGCCTTTTCCGATTTTTCCAATATGTTTTGAAAATTGAGTCCAGCAATTTTGGCCACAGTGCCCTGAAGTTACATTTATATCAACAGGTTGTAGCATGTGAGCCAGAAAGGACTGGATAAATAGTTCAGATATTATCATAGAATCTTGGAGTTGGAAGGGATCCAAGGGTCATCTAGTCTAACCCCCTGCAATGCAGGAATCTCAGCTATAGCATCCATGACAGATAGCCATCCAACCTGTTTAAAAACCTCCAAGGAAGGAGAGTCCACCACCTCTCATTGTTGATATTCATATAGTTTGAAGAGTACCAATATATTTAGTAATATTAAGAAAGTATAAGGCCAGATATAGATGCTATAGCCTGTTAAAAATAAATGTCTGATTATTATTTTTTAAAAAAATTGGATAGTCCCTCACAATAGCCCTGAGATCTACAGGTACAGGGTGGTCTACAAATAGAATTAACTAACAAGAACAGCCAACTTAAATGCCCTTGATACACCTGTACCTTGCACACAAAACAGATAAGAAATTTATGTGTTACTTTTACATTAAATTATGATAAAAACATACTCTCGTTTAGGAAAGGATTACGTTGTATCTCAGGTAGGAGCAATGCAAGAAGCCAGTAAAATTAAAAAGCTGACAGGGAAAGGGACTGGAGAAAATAAAGTACTAATTGGGCATGAAAGGAAAATGTAACAAATTGTGAATGCAAAAGAATGCCAGAAGATTGGGATGAATGTCAGTATTTGGGAGGTGGCTGTGCCTTACAAATTTGCTAACCCAATGTGCTAGGTAAAGAGTGCAAAACTAATAGCAAAACACATGATTCCTGGAAGATGGCGTTGGGAGTTTGAATCATGCGGCTATTGCAATGGAATTCTATCTCAATGTTATTTTGCTCAGTTTTTGTTATTCTGCTCTACAAGGAAATAAAGTTTCACACCTTGGTTATCTCATAAACTTATCTTGAAACTCAATTGCCATCTTGAAGTGCAACAATATCACTATCTTTTACAAATTACCAATGAGCTTACAGCCCAAAATGTCATTACAATGTTCCATCTAAGACCAAACAAGCTTAAGGGCTTCAACTATAGTAATGGGTCCTTTGACCTAGAATTGTGTGGTGGTCCTGGAAACACTCCTCTATTTGATATAAGCAGGGCTATTTATATGATGCAATACTCTTGGCATGCAGAAAATGGTAGACAATGCAGAATTTAGCATCATTTTTAAAGAAAACCTCCTAGTCCTCGTGACTTTTAAGGTATGCTTGAAAATGTAGGGGTAATGCTTGCTAAAATCTTAAAGCAGTATTTCCAAGGGTTCAGAATAGGGCTTCAAGTACCCAGTTTAGTTCAATGTCCACCTCCCATGTCTAGCTAAGTTGGCATAATTATATTTTTTTAAAAAAACCTACAAAGCTATGCAGAATGAACAAGGTTGTGTAACTGATGCAAGTTAAGAGAATTCAGTTTTTCTGGACACAGAATTTGGATTGCCTGAGTACAAAATTTTAATAGCATGGGATACACAAGTCCCTATATATAGGGAGGATAAATTACCCACTGGGTTCTGTCATTCAGACTGTAGTTGCCCTTGGATTTGAGCTCACATTGCAATCAATATGCAGACCCGCATGTTTTTTCTTGAAATTTTTATTCCAAAATCCACCCCATGAAACAAGGTCTCCCTTCAGAGGCTGGTATCTTGTCTTCCCCCTTTCACTTGTCTCTCATTCCTGTGGTAATATGTTTGAGGAAAGATTCTCTAAAACCAATATTGGCAAATGATTAGAAAATGAAAAAATCCCAACTAGCTCCCCTCCCTTTAGCCCCAAATATCCCCCAACCCTAAACATGTCAACCGAGAGAGCGCAAGACTTGGTTTCTTTTACCCTTAATGTTTACATTTAATTTTAAAGCACAACATTGGAGATTGACTCTAAGTTAGCAACAAAAAATATATATTTACAATTTCTTCAAAAAAACAAAAACAAAAGAACACAAAAGAACAACCAAACCCTTTTAGACAATAGTGACTTTCTTTAGGGAGATTTATTTAGGGAGCATGTTTTTGTTTTAAATCACTAAGTGATTTCATATATAATTTCTCTTTCCTTTATGTCATCACTTGCCCTCTGAAGTGGGGGCCAGTTTAGGCATTGAAGTATCACAATTTGCTTTGAAGTTTAAGCCACAGTCATTTGAGGGCCACATTTGAGAAGGCTGTAGGACAGCGAAGCCAATACCCCACCCGATCAGTCTGCTACTTGTTTTATCCCTCTTGCCGCAGGACGAGATTCTTCCCAGACTAATGCTCCTGACATGCCAACTTGCTGCATTTCAGCACTTCTCCGGCTGACCAATGCATATGGAGAGTTGTGAAGGTGCTCCCACTTTGGAAAAACAAAACAAAACACAAAATATCCAGAGCCTAGAGATCTCCGTGGGAGTTATCTGGGCTGATGCACTTGAACCTCCTATTTATGGCTATTCTCACCTTCCTCTTTTGAAAGAAAACAAAAGCAAGAGATTGATTCTACAATTTTTTTTTCCACAGGAGCCAACACAACAAGGCAGAGTTTCCACTTCTAGAAGAAGATCAGTGGGTGTTTTCTGTAGAAAAATTCAATTTGCAGCAAAGCTCCTGTGTACTGAGGCACTCTGGAACTCATCACACTAGCATTGTCCTCTCGGCAAAGAAGCCTGCTCCTCATGTGGAAGTGAGGGGGAACCTCTGGGATTCAGTAGATCTAGATATTTATCCCCCACCCCCATCAGTGCAGGGGAAGCTGCTCTTCCCTGAGGCTCAGGTGCCGCAGCATTCAATGCAATCGGGCTGGGCAATTGAGAGAGCTATGGGGTGGATTCCTCCCCCTCCCTTATTGCTTCAGAAGCAGCGAGGGTGGATTGGGCTTTCCTCCAGATTCCTCCTTTCCCTTGCTGCGCAGACACTGGAGAGCTCTTTTTTGCCATGCGAGGCTCAGAGGGGGAGGCGGGGGTGAAGGGCAGTCTAATTTGTGCTATCGCTATGGGGAAGAGAGCAGAGTGCAAAGTGTGCATTCAAACCCTGACAAGCTCAGACAGCTGGAAGGAGTGTCCAGTCACTCGGGCAGGGGGAAATAAAATAGGGTTCCAAAATATTACCTTTCTTTCTAAAGTGCAAAAAGCTCTCTGCTGCCCAAGAGAGAAGTTCTTTGGACCGGCCATTCATTGCAAAGAAAGAGAGGCAGCTAATGGGGCATTGACCCGTCTCCCAGCTCAAGAGCCAACAGCTATGCACCTCAAGATGGAGGCATTTCTTCGTCGGCCAGCATCTCCCAAGAATGCTCGTTTCCACAGACTATGGGACAGAGACCACTTCCGCTGGTGTAAGAAATCCCACTAGGTGCCTCCCAAGCCCCCAAGCTCTGTTGCAGCTTTCCCTCTACAAACGCCGCCATCTTTTCAGAGGAGGAGCATGCTCGCTTAACTCCCCTTCTTGGGAAAGTTGACGGCAAGAACATGGTTCCCTCCGTATGAACACTTAGCCACCCCCGCTCTAGTTTCATGTTGGAAGGTGCCTGCAGGCTGACCTGGGGGCACATGGAGAGTCCCTTACCAGACAAGAGGCACTGCTGCTGTAGACATTACACTACTGCTCTGCGTAATCAGCCCAGAGCAGTTGCTGCCCGTTCAGCTGCTGAAGGGCAAGGAAAGAAAGCTTAGCAGAGTGTGGAAGGGCAGGAGAAGTGACTCCCAAGCCCAATGGCATATTAAGAAATTGCATACCAAGACAGCAGGGAAACAGGGTGCAAAAGTGCACCTGTTCGACACCATCCAGGTCTGATCCTCCCCCCACAATCTGATGGGTAAGTATAGTTGTTTTTTGTGGGATATAATGGTAGAGGGGGAAGGGTTGAGAAGAAAGGAAAGGGGCACGTCCCCCTTGAAAATGCTGCTACAAAACATCAAGTTAGAGCATGTAGCTGATGAGCAAGCACCCCACAAGAGCACCCGTCCAGCAATCTCGCCACTTCCTCAAATGCCTGGTGAGATTTTCTGGTCTGCAGAAGTCCCAAGGAGAGGAGGGACATTACAGTCACAGTCAGACAGGCATCTTCCCTGCCTGTGGATGTGGGGGAAACGGGGGAGGGGAGGAAAGGGTCTGCTCTCCAAGAGGGGTTTGTCTGGGATCTTTCCTTCTCTTCAGTCTGTGTGTGGCAAATCTCTAGCTGATTTTCTGGATCAGCTTTTCATCAGACAGGCAATAGAGGCTGTTGATTGACAGGTCTGAGATGAAGTGCTCACAGGCCTTGCGGGTGATCTGCTTGCAACCACGCAGGTCTATCAGGGTGACGTTAGAGATGCGCCGCAGGTACAGCAGGGACTGGTCTGTGAGCTTATTGCAGCCTGTGGAGAAGATGACAAGTGCCATTATTTGCATAATGCCTAGTGCCACAAAGGTGTTCAGAGAACAAATGCACTGGTATAAATACTCAGAAAATACGAAGTGTCCAGACTCTTACATTACACAAATGATTCTTCTGGTTTGCAAGTGTGATTCTTCTATTCAAACTCTTAAGAGCACTTGCTTGTTTGAATACCAACACACCTCAACCTGATAAGCCTCACAACTTTTGACAGCTTAATATGAACAAGTCTGACTTTTGTATTGACAAGACACACATAGGCAGCCACTCTTTGTGAATCAGGCAACAGTGAACCATTAGACCCTTAGTAGCAGTTTCTTATGCTAGAGGGAGACAGAAAAGCTAGAACATGATTATTTCCCTTAAGGCTCCTTTTCCATCTGGCATGATCTGTAAGCCTGTATTGCATATTGAGGTGGTGTGTTTCTGCTACATAGGGATACAAGCTTCAAATATGTCACTACAAATACTTTTAAAGAAGACAGTATTGCAGTATATCTAGATCTGAATACTTGAAGATTAAGTGCAGCCTCAGATTACTATTTTGTTAACCCCACAAACAATGAGGGCTGCAGGGCGGGGGAGGCCTGTAAAAAAGGGAAATAACACTCGCCTCATCATGAGGCTGCTGGGACTAAATCCTTCATTTATCCCTCTGGTCTGGAGCAAAAACTTCTTGGATAAATTTAGATATATTTTCTCTTTCTTCCAGCAAAAGAGAAACCTCGGTGAGGCAAGAGGGCATACAGCCTTTACATTAGGGGTAAACTTGTAAGGTGGGCGGAATTGCCTACTGTGCAGCTGCGCCCAATAGCCAGCTGGCTGTTGGGTGGGGTGAGGACCTCTGCACCAAGAGCTTTGCAAGCCCTTCGCAGTGATGGAACAGACAGACAGCTGCCTGCTGGATCACTGCATAGGGCTTCCAAAGCTCCAGCTGAGGGGTGGTCAAGTCAAAGCCCACTTTCCCTTGCAAATGCACAATTGGGAGCCACATCTTTACCTGCTTCACAGCTGAACCGCTGGTGGATCAAATGCGGCCAACAGATCAGAGGTTTCCCACCCATTTTACATGGTCCATAGCCCTTAGTATGTCGGGGAAAACGATCAAAGATGCACAAACCTGCCATGTTGATTTCAGTGAGCGAGTTTCGCGTGGAAGACCCCACAGCTGTTAATAGGTTGGCTGACTGGTCCGTAAGGTGATTGCAGTGACTAAGATCAAGTCGTGAGAGCAGAGGCATGTGGCGAATGATGAGCCGGAGTGTGGCATCAGTTATGTCCAGCCCAGCCAACCGGAAGTCTATCATGTTACGGAGTTTGCTGCGATTGTCTTGGCCTGTAGGAAGATATGCAAGTAAGTTGGAAGGCACAGTCTCTTGTTTCTCTAGAGCATGCAAGTAGAAATTACACCCTCTGGTCAGAATTTTTCCCTTTTAAGACCTGCATTGCATCCAACTCTTGTCAGCTTTCACCCTTCCCCACCTCACTAGCAAGCACAACATACTGGTATATCCAGAAGGCAAAACATACTGGGCTTATCTGATGGAGGTGTGAGCAAGTCCCGAATCTGAGGGTCCTTGATTCCTACTGCCCACCGAAGATCAAGTGTCCTGAGAAGGGGGCAGGTGGAGGTACTGAGAGCAGACACTGCTGACCAGGAGCAGCCTGCCAAGATGAGGTCTTTGAGGCCTGTAGCACAGCAAACGATGGAAAATATTAGTGCCTTCTACTTCATAACAGTTATGTTTCATGCAGAGTTAACAGCATGGCACTACTTTCAATCCACCAGAGAGTAAAACAAAACCAGTGATCTATTTTGAGCCCTCATTTCAGGTTAAGTAGGAATGACTTCCCCACCCTAAGTTTAGGAGATGTATTTGGCCCCTGAGCCAATTTTTGAGGCTCGTCAAGACTCCACTGCAGAGCTTCCAAACTTTTCATGTTGGTGACAAACTTTTTAGACATGCTTCATTTTGTGACACAGTAATTCAGTTTTACTAGCAAACCTGAGGTTAAACTAGCCCCTTTCCTGCCCTGGGAGAAGCGCGGGGAGCATTCGCACAACACACCAACACACTAACGTGTTGCAACACAGTTTGGAAAGCTCTGTTTTACTGATTCTGCTGGCAGCAGGGGAAAAAAATTTAAAGAGTAGACACAGCACTGGGGGGTGGGGTGGGGTGTGGTGTCCATTGCTCTTACAAGGATGCAAATTGTTTCCACCTCAGTCATCATATCAATCAACTGATGAACTGAGAGGAGTGATAACCCCCTTCCTCAGCTGACCTGCAACAGGTTAGCTTAAGAGGGCATTGTGGTTTCTCCTGTGTGTGGCAAGTATGTGAGTAACTATACCCACTACAGGCAAGTGGACCCAGGAGAGTATAAGTATGTACTATTTGCTTTTCCAAGGAACCTGCATAAAAGTCTGTTTCAATAGAACACGGGTGTCTAACCAGTAGATTGTGATCTACCGGTAGATCCCCGGCTGATCCTGGTAGATCGTGGGATCCTTATCACGTACAAAAAGTTACAGGGGAGAAGCAAAAAAACTCTGTGCAATCCTCCCCCCAAAAAGCTCAACAACTCTGGGCAATCCACCCACCCCACACATGCTCCTCCCCCCTCCAATGACAATGGGTAGATCACTGCCAGTTTTTTATACTGGGAGTAGATCACAGTTTCTTGGGAGTTGGATATGCCTGCAACAGAACTAATCTGTGCATTGAAAAGCACACAGGTGGAAGTTGAAGTGGGAGTCACTCTGCCATCTTCTGTCTTTATGCACTTTTTGGAGGGGGGAATGTAACCACTTTCACTACCAGTAAGCTGGGGTTCAGGTAGTGGGTGCCAGGGGGAAACTTCAAGGGTACCACTGCACTCACAGGCACCACAAAGTTGACCTGTATAGTGGAATGTTCAGTTTAACTCAATAATGTTGAAACTAAAGCAAATAGTGAAGATGTACCCACCCAGCTGCCTAAAACACAAACCTGGTAGTCTGTTGATGAGCCAGGTGAGCTGTTTTCTGGAAATATTGGTCCAGCTGAGGTCAAGGCTGACTGGCTGCCTCCTGATTATGCCACCCAGTGCCAGAGGTGTGATGGACTTGTACCTGCTTAAGTCAATCTTCGTCCACAATCTCCTGTCACCACACCTAATTGAAACACACTGTATTAGACTAGAAATACACCTTTCCACAAACTCTTTATACTTATTGGTTTCTGACCAATTATTTGTGACAGGATCTTTTACTGAGCAGTAGTACTTATGTCTTTTGAAACCAAGGAGAACAGAAAAGCCCCCCCCCCAGTCCATGATGGGTAGGTAACCCCAATTCTATTCTCTTGGACTTAGTCAACTCCCCTCAGCCCTTCAACAGGTGTATCTGGTACAATATTGTGTTTCCTTTGAGACACTTAAATTTATTCTTTCCACAGGGATAATAGAAATATGGTTCTTGAAGATCACTGAAAAATAGTAAGGTAACTGACTATGAAGGCTACTGCTAGACACACCTTCAAGTCTATTCTTTTCCATATATGAAGCTTTATAGAACCAAAGAACACTTTAACTGCAAGAAAACTACACATTATATATCTAACAAAGAAAATCGGAATTAATGTAGTAGGATGGATATATGTTCACCTTCCTAACATCCTCCTCCTAGATATTCTCTGTGTAAACATATTCAAGGTAGAGGTAACCCGCAAAATCTTATTTGGGAAATGGAAAAACTTGTAAGACACTTTAAAGCTAATTCATTATTCGCAGTCACAAACGAAAATCGGGTGGAAAATAAAACTTTTGTTAATAAAAAACTTACAATATTTTCTAATTGATCCAAGACAAAAATTATTGCATTCCTTTGTGACAGAGAATTTATATTAAGGGATTCTACATCATCACCTTTAAAAAAATGTGTGCTTTTGAGAAGTTGTTGATGAATGAATAAAGTAATGTCTTTCTGATATGTATGTTTCTCTGACTCTCACACTGCTGGTCGGAATACACATGGGGTAAGACTGTCTTGCTGTAGGGGTAAGCAATGCCCATGTATTCTCCTTGGAGTCCTAAGCTTCTAATTCTGAAACACCTGAGATGCTATCCTATTTATTACATTTATACCTCACCCTTCCTTCCAAATGATCCCAGGGTGGCAACATTACTTCATACTTTGAAATCTGAGGGGCTCAACTACTGAGTTAAATATCTACTCCTCATAGTAGTAGGGCTCTTGCTGACCCTCGAGGGCTGGAATATTCCTCTTAAGTTATATCCAGATATGACATTTGCATATTAATATTGGCAAAAAAAATATAATCTGGCTCGTAAAAGGCTTCCTGAATTATGAGGTTGCCATCTAAGTTTTTCTGTATCAGATTTAGGATGCCTCTGGTCTATCAGAGGATATCCTTGAAGCTTTCAGCTTTGATTCTGTGTTCATTGCAGGTAACATGTCTTTTCTAATACAATTAATTGGCTGAGGCGGGATACTACACTGGTAACTCTTAAGGCTAAGAGTTACATTTGTGTATACTGGCTGACTGAGAATAGCTATATCTTATCTGCTCTACATTGCCACTGTGGAATTTTTTGAATTGGGCATGCTTCATTTTTCTGACTTTTAGCCTTTGAATCACTCTTCATCTTAGAAAGTTTTTGGGGGGTGGGGAGGCAAGGAATCTGAGGTTTTCTGCTCATGCTTGAAGACAGGTCCTCCTTAAAGATGGAAGCATTTAGGGAAACTGAAGCTGGGAGTTCAACTCCCAGCTTCTCTCCCTTTTTCAGAGATGGGCTTCTTAAGACACGAAGGGAGAAAGTATAATTCTCCCCAATTGTAAAATATGGCATGTCCTCCATCTGAGGATTTTACATCTAATCTAGGTCCAATGGTTGTATAGAACTAGCAACTCAAGTGCATAGAGTTGCTTAAGCAAGTTCTTAGGATTTAATAGCCCCAGGACATCATTTTGATTCCTAGTGGTTACACACAGCTTTACCAGAAAGGAGCAACACATGGAGTTTGGTCAGACGATACCCAAATGATGAAAGGAAAGACTAGTAGGATAATTATCTAAGAATGGCTGCACTAGATCAGATCAAGATCCCTCTACCCCATTTTGTTTTCAGAAGTGACTAGGCATGGGAACTCAAAAGCAAGATAAGAATGAGAAATCAAAAGCTTCTTTGTCTACAACATTTTCCTGGTACTCAGACATTATACTGGTGCTGAAGGTGGAGATTCAATTTTTAGTAACTGTTACAATCCACCAACAGCCTTGTGTAATCCTCTTTAAAAGCCACCTGAGCTTGCAACTAACACTACATCCTGTGACATGAATTCCACAAGTTTATGCACTGTATTATTAAATACAGTTGCTTTCCGCCTTCTGCCCAAATTGCCCCTTTTACATTTGCATATTACATATAAATTTGCAAGATGCAGTACAGCACACAAAATTGGATCCAAGAGGCTTAGGGGTTCAATAAAAACATTCTGAAAAAGAGAGAACTACTATTAAAATAGGCAGCGGATCCAGTTCTGCAGTCACTTACCATTTGTACCAGGTTTTGCATACACGCATACATTCACAAAGCTCCTTGCGAGTGAGATAACGGAAGACAGACATCCACACCTCTTTCTGCATCCAGATTTCCTCACTATCTGGAGCCCTGCCTCCTTGGCCATTCAGTCTGGCTGCCCCACTCTCCTCTGCACTTTCCTCTTCCTCCTCTGCACTTTCCTCCTCCTCTTCATCCTCAGCTGCTTCTTCATCTCCACCCCGCTGGGGTTCTCTGGCTGAACTTTGGCGCATGACCACACGAGGAGAGTGCCGCAGATTAGTGGAGGAGGCAGTGATTGCCTGCAGCTTGGGCACAATGGAAGTGCCATGGATGTCTTTGGTAGGTCTTTGTAATGTGACTGTAAGATAGGAACCATGGAGCTTGGCCTTTTCTACTTCTGACAGCTCTTTCTTGCCACTAGGGTTGTTCTCTTTTTCCCGCACCACTGTGCGCTCTGTGCCTTGCAGCCGAAGTAGCTGGCGTCTCTTAAAGCGTTCATCCCGGCTGGGCCCGTGATGGTCACTAGGACCGGCCCCCGGAGAGGACCGTGTCACTATGCTTCGTGGTGACACAGGGTCATGTATTAGCTGCAGCATTGGGGTAGGCGAATGTGGTGGTGGAGTCAAAGGTTCCTCACAGCTTCGCAAAGGACGCAGAACTTTGGCTTGGACTGTGTCATCATCGCCATCATCCATTTTCCGCTTCTGCAAAGCGAGTGGCAACAAGTTACCATTGTAAAGACCAAAACAGGAGGGAGTTAAATTTTGAAATTTATATGGTAGAATGCATTCCATTTAAAAGTAAAATGCATCAGGGTGGGTGATGCTCATTATTATAAGCTCTTTTACTTTCACACTGGTGTCAGTGAAGGAAGTGAAATTTACACTCTTTGCTGTCATTCCATTTTTCCAATAGCCAACTCTATTAAAGTGCAGGACACCAGAATTTAAAACTGTGCTTGCTCTCCATTTGCTTCTGGGCACAATGTGAAGTGCTCGTTTTGGCCTATAAAGCTCTAAGTAGCTTGGGTCGCTTAAGTATACTTCACAGAGAAGCCAGCTTCCCCAGACCCACTACTGAGATGAACATGGACAGCCCTGCTCTCAATCTCATCTCCAAAAAACGATACAAAGAGAACAGTGCACCCAGCTTTATTGGCATTTAGAAGGCAAGCTTAAAAACAAAACCAACCAAACAAAAAATGAACAGTGCTTCAGTATCTTTAGGGCTGATAAAAATATTTATGGGGTTGATTTAAAGGAAAGCAAGACAAAACTTTAAAATAAATTTAGCATGTCTTTATTTTCTTAGTTAATAAACACTATTACAGTCCTAACGTAAATAGGTTCTTCTAAAATAGTGGTGGCAATGGCTTTACTAATTTTCCTACTTCAGAGATTTTAGGTTAGAAACATTGGGGTGGAGAGTAATTCAGCTAAATTTCACCCTGAACAGATCTATTGAAATTAACGAACCTAACTTTGAAATTATAGAACATGACTAAGTCAGGTCCATTAATTTCACCAAGTCTATTCTGAGTAAAACTTAGTTGAATGCCACCCATTAATTCCCCTTTGTCTAGTCAGCACAGTGTCCTGCTGGTGTTTGACTACAGTTCCCAGCATCCTTGACCACTGGCCACGCTGACTGGGGTTCATGGATGTTCAAAAACATATGGATCATATGCCTGATCTAGTTGGTATGTTAAAAGATCAGATAAAAGAATTGTAAATTTTCACCACTCCTGTAGACAAATGAACTTGCAGAAGCCAAGGAAGAACACAAACTGGGCTAACCTACATGCCACTTTTCTCTTAAGAAAACTCTTTAGGATGATACCATTGTTGTACTTTAGTTTATGGATTAGCTACAGCAGAGGGACAGGAAACAAAGTTTACAGTGATACAGATCAAAGACAATGTTACTCTACCACTGCAGAAGATGTCTGAAAGAAATGCTTAATGCATTATTAAAATTGCGGCTCTTTCCAAGTTGTATCCCTTTGTAAACCTCAGGCTTATCCTTTTCCCTTTGAAGCAAAATTTACATAAAATGCAGCAGCTGCACACAATCTATTGACATCAGGGTCTACATATGTAATGCAAACACATTCTTGTCACTACATATGAACACAGATTTTCTGGCATTTATAGTTAAGCTGAATTCCTAAAATAATTGTTGAAAGCCAATGGGAGCCTGCATTGACATGAATGGAAATGATCATCATCCCCAGGGAGTCTCAAGTCCTTGGAGGAAGTATGCTCTATGTATGGCACCTACTGTCTCAAAGCAAAGTTTTCTGAAAGCAATATATCAGGGTAGCCATATTACTGTACAATTCTACAGATGATGACTCAAAAGTAAACTCCACCGAGTTCAATGGGGTTCACTCCCAGGCAATTAAAAATAGGACACCAGTCTTAATCATGACGGAGTTCCTCCCCACACTGGTCTCCTAAAACCAAAATGACAGACGAACTACTTTGTTTTCTGTATCAGTAAAAAAAAGTGAACAGTGTAGTGTTTTTGAAGGGACAGATTATTGCAACAAGGTTACATGAGACGAGATAGTGGTGATGTTGTGGGTTAGGAAGTTAAAGGCTGTCTTTGGCCCTTTGTTAGTACCGTATTTTTCCATGTACCATATTGGCCTGAATATAAGCTGCCCTTTTGTTTCCAAATTCCGACTGTGAAAAGTTAAAGTGCGGCATAAGTATGTGACCTTACAAAAATTGGCTTTTACGATATCGCTATTGAAACAGACATACAGTAAAATGGAATGGGTGTAAGTGCCTGTGGAATTTTAAGGGAGTGGCTTATATTCAGATATTGTCTTTTTTTTCTCGCCCCCCCCCCCGAATTTTAAAGGTGCAGCTTATATTAGGGTGCGGCTTATATTCGGGCCAATACAGTGTAAGACGCCGACATGTATAAAACAACCCATTTTCTTTAACACAAAATTAAGAAATTGGACCTGAGCCCAGGCCACCTGCACCAGAGCCCGATCCTGATCCCAGGCCACCCCACCGGAGCCAGAGCGCATTCACCATCCGTGTATAAGACGACCCCCAGTTTTTGACTCAAAACAATTAGCAAAAAAGGATGGACTTATATATGGAAAAATACGGTAAATTGAATCAATCTTACTTAATTTTCCTCGCTTCCCACCAGTAAAAACACACACAGCCATTTTCAATAATGGTGCCAGCAAAGTAGAGAGGTGATATGAGTATATTTTTGGATGATTTAATTAGGGTCCATTAAAAAGAATGGTGTGTGGGGAGAGTCTCCTTCCTCTTCCTTACCTAACTAGGCTATAAACTTATAGCCATTTATCTGGGAGTAAGTCCCAATTGAACTTAATGGGACCTCTCAGTAGAAACTATGCCCGGCTAGTAGTCAAACAAAAAATTTAGTCTAGAAAATAATTAGGTAGCAATATACTGCATGAAAGCTTGCAATTCTACAATTACTTAGAGTACGTATATAGGTAGCAGTTTGTCAGCTTATGGGTAGGCAAAAGGTCCCAACCTACATAAAGTGAGTGTACTGGGCCCAGAAAATCCTATTGGCATTCCAGAGCACCTGCAAGTGAAGTTACTGGAAGTACCGTCTCTCTTCCTAGATGACTTCCTTAAAGGACATGCTGGGCCCATACCATTTGAATCCATTCATTTGGCTATAGTATGAACTCTGTTCCAAACTGCCCTCACGTTAGCTACATTAAGGTTGAAGAAATTGGACTTTGTCACTTAGTGAAAGCTGAAGGGTTATGTAGATCTAATAAAATGTCACCAAGCTGCAGAATACATGCGAGAACACTAGATGCACACATGCACCCAACTTTGAAGATAAGTAGCTGATGTGAGGAACGAGTCAATTGTTATACTAGACTTGAACCATGCAGTGTTTATTTGTATCACCATCTTAATTTACCTATTCAAGAATGTGCTGTTAGATTCAATTTTCAAACAGATGTTAAGGGAAGGGTTCAGCCAATTTCTTCACTCTGCTAAGCTATGGCTTATTTATTTATTTAGCAGATCTCCATCACTAAACATGTAGGAGAAACAGGCCCCTGACTGCCATGGTCCAAGTTCCCCAAGGCTGGAATGAAGTGCTGCAGGGCACTATTCTAACAGAATGCCAGATCGTAATAACTCCTGTGATGGTAATAAGAGATTACCAGTCCCTTGCCCCCACCCCTTCTTGCCTTCACTGGGATGCTCTTTGCTGGGGAAGCAGGCACAACTCTACGCAGGATCTTGCAATTGTATTTCTCCCAGGGCAGTCTTGTCAGTTTCTGCCATTGATAACATGTCCACTGCTTGGTTGATGGAAGTTGATTTTGCTGCCCTTCCAGGAACTGTTTCTCCAGCAGGATGTTACAGTTCATGTGCTGATGAGCTCTCTGTAGATGCCAAGAAGGTGGCGGTGGAAAAGCTGTAAAGTGGCTCCATCATGTAGTTAACATTGTATGGTGTCACCAGTGCTCATTTCCAGGTGGAACCCTTTTACTCAACAGAAGAGGCTCTCCTAGTGCTCACCTCACACTCGTGTGGCTCCTACTAAGCCTTCCCAAAGTGCACAAGGATAAACACCCAGGATACCCAAAGAACCTTCTCTCCCCAATGACTTAGGTACAGGCTAGGTGCAAACAGTGTACCTCTTCATTACCCAAGAGTAGCATGCAACACAGAAGGCATGTGCCAATGTTTGATAATCCATTTCTTACCTGGCCTTTTTCCGACTCATCTCCCTTGTAGCACTTCGGACACTCCCAGCAGTTGGGCAATTCATCGTTCAGTAGCCCTTCCCCATCCATCTGCAGAGGAAAAATACACAAAGGTGATTTCCAGCAATGCATCTGTTCCTGACACTCCTGTATCGAGATGAGTCAAGTAAACCTTCTTACCTGTAGACAACCTGGGTGAACAATCTCATTGCAGATGCAGCACTCCATTAGCTTCTTCTCAAAGTCCTGCGAATCCTCATTCTTATCTACCTCCCCACAAAGTGAACATGTAACAGAGTGAGGCAGTCTGGGCTACAAAGCAAACGAACAGTGAAACAGGAAGTTATACCACAGGCTTGCTTCTAAGCTTCAGGGGATGGTTATCCCACTTCCCCAACCCCATTTGCCTCTATAGAATGCACTGAAGGACATTAACTACTTTCCAGTGCCAACCACATTTGTTCCCAAGGCTTTTCAATCAACCTCGTTAGTTGCTCTTTTGCCTTTCGAGATGTATGACAGGTTTCATTCCCTACTGTTAGAACCTTCCACAGAGATAAGCAATTTCCCCACCCAATATACCACAGGACTCACCGCCAAGCACTGCCGTAGTACACAGGACTGCTTCATACGACCAGGCCCCCCAAACTTCTTCATATCCCTGCAGTAGTGGCACATGCCACATTCGCCTTGCAAGCAGGCCTTGCATTTACGACATCGCACCCGCCTTCTGCGGGCACCAGACACTATAGGAGAGACTGTAGGTCTCACAGTTGCTGGCCGTGGCGCGGGTTTCATGGTGTGTGGCTTGGTGATCGGGATGGTAGGTAATCTTAACTTTGGCCGAGCCTGAAGCTTGAGCTGTCATTGGTGGGGGGAGGGGGGAAAGACAGCAAAAAATTAGGAGGCTCATATAATCAACCAAGGAAACAATAATCTGTCAGAAGAGATCCAGATGACAGATGCATGAAGTTTAAAGTCAGGAATTTGGAACAGAAAAGATTGTGTATGGAAAGAATTAGGACTTTGATCTCAGAGGCACAATGTCTAAATAATGAACTTGTGTTTTATCATTAACCAATTCTGGATTTGGGCAATCACATCTCCTAGAAAGTGAAGCCATGATCATGATCCTCCTGGTTTCTTTATCCTCATATTTATACTGCACTTCATTTTAATACCTGTGATTTGTGCCCAGACCTACTCTGCTACTGCCCTTATACTGGTGTAAGGTTCTTTGGTTTAAATTATGAGGCTATTCTTGTCAACTAACACTTTCCAGGACAGAACTCCTATTCCCTCCACCAAGTCTCCAAGCTATTTGAGTTAAGTCATGGATCCATTATTTACCTTATCCCTCTTTGGCCACTGGACAATAGGAATTCCAGTAAGTGCCAGTTTGGGATCGCTGTTTGCGTACTCCTCCAGCAGCAGCTATAGCAGGGTTAAGAAAATAAAAATCAGTTTTTATACTTATATGGTATTTCAGAATAATTCAGTACATTTTCTTAGTAATCCTAACAACAATTCTGGAAGGCAGATCAGTGTTCTTGTCCCCATGTTACTGATGAGGGTCAAGAGATGTGGTTTGCCCAAGGATACCCAACAAAGATTAGATTTGACCAGTGACCCCTTGCCTCATGACTCACACACTTAAAGTCATTGTGTTAGGGAAAATAATATGATGAAACATGATCAGAAATGAAGGTCTGGGTTAAGTGTGGTCTCTTCCACAATGGAGCAAAGTCCTCCACCCAACCAGTATGTCCATGTTTATCCCAGAAGTTACACTTCTCAAAACAGCACAGAAACACAGTATTCTCAGCCATACTGTTTTCTATCTCACACATGGGCTAGATAATTTCTATGCCAGCAACCAATGACCAGGTTCTAGCAAATGTGGTTGCCATCCTGAGACAGCATCTCCTCCCGCCTGGCTCTTTTAGCCTTGTTCCTGATTCTGTCGTCCACCTTACCCACCCACTCTTGACTGCCATTTCAGATGTGCTTTATTTACTTGAGGTTACTATGGTTACGTTGCTGGCATCCCCGTGTGCAGGGAGTGCAGTGTCTCTAGCTGCCAAGAGGCAAAGAACACTGCATGGGCTGGGCTCACTCTCCCTGGCACTTACCAGAGAAAGGGGATTCATATTCCCATCTGAAGCTGCCTATACAGGCAAGTTGCTTTCCAGTAGGGCAGATTAATTTAAAGTCACCAAGATAGGTGTCCAATTCACAACGACAATTTAAAATGAAGTTTCCAACTGTCCAATTAATGGTTCCTAAATAAGCAATGTTAATTGGTTGCTACAAACAATTAAAACATCTGTCTACAACTAAATAGAGCAAGTCTTCTTATTACCCAGGGAACACAGTCCAAAATACCTGGTCATGCAGCATACATGCTTTTTCTGCTGCAAACTGTATCTGCTTAAAGAAATGCATTATGATAAAGAATGTTTGGCTCTCTACCAGCATGTAAGAACACCAAGCAAAAGCATTTAAGATTAAATGTCCAGAGCTTTCCATAATCAAGGGCTAGTAATTAATCAGCCAGAATGTTTATTAATGCCTGACTTTCCCCCCACATTTTTAAACTGGATCATTATTTTAAATAGAACAGCACCTCAATTTAAGTAAGGGGGGGGGAGAAAGCAACTCAATGTGTTTGACTCAGGATAGATGCTAATATAATATTTATCTACCTACTGAAAAGCAAGTCCACAAAATGCAATGGGGTCTACTCTCAAGTAAATGGGTGTGGGATTGCAGTTTAAATGTTTGTAAAGTAACTGGATTTTTCAAAAAATAAAAAACTTAAATCCGGTTTAATTTAAAAAGAAGCACCATCAGTTTGTATCCACTCCGCTTTACAGCTGCTTCTCCACCCTTCAAGAGAAGGTTGTGGGTGGAAGGAAGTGGCTGTTCGGCTAGCCCAGCAGAATGTGCAGTCCCCAAGCCCCACCCTCTCCCTTACAGCGTCTACTTATGAGGAAAGGTCGGCATTTGAGGGCATGAAGACACATGCTTCACGGGGCAGAAGGGGAAACGCACTATATGCACCAGCCTGGGGCACTTTAGGGGTGGCTGCACAGACGTGCAAACTCCGGGGGTGGGAACACCCAACTTCACCGACTCACGCGGATGTTAGGAAAGAGTAGCCCCCACCCCGCCCCAAAGGTCTATCACTGATCTGAAGTAAAAAACGTGCCGTTCCCATACACCCAAAGAATGCAAACCAACTGGGGAAGGGAAGACGCGGGCTCCGACCCTGTAACAACCGATATAAGGGAGTCCCTGCATTCCAAGCTTACGAACTCCTCCCATGGAAAGTACCCTTCAAACAAATGCAGAGGGGAACCGTGGGAGGGGAGTCCCGGGTGATCCTATCCTGCATGGACGTGGGAAGCAGCTCTCTCCCTCCCCCACCCGCCGGCGGAACCGTGCTGAACCCCCCCAGGTTCGTGTCTGCCTGACCTTGCGTGCTTCGTTCCACGGAAGGTGCCGAGAGTCTCGGAGGAAGTTTCCGAGTCCCTTTGTTTTCTATTCTGCCAAGTTGCAGGGCTTCGGTTTCGATCCTCCCCCCACTATGTAATTTTAACTCCAGCACAATCCTCCTCCTTCACACGAGCGGCTCAGGAAGCGCGATCCCAACTCCGCCAGCACCAGCGGCTGCTCGGCGCCAGCAGCATGTTCCTTCCAGAACCCTTCAGCGGAAGCTTCCTGCGCCCGCAAACAATGCTGCTGCGTCACCCACATGCAGTTCCCAGCAATGCTTTGCAACGGAAGATGGCAGAAGAGAAAGGAGACCGAGAAAACCAAGCCAGGAACAGGACGGCAAAGCCGTTCTGCTGCAGAGTTGGGAGGGGGCCGGGCCAAGCCGCTGGCTGCTTGCTGATTGGTCGTGGCGGCAGCCGAGGCAGCCTCTCTCCCCCTCCCCCACCACTACTGCAATTGGAGAATCCGGGGCCAGCACCCGAGGGCTGGCTGGGGCAGACTTTATAGAGAACAGCACAGAAAGCTTTTCACCCGCCCGGTGCGCTGCAGCTACGTCCCCGTTTTCCATGTCCCCCTACCTCGCTAAGCCCCCAGAAGCAACTGCCGCTTAACGACGACGCCCTCTCAACACCCACAATGACGTTTTAACTCCGAAGAAGGCACATGCCCAAGGTGTCCATGCCGTTCCTCATCAGAGAGGTGGAAATAGATACTTTGTTGCAACATATTAACCCCGCCTAGCTATTCAATCTATTTGAAATCTTAAGACCGCCTCCTCCAACTTAGACACCGCAACGTTCTATTTAAGCAAGACGTCTGAATTACCCTCTTCAATGCTGCAAGATCTCTCTCTAACACACACACACACACACACACACACACACACACACACACACACACACCATTTTTGTAGGTTTCAGAATTCAACGTGTTAGCAAACTTGAGACGGCAACTAGCAACGATAAGCAGGTGCTAGACCAGTCAAACAGGTATTACTAGGTGAACTGGCATAACTGACTAGTTGAGTACTATCTGGTTATAACCTCCGCCTACACATTAAAAGCTGAAATAAAAGTAGTTAAGCTAGATGTGAAGTATTTGTAAAGCTACCACCACAAATAGTAGAATGCTAGAGCAAATATGCACTAGGCTACAAGCTCTCTGGGTCTTAAAAGTGCCAGTCTCAGACATTAAAAGTGCTCACATTCACAGCTGCAATCTTCTGTGTATCACAGCTGCTAAATGGTACATCACCTTGCACCATGCCAATATGAAATATACATATATTCTTTGATATGCCTTTCCCCTCCATTTTATCCTTAAGGCCAGTTTGGAGCAGATTTCAGAGCCTACATAAATGAAATGTATGATAGGAATAGCTGTGGAACAGACTCCCATGAGAGGTGACAGGCTCTCCTTTCTTAGAGGTTTTTAAGCAGAAGTTGGATGGACATCTGTTATATATGATCTAGTTGAGATTCCTGCATTGCACGGGGTTGAACTAGATGCCCTCAGGGACCCTTCCCGCTCTACAATTTTATGATTCTGTGAATCTATAAAATGGTGTCCAAGCGCATTTATCTTCAAAATGGTGTTCAAGTGCATCTACATTCAGAATCAGAGTCCAGCTCCTGTGTAATTTGCTGGCAAGATCTGAAGTTTATACATGTGTGCACTGCTTATATGTGATGATATTTGCATGTATTTATACTTTGGAATTAAATACCCAAGTACAAAGGGTACCTTACCTACAAAGGGTAATGTATGAAGTGGCCCCAAGTCTCATAAGTATTAGTAATTGACTGAATTCAAGGGGAATTCAGTATAGAAGCTATGGAGAAGTGCAATGCCTGTACATAGTATTGCCAATGAAAATGTTCAACACTGTTCTTGCTCTAGTCTAGACATTGCTTTAGCATGCTACAGAATTGTCATAAATGCACAAGATCAAGAAAGCATTTTTTTTTTTACAGTCAGGTCTCAATTTTCTTACTTCCGGTGGCATTTTGAAACAGGTTGATGAGTTTCTATAACAAAGCAAACTGAAGCAAAGTGAACAGAAGTGAAACAGTGCTGCCATGTGAGCACACAAGCTATCTGTACTAGGCTTTTTATGACCCCAGTCAAGTTTGAGTGCTCCCTTTTCATTGGAAACCTTGGGGTTAATCACCTTTTTTCTACAGACAGGTCAGACAACATTGCATGTACTATAGTGAAACGAAAGGTGAATAAGTGACAGCTTTTATTCCCTCCAGGGAGGTAAGCAGCTCATGGTTCTACCATTTTTAGCCTTATCTATTTCTTCCAGCAAGTCTCCAATGAAGGGAACAGCATTCAATCCTGATGCCTTTTGAGTTGGATAAAGCTGTTTTGCTAGCCCATTTGGCCAAGTAAGCCCATCTTTTCCTCAGTGCCACCACACCTGATAGAGAAGCGCAAGGAGAAAGAAGAGTCTGTAAGCAGACCAAAGGAAGAAGATACTTATTAAAAAATGAAGCTGTGGATACACTGCTTGCCTTCTGCTTTCTTGAAGAATAAACAAACCCTTGGACAGATAGCGATTACTGCCATTTCATCTGTCAAGTTCTTTTGTGCATACTTTTGGAAATTTTGATTTAGTGAGATGTTTATGCAAGTGTGTTAGGTGTGTGTACACCTTTCTGGTACCATGGAAACAAACAAGGTCAGGAACAAATCATAGTCAAAGAAGCCATAACAAGAGGGCCAAGTTTCAAGAGAGATTTTCAGAGCCATTTTCAAAGCACCTCATTACCATTCAGGGATTCACACAGAGAAAGCGACAAGAGGCTATATAATTACACTGTTGATCAACGTGCACGGTTTCATATGGATAAAGCTTGGGAGGGCAAGTCTTTCTTCAACTCCCAATGGCATGAAACAACTTCGTATGGCCCAGGACCAGAAGTGAAGCACTAGCAAAAAATGTAATCCAGTTGATGACTGTGCTCACACACTACAGAGGTGGCAGAGCCCAACACACCCACAGAGCCATGCTAGATAACTTTACAATATTAACAGATGCATAAGCAGCTGATCAACTCCAATAGAGAAACTGGCCACAGCAACAAATCACTTAGGCTTGCACACGGCCCATGTAAACAAACATTGGTGGGTTGTCACAGGTGCTGGGGAAAAAGTGCTACACACAAAAATGAGATAACTCTTGACTTTACAACATACCTTAACATCTGCAATAAGGGCGTCCTCATCCTCTATGCCTGTGGGTACACACTTCTTGTGTAGGGGTAAAGACTCCAGCTTGTCTACAAGACAACGCAGACCTTCAAGCTCAAATTGGGTCAGATGCACCTTGTTGCCCTTATGAGGGCTGTTGCTATGAGTGTCCCAGGCTTGGCCATTGTGAGAGCCTCGACTGGACTCTGAGTCCATGGAGAGAGTTCTCTTGAGATCTGGCAAACTCCGGCAGCCTTTATTTAGTTCTTCATAGTCTAGATTAGCACCATTGGCTACAGGGCTAGTGAGGACCGACCGCCTAGTGACAGGGCGGCGAGATTCCTTTTCTGCTGCTGCATCATCTTCCTCCACAGTGCCTGACTCCAAGCCGCATAACTCCATATCTGTATGTAAAGGGTAGAACAGTGATAATTGAGCAGATCTGCCTGTGGAACAGCTTTGGAGAGAATTAAGGTGTTGCAGTATTTGTACTATTCACTCAGCCACCACAGCGGCCTGGGGGAAATGGAGTACAGCTCCTTAGCAGTTGTGCACATACTCTTGGCAAGAGTGAGCATGCAAGTGTATCAGCCAATACCCTGCTGCGTTTCAAAGTTGGGAAAATACAGCACACAGCAGCTGTGACCCATTTGCCACTTGGCTATCAATGGGGAACACAAACCACTACAAACTGTAGAAATATGTAATCTGTATTCTGGCATATTCCACCAATCTTGGAGAAAATGCTTAATTAAGAGGTTACTTTTGCTGAAGTCAGAAGGCATCAAAACAAGTGATTCTTTTTATTCTAATGTCAACCCAGATGAGAGTTTAGCTTGGAAGCAAAGTGTTTTTAGAAATTCACAGAAGAATGACAGCCAAATAACAGGAAAATAACTCTTACCCATGCTGAGTGATTCCTTCTGAAAGTCCTTGGTTAGGTGGGAACGGTTGGTGATGCAGAAGACATAGCGTTCTAGTACGTACCAGCACATTTCATAATAAAAGGGATAGCGAAATTTATTTGGAACCTGTCAGTGTGTAAGAAGTGAGAAGGCTGAGTCTAGAAAATGCTACTAGTTGCACACCCTTGTAAACCATCCCATTACCATTCACTCCCTTTTAGGGAAATAAAAATACCACTTCTCCCCTCTCAATAATGAAGTTCATCAGTTAGTTTGTTATTTACTGCTGAGCAAAGCACCCCCATTCCAACCAGAAAAGCTAATCAATTTCTCAAAGTTGCCAACCTTCAATTAAGTTATCTGTTTATGTTGCCTCTCTATCATCTGCCACGGATTGCTTCGGCTTCCTCAGATGCCTGACAGAGAAATACGTTCTCTCCTGATTGTCCAAACTGCTGATGGCTACACAGCTTACTATAGCTTTATGGGCTGATCTTGCAAGCATCACAGCCTAATACTCTATAGCTACATGGCAAAGAACAGTGGCAAAAGCAGCTGTAGAAACCTGCTGATTTGGGGAGTGAGGATTGGACTCAAACACCAGAGACTAACTGTGGGGCACTCAAATGCCAGAAACACAAAAGGTGGAATATGGTGGAATTTATAGCCTATTACATTGGTGATACAACCAACAAATCAAGGTGGGGGGTCTCTGTAGGCCACAAAAAACTTTACAGGGGCAATATGTGGTCCATGGGTTGATTATCCCTGCTACAGACACTCATTTAGATCTTCCCTTCCCTTCTACAAACAGAAGAGCCTTTATTTATTCTTTATTTACCAAAATGTATATGCTGCTTGATTGCAGTTAAACCTCTCAGTGGTTTGCAAGAAATATTAAAATTATCAATAAAAGCAGCCAAAACATTTAAAATTAACAGTAAAATAAAAGAGGTTTAAACATGTCCACATCTACGTGTCTGGATAGGCTTTCCTAAACAATTTCCTTAAAGCAGGTACCGACAAGAGTACAGTGAAGCCCCCACCTGATGTCAATAGGCACGGAATTCCAAAGTGTCGATGCCACCACACTAAAAGATAGAATTCTTACAGCTGTGGAACAAATATTATGTGCCACCTGTAACAGTACCAGCTCAGACCCTGCTCTTTCTGTTGGTGAGAGCATCCCATAAATGGAACTCTGCTCGCAGGACACTCTGCCAGTCAAAGGAGATTCAGGATCTAAGCCTATATATGTTGTCAAAAATCTTTCCTCACCAAGGCTCCTAAGAAAATTTAGCAGTCATGGAATTACAAAGATGGGTCCTCTTATGGATTGAACAAGATAGCAGTGTCAGAATAAACTGCCAGTTTTCACAGCAGAGGGGGGAAAAATACTGCATATGCTCCCCAGAGATAAAAATTGTCTATTTCATTTACCAGGGAGCAAAAAAAAATCTATGGGGAGCTAGTAGTATTGCTACTGAAATTCCTATGTTATCCAGGTTTGAAAACTTTTGGAAACCGCTTACCCGTGTGCGGTCTTCAATGCTGTAGATCCGCAGCTGCATAGGGATGTTGAAGCTGTGCAGAAAGTTACCCCCAAAGACCAGGGTGTCCATAGGAGTGTACACCGCATGGATCCAACCTGATAGCAAAAAGCCCATAGGTTAAGATTTTCTGATGTTGCATAATGGAGAACCTTGTGCCACTAAAGCTGATTTCTGTAGTATCCTAAGAGTTGTGCTTTCTGGAAAACAGGCCTGCTCTTAATCTCAGCTCCTGCTATTAAAAGCTACAAGATTCTTCCTCCTTTTCAGCCATGCGTGCCATCTTATTTTCAAAGGCAGGATCAAGAAGGAATTGATTCCAATTATCTTGGAAAAGGGAATACTGTTTTTGGGGTCTCTGATCTACTGTTTATTCTTCTCAAGTCCTCTCCCATACATAAGATTTGCCCATGTAGTTGACAGCCTCATTGGGTCTAAGGAGCAACAATAGTTAAAGCTCAAAACCACATGGCTAACAAACAAACTGCAAGAAATAACTCTTCTAATGCTTCAATGGACACATTTATTTTTGGCAACAGAAAATTAGTTTAAGCTCTGTTCACATTACCCTACCTGAGGGTATGACAAAGGTATAGCCTTGTTTGAGCTCAATACGCTGACAATTTGACACCCTGTCACCAAGAAAGATATCCCCTTGTTTTCCCGACAGCAGCCAGTTTTCATACAACTCCAGGTTCTGGGGAGTGGGTGGAATTAACCAAAAGACCTACAAGTGGAAAAAGATAGATTTAACAAACCTTCTCTTTTGAAAACCTACTGTTTGCTGAGATCCATTTGTTGCTTTGTTATATGAGCCAGACTTAAAAGAAACTCAAGAGCAGTGCTATATAAACCATGCAACAATTGGCCAACAAAGCCCACCTTCCCAAATAAAAGCACTTCACACTTTACTCAGTAGCTTAGGTGCACTGGTGCTTACCCTGATAACTATATCAGTTGTGATGGGGGAAATTCAGCACTATCTGGCGTATATCCAAACATGCAGTGGAGGCTAACCATGGATCCCTGATTTTAAGTTCAGTTCTTGGCAGGGGTGGGAAAGGGGGGAAAGTATGGGTCACTCCTTGAGACTGCAGCAAATGTTGCTGGAGCAACATGGACAAAAATAACTAAAGAGGTATATTAAAACTACTTGTCCCAGAGTTGTCTTATCCTACCTTTCATTGGTGCCTTGTTGCATGCTGATTACTCTACCTAAAACCCTTCCCTCCCTAATTTTTCAGCACTCTTCCTCCAAGTAGTGAATCCTTAAGGTTAGGTTTCTGGCAAAATCTTTCAGCACTGTCTGTCTTGTATGTACCACAGACTAACCTCCCCCTACATCTCCACTCTATAGAGCAGAACACATCGTTTATTTTCTATATGTGCCTTCCTTGCTGCGAATGCTAACTGTTTAATGGCCAGCAGTATTCATTACCGTAAGAGGCAGCCTCAATATTTTGCATTATGTGGAAATTGCTTTTCATGTGTAGTATAGTACTCCTGGATTGAGTGGTTAGTATTAACACACAAACTAAAATGAAACTTCAATTGCACAAACAGTGCACAGCCAACACTGCTCAGAAAAATGAGAGTCATTGCAGCAATAAGATGTGCCAAGAGCAGGCAGTGCACAAATCAGAAGGTTAAAAACCCCAAATCATAATGAAGGCTGTGAGTTGGTGAATCTTTATGGCTTGCATTTTGTAGCAGTAACCACACTATGCTTTCAGTATTAAATGAATAGAACAGGAAGTTGCAATTACAATTCAAAATCAAGTAATTTATTTTCATGCCTACAGAGACAATTTCTACTTCAGCATTCAAGAGTTTTAACAAATTACCTGCCTTTTGTACTTATTTCCACCAAAGCAAAGGTTTGTTTATATAAAGTGAATGAGGAATATTTAGTAGTCACACTAAACAGAATTAGAATTATTGGAGAGCTCAGTGTTGTAGTTTTCCTCAAATTTCTTTAAAAAGTAGGAAGTTGTATGTATACAAACACTAACCACTCAAGTACACAGAACATGCCCTACCGAATATTATGAGATATATGGTACCTAAACCACTTTGTTGTTTCTAAAAGTAATCCGTATGTGTAATCCTCAGCAATGCCTCAGTTTGTGAGAGAGACCAGATTAAGCTACTGATAATTTGTCTCTATGCCTTATTTGCAACAAAAACCAAGGAATACTTCTCTAAACTGGTGAAGCTAGAGAAACAAGTACCTGTTGTCTACAAAGAAGCAGAGGTGCCAAAAATTATATTTCTGACTAGGGGGAGAAAAGGGTGGGTGGGTGGAAACAAAAGTTTGGATAACATGGATTGTCTAGAAATGTGTGTTTAAATGTTCACAGCTTTTGAATGTCTTCACAGACAAGCTTGTAATACTCTGTGTGTGTGTGTGTGTGTGTGTGTGTGTGTGTGTGTGTGTCCATGCACACAAATGTTAATTAATTCCTCAGACCAAGGCTGGATGAAAGGCCTGTGACCACTAATGGAAGAGAAATAGGAAGAAAAGACTATATGGACTACTAGGAATCTTGCAAGCTCTCCTTCCCCTTCAAGATCCCTAAATTTGCTCTAAGGGTTTGGAAACCCCTAGAGCAGATTGGAGGGTACACAAGGAGATGAAAGGGAGAGGAAGTTCAGTTGCCTACACAGCAATTGTTATGTGCATGCAGTGATTTAGTTGGACACAACCTCCCAAATTTTAAAGCATACCAGCGAATACAGTGAGCTCTTATATTTTCAATGTTATTTTTTTTAAAAAAGATTGGATGTTATTTGATTCAAAGTATGTATATCCTGCTTTTCCAGTATAATGTTTTCACGTTTGTTTAGCAGCGCAAATGATTTAATATACATCTGTTTCACTAATCACTCATACATCTCCCTTTCAATTTGCTCATGTTCCGTTAGTTACACACTGTATCCACCTGGGAATCTTACTCAACAGTACAATAAGCTTAGTTGTCCTGATTCTAAAGCACAGTGACCAAACACAAGCTAATGAGCTGCATGTGGCTCCCTGGGTGGTTCAAGAAAGTGAAGCAATTAATTTTACAGCAGCTCTGCAATGGGCAAGTGTTCTAGAAGCACAACAGAACCTTTCCCATGTCTCCTTCACCCTCCCTGCCCTTCCTTTTTTTTTAGTCAGAAGCCAGACTGAAGGATTTCTGAACAAAGCAGACACAGCTTCATGATTCACAGGGTCCAGTGTTTTGGGATACCTCAGCAGGCAAATGAGAAACGGAATTCCAATTTTACTTAGTTAAGCATTTAAAAAATATATCCTTCTGCACAATCTCCCACACAAAACAGAGCAACTTGCTGGGATTGTCACAATACCTTCCCCCCTCTGTGGATGTGATACCACACTGAAGTGCCACCGAAGTCTACATGGAAGTCTGTATAGCAGCCCTTGACACTCATCAGACAGTACCTGAAATGAAATCAGCAATATGAAACTGCAACTCAAGTCCAATCAATCTTGCATTTCTATGCAGATGGAATAAATGCTTGGTATTAGAGTGCTTGCTGACAGTATTTTATGGGTGACTGGCACTTTGAATCAAAGCACTAATCACCCAGAATTTACACATTCAGGATGCTGACCCCCATGCCAATTGCTGTTGATCTAAATGACCACCATGGGGCACAGCTACTATTGCATCAGAACAGGGGCAACAGGGAACTACATCCCAACAATGCTGTAACAGGAACCACCTCCACTTTATTTTTGCAATTCCTGATATTTTCAATCAAATAAAGATAACCTTTCGACAATATAGTGTGCAAGGCTGTTCTGTATCACTGTCATGTTAGGAAAAACAACCTTTAGGTTTCTGGCTTGGATGACTGAAAACAGAGCTTGGGCATTATATTAAGGAGAGGCAGCTTTAGCAGAGACCTCATTCTGAAATCTCGCCCTAGTAGATAGGTGGTTACACACAACATCTGAAACTACTTACTTCTGCACCTTGGGATACTGCATATCCAGAATAGCGTTTGTTGATTCTGTCTGACTTTCCTTCAGATGCCTTGGCCACATATTATCAACCCAATCAATCAAATCAACCTGAAACCATACAGGTATTAGAGCAAAGTTGTAGACAGCAGAATTACTAGGAGGCATCATTGCTACAGAACATAATTGCTAATGGCAGTCAAAATAACTTAATGAACTGAATATAAAATGCTATACTTACTTTGAGGTACATTATCAGTAATACTTACCTCATACTCTCTAGCTACAAATACAGTATTGCACTATGATCTCCATATATTTTAAATTCCTGAAGTATCAGATATGAAATGAGTACTCAGCTTATTAATGTCTCAATTAATTATGCAACCATGGCCCTGATTCTGTAATAGCTTTCCATAGCAAAGTTGTTACTGACAGAAATTTCCAGTTGGATGACCAAGATGACAGTTTGGAATGAAGAAAATTGAGTAGACATCATGTGCTGGTCGACATAAGTCTGGGAAAGCCATTTCCCAAAGTGGCTGCCAGCCATCCTCCAGCAATCTTTCTCTCATGAATTATGACATCTACATCCATAAAATTTGTCAAGCTACATGTTTTGAGATGTCTCAGTTCTTCACAAGTTATATGTACATTAGTTTTATTATATTATAATGCCAATAGTAGAGGGGAAAGCAAGAATAAAGAATTAGGATTGTGCATCTCAAAATAAGCGTTGGGCCAACACAAATTATATGCCAACATCTCCAAATGAGGGTTCTCTACAAGATGACAATTGGAGGAGTGTAGTTCAGTGGTAGAGCATCTGCTTGGCATACAGAAGGTGCCAGGTTCTATATCTGCCAGGTATGGCTGGGAGAGTTCCCTCTCTCAAACCCTGGAGAACTGTTGTCAGTCAGCATAGCAAATACCAAGCATGACAAGGTCTGACTTTGTATAAGACAACTTTCTATGTTCCTATGTTATAGTGGACACGCTCCTGGAGGTGAGGATACATCATGCTAATTCATCATCTTACTGTGGAGGAACAGGCTGACCAGGGATGCATCACCAACACCTGGGTGGGCCAGAGTTGACTCAGCTTTGGCCACCTGGGTACTTGGGGCAACATCAGCCCAGACAGGCATAGTGGGTGCGGAGCTGTTGCTGTAGTCCACAGGAATTCACTTACCACTACTGGGAAAGCCTTCTTTCTTGGAGTGGGACTGGAGGGCCTGCAATCTGGTGTTGGGCCAAAGGCTAGGGATGCTGCTCATCAGCCTCCATAGCTGAGCTGGCCAGTGGTGTCTTGGGCGTGATGTTGGAGGAACCCACAACTGTGGTTTTGGGTGACTTCAACATTCATGCTGAGGATGCCTCAAGTCTTGCTTGGGAGTGCATGGCCTTCATGGCAACCATGGGCCTGTCTCAAATGATCATCGGTGCAATGCACAGAGAAGGACATACCCTTGATTTAGTCTTTGCTTCATGCTGAACGGGGTAGTCTGGAAAAGGGGGTGAGGCATGTCATTCTCAGACCACTTCCTGGTGAGATTTGGACTTGCAGCAATGATTCTCCCCTGCAAGGGTGGGGGACCAGTTAGGGTAGTCTGCTCCCCGATATGAATGGAATCTGTTGAATTCCTCACTGCTTTGCGGGTTTTCCAGTGGATAAAGCGCGTGATCCTGTTTATGTCCTAGTTTCACTAGGAAACAGAGACTCGTACAGCCATTGACACAATTACTCTGGTGCTGTGGAGTCTGTTTTGCTCCTTGATATACTAAGGAGCTGTGGATGATGAAATGGACTGGAGTGTAAGTGAAATAAATCTCGCTTTGGAGGGCTCCTAACTGGTTTGGGCTCCTAACTGGTCTACCATGAGGCAGTGAGGGCAGCAAAGACATCCTACTCCACTGCCCCCATTGCATCGTTGAGGAACTGTCCGGCAGAGTTGTTCCATGTGGCCTGGAGGCTACTTACTTCCGAACAGAGAGTACACGTCTGGGGTACATGGTGTCTAGCTATAACTGGATGGCTGCACACTTTGAGGATAAAGTCACTTGACTACGTAGCAATTTAGATGCCTACTGAGATGTCCAATGTAATGTCCAGCCCAGTCTTTTGGTATCAGGTCTAGTAAATGCAGTCAGAGGATGTGGACAGGATACTTGCAGTGATGTGCTGACCACATGCTCATTAGCTCCTTGTTCATCTTGGCTTATTAAAGCTAGCCGAGTTGGGGTGACTGAATGGGTCATAGGTGTGGTAAGTGCATCTTTGCATGATGGAGTGGTGCTGCAAGAGAATGGCTTGTGGCCATTTTGTAAAACGGCTTCTGCGGATTTATTTCCACTTGTGTACGATGTCTATCCAATGTTTCATTACAAGCAGTGTATTCTATGTCACCCAAGTTGCAACTGCCATCAGCAATAACTTTCCTATGGAAGTTTATTACAAAGTCTAGACTACAACCATGACTAGAAGATGGAATCATGGTGAATGGCCTTGCATCTATTCAGGAATGAAAAGTTCTGCTCCAGCTGCCCTTAATGTTTACATGTTTGTAAGAATCCATACCATTCTAAAAATAATAAGCCATTTCCCTCACATTTGCTAACTGCATAACTATGACTTACTCAAGGAGATTGGTTTGCTCGCCCTTCTTCACATCACAAAACCTGCAACATTTATACTCAATTAGGGCAGCTAGCTGAGATACTGCTGAACACTAATTTGTATTTAAATGTGTAAGCTCTTGCAAGAACCTGTGCACTGACAGCATGCAGCTTTAAAATGTTCAAAATGACTACGCAGAACTACATTAGCCAATGTATACAGAACTTTGCTACTGAGCTAATGAAGGGACAAGATTCAAGTAATTAAGGCTTGGCTAGAAATTAGCCAACACTACTTGAATTCTTCTCACAAAATTCACACTACTATAAAGTATCATCCTTAAAAGTTAACTTACGCTGCCACATAGATGATTCATACTACACAAACTTAACTTCACTCACCACTGTAAACAGCGTCTTTATTTCTCATCAGCACTAATGATTTTATTGAAAGTATGTGTTACATCTTGGATTCCTCTCTTACATTGATGGCTATTGGTAAATATGAGAATCTAAGTCACCCTATATGATTATGAGTATTTGAAGTGTAGTGTTACAGGTACATTTAGTTAGGAAACAGAAGGTATCTGTAAAAACTAATTGGCATCAATCAGCTGACTGGAATTTACCCAAATGGATGTGAAATAATTCCCTTCTTCAAACAATTCAAATTAAAACTTATGAAGCCCCATATCTATTCAAATGAAATGGAAAAAGCAGGGTGATGTTGGCAGGGCAAGGGTCTCTGCTTACTGTATTTGGCCTCTGCACCAGGTTCTCGAGCCGTGTGTGGCTGAATTCCAGGCTGATGACATTATACAGCTTCTCTCGCTCCTCCTCTCGAGTTTCATAATAGCGTGCCCACTGTGCCATGGTCATCTCAATATCCCTTTGTGTGTTTACATCCATGACGTCCACCATCCTTCGACTCCCTATCAGGACACAGAAATATGTGGCTACTTTGGCTAGAAATTGTAGTAGGAAAGGTGGGAGGGACACCAGAGTATAGAAAAAAGATTAAAGAATGTATGGGAGGACAGGGTATAGGTTATCCGCTCAAAGCCCCCTGATTTTGAAGAAGTTTCAGCTATTCTCCCACAAAGTCAGGGTTTTTTAAATAAAAAAAAATTATGTGTAACAAAAACCAAATTCCATGTCAGATTTCAGATTGTTCATATGTTACACACAGCGGATATTCTGAGCTATAAAAAACAGGAGTGCATAATTACCTACGTAGAGTCGTACATCATTCACACTGAAGTCTGGATCTGGCATCCTGTAAAATGAAAAAAAAAAAAAATTTAATGCAATAATCACCCAATAGCCCTTCACCATGCAATTTTATCCTGGGCACTTCAGACACGAACTATAAAAACTTCATAGGTTTGCTTCAGCCTTCAAAGAGTAAATGTGGAAACATACAAATCCTGTGCCCCCATCTTCGTTTGCTGTCACTGCAAGTGTGGCTCACTTTCTAAAGGGCAATAATTCTCAAGAATACAGATGGGAGAGAGCGCTATACTTACTGCCTAACATGGTCTTAGCCAGTTCTAGAGCTTCTTTTCTCCAACTATAGGTGCATCTGTTTCGGTCCTGCTCTAAACTGAAAAAAATGTGCCAGCTGCAGCCCCTCCCTGATAGCCTGTCCTCAATCTGTCCACTGGCTAGCAACCTACAGATTAGACTACTGGAACGCACTGCACAAGGGCTGGACCTCTGGCTGGGAACATCTCTCACAGGTGATTAAACATCTTTGCTGGTTATTGGTCTATTTCCAAGCAGAATTTAGAGTACTAGAACATACCTTTAAAGCCCCACATGGGTTAGTTCCCTAGATACACATACCTTCACAAAACCTGCCCCAGAACTGCTGTCTGGCTCTCCTAAAGAGGCAAGGCAAGTGGTATCTGAGAGGACCTTCTCAGTTGTGGCACCCAAGCTGTGGAATTATCACCAAGTAGGTTTGCCTGGTGCGTATTTTGCTGTTGTTCAGACACCAGAACTTTTTATTTTCCCCAGGCTTTTCTGCCATCTTTACTCAGTATTTTATCTGGACTTTCCCCACACTATTGAGTGCATTTTATTGTTTTAACTCCTTGTAGTTAGCCGCTGTAGTAAGTAGCAGTAATATTTTATATTGGACAGCAGTGTGTATATATGTAATTAAAAAACACCTTTGCAGATGGAAAATTGCTGCAGCCATGTAGCATCAGTGCAAGGCAGGCTGGCATGTTTGTACCAATTACTTGTGCCAGATTATCCTGGGAGGAAAATGAAGCAAGGAAGGTGCTTGTGGTTCTTGGTATCTGTTGTGTTTTAGAAATGCTGTTAGCCACTTTGAGGACTCTAGTTGAGAAGTAGGATATAAATCTAATGAATGAATGAATGAATGTTTTTTGAAAGCAGAACAAACCATGGCTGTATTCTGTCCCATGATTAAAGCAGCAAGAGGGAATATTTTGGGCCCACAGCTTAAGTCAATGGTTTTCAACCAGTGTGCTGTGGCACCCTGGGGTACCTTGAATGATAGTCAGTGGGCAACACTGGCCTCTGTCCCTCTTTCCTTCCCTCCTTGCGTCTCTGCCTCTCAAAAGCTTGCATAGCTGTTTGTTGCAGCAGCCCTGGCTACAAGCTCCTCTGGCAAATGGGGCCTCTGGGGCTGGCCAGCGGGTGCTTCCCAGGCCCCTGTGGGGCAGTGTGAGGAGACACCTCTCTTTGGGGAAGTGGGGGCGGCAGCTCAGAGACCAGAGGCAGCAGCAGCAGCTGCCCCTGTAACTCCCAAGGAGACGGGAGAGAAGGCTGAGGGAACATTCCACAAGGGAGGGTGTTCGAAAAAGGGTGAGAGGCTCCCAGCTCCGCAGGCAAGGGGTGACATAACTAGGTTCCTGAGCCCCACGGGGGTGCCGCAGAAAGAATGTAGCTGGTCAAGGGAGCCATGGACCGAAAAAGGTTGAAAACCTCCGGCTTAGGTCCTTATGGAAGGTACAACTTCAGAAGACTCACTACACATGCTGCGAGTCAAAGACCTTGCTGCACTATCTTTCAGTGAGTCAGAAGATTATTACTGTAGTGGGGATTAAACAAGGATGAAAATGCCAGCAAACAGGACTGGATACAATATGACTGCAGCTTCTGAGATTCAATATTTAACCCACTGGCTGGGATGGAATCCTGAATTTGAATTAGAAGCTTCTGTACAGCTATATAGGAGACACATTCTGGGAAATTTGCTGCATACTGAGCTCAAGCTCTGCACACAAGGGACTGCTCTGAGGTAGGCTGGTACCCCACTGCTTTTTGCAGTGCTGGTTGTGCTGGCTTCTTCCCTCTCACTTTCCTCCTCCCTGCCTTCTCATACATTTTAAAATTTTATTTTTCTTTGCTGCTGCATTTGCAGTGCCAGCAGTTTCTTCACCCCCTTCCTATCTTGTTCAGAAGAAGAGCTGTGGGGTTTTTTTTTTTTGGGGGGGGGGCTTTTTCACAGTGAGGCCTTCTGAGCAAGATTGCCAGGAGACTACTTGAGCTCAGTTTGTGTTGTCAGAAAGACAGTTTTAAACTTAGGTTTTGATTTTTGTTCTAAAGTTACAAGCAACTTTACATTCCCCTCCAAATTTTAAAACAGCCACTGCCACCAACTGATCTGGGTGTCAGGCATTCTTCTGGCCACAACACCCAGAAGGCCTCACACCTTCATCCTTTCTCAGAGCAAGGCAGGGAAGATGTGGCAGAAGGGGTGGTAAAGAGCCATGCCGGGTTGACAGCTGGCTGCCCAAGCCAATAATTAATCAAATAAGGGGCCTGTGAGATGCCAATTAGCTATCCCTTGTGCCCACTGCCTGAGGCAATTGTCCCATTATATCTCATCATTTCACCAGTCCTGATTAGGGTTACTTTACTAGCATCAGTGAACAACTTAACTAATGGCAAACACTTTGCATCAATACTCACTTTATTCCAAGTCCATCACAATTTTTGAAGATCAATGGATCTCTTAAGCCACCACGCTGAATATATTCCACATTGAAGTCTGTCGGGAGGAGAGAAGACAACATTTGTTAAGAGAGGCTAGCAGCTGACAAGAAGGTACCGGGGAAAAGCTGTATTTTAAAAAGGGAGAAAAAGTATAAAGGATGCTAGTGACACTGTCCAGAGCAATAGATTATTCACTTGCAACCACATGACCCTTAATTTGGCAGACATCTATGAGTATTCAGATTCATGCATACATATATAATACTGGTTAATCAAAGGGTTGACATTGACACAAAAACCTTTATGTTGATTCTCCGCCCAAATTATCCACTCTAGCTTTCAGATGGTCTTATGCAAGGATTTCGGCCAATTGCTACTTCAAGGTTGAAAGGCAAAACAGTATTCCAATCCTTCTCTATTCCCTTGCTCATTCACTTAAAGACATTTCAAACAGCTGCGTTCCAAAGTGGTACACTTTCCAAGGAGCAGATTCAGAACTATTCCAAATCTTGGCTCCTATCTACAGCTGAGGAACTGACCAATTAAAAAAACAAACAAAACATTTTCGTACAGAATTTCCCACAGTAATGCAAGTCATTAAGTGATAGCTGATGCTATTTTTCAAGGACAACATTGTCCAGCAGGTGCCTCAAGAAGGGACAACAAAGGAGATGCACAAGTAGTAAAAATGCAAAATTAGGTGCAATGAATTTTCTCAGAGTTAAGTCCTCTTGAGTTCAGAAAGGGACATTTCTAGTTCTAAAAAGCTTTTCCTTCTATATGCCATCCTTCCCTTCTACATTCACAACAGCAGTATTCACTATGCAGCCCATTCACAGGTAACCTACTGAACGCAAAAAGTTTAAAACACTCACATGAATCAAATGTTCCTCAACCCCAGGGGAATCCACCTTGTATGCAGAACTGTCTTGTCTGTGGGTGGCCCCATTTTGCTGTCTGGATAGAGGTCCCATGACTAAGCCCAATATTAGAAAGGATCACAATGGGTCCGTCACAGAAAGATGCATAAAAAATGGTATCATTGCCTTTGGCTGGCCACAGTTCCTTGTGAAAATAACATCTGTACACTACACTGCACTGGTGGGCACAATGTCAATAAGGATCACAAGGTATACTACTGACAGACCTCTAGGAGACCACCAGCTTCCTGCTCCTAGAATCCGAACTATATCTATAACTTTTCATTTAGATGATAAATAGCTAGCAGATTTTCCCCAAGCCGCCTTATTAATATCACATAATAATCAGGATCACCATTTAGTATGGATAGTGCGTTTCAGAAGTACCTATATTTCTGGTTACTGTGAGAATAAGTGACCACAATAAAATAAATGTTTCTTAAAGGGCACAATCTTTTTACAATATAATTGTGTGTGTGTGTGTGTGTGTGTGTGTGTGTGTGTGTGTGTGACTTTTGCCTGTGGCTGACATGACTGTGGCTCCTGTTTCCTACCTGGAACCCTAAAAATTGTGATTTATTTCACAAGGCACTCTTATATTTCAAATAATGAAATGAAACTACAATAAAAGTTCTTAAAATACATTTTTGTAATTGTTCTTGACGCTGGGCAGGCCATGGAGTTCTGCTTAAAAACAAGATTACACAAGCCTAAGGGAAGTCCACCTCACCATATTGCCATGCTTTAGTGTAAAACGTGAGAGGTAGAACAATTTATTTTCAAATACTCTATGCAATCATGATGCATATCAATTTGGTTCTTTTAAAATAGGAAGCTGGAGTTCCAATACACACGGTGCTTAAGCACATCTAGAGAGTCAAAACACACTTGTTGCTTATTACTGCAATAGGAAAAAGAGCTCACAGATATCTGAATCTTAGAAAGGTAGCTTGGCATGATGCTTACCTTTGCCTTCCATGAAGACCACAAAATCGGCATTAAATTTGTTGGTGGTAAGTTTCTCTTCGAGGTCAAATGTTCGTTTCCCCTCAATTTCATCATCTGAGATGCCATCATCCTCATAACGTCGTCTCATAGCACCACGCTGTGGAAATAGTGACAGGTGAGAACTGGAGGAGCCATTGTCTTGAACCCAACAGCTAGATGGCAGTAAGTTTCCTGAGATATGCAATGTACATGCACAACATGTGCTTGCATGTTCTTCTTGAGCATAGGTGATTAAACCAATACAACCTTCCGTAAAGAGATCCTGTTTACAATTATTTCAGTTTTAAAAAATGTGCAATTACTTATCTGAATGCTCTTTCCGTGTGACTTCATATTGATGTTGAATGATAGTCCTTTCCCACTACTAGAGTGAGCCAATGGCTATGTCTCAAGTTCCACCCTGAGGATGGCTCTCTGCAGTACCACTATACAGATTAATGTGGAGGCCTGAAATGGGAAGTCTACATACATTGTGTTCCCTGCCTCAGATGTCCATGCTAATGTGTGGACAGAGAAGGTAGGGTCAAAAAAAGCTATGTGTCATCAGGGTAGGCCCAGAGGAAAGGTGGCACAGCCCTTTTATTCACACAATGCCTCTTCGAGGAAAGTATGATGGGGGCTAATGGCAACACAAGATGGTAACATCCTGGTATTATACTTCCTGCTCATATCGACAGATTTTTGATAGTTCCAAAGAAATTGGATTCTTTCTTTATTTCCCTTAAATTCTGCAAACACTGTACCAGAATCTGGTGGCCCCCTAAGATGTACAGGGTGAGTCTTTTAAAAGAGGCCCTGTGGAACATGTGTACTCTGTATTCATGGGGCCTCTTTTAAAGGACTCACCCTGTATTAACCAATTGCATTTCCGGAAGCACATCATTAGCTAAGTGTACCAAATCAAGCTCGGACCTGAGAATGTAGTAAAACGAAAATTAACTATAATCCAGAAATGCCTACGTTTGCGATGAAGTCAGTCTGTTGCAGGGATGGATCTTTAGGTTATGATGGATTACAACTCCCATCATCCCTGATCCTTGGTCATGCTGGCAGGGACTGATGGAAGTTGAGTCCAACAAAATCTGGAGGGCCACAGCTTCTCCACCCAAGTCTATTGTCTTAGGAAGATTTGAGACACAGAAATAATTTGAGCAATTTTTGGATGAGGGTTTCCTGAAGAGGGCCTCATTTGTGTGAAGGTACAAACACTTCAACTGAAGCCGTTTATTTCCTGCAAATACTCAGTCTGGACTCAACTCTGTAATATTAAAAAACAAGTGACTAATTAAGTTAAGTCATAGCTCCTCTTTCTGATATACCCAGCCTAGGCCATACTCCCGCTGAAACACTGCCTTAGGCACTACCTTCCTTCCAGCAGTGCTAGACAGATACTTTACTATGTCAGCCTTGTCCATATAGGTATGTTTCCTTATTTCTCTCTTTTTTTCAAGTTGGGCTGTAAAAGGATTTGCTCAGTACGGTATTATGTTGCTACTGGACCCCCTAGTGGCCACATTTATCCACAGTGGCTGTACAGTGGTACCTCTAGTTACGAAGTTAATTCGTTCCGGAGGTCCATTCTTAACATGAAACCGTTCTTAACTAGAGGCGTGCTTTTTGCTAATGGGGCCTCTTGCTGCCGCTGGCACACAATTTCCGTTCTCATCCTGGGGCAAAGTTCTCATCTCAAGGTAACTCTTCCAGGTTAGCAGAGTTTGTAACCTGAAGCGTTTGTAACTCAAGGTACCACTGTATTTCACATTGCAGTTACCTAGTTTCCCCTGAAACTATAAAAGCTCAACATATTATATATTAACCAAAAGGCTAATATTCCTTAGATTCTAAAGTCCAAATTAATGGGAAAATGTAGCCATCCTGGGCAACTGGTTATTTGCACACTTGTGTTTAAATGAGCATTGATCTATTTACCGTATTTTTTGCACCATTACACTCACTTTTTTCCTCCTAAAAAGTAAGGGGAAATGTCTGTGCGTGTTATGGAGGGAATGCCTACGGGTGGCATGCCTACGGATTTTCCTCCTCTAAAAACTACGTGCGTGTTATGGTCGGGTGCGTGTTATAGGGCGAAAAATACGGTAAATATGAATTTATGTCTCCTGCAGGATTTATCAGCTTGTTAAATCATGTTTCTAATATTACCACACACAAATTTTATTTATTATATTTATTATATACCACCTTTCCCTCCAAGCAGTTCAAGGTGGTGTACATGGTTCTCCCCATTTTATCATCACAACTCTTTGAGATAGGTTAGGCTGAGGGACAGTGACTGGCGGTAGATCACTCAATGAGATTCATGGTTAAGTAGGGATTCAAACCCTGATCTCCTAGGACAATGGGCATAGTCCAAAACTAATACTTACCCTTCACTGGTTCTCATGATATACACCTTGAAATGCAAGTTTTACTACAGTTTTTGGACGTTTTCCAGATAAAACCAGGATTAGTAATTTCACATGGCAAGAGATAAAGAGGGTGAAGCTACTTCTGTGCATAAAAAGCAAAAGTAGCTGTGATGGTCTAGATGGGGGTGCAGACACGTGGTGGAGCGGCAGAGGTGGAGAGAAGGCATCTCTCACCCCGCACTGCTGGTCACTTAAAGGCTGCCTTCCCTCATTTGGGCGGCAGCCCCAAGTGACTTCCGGGCAGTAGTCCCGAGCAAGGGCAGGTCTATTTATTTATTTATGACCTGCGTAAGCACAGTCACACATGAGTGGGATACATGTACCCCCCCCTTTCTTACAGGATGAGGAAGTCATTCCAGTTTGAAAATCTACACAGACCAGTGCTAGAAACAGATATATGAAAGCTAGGAGCTAAATGGCACCTTAAAGCTAGGTTATGGGTGCAACAATGGAATGTCTAGGCGTGCCTTTTTATAACAAGAATACAAGCTGAAAATGAATGAACTGCAGCTAAAATATTATGTTCATTTTTCACATGGTCTAGTCCTTCCCCTACCCACCCCCATAATATTCTTAAGAGGGTTTCTTCTCCAGTCTTCAGAGAGTAGCTAGACGTGAGGAGGCAGAAAAGGGTCCTCCTTTCCTTCCACTCTGCAGTTTTAATCTGAAATGTTGGGCACAGTACTGCACCCAGAGCTCAGAAGCTGTTCACCATTAATGATTCCCTGTCGCAAAATGCACCTAGAACAATGGGAGTTTCAAACACTCACACAGACATATCTGAAGATGCTAAGACTGAACCAGGTACTGAGGTATTTAGCAATTCTGGCTCAGAAAAGAATTGGTCAGCTCATTCTATTTTGACAGAATTAACTGTGTCTATCTAGTATACTGCTGAGCTAAATTTCTCCTGCAGGGGAAAACTGACTAACTCCTCTGTTGCATCATCAGTTCAATTATAAACTTGCTAGGCTATTTTGAAAGAGCTGGAAATGGAAGGTTAGCAACTCAAAGCTGACCAGCCCATCCAGCTTCACGTCTCTGCAAGTCACTGTGGTGAATGACCATTATTCAGTCAGGAAAAAAATTGCTCCAAAAAATCCACTAAATACAAGATTGGATGCAAAAGATCTTTTGCAAATTGTTATATTCTGTTTTGCATAGTCAGACATTTACTGGTTTCACATACATGCTGTAATTTTAACAAAGCAAACAATGTGGAAACAAAAAAAACAAAACAAGTTACAAAGCCAAATAAGCAGTCACTCCCTTGCTTAGAAGCTACGCAGGAAATGACATGGCCATTTAAAAACTGACTTGTGAACTGTAGAAATATTAACAGTTTAATTTTAAAAAGACTACAGGTCCCAGTATCGCCTGTCTCCTGTGTTGCACACTGTCACTGATAGCATCAACTTAGCTTATTGTGGCATTGAGATGTAGTTTTCTGCTATTAAGAGCATAGCCCATCGCAAAAAGCTGACAAACTACACTACACGCTTAATTTCAAGTTTATCCTATTTATGGATTCTCCATACTAAATGAGGCAAAGGATATACTTGTTTGCCTGCAAACCTCTTGGTATGCCATCAAATGCTTCACCTTCTACAGTGCTTTGTATATACACAAAGTGGGACAGTCAGAAGATCAACTGACTTGCCCCATTCTACTGAAGGGTACATTCCTTATGATCAAAATGCTTTTACAACTTTTCTGCCTTCTTGAGACCCAAAAAAGCAAAATACTCTTAAAGAATAGAATGAAGTGAAAAGACCTCAGGTTCACATCCAACGCTGCTGTCCTGTTAGCACAATCTTGCTTAGGCAACCCCCTGTGCAACCTCAAAATCTGCTCCAGGGGGTAGGAGGACCCTCCAGAGCAATTTTTGAGAGCATTGCAGGGAAAGGAGAGGAAGCCCTGTTGCATAAATAGACCTCTGTATACATAGAATCTAGAACTATAGGGCTGGAAGAGACCCCAAGGCTCCTCTAGTCCAATCCCCTGCAATACATAGCATTTGAAACAACATACAGTCATACCTCGGGTTACAGACGCTTCAAGTTGCGTTTTTTTTTTGGGTTACGGACTGCCGAAACCTGGAAGTACCGGAAAGGGTTACTTCCGGGTTTCGCGGTTGCACATGAGCAGAAGCGCTAAATCGTGCTTTGCACATGCGCAGAAGCACCGAATCGCAACCCGCGTGTGTGTAGATGTGCTGCTGCGGGTTGCGAACTCTGCAGGTTACAAACATGCATCCCACACGGATCACGTTCGCAACCCGAGCGTCCACTGTATATGTAAGAGTTGTACATACTAACCCAAATGACCCCTCACACATGACCCCTTCAGTTACTTCAGAACCTATGTCAGGATTACCAGGATAAATAACATATAATCTCTCTCTGTGTGTGCGCGCGCACACACACAAATATATCCATGTTATATACCTATATTACTCTTGACATAGAGAGTAATATGGCACACGCAACCTAAAGCTAGAAATTACACGCCTATATTAAGACACTAGTAAGGAAGCAGTTTTCCTAAGAGAAGTTAACTGAAGGATTACCAATCATTTTCACTGCTTGTCTTGACTTTAAGAAACACCTGCATGTCATTTCTGCATTCAAGACCTGTTCCTGATTAGGTCTGATACAGTTTAATTAGGATTCATGCCACATTCTTGGGTCAGACTATCATCTTAGCTGCCAGCTTTCACACCTAGATAAAATAACAGGTGGCTAATTGAGCAGACCTGTTTAGTATACAATAACCACCAGTAATTAACTAAGCTTGAATACTGTCTAGGGCTTCAAGACAGACAGCATGACCCGAAAAATGAATGCTTCTACTGACAAAATTGTTCATTCCAAAAACTATCAAGTGCACCAGAATAGCATGGAATTGACAGGCCCATCTTAAAAAGGAAATCAAAACCCATGACATTTCCCCATGACAGTTCAATGCTTTCAAATAAGACATGAGACATACTTTGATTTTGCAAAGTGACCAATGTATGAATTCCTCTGTAAGTGAGACTAGCACAGTGTCCTGGCATTGGTCAGGGTAAATATCAATTTTTTTACCTATTTATGGAAGTACAAATCTTTGTTGTAGACACCACATCACACTGCCTAGCATACATGAAGAGTTCAGAACTCTGCTTGGATGATTCAAACAGTATTCCTCAGCACTTTTCTGTTCACTCCATTTTCTATTGAACCTTCCTCCCCCAAATCTTTAGGTTAAGATAAGATCAGTAAAGTTTTCCAATTGTGTTCTGCTTCCAGAAAGCCCACAAACGTATTTCATTACATTAGTATGGTTTTTGCATCCTTTAAGCCCAAGCTTTTAATCAAGAATTTCAAAGTCATCTTGTTTTTGTCAAGTTCTTGCAGATTCCTTAGAGATTCAAAGAATCCCTGGATAGAGAACATTTCCTTTTTTGCTATGTGGGTGCATGTTGTTGCTGTAGAAACATAACTGGATGTAAACAAGAGACCTTTAACTAAGATCTACTTTCAGCATCACACCTGAGAAAGTTTTACAAGGAGGTCCAAAAGGCAGGGGACGCCTTTGAGAAGGTTTCGTCCTTTGAGAAATTTCCCCAAATTAAAAGTAAACAGGAATACACACATTAAGCACTCAAATCGTCTATGCTTCCAGACTTCTAGATTCTGTTTCTGAACTCCTATTTCTACAATTCTTGTGCCTAGCAATTTGAGCTTTTTATGGCAGTATAAACTGGCATAGAAAAGCTAGGAGCCAAATGGCTCCTGGGACCTGGGTTGTGGGTGCCAAAACAATGTCTAGTTGCCACTGGGTGTGTGTGTCAGCAACCCTTTTTAGTTATTATTTTGATAAGCGTAAACTAATATGCAGTTCACATAAGTGACTCATTGTTAATATCACATTTTAGCAGAAATTGTTAATACATGTTTAATTTGGTTTTTACAATAAAAATTTTTGTACCAAACTTCAGTTTTCAACACACTCTACTCTTCATTATTAAACTCCTTAACAAACTCCTTACCTCCTTTATTGTCTATCCTTAACATATACGTTGAGGCTTCAAAGCACATACATTTCAGTAATCTTTGAGTGCCAGCCTCGCACAAATGACACCCAGACTTGTGGAGGGGATCGCAAATGGAGATTCTTTAGGTGCAAAATGCACCTGGTGCCCTGCTAATTATGAACCCTGAGTATAAAAGATTACATTCAGCAAGAAGACTAGATATTTTTTAGTGCCATAAACTTTAGGGGGCAATCTAAACCCCATTTGAACTGGACTGGAGGTAAGGGAATTAGGTGGTTTCCCTCTGCCGAGACCTGCCAGCCTTTGCCTGCAAAGTGCTGCCAGCATCACTTTGATGATGTGAAGTTTCCGGCTTTGTAGGTAGACAGAACTGCTGCTGCTGGGATCCCCATCAACAGCAGCCAGCAGAAAGCTCCAAAATGAGCCTACCAAGACAGCCACACTGCTGACACCAGGCCCAACTGCTGCACCAGTTCCATGCTGGCCCATTGATTTGCCTTGTTCCCACCTTCTGCCATGGCTGGTGTGTGCAACAGCGATTCAAATGCACCAGTGGTAGGTAGTGTTGGTTCATTAAGCTGTCAGTTTGGATTATGCCTTTAATTGATTAATAAATGCAAATATTCAACTCGTCATCTAATCTCAGATTATCGTTTACCCACAGATTAAATGAAAGAACAGCGAAGGAAGTATTTAGGACTTGAAACTCTTGAAAAGTCTCCACCACTTTGACCAGCTGTTTGAGAAAAACGTTATGGAAAAGAAACCTTTAGGTGGTTTCTCTTATATTTTGTATTTGATGCTAGCACATAATCTTTGTTTAAACACAAAAGTTCTATTGTTTCCATACTAAAAGCTTCAGGCAAATGAAACTAGCACTCCTCAGCTGATAGAAAGTCAATGGGTTGCATCCAGAGTGTCCCATTTGTGAAAGAGACTGAGATTCAGGAGAGGCTTCTGCTGAGGGAGAGAGGGTGACTTAAACTAATTCCCCTTTGCTCTTCAGATTGTTTTACCACCACTCACTCACACTGTTCTGAGGTTCCTTCAACCAAACTTTTCAGGGAGCATGAAGCAAAAATCACATTTCCTCTTCCTCCAGCAGGAATGTCCTATGCGTGGAGTTCTGCTCATTGGTTGTGTTACTGAACAGAAAATATTCTGCATTAAAGGTAAAGGTACCCCTGCCTGTATGGGCCAGTCTTGACAGACTCTAGGGTTGTGCGCTCATCTCACTCTAGAGGCCGGGAGCCAGCGCTGTCCGCAGACACTTCCGGGTCACGTGGCCAGCGTGACGAAGCTGCTCCGGCGAACCGGCACCAGAGCAGCACACGGAACGCCGTTTACCTTCCCGCTAGAAAGTGGTACCTATTTATCTACTTGCACTTAATTGTGCTTTCGAACTGCTAGGTGGGCAGGAGCTGGGACCGAACGACGGGAGCTCACCCCACCGCGGGGATTCGAACCGCCGACCATGCGATTGGCAAGTCCTAGGCGCTGAGATTTTACCCACAGTGCCACCCGTGTCCCCCAATGCATTAGTAGTTTTTTTATTCTAAAATCTAAAGACACATCTTTCTTTTAACAGCAGTGATTAGGGTTTTCCCAAAAAATTTGAAGGACATCAATATGTGAATGTAAACTAAATTAGCTACATTTACACCAACAGAAGAAGAAAAAGGGTGGGGGTCCTCAATCAGGGCAGCTGAATCTTTCAGATGGAAATGCCTATGATCAAAGTTAAAGACATGTAAGACCAGTACTTGTGACCTAGGAAGCTCTGCAAGGTCCACCAATGATTAATAAGAGACTGTATCAGTAATTAAAAATGAATACATTCACTTCACCAGTGAAAGAGAATTTCCAATTCAGTTATCAAGTAGAAATGTGAAAGAAATACAAGACAATGCAGTCTCCTGCTTCTTCTATTCCACACAAAAATCTATTGTGTATAATGGAAAGGCCATAGCTCTATTTAGCTCAGTACTTTTAAACTTGACTGGCAGTTGGGTCTCAAAACCAATTCTTCAAGATGTCTGCCTATTATCCCATACATGTATTCACTATTTCTCATCTTAGTAAGCTCAGAACTCTGACAATTGCAATGTGTGTGTGTGTGGCATGTCTCAGTGATGTTGAGTGCAAATTTTTCTATTTCTAAACAGCACTGTTTCAGAAAATTAGTACTGTAACCTGATTAATGCATACATTCCCAGTAAAGAAGATCCAAAGAAAAGAAAACAGAAAACCCAACCTCAAAAGTGTAACTTAGGCACAAAATTGGGTATGAAGTTTTTTTAAAAGGGGGGGTGGGGAGTGAATTGCCAGATGGACTGGATGGCTGACATTTGCCAAGTAGAGATCCTGTTGAAAGCCCCAGAAATATATATGACTGAGCACTAGAAATATACCACCTTCTATACTAAACTATACAGCGGGGTCCGTCATAGAGCTTCAGTATGCTGATGACAATGTAGTGTGTGCACGCTCAGAGGATGACCTCCAAACCATCCTAAATATCTTTGCAGAAGCTTACGAAAAGCTTGGCCTATCACTCAACATCCAAAAAACCAAAGTGCTGCACCAACAAGTACAAAATAACCCCTCTGCAGCACCACAAATCCAACTCAATGGTGTAACGTTGGAAAATGCTGATCACTTCTCCAACCTAGGCAATTATCTTTCCACAAGTGCCAACATTCATGCTGAAATCCAGCATTGCCTGAACTCTGCGAGTGCAGCTTTCTCCCGATTGAAGTGCAGAGTGTTTGAGGACCAGGACATTCACAGGGAAACCAAAATGCTTGTTTACAAAGCTATTGTACTACCAACCTTACTATATGCTTGTGAAACATGGACCACTTATAAACACCATCTCCAACTCCTCGAAAGATTCCATCAACAGTGTCTCCAAAATTTTTTACACATCACTTGGGAAGACGGGCGAACTAATATCAGTGTACTGGAGGAAGTGAATATCACCAGTGTTGAAGCAATGATTCTTCAACATCAATTTCATTGGAGTGGTCATGTTGTTTGGATGCCTGATGATCGTCTTCCAAAGCAACTACTCTATTCCGAACTTAAAAATGTAAAAGCATAATGCTGGTAGTCAACAAAAGAGGTTTAAAGACTGTCTCAAGACAAATCTAAAAAAATGTAGCATAAACACTGACAAATGGGAAACACTGGCCTGCGAGCGCTCCAGTTGGAGAACAGCCTTTACCAAAGGTGTCATGGGGTTTGAAGACACTCGAACTCAGGACACAAGGGAGAAATGTGCTAAGAGGAAGGCATGCTTGGCAAATCCACACCGTGATCAACTCCCGCCCAGAAACCAATGTCCCCACTGTGGAAGGATGTGTGGATCCAGAATAGGCCTCCACAGTCACTTACAAACTCATTGTTCAAACAGTGTTTATGGAAGACAATCTTACCCAGCTACGAGTGATCGTCAAAGAAGAAGAAGGTGCAGCAGGGACGTCCAACTCCCAAGAGACTGCGATCTACTCACAAAATAAAAAACTGGCAGTGATCTACCCCTTTATGGGGGGTTCAGGTCAAAGTTGTTGATGTTTTTGGGGGGAGGAAAGTCAAAATTGTTGAGCTTTTTAAGGGAGAAAAGTAAAAGTTATTAGCCTTTTTTTAGAGGGGCAAGTCAAAAATATTGAGTTTACTTTTGGGGGATAAGGGAAAAAATCGCCCATGGTCGACCCAAACCTACCCGGAGGTCAACCGGTTAGACATCCCTGCTATACAGCTTGCGACTTAATTGTATAAAAATTCTAAGGATGAGGTAGGTCAGCTATTTATATAAATCAGCCATATGATTTCTTTCTGGTGACAACACTGAAATTTGTACATTTATTGACCATTAAGAAAGACCCCTTGTGGATTGAAATGTGTCTGGCCTTCAGTATTATTGCTGGTCACATGAAGTTGAAGTTCAGACATCACTTTATATGGTTGTGTCCATTATTACTGCATTCTAGTAACTTCATTTATATCTCTTATGTATATATTGTTGGAAAAATTAAAATACTTTCTTTATCTTTCTTTCTTTTACTTGCACAATTTTATCTCTTAGTCCACAATTCCAGTCAAATTGGCCAGTTTGAAAGTTGTAATTACCCTTTTTCAGGTTGGTCCAATAAAAAGCACATATATAATGTTATACTTTTGCAGCCCCAAAGATTCAAGAGAATATGTTTGGTAGCAGTTCAGAGAATCTGGAGTAGGGGAGGGGAACCTTTTTGATCCAGCAAGCTAGAGCCTTATGGGCCAACTTTGACATGTCAACAGGACAACCCATTGTGAAACCAAGTGGTTGATAGGTGGGTTGTCCCCCAACCTCACATAGTGCTTCCCAAGCACCCAACAGCCAGCTGGTTGGCAAGCACTTGGGATCCATTGAGCACAAAGCTTGCAAAGTGTTTTGTGCACTGCTTCCCATGCATTGAGCATTGACCTGTCAAAGCTGCTTTCTGCAGACATCAGCTATGCTAGTCCAGCTGCATCTCTACCTGCCCCATAACTGATGCCACATTCAATGGCAGATGGGTGTTGTTTGTGGATAACGGCATCACTGGTAGGAACTGTGTTGGGTCAGATATGGTCCATGGGCCAAAGATTATCCTTAACCTGGTTTGGAGGGATAAAAAGCAAGAGCTTTTGGGGGGAGGGGGGCAGGGGAAGAAAAATCACAAGGTTGGTGGGGAGGCATGGACACCTGATCAGAAAATAAAGTAGAGGCATTTAGTAAGAATACTATAATCCATTCCATATAAAAACCAATTTCACATACCCGAAACAAAATTGGTTCCAAGGCCAAACATGTTGAGCAAACCAAAGTTGGATTATATAGGTTTCTTTCTTCTACAGTGGTACCTCGTGTTACATACTTACTCCGTTCTGGACGTCCGTTCGTAACAGGAAACTGCTCGTAACATGAGGCGCGCTTTCTCTAATGGCGCCTCCTGCTGCTGCTGTGCAGCTGGAGCGTGACTTCCGCTCACATTCCGGGGCAAATTCTCAACAAGGGGCATGTAACCCGCAGCATTCGTAAGGGGGATGGTACGTAATACGAGGTACCACTGTATTATCTGAAGAGCTAGGCACAACATTATTGTATGTAGCTAACTAGGTACATACTTTTCTATTTGAAAGCAGGTAAGTATTAAAAATGAGAGTCCAATTTTGCAGAAACTCAAAATTTATCGACATATTTGAAACCATCAGCTAGCTACAGTTACAAAGAACTCAGCAAACGAACCTCAACTTTACAATAGTTCAACTATGTCCATTAAAACAATTTTATCTCTGCTGGCTAACCACTTAACAATATTCCTAATGCACACATAAAAGGATAGCTCCACTTGGTATTTGTGGAAGACAGTTTTTAGTTTCAGGCACAACTGAATGCTGAAATAAACCCTTCTTGAAAGTTATATGGAAAACTCGTCAACAACAAGTATAAAATCTTATCCCATCAATCGTCTGCAGATACAAGTATTTTGACAGATATGATCAATATATTTTAATTTGCTTTCTCTAGCCTATCTTGAAGGTTCAGGGCAACTTAATTTCCTTTTTCTTATTTTACCACAATACTTTCTTGAATGGTTTTCAAATGCAGTCCTATGAAATCTTGTAGTTCCTAGATACATGCTAAGGATTCTTACTAAAGGACAACTAGATTACCAAAGGACAACACTCACCAAAAGAAAAGCTTGCTCAGTACTATCAATGTACTTCTTTAATGCCATGGTGCAGGTTTATGCAGCAATGTCAAATTCATTCTACAGTACAATTGGTGTGGTTTGACCACTAGGGCTAACAGGAGAAACCAGTATATCAAGTGAACTAAGCTGAGCACACTAAACATATTCAGGAGTCCTTTGCCATGCATATGCTTTGTGGCATTGCTACAGGGCACCTCAGCAGACAAACCAATATAAAAAGGATTCTCTGAAGTTAGAATGTTTCAAAACTGCTGTACAGCCATCCCATCCCCTCTTTTTTTAAAAAGGAAATGTTTGCTACCAGATCTTATTCTCATTTCTTCTTTCCTAATATGAACCCACCTCCCATAACTTGTACAATTAACACTTCCATTTCTTAATTCCACTCCTCCAGCCTATACAAACCCAGCTTTACAAACCCATAAAGACTGAGCACATATAGCTTCCCACCACTACACACATATCATAATCACAAATATGGGTGTTGAAGGTAATACAATTTGCCTATACACAAACAATGAAAGATGCCAAGAAACAAAATGCCTGATTACATTTGTAAGCTTAAACAACCAAGACAGACTTAAATATGTTACACATCAGTAAACTAAGAGTGTCTTTGAATATCTCTTGGAAGTAATTAGGTCAAATTCCAGTTCTGTAATTTCAATAATAACTATGATGTGTTGGTTTCAGCCAAGCACCAAGTACTTCCAATTCAATTATTCTCCATTTACACTTCTTCCTTCCTATTTATACTGCATGGGGACAGTCATCCCATGTTCTTGAAGTAACAGATTATGTAGAGTTTGGTATGGTGCAACCCTGCATAGAGTGCATTACAATAACCAAGTCCTGAGATTACCAATGCATGCATGGACCAATGTGAACCTATAACCCCTAACAGGGACGTCCTTATCTGGCCTACCAAAGCTGGTAGAATGTACTCTTAGCCAATGAAGATTCTTGTGACAAAGATGAGTACTTCCAGACTACAAATCTTCAAAGGCAGGGAAACATCCATAACCTTGTCAGGATTCAGTCAAGGTCTACTGGCATCCATTCAGCACACAACTGCATTTAGATATCAGCTCAGAACTTGCCACCAGATTCAGATGTAAGAGAGAAGGAGAGTCAATTGTCATGAGCCTTACACAGCTCAAGACTGCAATACAGGCAATCCTCATTTTGCATGGGGGTTACATTCCAGACCCCTGCATACACCGGAACATGTGTAAATCTGTTCTACCCTGCCCCCTTTTTGTGTCATCTTTATGACATTTGGGGGCTACTTCCAGGTTCTGTGTACAATCACGCATCATTTGGACATGCCTAAATCAGTCGTTGAGTGTATCTTAAGGACCACCTTTCCCCATATGAACTGATCTGGATTCTGCATTTGTCATCAGAGGCCCTTCTCTATGCCCCTCTCCACGAGAGGTTTGGAGGATGACAACACAAGAACTGACCTTTTTTGTGGTGGTCCCCATCTGTGGAATGCTCTCCCCAGAATGGCTCACCTGCTGTTATCACTACATGTCTTTAGGTACCAGCCTAAAACATTCGTCTTTACCAAGACCTTAGACCATTAAATAATCTATGGCCTGTTAAAGTTGTGGGGACAGAGGGACTGTTATTATTATGCTGCCTATAACTATGCTTTGTTTTGTTTTCAATCTTATGCTCCATAAAATAGGTTTGTAATGTTGTACACTGCCCTGGGACCTTTTGATAAAGGGTAGTATATAAATTTAATAATTAATGATGATGATAAATATAATAATACTGAAGACATTGTGCTCTAAATCCCAATGGCTTTACTTAGATGTTAAATAGCACTGAGGACAAAGTACTGCACAGTGGTATCCAAGAGAATAACTGCTAGGGGGCAGACACAGTCACCCTGTACTACTCTGCAATCAAGCTGGGCAGATATGCTGAACAACACCTCCAAACCATAGAGCTGATCCAGAAAGATACGAAGCTTAATATCAAAAGCTGCTGAGATCAAGAAAGATTAACTGGGTTGCAACCCTCCTTTCCCTCACCTTATAAAGGTCACCCATCAGTGCAATTAAGGCCAACTCAATCCCTAAGCCAGGTTGGAACCCAGACTGGTAAGGCTAAATATAATATATTTCACACAGAAACACCTGTATTTAAACCACTACTACCCTCTCAAGCAAGCACCTTCCTCTGAAATAGGGTATTTTGCAATTAGCCCCAAGCTGCCACATACCATTGGATCCAAGGCAAGATTTTTCAGGAAAGATCACACCACCACCACCACCTTCAAGCAGCCGGGCAGACCATATCACATAACTACGGATTACTCCAGGGGTGGGGGACTGGATCCAGCTGACAGGCCAGATCCTTACCTTCACCCCCACAGTCCAAATCTGTCAGGTGGGTGAGGATGTCCACCTGCCAGTAATCCTTCACAATTGCTTCTGGAGCACTGCTGGTCAGCTAATCCTCAGTACTTCAAAGCACAACACAGAGCTCTTTGCAAGGGCCTTGTGAAGGGCCCTGCTTTGAACTCCTGCTGACCAGGTGACTGTCTGCACTTCAGTAACCAGCCCTGTTTGGATGCACTGCTTCAAACACTTTGTTCATATCATCAGGCTGTCATAACTGAAACTGATCCCACAAAACCCCTCATATGGTATGTTGGACACTAATAGATTCTGCAGTAACAAGCACTGGAGCATTAGGTATACTATGCTCTATAAAACCTACTCTTCTCAGGAAATGAGCTTCTCCATTTGAGAAGCTTCTGACTCATCCTCAAGGTAAGCTCCACAAAATACATTATGGTGAACTAGCCTTAAGGGTACAAACATGAACAACGCACCAGGTCCAAATTGGACAAAATACCCAAGCTTTCACACCAGATGTAGTCAATTAAAGCACTCTGACACCACCACAACCTGAGCTTCTGGACACAGTGTTAAATTCAAGATAGCACACCTGTGATAATCCAAGACTGCAAAACTGAAAGAACAATGGAGGCCAAACATGTGTGTCCACATTCTTGCTCAGTCACCTCCAGCTTTGCTAACCATCATCACCTCAGTCAGCCTTTGCTGTATTCAACTGTAGGAAACTTTTAGTAGCCTTACTACACTCCTCTTCCTCTGGAAGCACAATTTTAAAATTTATGACGAGCTTGAAGCGGCTACTAAATCACAAACTTTGAAATTGAGCCTATTAACACTACTGGGCAATTATTTACAATTTTTTTTGTTTCTTTTAGTTAGAGTGGATCTAAAAAGTTATGGGTAGAAACACTATGCATAAGAGTATATACTGACCAGCCTTTTGCTATAACGGACCCGCTCTTCTTCAGGTTCCATCTCAGACTCTTCTGATGAGAGCGAGAATGAGATATCAGAACTGCTGTCTTCCTCTTCTTCCTCCTAAAGATACCAGAAGAAGGAAGTAGAACAGATTAGAAATTCCACTTTAACTCTTTATTGCCTTGGTTTTATCAACAATATGAAATGTCATGAATCAAGAATGGAAAATTAACAATGACTATGAAGTAACAGGATGACTTAATTTTTAGGACCTGATTAAGCCATGGCCATTTTTTAAAACTAGGGTCAATTCAAATAAAACAAAAATCCCAAGTGGTGATATGGCTAGTCCACAATGGAATCAGTCTCATAGTATCCACACTTTAACATCAAGCAATACTTTCATAGTTTTGTCAAGTACCCAAGTAAATATACATGCTAGGTGGCGACAGAGTATTCTATGTGGTGTCTGCTTTTTAAATGAATTGAAAAGTCAGTTAAAGAACAAACATGCTCAGTTTGGTCAGCAAATACCTATAGGAATTTTCCCAGGAAATGTTTCAAAACAACAGATTAAACACAATGGAATCAATACAGAGGGCTCAGTTTACTATATCACTGCACCCCGCAACCAAGGACCCCTCTCAGCATTTGTTGAAACTGCAGTTTGACTCTATGCGGAGAAGACAAAAGTATGCAATCCATTGTTCATTTGAATACTGTAAGAGTTACCCACCATTATAGAGGCAGAATTCTGCTACTGATTATGGCATAACCTAGATCTAGTCTGACCAAATGCAGTCAGACACCAACTACAGCAGAATTTTACGTTCAACAGCATAATGTTTTAATTGGCTAGTGTAGGCACAATAGATTACAGAAGGCCATCATATGTGCTGTAGTCCATTCACACCTTTACTACCACTGTATCTCAGTCAGGACATGTGTGTCACAACTATTTTATTGCTCAGTTAAGGAGAAGTTAGTGAATGGAACATTTAATTCTAGAGAAGCCAGTGTAAAGGTACTTTATGCATCAAGCAAATAAAAAATAATATGGATCCTGAGCATACCCCAAAATAGTTATATAAGTTATGGTGGTACTGTTTTAGTGGTAGACACATTACAAGACTGGGTCAGCAGTCAATCACCAGAAAACAGTCATTTCAGCACCCGCTTAACATTTGCATGGGTTAAGCAAGTAGTATAAGATACAGACCACAACATAACTCGATTTAAAGCCAATACAAAATTGCCTAAATGGTCTCTGTTTACATTTTCAAGTACAGTAAGCCTGCAACTTACGAGGGGTTACATTCTGGGAATTATGCCTAAAGCCAAAATCATGTACAGTATAGTCAAAACACACTGAGTTCAATGGCATGTGGGACTGCCAAAGTCAATTTCCTGGAACCCGGCCCCCTTTTAATTTTTATTTAATTTTTTTGCCACACGCATAAAGCTGAATGTGCACAAGTTAAATGCGCGTAAGTTGTGGGCTTCCTGTATACAGTAGCAGGAGGGTTTTGGGTGGGGTAAGTGAAACTCAGAAGCTCCTACTTGCCACCTCCTATTCCAAATCAGCCTTGTGTGTGCCTCTCTCTTTCCAAACAGCCTCAAAAGTCCCAAAGTCAGTAAAACGCAGAGGATCAACACCCCACATGCCAGTTCAATTCCATTCCAGCAGAAGAGAGACACAAATCAGCGCAAGCAGAAACTTTGTCTGCATTTTAAGCACTAGAATATCACTCATTGTTTGTAGTGACATAAACGCAATGAGGCACCCTGACTCCCACAGGGCAAAAGGGAAAGAATGAGATACTGTATAGGACTGTTTGCAAAACTAAATACGGTAACAGAAATATCACTATATCTTACCAGGTCTCTAGTTTTCCTTTGCCCCTTCCTAGGGCAGGAGAAAAGCCGGAAAGTCAATTAATTCCCAAGTGAATTACTCTTCGACCCTGAAGGCTGGAGAACGTTAGCATCCAAAATGGGCTATAAGCCCCTCAGAAAGAAGGGACCCCGATCCCACTGTTGGGGGAAAGGGGGCGTCATCAGGTAGGCTCTGGAGGGCGCTCAGTTCCTCAGCTCCTCTCAGCGAGGCCAGCCTTGGGCGGGAGGGGGTTGCCCTGAGAACTACACTCTCTCTTCACCCTACCCTCCAAGTTGGGAACCCAGAGCCATAACTCCTCAGGAGGGAAAGCAACTCTCTCTCCAGCTCCTGCCCTTACAGAAAGTCTTCCCCACCTCCATCCAGTCATGAAACAAATCAGCTCTCAGTCGCTGTTCTTGGGCTGCAGGTCCTGGACCCCTGTGCCCCAAATCCAGACCATTCTCACCTACACGTCCAGCCTTCCCAGTCCCACAACTTGCCTTTCTAGGGCATCCACACACCCCTCAGCTCAACCCACTCGGCTCACCTCAGATGCCCCCACCCAACCCAGCCCAGCCCCCCGCTCCACCCGGGCTCAGCAACGCCGGCCCCACGCGCATTCCCCGAACTCGAACCCGAGCCCAAGCCCTAACACCCCCCTGGGACGCGACCGCAGCCTCTCAAGGCGCTGGGCCAGCAAGCACCGCCGCGCCGCCTCTTGGGGCCAAGGAGCTGCGACCCAGCACCGCGCAGCTGGGGCCCCCAACCCACCGGCGCCCGTCCGACACCGCCACCCGTTCCCTCCCCACAACCCCCAGACTCTTCCCCTCACATAGAAGCAGCCGCCGCCATTTTGAACCCGTCAGACTCTCACATACACACATACAAGGCCGCCATACTGCGCCTGCGCGACATATCCTTCTCTCGCTGACCCCCCTCCCTACGGGCAGGGGCCTACCATGCGCAGGCGTAATTTTCCCCACCCAGAAACAAGAGCAGCCTAACTGCGCAAGCGCGAGAGCGCAGACTACCTCTTTTTGGCCTAGAGTCAGGCAGCGGAGGCGCATGCGCCTTTGTGTGGAGTGTTTTGTTTTTTTTGGTCACCCTTCTGGCTTGACCGGAGTCTTACGTAAAACTGTAGTTTTCTGTTGCTTTGCCTATTGGAAATACTAATACGGTTTCTGGCGCGTGCGCAGTAACGGCAGCTGTCTGCCCGGCGCTAGCGACTGTAGGCAGCGGTCCCTCTTCATGTGCTGAGAGTCAGACTGGATTAGGGCTATTGCTCTCAATGGAACTAATCCAGAGTAAGAAGTTTAAGGGCCGGATTTCTTGAAAGTGTGTAGATAAAGAGGCCTCCACACTCTGTTTTGTTTTAAAGGGGACACAGGGAGTTCCCAGTTCTAGGCCCATTTAGCGATACGAGGCTTTTGGGGGGGACATGCCCTGCTCAGAGTGGCTCTGCAGGTAACGGCGGGCATCAAACATCCCAAGGCATTGCCTTTGTGTCGGCTGCAGAGAGAACAAATAGCAGATCGGCTGCAATAATTGTTGCTTTATCTTTTTATTTTTTTTGCAGGGGGTGGAATGTCCTCTTATCTTTTCTGGAAACGGCATCCCCCACCCACCAAGCCCACAATTGCCAGAGGCTATGTTTATGCCTCTGTTTCGGACAAGGGAGTGAGTGACTTAAAAAAATTGGGTATCTGGTTTGGAGACCTGTCCGGTTTGCTGAGACTGAAGTTTTTAAATGAATCTCGCAGCAGTTCAGTTGGGCTGACCACGTGTAGGTATGTTTAGGACAGGATAGTAAAAAAAACCTTCCCCGCCTTCCTCCGAGCTCACTCTGTTGTATCTAACATAACCTGCCGTGATAATATTCTTTTTCGGCGTCACGCCGCGGTGGTAAACAGTAAAGTGGTGCAGAAAAGGGATACAGTACTCTTATTTTCCAGAAACCGCGCGGAAAGCCCCTTAAAAAACTGTATCAAAGGGCCGTGCACACTGTCAACTAAATATCAGAAACCAAATGCATCCTGGCAGCTGGCTGTTGTCAGTATATAATTACTTCAGCGTCAGTTAATGTTGAGATAAATTTCCTCAAAGGTGTGGAGTTTGGAGTTAACCTAATCTTTTGGAGGTTTTTTCCCCTCGGCAGAAGTCAGGGGAGGGGCTGTTCAGTTTGGATTAAATCAGGCTTTTGTTAGTTTGATTAGATTACGTTTACGAAACGTAAAATATGTTGAAAAGCACAGGGGCGTCGATCTAAATTTTGAAGAAGACTGAGTATACATTAGTTTATACAATAAATAGAGTTCGGTAAAACAGCAAATTATGACGACCTATTTTATACGGAGCAAACCACATCCTATGTGTATCTAAGTAGAAGCACGTCCCGGTGGAACTTGCTCTGGAGTAAATTTTTTTTTTTAAAAAAACCCAAAAACTTTTAGACATGTGCAGATTGCACCCTACTTAAACTATGATACGCTCTATTGTTTAGTATCCCGATTTTGATCGCAATCCGTAGACTTTTGTGAAAAACATGACGGCTGGGGGTTTCAGTGTGGTTGAAATGCATGAATTGACAGACGATGCCTGCGGTAATATAGAATTAACACCTCCCTCCCAACCGCAACAGAAAAAACTTTCTGTCGAAACCAACCAATGCGTTTAGGACTGTGATATAATCAATCAAATCTCATGCCCACTTAGAAAACGAGGGTCCTCGTTCGTTGAAACATTGTTTAGGTTGATCATATATCAGAATTGTTTAAAATTAACCTGGAATGTATGTCTAACGACATTTGGTTGTCTGTGCAATTCACAAATAAAGAAATTAAAGGGACAGATCTCAACAGTGCCCTATTCTTTGTGTAGAATTTCAGGTTGATGAGAAGGGCTCTTAGCATCACAAGAATGTTTAATTTGACTCTCCTTACAGTTCGTATTCTGCGAAACAATTGCCAGAGTAGTATAAAGCCATTTTTGCTTTTGCCTTATCTCTTCAGTATCTTGGGTTCAGTGAAACTTGTAAGAAACTGGAGATAGAGAAGAGGTTAACTTTTTTTTAACGTTTATACTGCAATCAATGTACTAATTTTTAAGATTCCCTTAAACAGTTTTTGGTAATTTTTGTTTTCAGATTCTACATTTCTTTGCCACTGCTTGACTTTGAAAGGCGAATTCAGCTCTTAGGTGTGGCTACAGCCAAATGAGCTTTAAATGCATCAAAGGAGGCACTCCTTGGTTCTCCAGTCTGACAGGTTATGTAAAAACCTGATCCATCTTTCTGTTTCCCATTTTGTCTCCAATACCTATGGCTTTTTTAAAAAGCCAATCTGGCAGTGTTTTAGATGGATGTTGCTTCAAGTTAATATATTGCATCTATAGTGCTTAGGTTTTTCTCTTTTAAAAAAGAGTAAATAATGCTCGGTTTTAAGACTGCCTATCTCGTACACTGGGCCATCCAGTTCAGTATTGTCTACACTGACTAGCAGTGACTCTCCAGGGTTTCAAACAGAGATCTCTTCTAGTCCCACCTGGAGATGCAGGTGAGTGAAATGGGGACCTTCTGCAAGCTACACAGAATCTCAGCCACTGAGCTCTGGACCTTCCCAAGCTGTAGTGCTGTTTCATTTAAAAATTTATCTGCCTTATTCCACAGGAATGTGGGGATGACTAGGTCAGTTTACCCAGAAACATTGTGGACATTGTGCACATGCTCAAATATAATGTTATGGGTCTCCAGGGGACAAGGATCCCCTAAAATTCCTGGGTGCCAGGTCCTCCCCATAATTTATGGCATTAAGTAAATGTGGGGTTTGATCAATGGATTTAGAAAGGCCTAAAAAATTAACATAAATCAAGCCGGCTTCCTCAGGAGATTGGCTGAGAGAGGTGCTATCAAAGAACAAAGACAGGTGATGGCGGGGTCATTACTCTGACAAAGGGTGAGCTATTCAGCGTCAGACAAAGGGGAGTGGAGTTCGTCCTCCAGCTATGTGTTAGCAAGTACTGTAAAGGACAATAGCAGAAAATATGCCCCTTTTACAGGAGGCTTGAGTTGTGTTTGGAGCGAAACTTTTTGGGGAAGAGGAAGAGAGGGCCAGAAATTCCATGAAGCACCGGCTGAAAACATGAGCGGACTTTGGTGATCATTTGTAATATGGTGATAGAGAACTTCTCTGTTATGGATCTTCTCAGTTTTGCACTCCCTCAGCTCAGCGCCCTGTGCAGGGGAACTGCATGCAAAGCAATGTCCTTGGTCTGGCGCTGCTGGGAGAGGCTGCACCCAGAGTCTGGGGAGCATGGCTGGCTTCTGCTCTGGAACCAAGCTTGCGTAAGGTATGAAGGGAGCGACAAGAGACATCCTTGGAGTATATTGTTCTGCACTCCCTTGGAGTATATTGTTCTGCACTCAGGTGTACATATTTGTGAATAAACCATATTTCTTAAAGACACAACAGACTCCACCTTGCCTTGCTCCAAAGCAACAAAAACCCTGCTGAAGTGCCAAGACCCTGGGAAACTTGCTCCTGCTTAGCAAAGATTGGGGTGGCCTGTAGCAATGCCAATCCAATTAACATCACTGTTTCTACCTATTCCCAGGACTAGTATTATGTTTCCAAGCACAATGCAAAGTGCTGGTGCTGACCTTTAAAGTCCTAAACGGCCTCAGCCCAGTATACCTGAAGGAGCGTCTCCAGCCGCATCGTTCAACCCGGACACTGAGGTCCAGCTTCGAGAGCCTTCTGGCAGTTCCCTCATTGCGAAGTTACAGGGAACCAGGCAGAGGGCCTTCTCGGTGGTGGCGCTCACCCTGTGGAACACCCTCCCATCAGATATCAAGGAAATAAGCAATCATCTGACTTTTAGAAGACTTCTGAAGGCAGTCCTGTTTAAGGAAGTTTTTAATGTTTGATGTTTTATTGTGTTTTTAATATTCAGTTAGGAGCCACAGGGTATAGGTAAAAGGTAAAGGTACCCCTTACGGGCCAGTCTTGACAGACTCTAGGGTTGTGCGCTCATCTCACTCTATAGGCCGGGAGCCAGCGCTGTCCGCAGACACTTCCGGGTCACGTGGCCAGCGTGACAAGCTGCATCTGCCGAGCCAGCGCAGCACACGGAACGCCGCTTACCTTCCCGCTGGTAAGCGGTCCCTACTTATCTACTTGCACCCGGAGGTGCTTTCGAACTGCTAGGTTGGCAGGCGCTGGGACCGAACGCCGGGAGCGCACCCCGCCGCGGGGATTCGAACCACCGACCATGCGATCGGCAAGTCCTAGGCGCTGAGGTTTTACCCACAGCGCCACCCGCGTCCCTGCCACAGGGTATAAATAATAAATTATTATTATCATTATTATTATTATTACTAGTATTACTCTTTTATGTGTGTCTGTATAAAATGTACCTATGTATTTGTGCATGTGAATGCAGAGGAGCCTCATTTCGCAGTCCCATCAATGTGCATGGCTTGGTATGTGGTGATGTGGGCATAGGGCTTCGTCTGTGGTGGCTTCCTGCTTGTGGAATTTGTTCCCCATGAAGATAAAGCTGTTTCCCTCACTGATGCCTTTTTTTTACCTTGAAACACATCTTCAGGCAACTCTCCATTTACATGTGCTCTATTTGTGCATAACAACACACACACGTGCAGTGCCGGGAACCTGGAAGTGAATCCCAGAAATGGAGGGTTATATCTCCTTTTGCATGAATGGAAGCACTTTCCATGTGGTTTGTGTATGGTTCTTTTCTCTCTGTCAATTAGAAATGATTGCAGCCTAACAAAATATATACTTAAGACAGCAGTTCCAGGCATGCAGGACCGTCTTAAGCATATCTGGCGCTGTGGTGCAAAGCTCCCTCCGGTGCCCCCCCCCCCGTTTCCCAGAGTTTTTTTAGGAAAGATGACCCTGCCGGTGAGGCTGGAGGAGGCAGGCAGCAGCTGGAGGGTGGCTCCTCTGGCGGGGAACAGGTGGAGGCTGGATGTGGTGCGTCCTAGCTCAACTGGCTGCTTCATGCCATGGTGGCCACGGCAGACGGAGGCACCGAGCGCAGTGCTGCTTCGACGCAGCATGGCGGAGGCAGGCAAGGGCGGTGAGCTGATGCCGGGACGCGCCGCGTCCAGCCTCCGCCTCTTCCCTGGCACCCTCCAGAACTTGGTGCCCTGGCGCCCTGCACCACTAGCCTCTATGGGTAAGACGCCCCTGCAGGCACGCTTTTTTAATCCATGGGACTAGTTGATGACTCCTGTGCTGTTTGGACAGGATGGGGCTTGGATGCACTGTTTTGTGATGACTGCAGTCCTACCTAGGTGGGCAGGGCCCAGAAGGTGATTTTGGGGGACACCTGTTTGGCATGGGGTGCTATCAATAATATGCAGGAGACATTCAGGCCTATCTCTCTTTTCTATGTCATTCTAGAGATGCTGTGGAAACCAATGTCTGAGCATGGTGAGGTGCTGTTGGTCAACAGGGAAATCAGTGCAAGGTTACATGTGCAGCAGATGGAGTTGCAAAGTATTCACACTGAATGACATTTGCAGTTTGAATGTGCCCCTGTATTGTATACTCCTGGACTGCTGGGTGTGGGCTGTGGCCAGCACTACTTTTGCCCAGTTTAAGTGAGTGTGCCAACTGTGCTCTTTCTTGCAAAAAAGCAGGCTTCACCACTGTGACTTATAGAGCCATAGAATCACAGAATTCCAGAGTTGGAAGGGACCCCGAGAGTCATCTAGTCCAACCCCCTGCAAGGCAGGAATTCTGCCCACAACTGCCCACTAACCTTCTGGTCAACAGCCAGACACACTGCCTCATTGCGCCTCATGTCGTGATCATATTCAGATTAGATTCATGCAATGTGCTTTAGGTGGGGCTGCCCCTGAAAAGTGTTTGAAACTTCAGTTGGTGCAAAATGATGCAGCCAGAGTGTTGCCTGGGGTTCGCTTTTGGGAACATATTCATCTGTTTTTGTTGAATCTGCACTGGGTTCCAGTGGTAGATTAGTATCCATAAAGTCCTAAGTGGTTTGGATCCAGGATATATATTAAAGATGGCTGAGCTCTGTCCTTTTCTGCATCTGCCCAACCTATTAGCTTCAGAGGCATAACAAACAGAGAAAAGAGTTAAATACTTTTATTTAATTTAAAAATCAGGGATAGAAGTTAATTTAAAATGCACCTTATATGACATGCCCTTCTTCCAAGGAGCTCAGAATGGCCTGCTTGGGGGCTATCCCGTTTTATTTTCAGATAAATCCTATGAAATAGCCTCATTTGACAGATTTTGATTTGTCCTATGTCATCCAAAGAGCATTGTGCCTAACTGAAGATTTGAACTGAGATCTTTTCCATTTCATTGATGTCTATAGCCTCCAACTCAGTGGTATTCCATCCTCTCTCCCCTGGGTTTGTGTGTGTGTGTGTGGCTATGGGTGGTTATTGTGATGAGTTTGTCTTATGACTGGAGGCTTTGCATGGCTGCCTCATCACATGATTTCAGCTGCTATGCAATGAGCTTTGACTTATTTCCACCTCAAGGTCATATTGTTGGAATGTGCTGTCCAGTACAGTAGCTGTTTCCAAAGTTCTAGCCCGAGATGCTATGGATTTTTCTGTTAAATTTATATTCAACTCTTATCCCACCCCAATCCAGTGCGTACCATTGAACAAATGTTGGGCTGAAAGCATATAAACATCCTTTTCCATTCTTCAATCATTCTGGAGCCCAGAATGTTCTCCAAAGTAGTGACTCTTGGAATGGCATACAAAAGATGAACAGGTTAAATCTGTAATGATACACTGGGCAAAGGATTTGGAGCACAACATTCAGACTGGGAATGGTTATGGAAAACGGATTTGAAATTCATGGCATGTTCTACGCTAAAAGAAAATTACATGAAAATGATGTACCGGTGGTATTTGACTCCTAGTAAGCTAGCAAAAATGTATGGAACAAGTACAAATACCTGCTGGAAATGTAAAGAAAAAGAAGTTACCTTTTATCATCTGCGGTGGTCATGCAAAGTTATAAAGACTTTCTGGGAAATGATATATAATGAATTGAAAAAAAATATGTTTAAAATAACTTTTGTAAAATAACCAGAAGACTTTTTATTAGGAATGGTAGGTACCGACATCCCAAAGGAACAGAAATGACACAGATGCTATTAGCCCAGAGATGGAATAAGACAAAGCCCCTACCAGAGAGGAATGGCAAATCAAGCTGAAATGGCAAAACTGATCAGAAAGCTCAGGGACGAATAATAATAATAATAATAATAATAATAATAATAATAATAATAATAATAATAATAATTTATACCCCGCCCTTCCCAGTTCCAAAACTGGGCTCAGGGCGGCTAACAACAAATTTAAAACACTTAATTGTAAAAGTAGCATAAAATACAGTATAAAAACATTAATAACAATAAAATTCAAAATTCAGAAATCAATTTAGGGGAAATAAGTATTAGATAATCCCCAGGGCAAAAACAAAGTAGTGTACAAAAACAAAGTAGTGACTTTAAAAAAAGTAACTCAGAATAGACACACTTTTTGGTCAATATCTAGTGAAACCTTATAAGTAGCAGAGAAAACCTGTTCTTTGGGTGACTTGGAATACTATCACTCATTGTGGCCAGGTGCTTGTAGTTGTTGCCAGCTACTCTGTCTGAGGATTATAGATCCCTAAATTGACTAAAGGCAAAATCAGGTCCCAGAAAGGATGAAAAAAAATGTGTGAAATTAACAACCTCTACTGCAGCTTCTCAGGAAACATAATTTTCTGGAAAGGACAGTGTTGACAATCAACAACATGGAAGACATAAGCACTTGGGTGGATATAGTGGACAACAAATTTAGAAGGTGGGAGCCAGTGTGGTGCAGTGGTTAAGAGCGGTAGATTCATAATCTGTGGAATCAGGTTCACATCTCCGCTCCTCCACATGCAGCTGCTGGGTGACCTTGGGCTAGTCACACTTCTTTGAAGTCTCTTAGCCCCGCTTACCTCACAGAGTGTTTGTTGTCGGGGAGGAAGGGAAAGGAGAACGTTAGCTGCTTTGAGACTCCTTCGGGTAGTGATAAAGCGGGATATCAAATCGAAACTCTTCTTCTTCTTTTAAGGTTTGGTGTAAACCTGTCCTAAAGAAGCTGGTTGCAGCCTGCTTGCTACCTGTGGCATGCCAGGCACTTGACAACTCCTCCATTTGCAATCTTAGGCAGACAGCAAAAACAGGAGGCTTATTGAGTGGCTGGTAGGCTGCATTTGGCTGGTGGGGTTTACATATTTTAGGCCTGGTATACAATAAACACAAATGGAATATGTGGAGGGAGGTCTTTACCTGATTCTCATGACATTTAGATCCAGAAGCTAAGACCATCTACTAATCTTCTCCACTTAAGCCAGCTGCTAAAAGCAAGCAGATATCGAGTCACTAGATCTTGGAGGCTTGATTTTAAGCTGGTACATTCTGGTGCCCCTAAGGTTTGGGGGGCCCTGGGCAAGAAAGTCATTTGGGGCCCCTTAAAGGAATGAAAGCAAGTCAGGCATAAAATTTCACTTGATTCTTTACATGAAACTGCAATGGAAATACAATTGTATCGTAATACATTCATTGTGGTCAATTTTTAATACAACTGGAGTGGAGAATATTATGAGTTTGTGGATGCTAGGCATCTCTAATTTGCTGGGTCTAGTAGCTGTTAGAATTTAATTAAAGCTAGGGTGTTAAAACTAGATGCCAGACACATATGAAATTGTGTACGAGATACTTCTAATTCCCCTAGAATTAGCAAGTGTCCAAAGCTAATTAAGACAAGCTATTCTCCTGTGTGGAGGTGGTAGCATGGTGGATGAGCCATTAATACGACAAAGGATCAAAAGGTGCTTGGTGTGAGATGGCAAATGAGTAGGACCTTTCCCCCCAACAGATAAAGCCAAAACTTGGAGTGGCAGTGTTGGGAGTTATGTGACCAGGAGAAGTGAAGTAGCAGGCAGGGCATGATGTCTGCTGTCTGTTTGGATCCAAGGCTGCACCTATGGGAGAAGCAAGACCCTCTTGGAGTGTTAATGCTGTGAACCCCTCCATCGTAGGCTCAGTTTGTATATATGTATACATATACTATATATCATAAAGCCACCACAGTCTCTTATGTGCCTCGTTCCCAAAATGAAACATGGACCCTGGACAAAGCACCTGGAACCCCTGGAATTTTGCACAGCTCAGAGATTGGGGTGGTGTGCAACACTGGTGTCAGAACTCGGGATTCGTGTTTTCTGGAAGAGGGCCCTTGAGTGAGGTATGCCTGAATCAAAATGGAGGGAGACTGTGTGCAAGAATACATTATCTAACACTACATTGTAAATACACAGATACAAGTCATAAACAAAAAGAAACAAATTGTTATGTCGAGGAAACCCTAAAAATCTAAAAAAATATAAAAGCTTATTATATAATATCATGGTAGGAGGAACATATGGTAGTCAGATCACTGATAAATAATGGTATAATGATTGATCACTTAAAAGTAAATTCTCTAGTACCCTGTTTAATGAAATGAACTATTTTGAGCCTCCTTGGAAGCAAAGTCCTCAATCAATCCACTGTAATTGCAGCCTCTCCCAAGTTTATGTTCAACTGAAATCCTGCTGAGAATGACTGACCATAAAGGAGGCAAGCAGGATTTTGTACAAGACTTGGGGGCTCCCTAAAGTGTGGGGTGCTGGGCAGTTGCCAAACACCCCACCAATCCTCCACTGTTGGTTCCATCCATCTGCTGACATGTTGATCTACTCTGGCTATCAGGAAAGCAGGCAAGTCCTTTTGGGTTTGCACCTGCGTTTCTTCTTCTTCATGGTACTCAAGGCTGCTCTGGAAGCCTCTGTGAATATGTCGATGATGTTCTCATGGAAACGAGCTGAGCACTCAAGGTAGGCAACTGCATGGAGATTCCGGGCCAAAGACTCTCCCTATAAAGGCGTGTGTGGAGGGGGAAAGAGGAGAAGAAGAGAATGTCATAATAAATGATGATGATGATGATGATGATGATGATGATAATAATAATAATAATAATAATAATAATAATAATAATAATTTATACTCCAGCCACTCTGGGTGGCTCCCAACAGAATATTATTATTATTATTATTATTATTATTATTATTATTATTATTATTATTACGATAAAACATCAAACATTAAAAACTTCCTTAAATAGGGCTGCCTTCAGATGTCTTCTAAAAGTCAGATAGTTGCTTTTTTCCTTGACATCTGATGGGAGAGCTTTCCACGGAGCAGGTGTCACTACCCAGAAGGCCCTCTGCCTGGTTCCCTGTAGCTTCACTTCTCGCAGTGAAGGAACTGCCAGAAGGCCCTCAGAGCTGGACCTCAGTGTCTGGGCTGAACAATGCGGGTGGAGATGCTCCTTCAGGTATACTGGGTGGAGGCCATTTAGGGCTTTAAAGGTCAGCGCCAACATTTTGAACTGTACGTCATAGATCTTGTTAGCGAAAGGGAGGAGAGCGAAGACCCTACCAAAAGGAAAATAAGGGGTTGTCCATGACATTTTACTTCCTGAAACAGAAAATCCACACTGAATCCCAGAGTAAGAAATTTTCTGCCCTTTCGTGGCAAGACAAAAGCTGGTGCCTGGATTTGACCATCTCAGTGGTGGGGCTGCTCTTGCTCAATAAACTTCTATTAGGAAGAAATTCCTTTGCACTGCAAACAAACACATACTTTTCAACTAATATTTGATTGCCACTCCCCATTACCAGCACCTGGCAAGGATGGGGCTCTGGCAAGAATGACCATATGGGCAGAAGTAAAAACAACAACATGTCTGCTGTGTCCCAGAGACATGTCTGTGGGATTCATATTGTTTAGTGTGGAAGTCCATTGGTGCTGACTCTTGCCCGTGTGAGGCTGGTGCAGAGGAGCTATCTGCTGATTGTATTACCTTCTGATATGTGATGGGCTCCAGATGGTCCTGATGCAACCTCCTTAGCAGAACCTTGTCCTTTCTTAGGTCTGTCTTGCATCCAACAAGCAGGAGTGGAATCCCTCTGCAGAAATGGTTCACTTCAGGGTACCACTAAAAGGGGACACACACACACACAGAGAGAGAGAGAGAGAGAGAGAGAGAGAGAGAGAGAGAGAGAGAGAGACAGAGAGACAGTAAGTAACATGGTGGTGAGGGGCTGGATCCTGATATATAAATGAGCAGAGAAATTAATAGAGGTTTTTCTGAAGAACCACAACTTAAAATGTTTAGTTTGTTCACTATATTAATGAAAATGAATTGTTTCCTTAAATAAGGCACCCATATCTGCTAAATGATGCCTTTCCTATTTACTACTTCCCCGCTTTCAATGCTTCAGGAATGCTGTAGTGTGTGTGCATGCCAACTTGGCATACCAATTTGATTATACCACACACACACAGGAAATTTGTGTGCTTAATCGATGCTAGGGTACAACTGGACGCCATTTTGAATCAAGATGGTGGACTGGAGCTTTCAAGACGACACTGATTTTTTTGGTATCTTAAAATTCCTGAGCAATGTTGGGTGCAAATCTGCAGATTATATCTACATATCACATTATTCTTATATCACCTATTCCATAGACTCCAGAGGCAGCTGTTCTTACTGAGTTCATAGATAGCCTTGGCTTAGTTATTGCATGGCCTTTTTACCTTTGTGAGGATGTTGTTGAAGCTGGCAGGGCTGGTGACATCATAGCACATGATAACTGCATGAGCCCCATTATAGGAGAGGGGGCGGAGCCTGTCGTAATCGTCCTGCCCTAGGTGGAGTGGAGACAAAGTTGTACGCATTGCTTTCACCTCTATAGCGCAATATGCAAATGCTCCTTGCCGAGGACAAATGCTTTTAATAAATATCCCCCTTCCATGTTGCATTTCACTGTCCAAAATATTAACAACTATGTTGGTGTAATTTGGGAAAAAAATATGGGTGAAATGGCACTAAATGCTTGGGCCGTGTTCTGAACTGCACATTCTCTGTGACTGGGTTCTGCTTAGAGAAGGAGCCAGGTGGTTAGAAACAGTCCAAGGATAAATGCCTAAAGCACAACTCACCCACCGTCCCTTTCTCTAAGGATTGTGTGAATGTGCAGTGGGGTGGTGTTGGTGGTATAAAGCCAAGACTGCTTTTGCTAGCAGTTTGAGGTGTTCACTGCTCAGTGCAAAGCATCAATGTTGTGAAACTGAAGGTTACATGCTATAGCATGGTGAGCTAGCATGGCAAAGTGCTAGTGGATCTCTCTGTCAATTTGTATCTTTGAAATGTTTATTTCTAAGACCAGAATAATTGTATTTTATAGTAGATTAGTTCATGATGTACCAGCATCAGTTAACGTAGCTAGCATGTTTATGCTTGTCTTGTGCCATGAGACAATAAACGTTTTATACAGTGGTACCTCGGGTTACATACGCTTCAGGTTACATACGCTTCAGGTTACAGACTCCGCTAACCCAGAAATAGTGCTTCAGGTTAAGAACTTTGCTTCAGGTTGAGAACAGAAATCGTGCTCTGGCGGCGCGGCGGCAGCAGGAGGCCCCATTAGCTAAAGTGGTGCTTCAGGTTAAGAACAGTTTCAGCTTAAGTACAGACCTCTGGAACGAATTAAGTACTTAACCTGAGGTACCACTGTACTTTGAACTGAACTGAGTGAGAAAGGAGTTGTCTTAACCGGGAACTCTGGACATGGCGGTCTACTGGAAAGCAGGAAGACTCTGCATGTTGTGCTGGAAGAATCTGCTGGAGCTGCGCATACTCTGCAGATCACACTAGTCAAAGTGTGGTGTTGTATCAACAACAGATGGTTGGACTGAGTCTAACAGTTTATGGGCCAACTGGCTTCTACAAGTCCATCAGGCTAGACCTTTTTTAATCAGAGGATTTCAATTCAGCCTTTCTACTGCAAGATTGCATGGTTAGCATGGAGACAGGTTCCTACTGAAAACGAAATTTTAAATGGAATGTTTGAGCCATTAACATCTGATTAATTTATACTTCAGCAAGCCAAAAATGCCACCACTTGCATTTCCTTAGGGGAATATTGCTGCATTGCATTCTAACTTGTTAATCTTATCATCCTTATCACTTAAAAGATACCTTCATAATAAGAACATGTGCCTGAGGGCAGGGAGTGGAGTGAGGGAGGCTTTCCCTTTTGTCTTCCCTCAGAAACCTGTCTCAGATAATCCACTTAAGCACTATCAGGACCCTGCTTGGCAACTCTGGAAATTCAGAAATTTTAAAATACGACTTCTAACAGAACAGATTTCCAGTATTTACAGGAAAGTTCTCTTCCTCATATTGGGGCTGTGTACGCACTATACTTTTAAAGCACAGCCGAAGCACATTATTTCTTTCAAAAAGTTTCAGCCGCTGTAGTTTACCCCTCACAGAACTACAATTTCCAGCAGCTCTAAACCAACTACAATACCTAGAATTCTTTGCGGGGGGGGGTGTGCTTTCAATTAACAGGAGAGGTATTGTGTGTGCAAATTTGGTTGGGCTGCCACCTACTGGAAGGAAACATTTTAGTCACAAACCAGGATCCAGTCATATACAGTACAGTACCGGCACATTCAGGTTGTGCAGTTACAGCTGATTAGGAGCTCTTGCTCAAGAAACCAACTTCCCCAAAAGATTGACATTTTTGCGAGAAGAAAGTGATCAGAAAATGCACTGGAAAGTGGGGGTGGGTGGGGTGGTGACACCTGCTTTGATGCAATATCATTTAACCTCCCTACAAAGGAATCAGAACTGGTTGGCATCCATCTACCTCGGGAGACAATGGAGGGTTGAAGGCTCCTTAAATAGCCAAGGTCATCTAACCTCCCTGCAACAAATCAAGAAAATGCTCAGTAAGGTTTCCAGGAAGTTGTACCATGAAAATATGGACTTTTGGAGGTAAGTAATTAAATAAATAAATAAATAAATAAATAAATAAGCCCTCCAAATATTAAGATATGTTTTATTTACATGTTTAAGTTCAACTTCTGTTCTGTTTTCTACTCTACATTAAAAGAGAATTTCTTTTGAAGAAATATTCCACATACTGTATTCTTTAACCAGAGTTTTCATCCTTATTTTCCCAATGCAGTTTCCACCTAAGTGAGTAATACTTACTACCTGTGTGACATTTTGGGGAAGGGGGTTCCACCCAAGCATTTTAACAATCTATTGATACTGCCTCTTTGAACAAAAATCTCTGTCAGGGAGGTTGTAGCATCTATAACACCTCACTCAAGTTTAATTTAGGTTTAGTTTGTTTGATGTATGTATCGCTTCACACAACCAAAAGGAGTCTCATCAGCAACACAGAAAATGTAGCGTATGATCATTTAAAAGAATGCAAATACACTGAAAGCCTGAAAGCGGGGATTTTCTGGCTGCTATGACTGGCGCTCCTATTAAAGCCCTGGCCAATCACTGGAACATCCAAATGGCTTGGGCGGTTGACACAAGTCAACACAACACAACACACACAAGTCAAGGTGCTCGCTTGGCATCTTGGTATGCTCCTAAGTCAGGGTCAGGGCTTCTGCCCTAAGCCCTGCCCCCCCCCCCCCGGCTAGCCCATGGTAAGAAATGTACTATTGCAAAAGGGAAAGCACATTTTGATATAATTGTATAGTTGACATAGTGAAATCAATTGTCCTTCTGAAAGTGCAACCCTACTTTCCAACCGACAGATCTCAGTGGCCACAATGAATATGCAGAAATCTGTGTCACACCCAGCTTTCTTCTGGTTGATGCTGCCTCTACGACTTGACAGCACACCCATTCTCACCATAATATGACCTGATAATATGTCACCTTCCAATGTGATTGTCCATAACCCTCCCCTTCAACTACCCTGACGCACACACCTGCTGTATCCCAGAGACTGATATTCACTTGCTTGTCGTTGATGTGGAAGGGGGCTGAATATTTCTCAAATACTGTTGGGATGTAAACCTAGAAGAAGAGGAAGGTGAGAAAGAGATGTTTTTGCCTTGTCTGTGAGAAAGGACCGTTTTGTATTCTATCTCCATTCAACATTTTTTCTTCAAGATACTATCGTGCATCCCTTTCCTCAACATTTCGCTCAAATGAGCCTTCGCTCAATGTCAGGAGCAGATGGCCTGGTGGGGCACTGCCACTCACCTGACCTCTGGCCAGCCACATTGTTGCTGCTCACTGGGAGGTGCAGGGGTGAGGTTGGTGCAGTGCAAATGCGCTGGCAGGAGCATGAGATTGTCTCTGCTTCTGTGTTTGCACTACACTGGCCTCACTCCTCCCTTTCTACTTCCCAGTAAGCAGCATGAAAAGTCTGGTGGTCAGGTGAGCACAGCCAGCCCACCCCACCATCTGCAACCGATCCATGTACTGTGTTTGCTGCCAGGTGGGCTTACCTTTTGAGAACACCAGAGGTGACTGCTCCATTAGGAAGAATGTGGCAGTGACCCATCACCCTCAGTCTGCTCTCAGTCAGTTCCCACCTGTTTCCCACCTGTGCTTACAAACAGCCATCGGTGGGGACCTGGTTATCAGGTTCCTCCTCCTTAGCCTCAGGGTTGCTCAGGTGCAACACAGCAAAGAGGAGGACGGGTGCAGAACTAGAATCAGTCGGGTCTCCCTGTCCTTGATTCTGGCTCCTGCCTCCCGCTCAACCACCCCTAGTGGGCACCACTGGAGAATGCACACCAGACAAATTCTTCTTTTGTATAGCAACAGTATTGGCAACTAAATAAATGGGGTTTTTTTGTGAAAGGAAGTTTGGTGACACTGACCAGTAGTACTCTTAGTCACAGCTTAAGTTTTCCCTGCTGAACTTGTTCCAGAGAAGTACCAAGGGTCCCATTACCCATGACTCCAAGGAGGTGGTGAGAGAAGCTTGTTTGCCTTGTTTTTGTTGGTAGAATTTACCATGTTAGATCAGGGTTGGGGAAACTCAGGCCTGAGACCAAAGGTGACACCCCCAGCCTCTCTATCTGCCCCTTAGGACACTCCCCAGGCCATACATAAATGTATAAAACTAATAAATTTAATTAATTAAACACACCCTTTCCCCAGACCCCACCCTGTCACCAGTCCCACTTTGCTTGGGTAGTTTTGCCAGACTGGAATATGTCCTTAAGCCCTGATGATGCCTTTTCCTTGCCTGGGTGGTTGACTGAGAGGGATGGGTGAGTGTAGCCTCCTGCACAAAGCTAGTATTTACATTAATTGCTCCACCCACAATTGCCTCTGGCCCTGCCCATTTCTGTCATGTGGTGTCATGGACCGGTTGGACGCAGAGGAGTGGTGGGAGGCTCCAGCTGGGGAACCCCCAAGGGAATTCCCAAAGGACGAAGGTTCAGAGCCAGGGAATTGGTGCTGGGATCATGATTAGTAGTCAGAGGAAGAAGAGGGAGCAGACTGGAAGGAGGAGGTGCCAGAAGTTGAAGTGGAAACAGGCTTTAGTGAGCAGGAAGAAGCTGTGGCAGAGAGCAGTCTAAAGGCAGAAGCGGAGGCAGGAGAGGAGGGGAGGCAAGAGGCTGAGTGGAGGCAGGCTGCTGAAGAAGCCACGGGGTCTCCCTCTCCTATTGCGACAATCTCCCCTCCACCCCGGACTTCCAGAACCCACAGAGGGATGAAGAGGGTGGAGCAATGAGAGACAAGAGAAACGAGCTTCAGATAGCTTGGGAATGAACCTGGGGAGGAGGAGCCTTAAAGAGCGATGGGAAGGCAGGGACCTTTAGTCCTCACAACTGCCTCATCAGGGCAAGACCTGGTGGGAAGGGTAGCTGTGCTCACTAGGGCTGAGCCATTTTTGTTTCTTTGAATAAAGGCTTCACAGACATCTTGTGAGTTATTGCTGACCTGACCCTGATACCCACTCTTACATGTGGCCCCTGGAAGGTTACCTAGAATGGTAAAGGGATGCGGGTGGTGCTGTAGCCTAAACCACTGAGCCTCTTGGGCTTGCGGTTCGAATCCCTGTGATGGGGTGAGCTCCGGTTGCTCTGTCCTGGCTCCTGCCAACCTGGCAGTTTGAAAGCACACCAGTGCAAGTAGATAAATAGGTACTACTATGGAGGGAAGGTAAATGGTGTTTCCATGTGCTCTGGTTTCTGTCCGTGTCCCGTTCCACCAGAAGCGGTTTAGTCATGCTGGCCACATGACCTGGAAAGCTGTCTGTGGACCAATGCTGGCTCCCTTGACCTGAAAGTGAGATGAGCGCTGCAACTCCATAGTCACCTTTGACTGGACTTAACCGTCCAGGGGTCCTTTACCTTACCTAGAATGGAATGTAACCCTTGAGTTGAAAAAGGTTTCCCCACCACCCCTATCTTAGAGGTTCCCAGAACGATAACCTCAGGGCAGTAAAAAGAGCAACAACCCAAACCCACTTTGAAAGTTGGACAGTTTTCCTTGGACAGGATATAGTATGGCAAATAACAAGCATATTATTGGTGGTAGCAATCCTGTGGATAGACAGGGCTTACCTTGGGGAAGTCTCCTTTTGCAAAGACCATGAGCAGCGATGTCTTTCCGCAGCCTCCATCTCCTACGACAACAACTTTGATCTCAGGGATTCCTGGAGTCTCCCGGTTGGCACCTAACTGGTCTGGAGTCTCTAAGCCTCTTTGCATCTCTACCAGCCCCCAGGGCCCTACAAAGGGGTATCTTTTGCAACGATCCAAGGAAACGGCAGATGAGATAACTTCTTTTCTCCAACAAGTTGTATAACAGGGCTCTTCCACGCCGAGATCTGCAGCTTGACTCTTTTCTTTGCTGTAGATTTAAAAATCAAGGCTCACAGCACAAGGTCAGTGGGAGAGAGTGGCCAAGGGTGAATGTGGAACAGCAGGTGTGGCTGGAATGTGAAAGGATTGGTTGGCAGAGGGTGGAGATTGTAAACAGGGACACTTTCCCAGAAGCATCCACCCTCAGGGTGATGACGAATAGAATGGAAGATAGGGAAATTCACATATCGGCAAAGTGCTTTTCAAACAGTTCACCAAGCAAGGAAGATGGGGGCATCACCCATGTATCGATTAAACACTGTTAAATCCTGTTCATGCCCATATCTTGCATACATTCAGGACTGCACATGTGCACAGGTGTAGCACACAATGGTATACTCAACAAAATCCACAGAGGAACAGAAGTGATATAGATAAAAGCATGCACTTTGTGTAGTTGTGTACCATCACATTTGATCCTTGTTCTGATGCCGGTGTAAAAATTCATGCATACTCTGTTATGGACACACAAACACAGCGAACAGTACATGTGCAAATTTATATACAGACACATGTGCCACCTGCACAGAGTTAATTGAATATTCAAACTTAAATCTTCACCAGCGCTTTGATGCCACATAAGTCTTTTTATCTGCTATAAATTTGAGGGAGCATCTGGTTGCTTTCTATTTCCCTAGGAGGGAACTTACTTTGGCAGGCTGGGCAGCAGGCGAGACCTATGAAGGAGTCTATGGGAATGGTGGTGTGCCCATTTCCAAAGAGCTCATTCCTCTGTATGATGAAGACAGTGGCCAGATAAGATTGGCTTCTGGTTTATACCTGCTCAGCCCTTGCTGAGTTGAATATGAATGAACTGCTTTGTTCAAATTAATGGGCCATTAACCACTCACCTTCCCTGCTCCTTGTTGCTCTCAAGCAGTGTTTTATTTCTCTCTATGCACAGAGGCTCTGATCCTCCAACCTCTTCCCTTGAAGAAATGGAATAAAATACTGCTCTGTTTAAAAGTCACAGCCAAAGGGTGATCACCAACTAAGTCATATTCAGAGTAGACCCACTGAAATCAATGCACGTCAGTTCCTTGAGCCTGTTGATTTTAGTGGCACTCTTCTGACTGGGAGTAGCACAGAATATCACCAGGGTTTCAGAGGGAAGGAGGACTTCAAAAGAAAAGGCCATTAGTCAGATTGCACCCTACTTTCCGTCCATAAGAAGCTTTACAAAGGTAAAGCTTTGTAAATTGACACCTGTCTATGAACACAATTACTTATTCACCGATGAAATAAGGGTTGCTGAATGTGGGCTTCTATAGCAGGGGTCAGCAAACTTACTGCGCCTCAGGCCGGTGTCTCCAGCACTGATCATGCTGCGGGCTGGAGGGTGGGGGAGCGCGTGCCCATACGTGTGCACACACGCTATTTCCGGTGCACTTCCGGGTTGGAGGCGCACCGGAAATAATGCTTGCACATGCACAAATAATGCTTGTGCATGCACACAAGCTATTTCTGGTGCTCCTCCGACCCAGAAGTGGGCAGCCATGCAGCGCAGTGCCGGTAATAGCAGGCGGCGGCAGCGGGCGGCGGGGGTCACTGCGGGCCAGATAAACGAGTCCCTCGGGCCTTATCCGGCCCACGGACCTTAGTTTGGGGACCCCTGTTCTATAGCTTTATAGGCGCATGGAAATAGTTGTGTCTGGTGAAATTTTGCCTTTGCTGCAAATTCTTCAAATCATAGGTGTTCTTTGAAGACTAGAACAACAAGAGAGACATTTTTACTGACCCTTGAACACCAGCTTAAGTGCACAGAAATGCAGCTGAGGAAACTCCCTCCATTCATATCCATGGCAGATATAACTTCACTTGCTATGTTGCTGTGTGTCAGACTGTTAAGTGTGCACGCAAGGGGGGGGGGGAAGGAATTAAAGTAACAGCATGGTACTCCTAAGGGGTGGGCAAAATAGGCTCATGACCACAGCACATCCACTTGATATACATTTGAACCCCCTCCCCTTTGATTAGGTTCTCCACACCTTTTCCAGCATAGCCAATGGTCAGGGATGGATGGTCTGCCCAGAAACCATCTTTCTTATGCAGTTATGTATTCCCTGGGAGGACAGATTATTCAGAATCAAGAAGGGTTGAGATAGCAGGAGATCCTGCAGATGGAGCTTCTCTTGCCTTGATCCTCCACCAGTTTTTTTGTCCACCCTCCTCCCTTGCCTTAAGTGGGACAGAATAGGAATGCAGCTCGTAGGAGAGGAATATGATCGAGGGGAACAATGGTGAACCTGGACAATCTTGCAGCCTCTAGCCTTTGAAACAGCAACACAATATCTCCTGGTTGCAACTTGCCAAACATAAAATCGATTCATACCAACAGTTCCTTTATAGTCATCCAAAACAATCAGGACAACCAAAGTCCAAGGTAGAATGTGCAGTGACTCACACTAGCTCAGTGTAACTTATCCAAGTGTAACTTACACTAGCTCAGTGTAACTTATACCAAGACTATGAGTCCTGCCCACTCACCACATATTGAACGGCAAGACCAATATTTCCTCTCTACTCATCAGCTTCAGAATGGGGAGAATACTAAGCTGCTCTTCAGAGTGGCAAATGAAACCTTCAGTTGAATGGCTGTGCACTCTGGAGACATTGAGGCAACACAGTCCTAAAAAGTTTTACTCATAGATCCCAACCGAGCTGAAGATCCTTAAGAGATTCTTTCTCTGGGATGTTGCTGCCATCATGTGGTCATAAAATTCCTTGTGCTTTTTGTTATCTTTTTTGTTATCTAAAGCCCATAATTTAAACCATCTGATGTTGAAAGGGCTAGTCATTTTTTGTTTCTGTATCTTTCAAATATTCATATTTTATATGTAATAAAATACTTAAAATTTAGCAAAATAATGTTACTACCCTCCCTCTCCCAATACCTAATAATTCTTTTTAGGGACTGTGAACATAACAACTCAAATTTGTTTTGTATGTATGTTTAATTTTAATTCAGTTGTATTTTCTTCCTTTTTTCTTATATGTTATTGAAGTGTATGTGCTTTCTAAAATAAAATAAAATAAAATAATAAAATAAAATAGCCCTTAACAGCTTGGGACCAGTTTACTTCAGAGTGAGTTTCCTTCTTTTGGCTAATATGGACTTAAAGGGAGGTTTAGACCACATTCTAGTTCATTGGGTGGGGTTGATTTCATAGCTTATGTCATGCTCCCATTGTTCTTTGATTGCGTCATGGGGAGTTGTGGGATTTTGGAGCAGTATTTTGTATATTGTGGATACCATCCCTTTGCCGTGTTCCTCTGCTGTCAGGAGAAGTTTTTCGAAGGTGGTCAAGGGCCTAGTGGCTGCTGATTTTACTGCTGGATTGTTTAAGAAGGCGTGTAGTTGATGGTGTGTTAGCCAAGATATTTGGGTGTCCCTAATTTGTCTTGTATTTCTTGTGTTGGTGTGGGTTTGTTGTTTTTGTAGAAGTCTTTTAGACAGTAGTTTCCCGGTACCTTCCTACCTCTCTCTCTTGGTGTCAGCAAGCTGGTGCTTGGCTGTGTGTGGACGACTCCTTTTTGCTTTCTGTTTTCTGTTTGGTTCCAGAGGCCTCGGAGCTCTGCTGGGCTGTCAGTGGGGTGCTCTCGGTCCCAGCGCACTCAAGGCCACTGGGAGGGGGAGCTAGGGGCTCCCCACAGCCTCCCTGGTTGTTGCGTTGGGCACCCCTGGTTCTCCCCCCAATTGCGGTGGTAGCAGTGTTGGCAGTGTGGGGACCAGCCAGCCAATGCTGTTGGTGCAGGTCATTCTCAGGAGCTGTGTGTAGCCGTGGCGTTGGCCATCTTGTCTCGCCGGAAGTCCCCATTGTCTCGTTCTTCAGGCTGCGTTTTCTACAGATCTGTTACATCAAGTAAGCCACTTTGAAGAGTTCTGCTCATAAAAGTTGTTCATACATATTTTAGATAAACAAAATAAAAGCTCTGCAGCAATAACTACGATCACATTTAAAGTGCTTCAACTGCTGTACCTGACGAACACAGATTTTCCCCTGGAAACTGTATAAAACAGAGCCACATGATGGCAGCAAAGGCTTGAGCATGACTGATATCACCAGAGCTCTAGGTATACTATGGGGTATCACAGTCCCTTTTCCTCTGTAGGGAGCTTTCCAGATGTTGCTTTCAAATACCCAGCTGGCAGTCATCAGTTGTAGGGGATCCAGACATCTCTCCTGAAGGCAACACTTCTGCTGCAGAGGTATCCCATTTTCTCAGCAGTGAAATTGCAATATTTTCAGGACTATGAGCACTCTGCCATTATTATTTATTATTTACTGAATTTATATGCCACCCTATACCCGGAGGTCTCAGGGCGGTTCACAGAATAAAATCAAAATATAAAACCACAAAATACATAATTAAAATAAAAACAACAACCCAATAATACACACCCCAAACCACATTTTAAAAGGGCATAGGATCCTCACAACATTTAAAGTAAGACAAGTAACAAACCTGGACAGGAGCCACTCGTTGGAAAGACCATGATCTCTGAAATGTTCGCAGCAATATTTATTGGCAACCAAATTGGTCAGGTGCCTTTCTGATACAAAGACAAAAATAGCTTTGAAATAAGAGTGGGAAGGGAAATGCCATAATCCCATGCCCTTGCACAACAAAAGCTGAACACTGTTACCTGCAGAAACTATGCAAATTAAAATACTTTAAAATACTCCCAGGAAGTAATAATGAAGGTATTCCAGGAAGTAGTTTATTGGCAGACAGATACATAGATGGACAGATAGAGAATCTCTGCAGTGACCTCAGTGGCTTTTGGTCCCATTTATTACCAGATGCTTCTGGACAATCTATGTGGGCAAGAGTGGCAGGCAGTGAAATTTTTCATAGGGGAACAGTTAGGGCCAGAGGCGCCAGCTTGCGATGGCCTTTGGGAAGGAGGCCAACATCATGTGCATGATCATTGTGCCTCCCTCCCGAAGCCAGGCACAAGCTTCCAGGGCTCTGACAGGATGCTGTAGCCCTTCTGCCTCCTTCCCAAAGCCAGACTTGTAGGTGCCTCCTCACACTGCCCCACAGGGGCCTGGGAAGCACCAGAGGCACCATTTGCCTGAGGAGCTTGTAGCCAGGACTGCTGCAACAAACAGCTGTGCAAGCCTTTGGGAGGCAGAGATGCAAGGAGGGAAGGAAAGAGGGACAGAGGCCAGTGTTGCCCACAGCACGCCAGACCATTGTTCAAGGCACCCCACTGGTTTAGGGGATTAGCCTAGTCCTCCTAGTCCACTGGTGGGCAGGTTTTCACTGGTGCTACTCCTATTTTACAGAGCTGTCTTACGAGATTTCTCCTTTCTTTCTGTCAGAGTGTTCCAACTTGTAACCTCCCTTTCTTGCTTGACGTGAAACTGCTTGGAGAGGGAATGCGGGGGTTGGTGTGTGGTGTTGTTTTTATTCTGACAACACCCAGTTCCAATTTTCATTTTCTTCATAAGTAACCCCAGATGAATCAACAAGCCCACACCTCCCCTGTTTCTTTCCAGACACAGATTTTTCAAACGGTCTCAGTCCCGAAACCAGGCAGGAAATCTGTTTGGAATAGGTCCAGAAAGCCTAATTCAGAAATGTCTAGAAGTAACCAGTCACTGCTCACTGTTAAGTTATGGGTTAATCTGTCAGTCTTCGTTTCTCTCAATTTCTCATTTTTCCTATTCAGTTTTCCACATTCTGACATCAGTTTGCAATTTTTTAAAAAAAAAAATCCTCATGAATATTCATTTGCATTTTAGTGCAAACTAAATATACACATTTGCATGGGGGTTGGGATCCCACTGCAGATATATAATGGCAGAGGCACAAGAAACTAATGCTGGTTAAAATCATTCTGATCTGCACTGACGGATGAAGGCGGGGCAGGGGGAGTGGTCCACCCAAGCTGCCATCCTGGGGGGGATGACATCGCAGCCGCCACCCCGCCCCTGCCCCCTGGACATTTGGTGCTTGACGTGCACCCCCGGGATGCTTGCCACTTGCCACGCATGCCCCGGCACTGCTGATCTGCTCTTTATTTAACAACATTTATATACTGCTTGAATGTAACAAAACGTATAAGCAGTTTGCATGAAATACCAAAATTACAAATAAAACAATTAAAAAGCAGTAACTAACAAAGGCTGCCATCCTGTACTCACTTACATGTAAATAACCCGCATTAGACTCAATGTGTCTTAATTCTGAATAGACAGGTATAGACTCACACTGTAACTAACTCTTATTTTAAGAGCCAAATTACACAGTGCAATCAGTACACTTTTAATAAGGTGTGTGTAATTGGCCACTTCCAGCAACAATGTGGCTCAAAACTAGAATGTCTCCAGATCAGGGCCCCATGTTGGTCTCATGCTGAACCCCCTAATCGCTCCCCAAAGAGACATTTATTGTGACAAGCATTTTCAGGGGCAAATAGTAGGAACTTAGGCAAGGATTTTCAGTAGGAAACTGGTCCAGCTCCCTTAGATCAGGAGTGCATTCTGAGTGGGAGTTCTGCAGATCCCTTTCCTCTCAAAATACAAGTGTCTGGTTTAAAGTTTGCTAGAAGTGCTTTGGCCCAAAGTACTTTTGCCCAAAGTGCTTCACTCTTCCATGCCAGGTGAATCAACAGCACTTTGCCAGTTGACCTGTAAAAGGCGGGCGCCGCCCCCCCTCCACTCGCGGGGAAACCCGGTTTTGGGGATCCAGAGCGACGTGGGGTGAATGGCGCGGTGCTTTGAATCGACTGCTTCTTTCACGGAGTGAAGCCGCATTGCTGTTGCTGGAGAGCGCTGACTTTTTCCTGTGGACAATTGGATTTCAAACAACTGCCCGTGAGTAGAACGGAAAATTGGACTGTGAAATTTCTTAATTAGGCACCGAAAGCGGGAAGGTCTAAACAGGAAGTCCGCCTTCCGCTTTTTGTAGATAGATTGAAGCAAAGACACGGCAAGCTAGAGTTCAGAAAGTCGTTTGTAAAGGACTAAATTTTCATCATTTAAAACTACTGAACCCCCCTTGGAAGCAGGAGAAGAGGGGGGAATCTGTTTAAACCTGCAGAAGAGAGAGTAAAGAAAGGTAATTTTCCACTGTCTTGAACCTGGGAGCGGGGTGTCAAGACAGACGTTTTGGAGAAGCCCATTGACTATGGACAAACGTCATTGACAGATAGTTAAAAGAACAGAAAAATATTGATTCCATTGTTCCCTTTCGCTTTTAAAAGGAACAAAATATTGACAAAATATCCGAAAAAGGAAAACTTTGTTGCTAAATCTGCCTTTAAAAAAAAAGGAAAAAAAGATGGATACAATAGAAATTGTTTCCCCTAGAGGGAGCTTGTGAAACTGTTATTAAAGTCGAGCTGGGGAGTTTTTGCAGCTGTAAAAGATTAAGATCGTGGGACCAGACTTCGACCTTGAACAAGAATGTGCTCAGAGGCTCTGGTGCTTGCCTTTTGCAAGACAAGTGCTTTATTGGAACAGTTACATGAGAAAATGGATTTAATGACAGTTGTGATAGGAAATTTTGGACAGGCAGTGGGTACCTATATAGAACCCACTCAGGAATTAACTCAGGAATGTGCTTTGACAGATGAGATGAGGGAGGAGGCTGTTGCTGGACCTCGGGTGGCAGAGATGGAAGGAGCTGTGGCCCAGCAGGAACATGAGTCGTTGGATTTGATGAATGAACCTGGAAAAAGTCAGATTTGGAGAGACGGAGATCTGCTTGGTTTGGAGACGGGGGGCTGGATGGACCCCCCTATGCAGAGATGTTTTGATTTTTCAAGTCTGGCTTTAGGCCGGGGGGAGCTCGGAGTTGTGGGGGCCCCTAATTTTGGAGGGGCCTTGAAACATGCTTTTAAATACCACATGGATTTCAGTGTTGACTATGGAAAAGGGGCTGACTTGTCGAGAAGGGACAAAAATATTGTCAAGTTGGAGTCTCCCAGAGTGAAAGGAGCAGAAGACAAAGTAAAGTACAGGTATAAACATGAAGAAGACCTGCGGAAGGGACATGGAAAAGACTTAAGAGCCTCGGATATAAGGTCACCAGGTTGATGGACTAGATGGATGGGATAGAAAGGACTGACAAAACCTGAGACCAGGAGAAGAGACTATGGATGAAGATTGGAAGAAAGTTTTAAAAATTTATTTAGAAAAGTATCGCAAAATTAATGAGCATCAGAAAAATGTTGGAATGAAATTAATTGGCTTTAGCAGAAATGTTAAAAAGAATTATGTAAGAATATGTTATGGTTAAAAGAATTCGGTATAAATAAGATTTAAGTTTTAAGTTTTAAGGTTTTTTATGGTAAGATAAGGTTAAAATAGATCAAGGTAATTTAATGACAGAATATTGTGAAAGATGGAAAGGATTTGCTGAGATAATTAACAACTAGAATACAAAAAAGGGAGGTGTGAGGAGGCCAATGAAATAAGTTAATGAAAGTTAAGGATTTGGGAATATTGGATTTGTTTTTAAATTTGTTGTATATTTTTTGTTTTTTGATTGTGTTGAATTGTGTGTTTTGTTTTTTCTTTTTGATTTTGGTTTGTATTGATTTGTATTGTTTAATTGTTATTTTTATCTATTCTTTTCTTTCTTTTTCTCTCCTTCTTATTTTTTCCTTCTTTTTTCTTTGTAACTTTAAAATTCTCAATAAATATCTTTAAAAAAAAAAGGCGGGCGCCGCCAAGGAACAGAAAGTCATAAAGGTGAGCACTATCCAATAATTTAAAAGATGGGAGGAGAACATAGAGATATTGGAACGGAACATTTTATCTGTGATCTCATTTCAATTTTTCCAGGTGAATGAAGTTGCTTCTTGAGAAAATGACTAGTGTGAGAGTACCCAGAGTCTCCAGATGACACATCAAGGTATAACGTCAAGCCTTGCTCAAGAGGGACTTGTTGAATTGCCATGCCCATCATAGAAAGCATTTGAAAAGTGGATGCCTTTAAGAGTCAGAGCAACAATCCGTGCCGCCTTAATTAAAGAAAATCTTTCTCCAGCACATTCTGCTGGAGGAGGTTATAGCAACTACAACAAATAGATCTGCTCTCAGCCAGCTAGAGGATCTAAAAAACATTTTTTGCTGCCATATTGAGGAAAAACAGAAGAGAGGAACAGGGCTTTTTTTCAGCCAGAGCTCTTCAGAATTTAGTTCTGGCACCACTCAGATGGGCACCATTGGCATTATATGAGAACAAGGGAGACATTCATGGTGAGTTTCAGCACCTCTTTTTCTAGAAAAAAAGCATTGGTTAAACAACATGCTTTCTGAGAGCCAGTGTGGTGTAGTGCTTAAGAGCAGTGGACTCGTAATCTAGTGAACCGGGTTGGCATCCCTGCTCCTCCACATGCAGCTGCTGGGTGACCTTAGGCTAGTCACACTTCTTTGAAGTCTCTCAGCCCCACTTACCTCACAGAGTGTTTGTTGTGGGGGAGGAAGAGAAAAGGAGATTGTTAGCCGCTTTGAGACTCCTTAGGGTAGTGATAAAGCGGGATATCAAATCCAAGCTCTTCTTCTAAAAAAAAAAAAAGACAAGCTTTCTCTGTCCTGGGGATGGGGGAAATTGAGCTTTTAAGTGAGGACCTGTGCCTGGAAAGCACGGGGAAAAAGGTAAGTGTGGATAAGCCCACCATGTGCTAATGCTTTGTTTTTAAGGCTCGTGCAGTGCTTGTTGCAATGAATTTGCCACCAACAAACACAGAGTTTGCATGGATCTACCGTATTTTTCGCTCTATAACACGCACCCGAACATAACACGCACATAGTTTTTAGAGGAGGAAAATCTGTAGGCATGCCACCCGTAGGCATTCCCTCCATAACACGCACAGACATTTCCCCTTACTTTTTAGGAGAAAAAAGTGAGTGTTATGGTGCAAAAAATACGGTATATTCCATGGGTTCATTCTGCTGGGCCAAAAGCCCAGGAGAGTATCATTGCTGCTTTATTCTGACAGGAGTGACAGGAGAGTATCATTGCTGCTTTATTCTGAGATGTGAGAAGTAATTTTGTTCTGGTTGAAGTATTGCTGTGAACCAAGGTGTTTTATTTTTTAAAAAAGCTTGCTTGTATATTTTATTAAGTTATGCATCTAATATTGTATATGGCACTGTGACCTGCTTGGCAACCTTTGGGTAAAAGACGGGTTATAAATACCACAAATCTGTCAATGCATAAATCGCCAATGGGAGTGCAGCCTGAGTTACTTACTGATGCGCTTCTGTCTTCTCTGTTCTTGCAGGTGAAAAGGGGCAGGAGGGAAGAAGAAGAAGAAGAAGAAGAAGAAGAAGAAGAAGAAGAAGAAGAAGACATCTGCCAGCCCCAGCAAAGCCTTTGTGATGGCTAACACAACACAGGCACATTTGCTTATTCACAGCATTCAGACACAAACCTGTGATGTTGGATACGAATGCTCTGTGCACAATTTAACAGATGACATCATCTATTGCCTCAGTCTGTTCATCTGCGTCTTTGGCCTGCTGGGGAATGGGATTGTCCTTTGGTTTCTCTGACTAGACATTAGGAAGAATCCACTCTTCGTTTACATCCTCAGCTTAGCAGCGGCTGACCTTTTCTTTCTCTTTTTGTGCCTGTTTATCACATCTTTCTTTTTTGCGCAGTATTTTGCCACCCACATCCTTCAGTGGTGTGAGCTGATGACCATATTGAACAAGATGGAAGTGTCCTCATTCAGCAGCAGTATGTATTTCCTCACTGCTATCAGTGTAGAGCGGTGTCTCTGTGTGCTGTGCCCATTCTGGTACCACTCCTTCCACCCTGCATGGTTGTCTAGTGCAGTGGCGGCTGTGCTGTGGTCTGCTGACATCCTGCTGTTTGGGCTGGACATTTGTTCTTTAAGTCACAAAACAGTGTGACGAAATGCAACAAAAGATCTCTCTTGTCAACCTCGCCTTCTTCACCCCTATCATGATTCTGTCTAGCCTGACCCTGTTCATAAAGGTTAGGTTTTGTTTTCTGCAGCGTCCGACAGGACACCTCTGTAAAACTATCTTGCTCACAGTTCTTGTGTTTGCTGTTTTCAATGTTCCCCTCAATGTGCACCACATAGCCCCTTATGATGAACTCTCTAGTGTTTTTTACATGCTTGCCTGTATCAATAGCAGCATCAACCCTGCCATTTATTTCCTGGTAGGTTTCTGTAGAAAGAGATGGTTCAGGGAGCCTCTCCAGTTCATCATTCAGAGGTCCCTAAGTGAGGAGAACGAGGCTGAGGAGGAAAGGAATGTCTGCTGCAGTTCTGATAGAGACATAGCAAACAGCCAAGTCGAAACCCCTAAGGCTAGTGTAGCCAGTGTGAAGCCCGTGGGCATAACTGGGCCAGTGATGACCTCCCCAGGTGCTTGTGAAATCTCTGTGCTCTCCTCACAGCTTTAAAAAGTATATACAGTGGTACAGACGCTTCAGATTACAGACATTTCAGGTTACAGACTCCGTTAACTCAGAAATAGTACCTCGGGTTAAGAACTTTACCTCAGGATGAGAACAGAAATCACGCAGCGGTGCAGCGGCAATGGGAGGCCCCATTAGCAAAAGTGATACCTCAGGTTAAGAATGGACCTCCAGAACGAATTAAGTACATAACCAGAGGTACCACTGTTGAGACATGGAAGGAAATGAGAAAGGCGTCACTCTTCACCCTTCCTCTCTCAACTCTGAACTTTTCAGCCCCCATCATTCAGCCTGGACACTGAGCCCCAGCTCCGAGAGCCTTCTGGCAATTCCCTCACTGTGAGAAGTGAGGTTACAGGGAACCAGGCAGAGGGCCTTCTTGGTAGTGGTGTCTGCCCTGTGGAACGTCCTCCCATCAGATGTCAAGGAAATAAACAACAATTTGACTTTTAGAAGACATCTGAAGGCAGCCCTGTTTAGGGAAGTTTTTAATGTTGAATGTTTCATTGTGCTTTTAATATTCTGTTGGGAGCCACCCAGAGTGGCTGGGGAAACCCAGACAGTAATAATAATAATAATAAGCGGTTGCTGAACAGCTTGGTGGGTTTCTGGATGAAACATCGGCTCTGGATCCATTCCAGTCCGGCTTCCGCGCTGGTCATGGGACCGAGACGGCTCTGGTCGCCCTAACAGATGACCTTCGTAGACAGCTGGATCGAGGCGGGTCGGGGCTGCTGATTCTTCTAGATCTATCAGCAGCTTTCGACATGGTCGATCACGAACTTCTGGACCACCGCCTTGCCGACGTGGGGATCCAGGGCACAGTCCTTCAATGGCTGCGCTCGTTTCTCTCTGGTCGGGGACAGAGGGTGGCGCTTGGGGGGGAATTGTCATCGCGCCACTCCTTGGTGTGTGGAGTACCTCAGGGTGCGATACTCTCCCCGATGCTTTTCAACATCTTTATGCGCCCCCTCGCCCAGCTTGTTCGGAGTTTTGGGCTGGGTTGTCATCAGTATGCCGATGACACCCAACTCTATCTGTTGATGGATGGCCATCCTGACTCGGCCCCAGACACACTGACCAGATGTTTGGAAGCTGTGGCTGGATGGTTACGTGGGAGCCGGTTGAAGCTAAATCCTTCGAAGACAGAGGTCCTGTGGCTGGGACGGGGCGATATGGGATTGGGGGGGCAACTCCCATCTCTTGCGGGGGCGCAATTAGTGCCAGCACCGTCCGTTAAGAGTTTGGGTGTAATCTTCGACACCTCCCTTTCCATGGAGGCGCAGATTGCAGCTATAACAAAGGCGGCATTTTTCCATCTCCGCCAAGCTAAGCAGTTGGCTCCTTACCTCTCTCGCCCTGACCTAGCCACTGTGATCCACGCGACGGTCACCTCCAGACTGGATTATTGTAACTCGCTCTACGTGGGGCTGCCCTTGAGACTGACCCAGAAACTCCAGCGGGTGCAGAATGCTGCAGCGAGACTCCTTACGAGGTCTTCGCTGCGAGATCACATTCACCCGGTGCTATACCAGCTGCACTGGCTCCCGGTGGAGTACAGGATCAGGTTTAAGGTGCTGGTTTTAACCTTTAAAGCCCTATATGGCCTAGGACCCTCGTACCTACGGGACCGCCTCTCCTGGTATGCCCCACAGAGAAACCTACGGTCTTCAAATAAAAACATCTTGAAGGTCCCAGGCCTCAGAGAGGTTAGGCTGGCCTCAACTAGAGCCAGGGCTTTTTCGGCTGTGGCTCCGATCTGGTGGAACGCTCTGTCACAAGAGACCAGGGCCTTGCGGGACTTGACATCTTTCCGCAGGGCCTGCAAGACAGAGCTGTTCCACCAGGCCTTTGGCCAGGGCACAGCCTGACTCCCTCCCTCGGCAATCTTCGCAGAGCTCTGGCCCAATGGTTGCCAGTGGCTTGAATTAATTAATTTTTATAATGAACGATTTTAGAATGTTGTTTATGTTGTACTTTTGTACTGTTTTATTGTTGTTAGCCGCCCTGAGCCCGGCTTCGGCTGGGGAGGGCGGGATATAAATAAAATTTATTATTATTATTATTAATAATAATAATAATAATAATAATAATAATAATAATAATAATTATTATTATTATTATTATTATTATTATTCTAGGCTGAGACTGAGGCCATAGCTGCCACTCCTAGCCTTAAAAAGTACATTGAGGTACAGAACACCATCCATCTCTGATTGTTGAGGGTGACAGGTGATGTGGCATGTTCTCACACATCACACAAGCTGTTTCAGAATCAATAAGAGAAATGGTAGAAGGAACAAGCCAAGGGGAATTGATTCTCCTCACCTCAAGATAAAAAATAACTCACTACTGGTCAGGGGCATTGGGACAAACGAGAAGAGGGTTCCCATGAGTTCCTGAAACCAATCCTAGCATGAGAAGGAAACAGTCCCCTGGTGGCACATGACAAACCTTGCAGCTCTTCTTCCAAAATGACTGCACTCAAACATGGTTCTTGGGTAACAACATCTGCACAAAAAAAGCTGCTCAATGAAGATGGTCTTGCCTTCCACCCCTCCCACTACCTCCCTAGAGGTAGTGGGACAAGCAGCAGGGCACCAGTTGCTTTCTTGTGCCATCAAAAGTGATGAAAAGTATCCTTCCTATTCTTCTTGCCAACTTAATGGACACCACCAGAGACTTTTCCATAGCCAGCAGAAGAGGATCAAAGAGGCAGCTATGGCAGGCATGGATGGCAGCAGGAGAATGTGAGGGAGAGAATGAGTTTTGCAGTGATAGCATTTTAAGCCTCATTCCTGGTGCAATCTGCGTTTGGGCCAACCTTCCTGACAGTGCGCAACCCAGAGAGTGGTGTGGGAACTGTAGCTGCGTCTCCCCTTTGGAGTGAGATCTTGTGGGTTTGGATTCTCCCATGAGATCTTGCAAGAAGAGGGATGGGTGAGGCCTTTAAAAGGCCCACTTGTGAGAGTACAGGGCCATTTTGCCCTATGATCTCATAAGGGGCATGAGGAAGGATTGGCCAAGGAATGCCTTAAATTTGATTACAGCCTCTGCCTGACTGGAATCTCTCTCCTGGTCACCCAGTGAGACCCTGGTAGCTTGGCTTGTACCATACCAGGGTTCAGCACAGGATAATTCCCATGGAGGGGGGCTGGGTGTTTCCCCAACCCCGATGGAGTGCTATTCCATCAGCAGGCGGTGACTGGAATGAAGAGATGATCCTTGCTCTATTTCCATGCCAAGCCTGCTTTCCACTGTAGTCAATAAAGATTTGGCCTGAGTTCACCCAACATCTATGTCCTGTGTCAATTATTTCAACAGTCTCGCAGGACCGCAGCTTGCACCTGCCTGGGTATTATTAATACTATTATCAAAATTTGCATAGTGCCCTATACCCACAGGTCTCAGGGCAGTTCACACCATAAAATCACAACATGAAACCACAAAATACATTTTAGTATATGTGCTGTCGAAGTGAGCACTAATCACAAAATACATAATAAAAATAAATACAAGAACAACCCAACAATCAATGCACATACATTTTAATAAAATATACAAGAGATCTTCATTTTATTGAGCTGTCAGAATATGGAATTTAAGAAGACTTGCTCATGTATTAACCCACCCCCCTCAACTCAGAGAAAATGCTTGGAAAACTGGTGATCAATATATTCCTTTGGATTCTAAAAATTCCCCACAATCCGTGTGTGAAATGTCTTGAAAATGGACTTGATCTGAAATGGAACTGTCTATTTTGAAACCTGGTGTGAATTTGAATTTAAAACTAGAATGTGTTCTTGGAAAGTAAGCTGATGATTCATTCATGCCTCCTCTCAATTTAAAAAGAAAAAGAAGAATTTCATCGTGCAGAAACAGGAAGATGTGGTGGATTGGTTTGGTGTCCTTACCTTAACTGGAAGTTGAGTTCATAATTTCTTTTTGTTATGCTAGCGTTAACTGGCATCTTGCTTATTAACAATGTGAAAACAAGGTGGATTTCAAAATATTTTGATAATGTAACTGAATATAACAACCATGTTGATGTGTTAGATTTAGACCAAGTTCTGTATGAGAAGAATCAAAACTATTTGCATCTCACAGAGAGTGAGAAGGACAAAAGCCTGGGTGGAGAGTTGAGAGTTTGCTTCCCAAACCAACGCTGGATACAGAATAAATAAGAATTTGGACACAGCCTAAGTAAAAGAGGGTTAGCACTGCAGCCTTGGCAAGAGTTTGTACCTGAGCCTCCCATTTCTCAGCATTCTTACTGCTGTACCAAACCAACACTGAATGCAATGCAAGACATTACATTTTGAAAATGTGTGTGTGTGTGTGGGGGGGATTGCTGTTAGCATACCCTGCAACATTTCTCCAATAGGGTTGTCCTATTCCATAAGGGTAATTTTACTATTATACCCTACACATCTTCCTGGGTTGCCCCAGCCACTCTGGGCAGCTTCCAGCATATATAAAAACATGATAAAACACCAAACATTAAAAAAATTCCTTATACAGTATTGCCTTCAGATGGGTCAGATAACTTCATACCCTCCAACATTTCTCCAATGAAAGCAGGTACATCCTAAGGAAAAGTGGGGCATTCCCGGATCAAATCAGAAAGCAGGATGGCTTCTCTAAATCAGGGACGTCCCTGGGAAATAGGGACACTTGGAGGGTCTATGTTAGCTGACAAATGTTGGCTAACGCCGCTCCATTTCCATTTTTCTGTTTTGGGGCAAGAAACTGGAGTGGGCACTTATAGCTTCAGGTTGACCTGGTTGTTGTAACTTCAGATTCCTAGTCCTTGACTGAAGAATTTAGGCTTTGCTTATGGTAATGGCTGATTGCTTAGAATCAATAGAGGAAACTATACACCTTTGATCCTTTGGCAAAAGCTGATGCCACAAACAAGGTGGTATTGAAGATAGCTGCAGGACCTGAGAAACCTCACCTCCTGGACTTCCGGGTTGGCGCGATTTGGAAATGGCGGATTCCCTCCGAGCTGCGGAGGGAATCGGCTCAACCGAGGACGGGTCTTTGCTGCGCCGGTGACGCGGGGACCCTTAAAAACCGCAGGCGCGGAAGCCTGCGGACTGAAGACTCGGTGGGTGCCTTAAGCGCCCCCCGATCCACGAAGAGCCTTTTTAAAGGCTGCGGAGAGGATACGGAGGGCGGCGTGGCACTGAGAGTCGATCGCTACCTCGGCGGAGTGAAGCCGCGAGCCATGACCAGAGAGCGCTGACTTCCTTCCTTGAAATTTGGACTGAAAAGAAAGAACCCGTGAGTAAGACGGAATTGGATTTTAAAAATATTACCCTGAATTGGAGACGACCGGGGGGTGTGCTAAAAGGAAGTCCGCACCCCCCCCTTGCAGACGATCTAAGCAACGACAAAGTGCTAAGCTGGAGAGCCTACCCTTGGAGGGGTGAGTTAAAAAGGTCACTAACTTCCAAGATTTAGTTAAAAGAAATTTTGAGCTGGAGAGTGGAGACTGGGAAGCCTTCTTTTTGCTTTAAACAACCCCCCTCCCGGGCCCGGGAGCGTCCTGTCTCTGTGCCTGTGTAAGAGCTGCGGAGTTTGACAGCTGTCAAAGCTGTCAAGCGGGCAGTTTAGAGCGGAAAAATTGCTATTTAAGATCCCTCTGGACTAAGATGAGTTACAATTGAACCAAGATTGCTGGAAACAAAGTAATAAAAATAAGTTAAAGGATTGTTGGAGAAAAGACTAATAAGTAACCAGATTCCCCCTGGGGGGAATTCTGTGAAACTACAATGGATACAATGGCTGTGGATGGAAAGTTACTGGTGGAAATCGAAAGGATGTTTCAATTGGTGGGAACTCTACAAGAGCAGAGCTTAGCTATGAATAAACAACTTATGACCTTGACTTCTGGAACAGGCAGCTCTGCTGTATGTATTGAGGACCTGAATGAGAAAGAATCCACAGCTGAATGGGAACTGATATCTGAAGAGGTGGAAGAGACTAAACAAGAAAAAGAGAAAGTAAAGCTGGGGAGTAATAACCAAAAGCCGACATCTGTGGAATACAAGCAAGGAGATTTTTGGATTACATCTACCACAAGTCTGCGAAAGATGAAGAAGAAGAAGGAGGAGGCCCCGGGAGTTTATGGAACACAGGAACTTAAAACAAAGAAATATGATTGGGGCCTCCATTCTGACTTTGACTTTGAAGATGCAGGATTTGTGGAAATTTTTCAGCAGTGGCTTTCAAATGTCCTTGTGGGAAGAGAATATGGTTTGATGGCGAAAGAACTCTTTCCAGATTTGATGACTGACATAAAGGACTACCAACAAGACCGGCGGAGAGGGACTGAAAGAGACTTGAAAGCCTCGGACGTGAGGAACCCAGGCTAAGAACTGCTATTCTGGATATGTATTGGGAAGGGACAAAAACCGGGGATGGGAGGGAGGGAAGAAGAGAATCTTAAAAACACTCAAGACCTTTAGGTTTAGTTAATATGACTTTTAATTAAGACAAAATGAGAAATCGACGGAAGAGAACTTGAGTCCAACTTAGGAAAAATCTATATTTTGTTTATAAAAAAGGTAATAAGATGGTTAAGAGGAGAAACACCAAATTGCTGACACAATCTTGGGAATTGGGATGCACGAGGGGGGGTGGGGGGAAGTCTGGGAATAGGGTTAGGAAACTAGGATTTTCGGAATTTATACATGTTCTTGTCTTCTGTCTTTTTTGGTGTGTGTTTTGTCTTTATAAAAGTGGAAAAACCAATAAAAATTTAAAAAAAAAAAAGAGAAACCTCACCTCCTTTTCTGGTATTAAAGCCAAATATTTGTTCATTTAGAATCAAAAAATGAATCTCAGCCCTCCTGCCATCTTGTCTATCCTGCTCTCATAGCTACTTAGACCTCCATTATCTCCCCAGTTTCTCTTCCTACTAACTTTTCCAAGGACAGTCCTGGACTTACAGAAGCTGTCCTGGTTTCTGATTTGATCCTGGAATGTCTTGCTTTTCCTTAGGATGTCCCTATTTTTATCAGAGAAATGTTGGCGGGTATGTTAGGTGACCCCCGAGCCAAGGACATAAGTAATACAACTTTTAGAAGGCATCTGAAGGCAGCCCTGTATAGGGAAGCTTTTTAATGTTTATTCTTTTTTTAATAGATGTTGGAAGCCACTTAGAGTGGCTGGTGCAACCCAGTCAGACCTACAAGGTATAAATAATAAGATCATTGTTAATATTATTATTGACACCCCTATTTTCATCAGAGAAATGTTGGATGGTATGGAGTTGACTTACAACTGTTAGGCACATAGAATCTACACCACATGACTTTTTTGTGTGGTCTGGCTTTGGGAAGTACACTGATAGAATAACTTTCCACAAGCACATTCAAGGCTGGGCACCAGGAGTTAAAGAGAGAATCAAAGCCTGCTGCTACAAATACTTTTGAAAAGTGATGCACAAAGTTTAGTCCTTCTTTGGCTGGTGTCCCTCTTGCGCTTCTCGTGGCCCCTGGGATCTTATTATCCAGGCTATCTTGTTAGCATCAGACGTGTTTCACGTCATACTCTGCAAATTGGATAGTTGCATCACTCTGCCCTATCACTCCACCTCCCCAGAGATTCAAAGTGGGTAGATTTGATATAGTGCCACATGAAGGCAAAGGAACATCTCCACGCAACCCCTCCCACCCCCCAAAAGAGGGAAGTTGAGAAACCATTATGCTTTTCCATGACTGCATATAAAAATGTAATCATCGAAGATGCTCAGTCACCCTCCCTTTGGTACAGAATAGCTAATTTATTAAATAGGAAGGAATTCAGTTTAGAAGAGTCCTCCTTACTATGAACTACTCTTTTGAATGAAGAAGAGAATTCTGCATTTCAGGATTATTGTTTATTGTGCCCATTTACCATCCAGTGCCATAAAAGTGAATGGCTCTGAATCAGGCTTCATATCCCCTAGTCTAGATGCTTTTTGCTTTCAACTCACTATGTCAAGATAGTGAGAAACTCCAAAGGCAACCTTGAAAGAACCACACAAGGCTATCAACAGCTGCAAATACAAGTAAGGTATACTGTTGCAGAAGGGATGCGTTCTCTTTTTAAGCTCTCTATATATGTGTATGTGTATGTGTATATGTATATGTGGACAAGTTCCTAAACAAGCCTATTGTACTCAATGATACTTAAAAGTGCTTAACTTTGGCTGTTATTTTAAGACATTCAAAGGGAGAAAAAGGGACTCTGTGTGTGTGCACTCTTTGTTTGGTAATCTGGCTGTTCAGCCCAGTTTCTCTTTCCAACATCTCTTAGATTCCCAAATGCACAACAGATTTATTATTTATTCAGACAGCTCTTAATAATATAAGGGAACATGCTATAAGATTAGCTTTACAGGTCTATACAACAATAACATCAGGAGTGCAGCTATGCCTGACCTTGGGGGTGAAGTCCAGAGAGGTCCCCAAATGACCACCCAGATAGTGGCAGATGATGGCAGCAGTGGCAAGTGGCATCAGTCCCTGCAATAGCATGCTGTGGTCCACCCATTTTTATTTTTTAAAATTACAATCGGGGTGTAGCTGGCTAGGCATGCATATTACAATTTTTATCCAGAATAGTGCTAATTCCCAAGTAAACTGGCTTGTCCACATCAGAGCAAATTGTGGACTTGCACTGGCCTGGCTCCCCATTAATATAGGGGCCCCATATGATGCCCTCCCCATCTCAGTGGTGTCCTGGACATTTCCCTCTTTAAATGTGGGGCTTTAGAATCCTTGGAAAGTATGAATCAGAAAAAGCCAGCCTTTAAAGTGGGGAAGGTCATGAAGAACTCTGGGATGGGGACCACGTTTTGTTCCAGTTTGGAGTAGTTCTATTTGTTTTGCAGCAGTAAGTAAACTTCACTTCATTCCTAATTGCACAATCTCATGATGGTGCTATGATTTAACTGAGTTTTCAAAATGTGAAATGACGTGTGCAGAGTCTTTTTGTTGCTGTTCTCAGATGGGCAAACATTTTATTTTCTCTCTAATATATCAGGAATGTAGAAGCAGCTGCCAAGCATGGAATAACAATAGTGGAGGTAGAGGAAAGAAAAATGTTAATTGTGTGCTTTGAAAGCGAAGTAATAAATGTCACTAGCGAAAGGATCCCCTCCCTTCCATGAAGCCTATTAAGTTCAGTGTCTAAAATTTTCTAGCTGCACCACCGAGTTGCATAAAAGCACAGCAAAAAATCCCAGGTTAAAATCAGCACGTTCTAGGGGCTTGTTCACACTAGAGAAAAATGTCTATTTGTCTGGTTTGTTTCCTCATTAATTTTTGTATGTGCACATGATGCCCTCTTCCTCTCATTTGTTGTCCTGGACCTCCCTACTTTTAAATGCAGAGGTTTTTTAATCTGTGGAAAGCCCCAAATGGCCAGGTAATGTGTTCTGACATTGGGTGGTGGATGCCTTGCTCTGGTTCTGTCCCAGTTCTCTTCTGACAACTCTTCCCCCACCTCCTCCTCAGGCTTGCCCACCCTGGAGCAAAACATGGATCTACACTTGCCTGTCTTCCTATTAATGTAGGGGCATCCACAAGACATCAGTGTTTGTCTCAGAACTTTCCCTCTCTAAACCATTGCCGGATTTACATATAAGCTAGACAAGCTATAGCTTAGGGCCCCACTCTCTTGGGCGCCCCCAAAAAACTTAAAGAAAAAATACCTGGATGTACATTTCCAAAATATAAGATAAAAAACAAATAAAATAAAATCTACAGATAGCAAATGGATTTAGATACCTATTAGGTCCATAAATTACCATGTAGCATATATTCAACACAAAAACAGCGACAATTTGTTGTTGACAAAGGACAGCTGGACATATAAAGGGCCCTATTACCTTCAGTAGCTTAGGGCCTCATCAAACCTAAATCCGGCCCTGCTCTAAACGCAGTGTCTTTCTGTTCTTGGAAAGTCCAAAACATCTAAGACTGCTACCCCCTCCCCCATTTAAAGGGTTGGGGAAAAGTTCCAGGATACCACTGTTTTAATGGCAAGACAAGCAGGTGCAAACCCACATTTTGCTACAGTGTGGACAAGCCCTTTATTTCTTTCCCATTGCCTCTTTATTTCACTTTAATAAATAATACTGTAAACTTAAGGCACCAGGTACATTTGAGGATTTCTGCTCTAACCAGGGCTGTCTTACCCATAGGCACCAGGGGTGCGGGGCACCGGGCACCGGGCTCTCAGGGGCGCCAGGCTGAGAGTCCGGGGCCTGAGAGTTACCGGTAAGTCTGGGGAAGAGCCCGCCTGTCGGTCAGAAGGCCACGGCGGGCTCTTCTGCTGCGGGCAGCTCTGTGCTGTGAATTCGGGGGCGACCAAGCCAGCAAGACGCTGAGGCGGCCGGCCAGCTCTGCCCTTCTGCATGCCTGGGACTGGGCAACCTGGAGGGAGGGCGCTGGGCGGATCTTTGCACCCTGGCGTTGCATATGCTTAACACAGCCCTGGCTCTAACTGTATGATTTACAAATAAACGAAGAGCAGAACTGACTATTACAGATGCATTAGTTAATGGGTAACTTTAAAAAGAGAGAAGAAAAGGGGATTTAAATCAGCTGCTTATTCAGAAAGTGAAAAATAAGCTGAAATACTGTATATACTCGAGTATAAGCATACTTTTCCAGCACATTTTTTATGCTGAAAAAGGCCCCCTTAGCTTATACTCAAGCGAGGATCCTTTTGGGCTGCTCCTTCTTCCTCCTCCTCCTCTGCTGCTGTCTGCGGCGGCAGCGGAGGAACAAGCAGCCCGAAAGCAGCCCTTTCGGGCTGCTTGTTCTTCCTCCGCCACTGCCACCACCACCAGGTTTGTGGTGTGATGAACCGGCTTATACTTGAGTCAGTAAGTTTTCCCAGTTTTTTGTGGTAAAATTAGGTGCCTCGGCTTATATTCGGGTCGGCCTATACTCGAGTATATACGGTACCTTCCTCTTTAAAAACAACAACCCTAGTTAACTAATTTGTGTACAACTGCCATTGAGGGATGTCCATGCTGGTTGGGAGTTGGAATCCAACCGAGGGTGACAGATTCCCCATCCCTTTAATATGGAGTTACATGGCAAGGCTTCCTTCCTGGCATGCTAGCACTTTTTACTTGCATTGATATATATATAGCCAGAGATTGTTATGGATGACTTCACTCTGCTACCTCCACCATCTGATTGTCATAAAACCAGGGGGAATCCTGAAAATGACATGCCAGTTTCTGAGCATCTTCCTTACTTGTTTCTGCAGGTGATCTAGATATGGAACTCAAATCTCCAGCTGAGAACATAAACAATGTGACAGAGTTTATCTTTTTCAGCTTAACCCAAAATGAGGAGCTGGAGAAAATTTGTTTTGTGGTTTTTCTGTTCTTCTATTTAGCCATTGTGCTGGGAAACTCTCTGATCACAGTCACCATCATCTTCAGCTCCCGCTTGAATTCTCCCATGTATTTTTTCCTCAGCTACTTATCTTTTGTAGACATCTGCTACTCCTCTGTCACGGCTCCCAAAATGATTATAGACTTCCTTGTAGAAAAGAAAACCATTTCCTTCATTGGCTGCATAGCGCAGCTCTTTGGGGTCCATTTCTTTGGCTGCACAGAAATCTTCATCCTCACAGTGATGGCGTACGACCGGTACATTGCAATCTGCAAACCTCTCCACTATACCACCATTATGACCAAGCGGGTTTGTGGGCAGATGATAGCAGCCTCATGGGTTGGGGGGCTCATGCATTCATTGGTGCAGACCCTTTCCGTCACTCAGGTCACCTTTTGTGGACCCAATGAAATTGACCACTATTTCTGTGATGTCCACCCTTTATTGAAACTGGCTTGCACAGATACCTACATTATTGGCATCATTGTGGTGGCTAATAGTGGGATGATTGCATTGGGCTGCTTCATCATCCTGGTTATCTCCTACATTGTCATCTTGGTCTCCTTGAGGTCTCGCTCTTCCGAAGGGCGTCAGAAGGCTCTGTCTACCTGCGCTTCCCACATCTTGGTGGTCATTTTATTTTTTGGGCCATGCACCTTTATGTACATACGCCCTTCCAGTGACTTTGCAGAAGACAAGTCGGTGGCTGTGTTTTACACCGTGATCACCCCGATGCTCAACCCATTGATCTATACATTACGAAATGCGGAGATGAAGAATGCCATGAGAAAACTATGGAGCAGGAAAGTGACTTCAAGTGAGAAAGCAAAAATATGAATTTTAGCATCATTTATGTCATTAATTTAGTTAAATAAGGTACATAGAAATCCAGTGGGGCGAAACCACTTGGACCCATGCCCCGAAAGCACAGGGCAAGCGAAAAAACTGCCTGGACCCATGCTTTCTAGGCATGGGACAAGTGGGTGTGTAGATGAGCTTGTAGTAGTAAAAACGCAGCTGGTGCAGATTTTTCAGCTCTGGTGTGTCAGGATTTATGATCTCCCTCTCACACCAAGATTTAGTGGTATTTACACAGTAGTTTCAGTCCAAGCACACAGCTCAATCTTCCTCACTAGATGGGTCAGTTGAGCCCACTGAAGGGTGGGCTCTTCGCCAACAGGATATCCTCCATTGGCTGCCCCTCCTTCTGTTGGCCTGATGCCAAGCCTGGACTCTACTCCTCCTCCTAATACAAGGAGACTCAGGAGCAGCTTGTCCAGTTTGCCCCTCCTCCCCTGAGAACGGGTTTGAGAGCTGTGGCCCCTCTCCCTGCCTTACACTGTCTTGGGAATTTACGACATGCATTCCAGGACAGGCTCATCTCATTCTCCGCATGGGAAGAAAGCAAGTCTCTGTCTCTTTCTGCCTGCCACCCCTCCTTGGTCCTCGGAGCCCTCGCTGTCACTCTGGGTGGGAAGGAATGTTCCTGACATGGTGTAATGTGTGTACAACTATGTGACTCAGTACCTTGGTAGCTGCACTTTGAACTAGTTGCAGCTTCTGAACCAGGCACATGGGTACAGTGGTACCTCGGGTTACAGACACTTCAGGTTACAGATTTCACTAACTCAGAAATAGTACCTCGGGTTAAGAACTTTGCTTCAGGATGAGAACAGAAATCGCACGGCAGTGGCGTGGTGACAGCGGCAGGCCCCATTAGCTAAAGTGGTACCTCAGGTTAAGAACAGTTTCAGGTTAAGAACTGACCTCCAGAATGAATTAAGTTCTTAACCCGAGGTACCACTGTAGTCTAATCATGAGGTTACCAATTCATGTGCCACCCTGGCAAGACTAGCCCTGTCCAGGAATGGTTGTAGATGGTGCACAAGTAACACTCTCTCTCTCTCTCTCTCTCTCTCTCTCTCTGTCTGTCTCTCTCTCTCACCCACCATTGAAAAAGCGCTAATTCTTCCCTCAGCAGCCCCTATAAAAATGTCTCCCTGTGCTGTGTTTAGGTTTGGGGGAAAAGCATCTTATTGCCTCCAATAGCAGATTTTCTCCAAACCTAACTGAGGTGCAGGACGGGAGAAAGAAGGAGGTCCTGATGGTTTTTCACCACTGTACTATGAAATAATGAAGAAGAAAATTAGTGGCGTGATGGAAGGAACCAAATCTGATTTGGTGAGCCATTCAAAATGTCACCATACTGTTTGCCAGTTCATTCCACCGACTCTGGTGTCCCCCCTCCCCCAGGTGCATTCTGCAAAGTGTTATTGCCACACTCAGTGGCAGATTTAAGTTGATTAGAGCAGGAGCATCAGCTAAGTCTGGTTGGGTACCGGAATAGAAAAGCAATATGAACCAGTTCGAAAGGATTATTTGTCTAAACAAATTCCACCAGGCAGGCACGGACTTTGGTCTTTCAAATGTCAGTGGTGTCCTATGTGAGCCCAAAATTTGGCACCCCCTGCCTCCACTCTGCTCAGTTCACTACGTCATAGTTGTGATGCCCTGCGGCACCTCCTAGGCTTGGCGCCCAGTGCAGTAAAACTGGTTGTTCTCTGCATCAGGCTACAAGACGAAAAGAGAGATAGGATTGCAAGGCTTTCCAGCCATTTCGTGGAAAGACCAACAAAATTGAGCTGCTCCTTTCCTTGAACTCTTTCCATTCCAGCTGGTGTTTACAAGAACTCTGTAATTAAGAAACAGTGCCTGGATTTGTCCCCTACTTCCAATCCCTTTTGTGTTATGTGTTTTAGATTGTAAACTTGAGGGCAAGACTGTCTTATCACTGACATTTGTAAGCTGCTCTGGGAGCCTTTTCTGATTGAAGAGCAGGATAACAATGCTATGAATGAATGAATGAATGAATAAATAAATACCTTGGTTTTCACTTGCTACTTTGGCGTACTGTCTATAAATGTGTTCATTTGTAAGGGGATAACTCCATTAGATACTGAAACACCAGAAGGAAAACTTCTTCACACATTTGAGATAGGATTCAATGTGTGTTCTCACTCAACTCCTCTACCAGGTTTTGGAGAGAAATGACGTCCTTCCTGTATTGCTGTGGGTTCTATAAGCCCAAATTAGTAGTCACATTGGTCAAGCAGATGCATATAAGAAGCCTGCAAACAGGGCACAAATGCAACAGAACTGTGCTTAATAATAATAATAATAATAATAATAATAATAATAATAATAATAATAATTTTATTATTTATACCCCACCCATCTGGCTGGATTTCCCCAGCCACTCTGGGTGGCTTACAGTACATATAAAAACATAGTAAAACCAAGTTATGGGTATTCAAAGGCATACTGCCTCTGACAGTGAAGCGGGAACATAGCCATCATGGCTTGTAGCCATTGGTAGTCATGTCCTCCATAAATTTACCTAATCCTCTTTTGAAGCTATTCAGGTTGATGGCCATCACTGCATCCTGTGGGCTCCTGTCTAAACAGGCACTTTCTCCTATCTGTGCTGAATCTTCCAACATTCAGCTTCATTGGTTGTGCATGAGTTCTAGTGTTAGAAGAGAGGGAGAAAAAGCTTTGCGTGGACAGGCGGAGTCCCCAGATCCCGAGCGGTGCCCCCCGTCATGTGGAATAACGACTCAAGACAACGTGCTATGGGATTAAATTGGCCACAACTTTATTAAATTTCAAATGTGGGTAGACGTTGGCTCAGGCATTGGGCGTTCTCCCTCCCCAGTCCCCAGCCGGGGACCTAGGGAGCATGAGGGTTATCCAGTGTGTGTGTGGGGGGGATGGGCCAGCTCTGGAGAACATATGTTCAAGCAAAGATAGCCGCCCCTGTTACGCCGCCGCCGCAGGGGAGAGCAATGACGACCTTTCGGCGTACGGTCAAAGCCTCCCTTCAGAAACCCCTTTAACAGGGAACCCTGGTATCGCCACAGCAAAGAGGAAGATGGACTAAAGGATTCCGCCCAAGGCCTGATACCGCCAAAGTTGTGACGTTTTACTATGGGAAAGGCGAAACCTGCCAATGCAGGGAAATTCCTTTCCAGCCCTTTAACAGCGACTTTAACGTAGCAGCGCCCGCATACCTGTGAAGAAAAGTTAACCTGCAAAACCTGTGAAGGAAAGTTAACCTGCAAAATAAGACATTAACTGAGGGTGCGTAGGGTGGGAGAAGCTCTGGAGCCAAGTGAGGATTCCTAGGTAAGATCCTCCCTCTATTGTGTGGGCAGGTAATCCCTCCCCTACCTGGCCTGGTCTCCTTGGCAACGCTTCCCCCAGGTGGGAGTGGACAACTGACTGAGGTAGGCGGATACCTCCAGGTATCCCACCTGAGGGAAGGCAAAGCCAAGCCTATGCTGATGGAGCCGCTCCAGATCTAGCGGCTGCACGCGTCCACACAAAGGGCGACCCCCCGTTTTAAGCGGGGAGCGGTCATTCTCCACCCACTTTCTCCAAGCCATGCATCATTTTATAAACGTCCATCATGTCACAAGTTGCCTTGATTTTAAACATCAGAGCCGTACCAGAGAATGAACCAAACTGTGGAGTTTCTATTCTAACTTCTAAAAATGAAAAAGGGATAATGATAGAAAAAACAAAACCTTGATTGATATTTCTGTTCTGTGTCTTAAAAAAAAGTTTTGCATTGCTTCCTCATGAACGTTTTTCTATTGGGAAACGTCTATATTCTTTTGAGAGCTTATTAACTAAATTGATGACGATGATGTGCTCTTGCAGAGCATTACCACATGCAAATATTTCAGTTCAGAAAAAGGAGAGGAGTGACAACCTTCCCAAAGATTTTGTAGAAGCAGCAGTGATTTGAGATAAATATATCGAGTCAATAGCTTCAGCTGGTCTTTTGCTCTCAAGAGGGGGATTTGGCCTGCGTTACCAGCCCTGGGACAGATGTCAGTTGGAGGAATTGCAGAGCAGTTCAGTGAAGCAAAGAACAGATAAACTTGGTAGAGAGATGCAGCAACTTTGGTCACAGATGGTATAAAGGAAACTTTGTCAGTGCTGGCAGATCGTGAAATAGGATCTCTTCCAGAGGACCAGTTTATTTTTTGCACAAATTTTTCAGGGAGGTTACACAATATCTGCCTTCTATGGAACGGTCATGCTGATTTCTTTGTGAGGTGCTTATATAACATTGCATCAGGCAAATGTTTTCACATACTTTCTAGCACATTTTATCACAGAAGTCTGCATTTGTGGGGTGGGGGTTGGGTTCGTTGTGTACGTACTTTAATTGCACAACCTGAATTTGCTGGTATGTGGTTGAATCCCACCTGAAGATAAGCGACAGCCCAGCAGCGCCCTTAAAGGACACTCCTCAATCAAGACTACCCAGGTAAGAATGGCGAGATACAGTAATGAAGCGTACAGATCAATGATTATTATTGCACTAAAGAAAATGTTGATTGGGATTTCCAAATGGTTCATTTCTTTCTTTCTTTAATGCTGCATCGAGGTACATACAACACTTCCTTATTTATTCTTAAAACACTCCTCAAAGTGCCATTTTAAAAATTCCATTTTATTTTGATGTGACCTTACACCCCCCTCTCTGGCAAAGTCACGATGGGCTCAGAACACGTGGGAAGGGGTAAAAGTTTATGGGTTCTTTTCCTTTATCCTGAGGCAACTGGAATAATCACATGGTTAACATTTTGTAAGATTCCAGGTCTCTTATTTCAGGCATGAGTGGTAAACTAAATGCAAATTGTGAGGGCAACAAGGGTAAGTTAAAAAAAGAAGAAGAGAGGTTCAAATCATGACCAATAAGAGGCAACTAAGGTCAAGAAAAAAGATATTTTGAGTCTCTCTGCCCATATTGGCAATGTCACTGATTGACAGATAATAACTTCACACAGTTATCTAATGTTTCTGCTACTGCAGGTTCTTGATATGTGCCCCAAAGAGGATAATAAAAACCACATTTAAAAATGTGTCCTTTCCTTTCTGACCATGGTGAGAAGGTTGTACAAAAATGTTGAATGGCTTGCTTAGGTCAAGGACGGGGAAACTGTGGCTCTCCAGATGTTGTTGGACTACAACTCCCATCACTCCTAACCATTGTCCATAGTGGCTGTGGGTGATGGGAGTTGGAGTCCAACAATATCTGGAGAGCTACAGGTTCCTCATCCATGGTTGAGGTGGTCATGATACTGGGCTTGGTTGCTTCCGGTTGTCCAGCCCAATCCAATGCTTATTCAGAATTAAGTTCTGTTGGGTCAATAATGGGCCTTATTCCCAATTCATTGTGCATTGGACTGGAACTCTTTGGCTCTGATGCAAAGAACAATGACTTAAACAAGAGACTGTGGGACAATAGCTGTCCATACAGAGCCCCATTTGTTGCCTAACAGCTGATCCAGTATTTCAGACTTGACACTGATGATCCCCTCTAAAAGGCAACAGGGCATATGGACATGGTAAGGAACATAGCTCCATGGTTGAACATCTATTTTGAAGGTCCCAGGTTCAATCCTTGGCATCTACAGGTAGGGCTGGGAGAGGCCCCTGTATGAAACCTTGGAGAGCCATCATCTGTCACTGTAGAGCAGGGGTCAGCAACCTTTTTCAACTGTGGGCCAGTCCACCGTACCTCAGACCATGTGGTGGGCTGGAGTATATTTTGAAGAAAAAAAATGAATTCCTATACCCCACAAATAACCCAGAGATGCATTTTAAATAAAAGCACTCATACTACTCTTGTAAAAAACAGCAGGCAGGCCCCACATATAATTCAGAGATGCATTTTAAATAAAAGGACACATTCTACTCATGTAAAAACACGCTTATTCCCGTACTGTCTGTGGGCCGGATTGAGAAGGCTATTGGGCCACATCCGGCCCCCCAGGCCTTAGGTTACCTACTCCTGCTGTAGAGCTATATGGATCAGTGATCTGACTCAGTCTAAGGCAGCTTCCTATGTTACACAGCCCAACACTAAGCCCCTCATCTCATGTGATCATTGCTGTTAGTGTGGAAAGCATTGATCATTTGTTCTTTTATTGATCTAACCGGATCACAAAAATGTTGGGAAAAGTATTTGGGTTATGATATTGACATCATCAAATAGGAAATGATAAGGAACAAGGTATCTGTGAAATCAATCATAGTAAAGATTCAAGACTCTACTCAATATATTCTTTAGGTGGAACTATATGCTGGTAATATTTTCATACATTAATCCCAGTCTGTCTCCAAAATGCAAAAATGTAAAAATGTCTCCAAAATGTAAAAAACCCAAAGACACGTATTTCCGCTTTTTGGGAGATGGTGTTTGTAGCAATAAATTTAATAACTCTGGGTGGCTTCCAACAAAATATTAAAATACAACAATTAACCAATATTAAAAGCTTCCCTAAACAACTCCCCATCACCAGTAACGATAATTGTTTTCCAGGGAATGTGAATAAGATGACCCAAAATTGTACTTTGTCTGCATGTCTATGTTTGATTCTAGTTTTCATTCTGCTCTGTTGCTTTTCTTTGCTGATTTCTTCTTTGTATGCTGTTGAAGTGTATGATTTTGTTCGAATAAATAACTTTTTAAAAATAGATAACCATCATCACTGTAGGGGCTATCCTTAGTATACCACTGGCAATAGTTGCATTAAGGGAGGTGACACAGCAACAAGGAAACATCAGTGGCACCTGAAAATACATGCATTACTAGGTTGTTCATGGCAGTCTCCGTGGCTGATTTGAGAGTGACAGTATTCTATGGCAGTGTTTTTCAACCTTTTTTGGGCAAAGGCACACTTGTTTCATGAAAAAAATCACGAGGCACACCACCATTAGAAAATGTTAAAAAATTTAACTCTGTGCCTATATTGACTATACATAAAGTAATTCTCTTGAATAGGAATCAAATAAACACAAAGAAAGTATTTTATAATTACTTTATTATGAAATAGTAAGTAAACAGAAATATGAAAAATTATAAAATATTTTATTCAGTGCGCAACCTGGGCCTGTTTGGCTGAACACAAAGCTGATATTCTGGCTGGAATCGAACGTTGCAGACCGTTCTCTGCTCAGCGGGGATTGATCCGCTGATCCCCGCTGAGCCGGCGGATGACAGCTCCGTCTCTGCACTGTGTGCGGAGAGGGAGATGTCAGAGCCCCGCTGCTCTCTATGGGGAATCGGATGAGAGCGGACCGCCTGTCCGCTCTCATCCGATCCCATCCGATCTGATCCCCACCCAGGACGGATGGAAAATAGGGTGGACACAATCCGGCGCTCGCCTAGTGGGCGAAAATGTGACTTTTTTAAAAAAAATCTTTCAAATTTTCCAATTTTTCCCACGGCACACCAGGCAACATCTCGCGGCACACTAGTGTGCCGTGGAACAGTGGTTGAAAAACACTGTTCTATGGCGATGTTAACAGGGCTGTTCGGAATAAGGAAAGCAAGTGAATGAATAAAGGATCAGATTTCTGTACAAATGTTGAAAACAAATGTATTTTATAGCTGACTGTAAAACTTTATTAAATCTAGAAATGTGAATAGCACGCTTGCATCCCAAGTTATGGACTATTCCCCCAATGAACCATTCTGCTGCTGACTTACCACACCTCCTAGATTTCCTTTCTTGAATTGCTGAATACCAATTGATTAACTACAGAGTGAAATATCTTATTTTATATTTTTAGAATGTGAATCCTTGGGAAACTTCAGATGTTAACATCTAGTTTGTGGATGTGTTGTTTTTTCATTGCTGTATTCGAAAATAACCCTCATTGTTGACACTGTTCCTTATTTTTGTACAATGGCAGGTTGTTCTAATTCTGCGTTGTAATCAACCGTCTCCTCTGACTGCATGGCGAACAGGAACAATGTGTCTGAATTCATCTTCTTGGGACTCACCGCAGATCAGGACTTACAAAAAGCCTGTTTTGCACTCTTTCTGGTCCTCTACGCAGCAATATTAACGGGGAATGTACTTATCATTGCCACCGTCAAGAGCAGCTCCCGTCTGAACTCTCCCATGTATTTCTTCCTGAGTTACCTCTCCTTTGTAGATATTGGCTACTCATCTGCTACTGCCCCCAAACTGATTGCAGACTTCCTTGTTGAGAAAAAAATCATCTCCTTTGCTGGCTGCATGACACAGCTCTTTGTGTTCCACTTCTTTGGTGTCACTGAAATCTTCCTCCTTACAGTGATGGCGTATGACCGGTACATAGCTATCTGCAAGCCCCTCCATTACACAACTATTATGAGCAAAAGTGTATGCAATTGGACGATGAGGGCATTATGGCTGGGAGCATTTGCACATTCGATGGTACAGACTCTCCTCACCTTACATCTCCCCTTCTGTGGGCCCAATGAAATTGACCATTATTTTTGTGATGTCCACCCTCTATTGAAATTGGCCTGTACTGATACTCATATTGTTGCGTATGTTGTCATTGTCAATAGTGGCATGGTTTCTCTAGTCAGTTTTGTTCTCCTGACAATTTCATATATCATTATCCTAGTCACTCTGAGAACTCATTCTTCTGAAGGGCGCCTCAAAGCCCTCTCCACCTGTGGCTCTCACATCACGGTAGTGATTTTATTTTTTGTGCCTTGCATCTTCATCTACCTGAGGCCTTCCACCACGTTCTCAGAGGACAAGGGCGTGGCCGTGTTCTACACCATTATCACCCCAATGCTCAACCCTTTGATTTACACCTTGAGAAATGAAGAGGTGAAAAATGCAATGAGAAAATTATGGAGCAAGAAAAAAGTACTTTGGGGTGGTTAATTAAAAAGCGTGAAATAAGATTATGACTTTTACAGGGCTCAGCCATTAGATCTGAATCTGGAGAGGAATGGTTCCCTCCTGATATGGTTTCATTTTTTATATTTTAGTAAAGGAAGCACTCATACATTTGTGTTCTTGCTTAGTGTTCTTTTCTATGCAAATAAATATGATTATACTCAGAGCAGGCCACCAGGATAAAGTATATTATGAACTGCTTTGAGTTTTTTTAAACAATCAATCAGTATATGATTTTTATGGAATAAAATAAACAAATAAATATTATATTCGTTAGTACGTAAAAATAGGGTTGGCATATTTCAAAAAGTAAAAACCAGAAAGTTGTTCAGTTTTTTTTAATGAAAGGAAACCACCAAAATTGTTGAACTTTATAAAGGAAAACCTGAAAGCTGTTGAACTTTTTTTTTTTTTTAAAGGAAAACACCAAGAAAACTGAAGATCCAGGACAAACCACTGCCTTCTGCGAATTCCCCCCAGACATCACTTCTGCCTTTGAAATCCCAGTAATGTCCGGGCAGCCCAACCTAAATGCTTTCATGGAAAGAGGTGTGGCGTTGAAATGACAAGAGGCTTTATTGCCTCATCTGCAGAGGGAAAGTGACTTTTATGTTAGGACACTACAGTCTTTTGCAGAGAGTTAATTTTTTTAAATTAAAAAACCCCTAAAAACTAAAAGGAACTTTTCTTGAAAATGCTTGCTCAGGAGCTGCTTGGGTTGGTGGTGGGGAGGGGAAGGTGGAAAGGAGGGCAGGGCACTGCAATAAGGGCACTGTTTTGTTTTAAATTGCCCTTTTCTCCAGGCACCCGGGAAGAGTATGAAGGGTGAACTTTGGGATGTCAACTAGGAACAAAACAACGTAAGAAGAAGTCTGCTGAAGAGGCCCATCTAGTCTGGCCTTATGGTCTCTCAGTGGCCATCCAGATGCCAGTACTCTCTGTGGTATTCAGAGGCATTCTACCTCCAACAAAGGAGCTAGAACATAACCACCATGGCTACTAGCCATCAATAGCCTTATGACCCATGAATCTGTCTTCTCCTCTTTTAATGACATCCAAGTTGGTGACCACCATTACTTCTTGTCTTTGTCCATGGAGTTTTCTTGGCAGGGATACTGGAGTGGCTTGCCGGTTCCTGCTCCAGGTGGATCACGTTTGGTCAAAACTCTCCACTATGACCTGTCCATCTTGGGTGCCCTGCTTGGCATAGTTCATAGCTTCTCTGAGTTATGCAAGCCCCTTCGCCATGGCAAGGCAGTGATCCATGAAGGGGTTCCACTGCGGGATTCCACTGTGGGAGGCAGTGGAAGACAGGAGTGCCTGGCGTGCTCTGTTCCATGGGGTCATGAAGAGTCGGACACGACTAAACGACTAAACAACAACAATTACTTCTTGTGAGAGATTTCCAGAATTTAACTATGAGCCGTATGAAGAAGTAGTTCCTTTTTTCTGCCCTGAATCTTCCAACATCCAGCTTCAATGGATCTCCCCCGCTTTCTAGTATTATGAGAGGAGAAATTCTCCCTTAACAACCTTCTCCACACCATGAATATGGTTATACACTTCTGCTATATCCCCCATTACTCACCATTCCTGTAGATTACTATAAAAAGGCATGACCCAAGGAGGGTGCCTTCTCAAAGCCTGGTAAGCACTTGCCTGGCTTCAGGAAGGAAGTAGGAGGTCTCCTCCTTCTCAAAACTCGGCTTCAGCCTGTGTCATGTGGGTGCAAATGGCCTTGCACATGACAGCATACCACGAAGGTCTGCCCCTGCCCTGGAGAGCAGCTGCAAGTCAGAGTATGTGATATTTATTCCTTATTAATTTTATGAGCTGCTTAACCTGTCCTTTAACACAAGGTCCCAGGGCAGCTTGCAACAATAAAATATGCAATTATAAAATAAATAGAATAGCTGCAACCATAAAAAGAAGAGTGTAGAAAACGGAACTAGATGGAACAATGGTCAGATTCGGTAAAAGGCAGGTTCCTATGTTCCTATATTGGCTTGACTGGGCTTGCATGAGGAGACAGGGGCATCTGAGGAAAAAGCTAGCCTGATCCAGTTTAGCCCAGCAGAAGATCAGGATGTTGAGGGTGGAAATTGATACCTATGCAACCCATACTCCCTCTAGTTCAGCTAGGGGCCACATGCAAGGAGAAGAAGATGCCCCTATGTGTAGCTGAACGAGGAAAGACATTTGCTAACAGATGCTGTGAATGCAGACTGATTCACTGCTGGGGCTGTGCACTCTTCAAAGAGTAACAATTGGGCCAATCAAATGTTTAAGAAGTGGGCTGGTGGGCTAAAACATTTCCTACTCTTCCTTTCTCTCTGAACAGATGTTTGGCAGAATCACTGCCTTTTGCAGAAGGCCCCATATAGATGCAGCCCTGGCTGCTGTGTCGCTACGGAATAGGAGTGGGGCCATTGTTCTGTACCTCTTGATTTTATGAAACCACAGACAATTGAGGAATAGTAGAATGCAGTTGAGGATCCTGGAACAATTCAGGAAAAGTTGTGGATGCATCCCCCTTGGGCATAATTAAAAGCTGCAGATAAGGAGTAGCTAAACTGTGATCTGACATCAGACTTGGCAAAAGTTCCACAAAGCAAATAGTTATATATCCTTTGGAGGAACTAACTTTGCCTCCCAGGAAGAGACTGGAAGAGCTTAATTGTTGATGAAAGGAGTAGTTGTGTTTGGAACCCTTATGTATACTTGACCTTAAATATTTCAATCACAGTTTAGTGCAAGAAGATTCATAGAAGAGAACACTGGCAGATGCAATAAGATGATTTCTTCTTACACCATTCTGTTGAGTACAAGAAGAAGCTGAAGATAATATGTGGTCAGGTGGCACAGCTTTTCATTCTTGGGTTGAAAGCATCAGTGTTTTTTAGACTTTAAAGCATCCTGTGATAACGATGCTCTAATGTTGCAGGTGGTTTAAATGCCATGAACTCCAGAGTTGCTCAGCCAGCAACAATAAAATGAACTAGGCTTCAAAGCAATAAGATAAGCATAATTAATTGCTTCCTCCTGCAAAATATTGACAATTGTCATAGATTTCATGAAGGACATGGGACCTACTCTTCAGTAAGCACTTCAGCTTGCTGGGCAAAGCAGTTGGTTGGAGTGCTACTTCATTTCTAGATCTACTTGCAGGGAAAGTTTCTCAGCTTAGTCATGGAAAAGCTCTGTTTAGAAGCAGAGGCAGATGTAGGGCAGCATGACTGGTTCTCACCCTGGGTGCCAAGCTTAAGGGGCACTGCAGGGCATTGCAACTATGATGCAGTGAATTGAACAGAATGGAAAATGAGAGGTTGTAGTGTTGCAGGAGAGTGGGAAAAATGCATAAATACTATGTTCACTGTAGTGGATATCAGCCTCCACAGTATGTTCTGGATCTCAACTACTCAATAACAGTAGAAGAGCAAATTTATTTATTCTCATTGCAGGTGATCTAGTCACAGATGAGGAGTTCAGGTGATGCAGAACATAAACAATGTGACAGAGTTCATCTTCTTTGGCCTCATCCAAAATGAAGACCTGGAGAAAGTATGTTTTGTGCTCTTCCTCTTCCTCTATTTAGTTATCATGCTGGGAAACCTCCTCATAGTTGTCACTATCGTCTTCAGCTCCTGCCTGAATTCTCCCATGTATTATTTCCTAGGCGTCATAATTACAAAAGTCATAAACAATAAATAAACCACATCAAAAAAAGACACAACCAAAAAGAAATCGATTTCCACATAAATCAAAATCTAAAACTAGGAATACAGCACTAATATCACAGTTTAAAATGACATAGGTAAAAAATAACAGCAATTTTAAAAAACCAACAAAAAAACATTGGAGTCCTCCTTGCCCAGCAGCAGCAGTCCTTTATGGCAGTGTTTCCCAACCGGTGTTCCGCGGCACACGAGTGTGCCGTGAGACATCGGCTGGTGTGCCGCAAGATGCCTGGAGGGAGGCGGGCGAGTCGGGCGGCGAGAGGCGGGGCGGCGGCGGCGAGGAGAGGCCGCACCTCCTGCTGCTGCCTGGCGCTCCTCCTCGCAGCCGGCAGCGCTGCCTGGGCGCCTCCGCGCGACTCTGCCTCGCTGGGTTTGGTCTCCCAGCAGAGACGGGTCACACGCGCACCTCCCTCCCTCCCTCAGCCTGCGCGGAGGGAGAGCCAGAGAGAGGCATCGCTCCTGCGCGGCGGGAGAGGGAGCAGCCGGAGCGATGCCCCAAACGAGCTGAATTCCGAGCGAGGGACTGAGGGGGGAGGGAAAAAACTTTCACTTTCGTGCGTCCCTCCCGGCGTGACGCTGCGCGCTGACGTCACGGGGCGGGGCTTTAATGGTGGTGTGCCGCGAGATTTTTTTCCAGTAAACAGGTGTGCCGTTGCCCAAAAAAGTTTGGGAAACACTGCTTTATGGAGCCCGTCAAGCCCCGCCCTAGACCAAGTGGTGAGTGGCAGGACTGGAGCCCTCAGGCACTTAGCAGGGGAATCCTCTTGGGCAGCAGCAGCCAATCAAGTTAACTGAGCGGCTGTTTCTGTACTGCCCACTTTCAGGTTGGTTGTGGAGGTGCCTTGGCCATTAGGTGGTGACTAAGTAAATGGGGATTGGAGAGGAGGTTTGGATAGGGAGTTTGCATGCTAGCCAGAGGCAGTTGACAGGTCCAGTTATGGTTAGTGATGCAGCAATAAAACTGCTAGCACAATTGCAAAGCCAAACAGGGTCAGGTCTGGTTTCAACTTCGTTGGGGGACCATGTGTTGAGATTCCTGCATCGCAGAGGGTTGGACTTAAGTGACCCTTGTGGTGCCTTCCAACTCTACTAATATGTGCTTCTAAGTTGGATGTGGGAGTGTGTTTGGGTGGTTATTGCTAATGAGCACATATACAGTAATAGCAGCCTAAACTTGTGTTTAGTAAAGTGATTCCAGTTTACCCCAGCAGAAGATCAGGAAGTTGAGGGAGGCATTATATAAATATGCAGTCCATAGTCACTCCAATCCAGCCAGGGACCAAATGCAAAGAGAAGCAGATGCCCCGTATGTACCCAAAGCAGAATGAGAAAATGCATTTTTTCAACGTCCCCCCCCGAACCCGAAGTGCTGTGCATGTACATGCTGGATTAGGCCAATCATATGTTTAGAAAGTCATCTGGTGGGTTAAACTATTCCCCACTCTTCTGTCCTCTCTGAACAGATGTTTGGCAGAATCATTGCTTTTTGAAGAAGGCTCTGAATAGATGCAGCCCTGGCCACTATGTGGCTACAAAGTTGGAGTGGGGCCAGCCATTGTTCTTAACCTCATTTATGAATCACAGACAATCCTGGAACAATTCAGAAAAAGTTGTGGATGCATCCCCCTTGGGCCTAATTAAAAGCTGCAGATAAAGTAGTAGTTACATTGTGATATGACATCAACTTTGGCAAGAAGTCCACAAAGCTAATAGTTATGTATCCTTTGGAGGAAATAATTTGGCCTCCCAGGACAAGACTGCTGGTGGAACCTAATTGTTGCTGAAAGGAGTGGTTGGTCTCCAGGTGTTTGGAACCAAGTATGTACGCTTGAGATGATTGTAAGATGCAGTAATATACATGTAATTCCTTCTTACAGCTTCCTGTTTGGTGCAAGAAGAAGCTGAGTTTCATACATGGTCAGGTGGCACAGCTTTTCTTCCTTGGGTTGAAAACACAAATGTTTAAACTCAAGAATCCTGTGGTACTGAAGGTTGGTAAAGAAGCTCTAACCTTGTAGATGATGTAAATGTCATGAACTTCACCATTGCTCTAGTGCAGGCTTGCAGCAATAAAATGAATTCATCTTGAAATCAACAGGGTAAGCGTACTTAATTGCTTCTCACCTCTGATTTCCAAGTTGTGCACTCATTACAGTACAAATGAAAATAAAGGCTGTTTCTGCAGCCTTAACTCAAAACAGAACATATTTGTTTGCTTGCTTATCAATCTGAGAACTAATGAGTACTGTTGTGCTGAATTTGCACATCTTTGCCTTTAAATTTTTCAGGGAGGTAACACAGAAAAAATATTGGGGAGAGTTTCTGGTTAGGAAGCCACTTCTGGGTTTGAATACAGGAAAGTGGGGAAGTCTGTGAGGTTTCACATGTCTTAGGGTACCTCCATATGACTGGTTTATGATGCATACTAGGGGTGCCATGTGTCCTCTTTTTCCAGGACACGTCCTCTTTTTCAGGAGTAAAATTTCTGTCCAGGTGGATTTTTTTAAAAAAAAATTGCCAAAATGTCTCTGGCTATACTTTCTTGATGAGACATAGACATAACTGGTGGCTGAAGACTTGCTTTCCTCTTCTCTTCTCCTGCCCCCCTCAGCAATATATTATAGCTTCTATAGCCTACATATAGTAGCGTTATTAAAAACGAGAGTTGTCACAGTGACCTCTTTTTTGCTCCTCAGAATATGGCAACCCTAAATATACTGATTTATTTGTAGGGAGCATTCATCCTGATTTGCTTTTGGAGTGTTTATATGCCTTTCCATTAATTCATTCATTCTACACCCTTCATGCATATCTCCATCAGCATGCAGGAAGCATCCCACAACAAAACAGGAAATTTAGGTTTGTGCAATTAAAGTGAATTAAACATTCTGTTGCTCTAGTGCAATGAACCTGCTTTTAAAAAAGCAACAGACTTTCTGTGGTATGGAAAGTGATGGGTAAACCCATTGAAAAGTGTGGAATGAACAAATGACTAAAGGGATGATGTGTCGAAACAAATCATGATGGATGCACAGTAAAGCCCTGCCATAATCTAAGGGCTTGCCCACACTTCTGCTTGCCCATGCCTAGAAAGCAAGGGACTGAGTGGATTTCTGCTTGTCCCATGCTTTCCAGTTACAGGACCGAGTGCTTTTGCCTTTGCCTTGTCACTTTCCTCTGGAAAAATCACTCTTTAGCAGTAAATCAGAGCAAATGTCAATCTGGAGAAAACTCGATTTACGTTTTCTCTGATTTGGCAGTAAACAGCAGGTTTTCCTGGGGGGAAACAGCAGAGCAAGCAGAATTGTGGATGAGCCCTAACTTCTGTGTCAGTTTTGTACAAGCAAATCAGGATGAGTGCTCAAAAATCTATATCTATGTTTAGATTGGATTTATTGCACTATGGTGACAGAGCACTTTAATCCACTTTAATTGTGGAAACCTGAATTTCTGGGTATGCACTTGAATCCTTCCTGTAAAATACTGACAGTCTGGAGGCACCCTTAAGAGATTTCATGAAAGCCGCGGAACTTACTCTTGAGTAAGCGCTCCGGCTTGCTGGGTGGGGTGCTTACTCCCTTGCAGATCAACTTGCAGGAAAGGTTTCTTAGCTTATTCATAGAAAAGCTTTGTTAGAAGGCACTCCATTAAGCAGAATTGTATATAAATTTGAGAGCTTTTTCAAGCATTTCTTCTACTCCAAGACAAACAGAACCAGAATTTATAGAAGGCTTTGCCATGGAATTCTACTCAATATTGATCCAGAGTAGATTCCAATGTATAGTTAGCAGAGTAACAACTTAAACACGTTGCAGGATTCCCAAAAAATAGACCAGAGGCAATTGTATTTCAACCAGCAGAGCTTTACTGCTATTGAAGGCAAATGAGCATAATGGTCACAAATCCAATACATTCAGGATTGGCACCATCCATAAGAATTCCAGTTGCAGCAGACTTAACTTAAATTTACAATAACTTATAATAAGTCTGAACCTTAACACTAAGCATACTATGTACAGAACACCACACCAGACGGAAAAGAGATAGAAGGAGAGAGTGAAACCCAGGCTCCTTCTGGCCTCTTATTATAGTCAGCATGACCCTGAAGAATAGATAACAGAACCAATTTAAGCCAGCTGTACTCAGCTTCTCTGAAGGAACGACCCAAACACCATGAACCTTCTGCTTGTTTCTTTCACACAGAGAAGCTTCCAGAACCCTCTTGAATTAATTAGAATAGGAAAGATCAATACTTTCTGCACTAAGAAATGCAAACTGACCGGCTTTTCTATAAATCACCTACAAAATGCCACTGATTATCTCTAAATGCCACTGATTATTACTAAATGGGTTAGTAATAGCTGTTTTGGTGGTGAGTGGGGACACACACACACACACACACACACACACACACACACACACACACACACACAATAGTTGATGTCAGGCTTGCCATGCAATATATTTCTGGATTTCAACTACTCATTAACACCGGACGTTACAGAGCAAACTCATCTCTTCTCATTGCAGGTGATGCAGAACATAAACAACGTGACAGAGTTCATCTTCTTTGGCCTCACCCAAAATGAACAGATTGAGAAAATATGTTTTGTGCTCTTTCTCTTCTTATATTTGGTCATTGTGTTGGGAAATCTCCTCATCATTGTCACTATCTTCTTCAGCTCCCGCTTGAATTCTCCCATGTATTTTTTCCTCAGCTACTTATCTTTCGTAGACATATGTTACTCTTCCGTTACAGCCCCCAAAATGATTGCGGGCTTCCTTGTCAAAAAGAAAACCATTTCCTTCATTGGCTGCATGACACAGCTCTTTGGGGTCCATTTCTTTGGCTGCACTGAGAGCTTCATCCTCACAGTGATGGCGTACGACAGGTACATTGCAATCTGCAAACCTCTCCACTATACCACCATTATGACCAGGCGGGTTTGTGGGCAGCTGGTGGCAGCCTCATGGGTTGGAGGGCTCATGCACTCATTGCTGGAGACAATTGCCACCAACCAACTTCCGTTTTGTGGACCCAATGAGATTGATCATTATTTCTGTGATGTCCACCCTTTAGTAAGATTGGCTTGCACAGATACCTACATTATTGGTGTCATTGTGGTTTCTAATAGTGGAGTCATTGCTCTGAGCTCCTTTATCACCTTGGTTTCATCATACATTGCCATCTTGGTCTCCTTGAGGTATCGCTCTTCTGAAGGGCGTCTCAAGGCTCTATCTACCTGTGCTTCCCATGTCACGGTAGTCATTTTATTTTTTGGCCCATGCACCTTTATGTACATACGTCCTTCCAGTAACTTCTCAGAAGACAAGACTGTGGCTGTGCTTTATACTGTGATCACACCAATGCTCAACCCATTGATCTACACACTACGAAATGAGGAGATGAAGAAGGCCATGAAAAAATTGTGGAGCCAAAAAGCGATTTCAAGACGGAGAAGAAGAATGTGACATTTATATATTTTTTCATTTAAGCCATGTGAGTTGCAATGATTAAAATAAGCAGTGGATATTGTGCTTGAGGGAAGGGCCGAGTAGAAGGTAGATTGGAATCTAGTCATAGTTTTGCAGTAGACCAGCAAGAATTTCTGATTCCCAAATTTGTAGTAATAGCAACAACAAAAATGCTCCCTCTTATTTCCAAATTATGATATTAAAGATGCTGATTGAAGTAACTCAGACGGAAAACTCGCTAGACGAAAGAGTTTTCCATTTTGGAGGTGCTTCGCAAAACGAATCTCCTATGGGCTTGCTTCGCAAGACGAAAATGTCTTGCGAGTTCCTGTGGGTTTTTCCCCCTCCCCCCTTTTTCTAAGACGCTAAGCCGCTTATCCGCTTATCTGCTAAACCGATAAGATGCTAAAAGCCGCTAAAAGCCGCTAATAGCGCTAATCCGCTAATCCATCAATGGGCTTGCTTCGCAAGACGAAAAAACCGCTAGACGAAGAGACTCACAGAACAGATTCTTTTCGTCTTGCGAGGCACCACTGTATTGGGCTCCATTGTAGTGCAGTCACTAGAGTGTTGGACTAGGACCTGGGAGACGAGGTCACTGTCTACCAGCCTATCCTGGGTGGTTGTAAGAATAAAATCAGGAGGAGGGAAGAACCACACACAGCACTTTGAGTTCTTTGGAAAGGTGGGATAGAAATGTAATCAATTTTTAAAAAGTAAAAGCAAAGTAAATCTCCCCAGCCTTAAGTCTGTCCACCCTTCTTTGTAGAATGACTTCTACAGGGTTGTATTGATCTGAATATGTTTTGATAGTTAAAATCTTTTCACTGCAGTTTATTGAAGTTTTATTCCATAAAAATGACATCAATAACAACAAAGGATGATGAAGCACATTTTTGCTTATGTTGTAAATCAGCAGCAGTTTCTATGATTATCAGTATATTCAATATAATTTTCCTTATTCCAACAAGAGACTTCAGAGAGTTCTATGGGTGACAGGATTTTGGCATTTATTGGGATTTTGTCCATAGAAAAAATTCCTGCCATTGACCTTAAAAGCCATCTGTAGTGTTTTCTTGTCTAGTCGCTTTAATTTATGTTGTTTAGTTTATCTAACAAATCAATATGCCAAATCGTATCTATTGATCCTCACTCATCTGATTTCCAATTAGTGTTGCCACTAGTCTGGCTGCTGCCAGAATAAGTGACATCATGACTTTGTGAGGGAGATCCATGTTTTCCCCATCAAAGATGGTTAAAAGTTCCAGGGAGAGTTCTGTCTCAATGTGGTGACCTGCCATTTTGCTACATTCTAGAAAAATGTTTCCTAATGTTTGTGTATCGCCTCTCAACTTCACCATGTATGCAGGGAAGAGCCTATGCCTTTACATTCTTTTTTCCAAAAGTAAGAGATCACAGCAGCATATATGCAGCTTATTTTGTGTGTGTGGTACCAATATAAAACTTTAAGTGGACTTTTCCTAATTCTTGCTGAAACTGATATTACTGTTTTCTTCTACTTCCATTTTTGTACAAAGTTTTCATACTTAGAGTATGACCTGAATTCCCCTCCCCATATTATCTTTAGTGTACTGAGATTATATTGCTTTGCATTTTGTGTTAACCAATACATTTCTGATACTAAACCCTTAACTTGGTTCCTAAATTCAGGAATCATAATTTCTCCTTTTGTTAACAATCTTATTGCCTGTGCATCCACAGTAGGCATAGCACTAAAATATAATATTTGATTAATGTTGTGCCAAGAATGTTTAATTTTTAGAAGCTGTTATTTTATTTGTTATCTTGTTTTCAATCTGGTTCCTCAATATAAATAATTAATGCTGTAGAAATATTTTCCCCATTCATTAAATTAAATTAATTTATTTTTGCAATAAAAAAGTGTGTGACAACCTAATGACTCAAGGTTAATGGTGAAACACCTGAAGTCCACTTTTTGGCATATTTAATCCACTAGAGAAGCATTACCTGGTGCCACCCAATAGTGGGAAAATCTTTCAGGACAGCATCTATAGCAATTAACTTGAATGCAGTACACCTACATACTGCCTTGCTAAATCAAGATCAATGCATTTCCCCCCAAAATTGCTATTCCCCCCATTTTATTAAAAGACATTGGAAATATACAGACATTCATACCTCCAACTTTTTTTTTTTTTTACAGATCTCCTTCATTTGTTCAGTATGTTCAATACTGTTGATAGGTAACTTCACTCCCTTCCTCACTTCCACATCTTATGGTTCTTTATGGTTCAAAGAAGTCACCCCTTCAAAGAGAAGATGCCTTCAAATGGAGGGCTATTCTCTGCAATGAAGGACACATGGCCATTGTGGCTGATAGAACTTGAAATGCCTCCTTGAAATTTGTATCCTATGGTATCCCATGCTAGTGCGGCTCAGAGTAGACCTATTGAAGTTAATGGGCCTAACTTGGGACCATTAATTTCAATGGGTCTGCTCCGAGTACAGCTTGGTTGAATACAAACCTATGCATTAAAAAAGTTGAGTTGTTTCTCTAATGACTCATTTTCCACTGGAAGGCATCTCAATGCTCCTGGGAGCTTATTAAGCATCTTAGTGATTTGCTAAGAGGGCTTGATCAAAGCCACATGCTTCTAGGTTCTTAGAGCACAACAGTGTGCATGTGTGCATGTGTAAGAGACAGAGAGACAGAGACAGTCAGAGAAAGAGAGGGCCCCGTACAAACTTGGTCTCCTGCTGCATTGCATCTAAGGAAGGCCATCCAGGTAATAAATGAAGGGCTGCAACAATTGATTTAAGTGTGTAGATTGCTGATTAAAGCAAAAATAAAATAAAATAAAATGCCCCTTAGGACTCAAAGTTTTGTTCCCCCTGTTATTCTAATTTTATATATTGCCTGTCTTGTTAGCCATAAGGGCAAGGGAAGGTAACAGCATTTCCCCATCTCATTTATTCTCGCAAAATCCCTGTAAGAGAAATATTCATTAATTGCTTTGAAGAAAGCAAGCTAAAAAGCAGTATATAAATTTGGGAAATGGTCAAATTATTATTCCTATTTTACTGCTGACAATATTTATTTCCTTGTGGAAAGCGAGTACAGATTTTTTTATACATCCCAACAGAACCAAGTTAACAGAGGGCCCAGTAAAAGGAGTGTATGAATGACATTCCACTGGTTCCATCTCCCCAGGCAAGGCTCTGTTGGAGGTTTTGTTAGGCATGTTTGTATCTAGTGCTTTTTTTTTAATAAAAAAAATAGAATAAAAGGTGCTGCTACTCACCATGAAGTTGTTAAAGTAAGTTCTACACTTTTAACACTGGGTGGGGTGTGTGTGCCGGTACTGCATGCCCTTCAGTACCCCCAACACTTGCACCCTAAAAGTTACTTTTCTTCAAAGATACAGTAGGGGTAGTTTCCTTGTCACTGCAATACAATGAACCTGTTGGATTTTGGGATGACACATTCAGCTCTTTGAAGGAACAGAACTTCCATTAGGAAAAACCGTGACATTCCATCGGGGTGAGAATGCTGCCATGTTGCTTTTTTTGTGTTGCCCTCTTGCTATTGTGGGAAAAGGTGGGAGGGTTTTGCCTGTGGATGGTTGTGGGCAAAAACTTCAAATGTGATTAATGTTAAATCCATGTCCCCTCCACCCTTTTGTAGGGTTCCTGTCTTTGAAACAGCTGCATGCCAGTAAAAATGTGCAACTGGTGTGGATTTTCTGGTGATGTACCAACTGGTGATGTATCAAGTGTTAGATACAGCACATTATGTATTGCTGTCACACCATGCACAACATGCCCCTATGATAAATTTCACTGATGTGCATGTCCCCAAATTCCTATATACTATAAGACCCTGATACAAAGAAGAACTTTTAATTTGATCTTGTAATGCAGGTTTCATAACTTGAGAAACGGGATGTCCTTTCTGATGGCATAAGTTTGTCAAACATTAGTCATGAAAGATCTTTTAATTAAAGGCACAAAGCTTCTATCTATAAAAATATGATTCCAATGCCAGTTAATTCTAGGCAAAGTCCTCGGAATGCATTCAAAGAGATTGTTTGTTGCCCTGGTCACATTCTCCCCATAACTAGTCAGCACTCCCCATAACAGTGCACAGTCCATTGTACACTGGAGATTTTAGGGACCAACTGCATGTGAGATGAAAAACACCACTCAGAAGCAAACCAGACATTTGAACATTTTAATAGTATGTGTGCCCCCAATCCACATTTTTCACTGGGACCACAATGCATAGGGAGCTGAAGTTTAACCCTTCTCTACCCAGCTGTGAGCCATCCTGGTATTAGGAAAAAAGCTCTGATAGATGCTAATGGGAACTTTCTCACTAAGACTAATAGCACTGCCTGGAGTGGGATTTTCATTGGGCTTGTGGATTACCCTCCCCCCAATGTTTTGTGATCCCAATGAAAACTGCCCCTGCTCTTACATTTTAAAAAACCTTGGTGTCCTTCAAAGTGGTGTGTGCAGTGTCATGTATAGTTTGGCCCTTTGCAGTATGCGGCAAAGCTGCAGACAACAATGGATTCTCAGAGTTGTTCAGAATTAATGAAAGAAGGTTCATCCCACAAGATTTCTGAACTGTCATGAAAACAACTACAGTTTTCTCAGGTTTACATAAAAATATCACTTTTCCTTGTCTCTATACTTCATTTTGTCTGATGGCAGGTTATTTTAATTCTGGATTGTAATCATCTTCTCTGCTGACTTCATGGAGAACAGAAACAATGTGTCTGAATTCATCCTCTTGGGGCTTACCCCGGATCCAAACATACAGAAAGCCTGTTTTGGGCTCTTTCTGGTCTTCTACACAGCAATAGTGTTGGGGAATCTACTTATCATAGTCACCATCAAAAGCAGCTCCCGTCTGAACTCTCCTATGTATTTCTTCCTTAGTTACCTCTCCTTTGTGGACATCTCCTACTCCTCTGTTACTGCTCCCAAATTGATTGCAGATTTCCTTGTTGAGAAGAAGACAATCTCCTTTGTTGGTTGCATAATACAGCTATTCTTCATCCATTTCTTTGGTGGCACTGAGATCTTCCTTCTCACATCAATGGCGTATGACCGGTACATAGCCATCTGCAAACCCCTCCATTACACAACTATTATGAGCAAGAATGTATGTGGTTTAATGGTGGCAGGCTCATTCCTAGGTGGGTTTCTTCATTCAATAGTCCAGACTCTCCTTACTATACAGCTGCCCTTCTGTGGGCCCAATGAAATTGACCACTATTTCTGTGATGTTCACCCTTTACTGAAATTGGCCTGTACCAATACTTACATGGTTGGACTCATGGTCATTGCCAATAGTGGCATGATATCTCTGACCAGCTTTCTTGTCTTGGCAGTTTCATACATTAGCATTCTAGTTATGCTGAGAACTCATTCTTCCGAAGGACGCCTAAAAGCCCTCTCCACCTGTGCTTCCCACATCGCTGTTGTGATCTTATATTTTGGACCCTGCATCTTCATCTACCTGAGGCCTCCCACCACATTTTCGCAGGACAAGAGTGTGGCTTTATTCTACACTATTATCACCCCTATGCTCAATCCCTTAATTTATACACTGAGAAATGAAGAGGTGAAAAATGCCATGAGAAAATTATGGAGCAAAAAAGTATTTATGGAGTGAGAAATAACAAGAGATGCAAGTTTATCACTCTCATATGAACACTGGGGACAGGGATATTCTGCTTGCATTTACAGAAGTGGCTAATTGTTACACTGAAATCTGGAAAGGCAGTTTCCCTTAAGCTACTGCTGTGTTGGTTCTATTTTAGTAATTTTTACTTGTGTATTTGCTCATTAAACAAATAGTACAGATTGTAGCATACACGTCTACTCAAAAGCAAGCCCCATTGAGACAAGTAAGTATGCATTGGCTGTAGCCTTAGGGTAAGCTGGGAAATATATATTATTATTTCTTTGCCAATCCTTCCTATGAAAGATTTTGACCTTCACATATTTCTTATTTGAGAAAAAGAAGCAAGAACTCTGGAAGCTTGTGTACCAGCATTAAGCTCAAATTGTCAAATCAAAGCAAATAGCTCACTCATTTTGTGCCTTGTATTCTTTTGGCTCAATACATTGCCAATCAACATGTTTCATCTAATTGTGGTCAGTTGGGAAAGAGAGAGGTCAGCTTCCTTGAAGGTTCATTCAGATAGGTTTGAAACAATCACAAATTATTTTTCTGGACTGTTTGGGGTGAAACTGCACCCCACCTCTATGCTGATGGAGAACACTAATAATGTGACAGAATTCATCCTCTTGGGACTATCCCAAAACGAGCAGGTCCAACAAGCCTGCTTTCTCCTGTTTCTGCTCAGCTACTTAGTGATTGTTCTGGGGAACCTTCTGATCATGGTCACTGTGCGGTCCAGCCAGCGCCTCCATACGCCCATGTACTTCTTCCTTTCTGTCCTGTTGTTTGTGGACATCTGCTATTCATCTGTTGCAGTGCCCAAGCTAGGTGATTGCAGACTTGCTTGCCAAGGAGAAAACCATTTCATTGGTGGGCTGTGTTGCTCAGCTCTTTTCTGTGCACATCTTTGGTTGCACTGAGATCCTTATCCTCACAGTGATGGCTTATGACCGCTATGTCACCATCTGCAAACCCCTTCACTACACAGCCATCATGAGCAGGCGAGTCTGCCATCAGCTGGTTGTAGCCACTTGGCTGGGAGGACTTGTGCATTCAATGGTCCAGACTATCCTCACCATAAAGCTGCCCTTTTGTGGGCCTAATGAGATTGACCACTATTTCTGTGACATCTACCCTTTGCTCAAGCTGGCCTGCAGTGACACCCACATTGTTGGAGCCTTGGTTGTTGGCAACACTGGGATGATTGATTTGGGATGTTTCCTGGTGCTGGTTGTGTCCTATGGTGTCATCTTATTCACCCTCCGCACACAGTCCTCTGAGGGGAGGCAAAAGGCCCTCTCCACCTGTGCTTCCCACATCACTGTGGTGCTCATTCTGTTTGTGCCCTGCCTGTTCATCTATGTCTGCCCTTCTACTACCTTAGCAGTGGATAAAGTGTTTGCTCTGTTCTACACTATCCTCACGCCTATGTTGAACCCAATCATTTACTCGCTGAGGAATGACGAGATGAAAAATGCCATGAAGAAGCTGTGGAGCAAGACACAGAGGCTTGGGAAGCCAAAATAAATTGGGTTAGTTCTCCTGTCCTTGGAATATTTGTAATCATCTGGCCTTTCGATTGGCATACTCAACAAAGATCAAACCTGTCTTTAGTGTGGAAATATTATTTAAGAAGGAGTTATAATTCAGAAACACCCCCTTTTGAAGCCCCCCACTCCAAATTCAGATAATACTTTGGACATCAGCAGAGAACACATTACAGATTTTTTATGAGGATCTAGATGTGAGCTGGAAGTCTATCTCCACTACAGATATACCGAATGCTTCAGACATAGGTGGCGAACCTCCAGTTTGCAGGCCAAACTTAGCTCGCCGGCCTTCCTCATTTCATTTAACTTTTAATTTGTATACTGCCTTTCTATATTACTATATGCATGGCGGTTTACAAGCTGAAGAAACAACAAAGATCACACACATTATAACAATCTAATCCAATTCAAAAAAGTCATAATAAAAATATAACTTATATACAACTTATATCAAACAAAGTAATATTCAATAATCCATTAGAATATAGCAGTGCACAGTGAAATTATATATCAGCAAACAATGATTAAACAGAAATTCACTCTTAACAATTGCAATAAATAATTACTAAACTATAATCAATAAAAACAAAGCAAGTCACAATGCATAAAACACTGCAATACATACAAAACCATGTAAAAGGGTTAAGTTGGGAAACAGTGACACACAATTTATAGGATGATGATGATGATGATGATGATGATTTCAGTATTAAATCCTGAAATCCCTTTCTCCCCATTTGGCTCACAAGGCCATTTTGGAAAACCCACAGCAACCCTTTCCACACCTGACATCAGGTGTGGGATGGGTAAGGGTAGCGCTTCAAAGGAACAATTGGGAGTTTAAAGTGAGCGCCCCATTATTCCTTTGCTGGATGGGTGATGGGACTTGATGAGTGGTGGGCACCTTAGCAGCATATGGTGGGCACCATGACACCTGCAAGAACCATGCTGGCAAAGTCAGATGTAGTCAATACTGAACTAAAGTAGCCCAACAGCCTGATGGGATGTAAGGCAGCATCTCGCATTCTTGGCATAAGGGCCCAAATGTAATCCTCAGCATAGCATTAGCAGCTGAAAGGATCTCAGACCATACTGTAAAAATGTGGGGCAGGGAGGAAGGAGGAGAACCGAGGAAAGAAAACCTCGCCCTCTCCAAGACATTCGCTTGAGGTGACATTCAAACCCAGGTCTGGCTCATCGTGGTCCCCACACTGAGACCCCACCAGAGGTCTTCTGGTAAAGATTTTCCCCAGGCTTTCTTTCATCCACAAGATCAGACTCATTTTAATTCCCTGAAATCCTGTTTTGATTGATTTTAATATGCTTTTATACTCCCCATGTTAAAGACTTACTGAGGACTGTGTTGAACTATCACATGGTGACTACAAAATGTGATAATTCAGGGAAGAATGAATGGATGTTCCTGTGGGAAAAGTGAGAAAAAAAATATTGGTATTCACAAACTCTCTGAAGGAATTGTGCAACATGCAACCACTTTGAGCATGATTTAATTGGCTTCCTCTAGGGCCATTAAATGGGGGAAAGAAAACCTTCAAAAGCTCCCCAGATTTAAAAGTTGCTTGTAAAGCCTCTTCTTTCTGATGTAGCAGCAGTAAAGCATTCAGTGTTAATTAAGGCAATGCATTCTCATATTTTGAAACGGGATTCTACATCAACTAAGAGTGCTTCCAGACTGCTGCTATTTTTGGGGTGGGATTCAGTCCCACCATGGCAAATTCAGGCTGTGCAGTTAAAACTGATTTGGAGCTCATGCACAACAAAGCTACTTTCCTGAAAGGTCAGACTTTTTGTGATGGAAAAATGCACTGGAAAGTGTGGGGTAACACTTGCTTGGTACAATCTTGTTGAATTCTTCCACAAACAAATCAGGCTGAATGATCATTAAACAGGTAGTCTGGAAGTGCCTGAGAAATAATTATCCATGCTGTATCTTGAAATTGCTTAGTGATTTTGACAATTAAGTGCCGTACAATTTTTTTTTAAAAAAATAATTATTAAAAATGTTTATTAATCACTGGTTGGGAGCTAACAGAGACCTGATCTGCATTCCAGTGCTTTTGGTGAGGTTTGGAGTGGCAGACCCAGACACTTCCATCTTTTTGTAGGAAAGTGGAAAGAATGGATGGTTAAAGATTGTAGCGGTACTAGATAAACACGTGCCTAGCCAAGCTTGTAAGGAAGGAACTCCACCAATCTTCATTTATTTGGAATCCAAATTTTCATGTAAGTAACAGTTTGCTGTCCTTATGTCTAACCTACCATCTGGGTTAAGATTCTGGGAGGAAATGTGAGATGTGGATGTAACAAACCAACAAACAATTGATTTTCAGTTACCCAGGCTATGCCAGAATCTTGGCTAGGACCAGGGAATAACATCCAATGCTGCTGAAAGCCAGTTAAGCAGCGGAGAAGTAAATGTGGACACGACTAAAGCACTCCCAAGCAGACAAAGCTCACATTTCAGCACTTCACTGGAAGCGAGTGAACGTCAGAGTTGTGAGGTTGTGGCAGGGAGGATGAGCTCCTGGCTGTCACCCAGGCTTAGGACATCAGAGACTGTCTTCTTTCTTTCCCATTTATCTGTAACTGCAAGCAGGACACCATGGTTGTCCCACATTGCCCTGCTCATTTGCCAAAGAGGGGGAAATATTTGGCTGTTACCTTGTTAGTAGCAGAATTCCCTGGGGCACTTAGTTTTACAGAGTGAGCTTGTAATATCCTTGTGTTATTACACTGGTCAGATGTTTCCAGCCCAATTCTGCAGCTCTGTTTTCCCCATGAAGAAAAGCAAGCTTTTTGCATACACTCAGCTGACTAGCTAGCAGCCCACTGAACTCAGTTTGGATTGAGTATTAGCATATAAAACTGCAAACATTTCACTTGGTGAGTCAGGCAGCCCATTCTCTATTAACAGGGAGCTTTGGCTGAATGAAATGGAACTATTCTGAACAGTTATGTGCTTCAATGCTTAAAAACACTAAAAACTAACTAATAATAATAACAATAATATATAAGTGTCCCATAACATGGGTAGCTCACAAAACAATGTATTGGGCTAAACTGCAATGTGCTCTATGTGGTGCTACCTTTGAAGGTGATCTGGAAACTACAACTAATCCAGAATGCGGCAGCTAGACTGGTGACTGGGAGCAGCCACCGAGACTACATAACACCGGTCCTGAAAGACCTACATTGGCTCCCAGTATGTTTCCGGGCACAATTCAAAGTGTTGGTGCTGACCTTTAAAGCCCTAAATGGCCTCGGCCCAGCATACCTGAAGGAGCGTCTCCACCCCCATCGTTCTGCCCGGACGCTGAGGTCCAGCGCCAAGGACCTTCTGGCTGTTCCCTCCCTGCGAGAAGCGAAGTTACAGGGAACCAGGCAGAGGGCCTTCTCAGTAGTGGTGCCTGGCCTGTGGAACGCCCTCCCATCAGATGTCAAAGACATAAACATCTATCAGACTTTTAGAAGTCATCTGAAGGCAGCCCAGTTTAGGGAAGCTTTTAATATTTGATGAATCATTGTATTTTAATATTCTGCTGGAAGTCGCTCAGAGCGGCTGGGGAAATCCAGCCAGATGGGCGGGGTATAAATAAATAAATGAAATAAATAATCATTATTAAAATAGAATACAGAAGGATAAAAAACAGTCATTTATAGTTTTAAAAAACACAATGAAAACATAGGTGTTTATACTGAGTGGGAGGGTAAATATCCCATGCTTCTGAGCACGCATATTCCCTTTGACATATACATGCACGTTGTATCTTTTCAATGAGACATACAGCAGAAAGGACCTTTTCAACAGGCAGTGATAGAAGCAGAAAGCATTATGAGGGGAGGGCTGTATCTCAGTGATAGAGAATCTGCTTTGCATGCATAAGGTCAGGGGTCGGCAAGGTTTACCGCGCCTGGGCTGGTTCACTCCAGCGGAGATCCCTCTGTGGGCCGGATTGCGCATGAGTGTGAGTGTACCCGCCCGCGATTTCCTGGGTCTGCACAGATGCAATTTCTGGCACCGTGGAAGCGAGTCCCCGCACCGCACTGTGCCGGTTTAGTGCAGCGTGTGGGGACTCGCCGAGTGGGCAGCTTGGTTCGGGGGTGGCTCGTGGGCCGGTTAAACGACCCCCATGGGCCGCTTGTGGCCCATGGGCCTTAGGTTGCCTACCCCTGCATAAGGTCTTTGGCTTATTTTCAGGTAGGATTGAGATTGTCCCCTGCCTGAAATTTTGGAACATTGCTGTCTTTCAGTGTGGGCAATGCTGAGCTTGATGGACCAATCGGCTGACTCAGTATCAGGCAGCTTCCTGTGTTGTGGTTTATAATGGGCTATAAAAAGAACCATATGCCATTGATTCCTGTGGCCTTTCAGACAAATCCCTTCACAATCAAGTGAGAACAACATGGGCAATCGTCAAGGATTTCTTCAAATGCTAATTCACACAATGATGGCCCATCAAGATGCCACCTCATTTGGCTCATCTACTCAGCAGAGCTCTGATTGCTCAGAAGAATGATGGAGAGAAATAGCACCACTGTGACAGAGTTCATTCTCCAAGGATTTATGGGAAACCCAACATTACTCTTCGTAGTATTTCTTGTCATGTATCTTTTTAGCTTGATAGGGAATCTAGGGATGGTTGTCTTGATTAGGAGCAGTCCCCAGCTCCATACCCCCATGTACTTATTTCTGACACACTTTTCATTTATGGATGCATGCATAACTTCAACCATTGCCCCTAAAATGCTGCTGAACTTCCTGGTGGAGAAGAAAGCCATTTCCTACAGTGGGTGCATTCTCCAGTTTTTCACATTTTGTACTTTTACAGATGTGGAGTCCTTCATCCTGGCTGTCATGGCAATAGATCGTTATGTGGCCATCTGCAAACCATTGTCCTACACAGTCATCATGTCGAAGGCACTCTGTGCCTGGCTGCTCACTGGGGCATATGTTGGGGGGATCACGAGTTCTCTCATACACACGTGTGCATCTCTAAGACTGTCTTATTGTGGGGAGAATTCTGTCAACCATTTCTTCTGTGACCTGGCTGCCCTGATGGCTCTTGCCTGCTCAGACACAACCCTCAATGAGTGGCTTCTCTTAACTTTTGGCATCTTGGTTGAAGCGTCCAACATTGTGACTATCCTCACCTCCTATGGCTTTATAATCACAACTATCACCAGGATACACTCTGCAGGAGGCCGGCTCAAAGCCTTCTCTACGTGTGCTTCTCACTTGACGACTTTTGCCCTGTTCCATGGCACCATCCTCTTCATGTACTTCCGGCCCAGTTCCAACTTCTCAATGGACACAGACAAAAGAGTCTCTGTATTTTACACTCTCGTCATCCCCGTGTTGAACCCCCTGATTTACAGCCTGAGGAATTCAGAGGTGAAGGATGCCCTAAGGAAACTGATCAGGAAAAATATAAATCCTCACTGATTATTTTAATACTGTGGACTTGAGTAACTATAACTAAGTTTTGTGTATGTACGTAGGTTGGCTGCAGCGCTAGAAGTAAAGCCATAACCAGCAATGGCTGGTCTATATGGGCAAATGGGGCCCTGCCCCACCAACCCCCAGTCCATCTTCAGCCAGCCCTCCACCTGCTTGCCTTCTTACAACAGCCCAGGAGGAGGTACTTCATCCTCCTTATTCTAAGTATTGTCCTTGTAGAGGGCAGAATGGAAGCAAAACTAGAAGAGTTAGCTTTGCTTGTTATTGCCTCTGGTTTCATCTTTCTGCCTTCCACCCCACCAATCCCAATGGGTATGAAAGTTCTATCTGTGTTGATGGCCCATTCACACATGTGATGTTGTAGTCATCTGGAGATGAACATGCCAGTGGGAATGAGCTCTGGGAGAGGAAATATAGTGATGAGGGAACAAGGAAGACATGAATCCCTTAGTCTCTTGAATTGTTCCTCTGCTTCATCCACACCTGACTTTAATGTTTATTTGAAGGTGTTTGCATTCCCATTTATGTAGTGTTGTTTGCATGACATCCTGCTCAAAACAGTTTCTTTCCCCTTGGTATCCCCTTGTAAATTTCTCTAATCCAGGGATTGTGTTAGAGAAAAGCAAATACATTTCCTTCTCTTGAGTTTGTCTTTAATGCATGTGTTACTTTAAACCACTAGAGGACACTGCTTGTGAAGCAATCTAGCCAACACTTGTTTGTAGCTCTCTGTCAAAGTTAAATCCACCCATAAAAGCTGAGCTATTTTGTTTATTGTTCTCTCTCAGGTTGTTGAGCCAAAATGTTTGTTATTTTCTCCCTCTCATTTCCACTCATCCTGTAAATAGATCCTGCATGAATAAAGCCTTTAAATTCCAGAAAGTATAAGTGATGATTCTAATCCAGTCCACCAAGCTGCAAGGTCTGCTAAGAGTTTGAGACAACAGGGCAGAGGACCATAGGGCAAATGCGATGCTGTTAATAGTACAACACCAGTTTCAAAGGGGAACTGTTTTCCACAGAAAATATTTTAGAGATCAAGAATCATTGAGAGGGAAGAAAAGCATGCAAGTGGGACTGTTTCCCATTAGATTTCTTTGCCATCTTATGCCAAAGGTCTTGGTGTAGGTTATATATTGACAGCTCTTCATAGTTTCATAACTAAATTGATGAGCTATGATGAGCTGTGAATATATTATAACCAAGACCTAGGATTAACCAAAAAGAAAAAGAGAGAGAAAGAAATGGAAAAGAAAGAAAAAGAAAAAAAAGTGCCCAAGGAAGTTCAGTGGGATTCATCATCACTGTAAACTATCTCAAATGGACACAGTGACAAGCTACATCATACAAAACTTAGCCTCTCCCAGATATAGAATAGTGAAGAAGAAGTGTGAGCTGCAACAAAACGTTGCAGTCTGGAGTGAATAGTATGGAGTGCTCAGTGTTCCAGCCAGCCAGCCAGCCAGCCAACCAACCATTCCTTTTCCTAGGATACTCCATTCCATTTCCCCTGAGATTTCATTTCCCCATGCATTCCATGACTACTGACTATGCTCAGTCTTCTTTGCACTGTTCCCTCCTCTGCATTTCCTTTTGGCATCTTAAAATCTTGGGTTTCCCCTAAGCCTGCTGATACCTCCGTCTTATTGGTAGGTGGTGGCTTCATAAGGACCCACACTTGGAGAATGAGTTTGCTATTAGCATTCAGGATAAAATTTCACAAACACACAAAAATACAAACACTTTAAAACGGCATCCTTTATTGGGTCAGTCCATTTGTGTAGATTAGCTTTAGGTACACAGAAAAAGGTGGGTATGAGAAAGAAGATATCATACCCTCCAAGTGTCCTGGGACAGTCCTCGAATCACGAAAGCCACCCCAGCTTTTGATTTGATCCCGGAATGTCCCTATTTCCCCTTGCCAGTGCTGTTGCCCACCAAGGTTGGTGAGGAGAATGAGCTGGCACTTGTCCTGGGCAGCAGCAATGAGGGAGCATCCTGTTGCCTCTCCACGGTTTCTCCTTAGCCGCCGCCGCTGGACTCCTTCCTTGGGTAGTTGATGGTGGCACTGGCTCTGAGAGTCAGGCAGAGGGCAGGGGAGTCCTGGGCGGGAAGAAAGGGGGAGTGGAGAGGAGCACAAGGAGCCTTGACTTTTTTATTTTTATGCTTTGTGCATTTGTGTCTAATCTTGCCCCTCTCTTTATTTACTGGTGTGTGTTTTTCTTTTTGCAAATCTACCAAAGAATAATTTTTTAAAAGGTGGTTAAGGGATTTTTTTCAGGACAGTGGAGGAAGGAGGGTGCGGTGGGTGCAGGTTGCCCCGGGTGTCATCACTGGGGGGGGGGGGAACGACGATGACGAAATGCTGGGTGGCACTCATCGCGGGGCCTGCAGCGTGCCCAAGCCATGCGTCTCTAGTGGGAGAGATGGGGTGGCTTGGGCGTGCACAGGCTCCGCGCTGCCCAAACGGTCCACCTGCTGCCTTCACACCCAGCTGTAGGGTGGTAGAGTGGGAGGAGGCAGGCAGACTCTGGAGGCCCTGCAGTGCACCCCGCCCCTATGTGAGGCTTGCCCCACCATCGCCCTGCCCCGATGTGCGGCTCGCCCCACCCCTGGGCGCGCTGCCCCAGTCACCTGAGTGGCTTCCTCTGCTGCTGGGTGGAGGCCATGTGTGCTGTGTCCTATTGGTGTAGTGGTGGTGGCTGTGGGCAGGGTACAGGTTCAAATATGTGGGAAGGGGCCAGCGGCACTGGGTGGCAGTGTATTTTGCTTGAAGTGGCAAAACATCTGGGGCCAGACCTGAGGAAGTATCTCTGCCAGTACTGATTTCCTCTCTGATAAAGCCCTGGTAAGCAATCCTAAGGATTCCCAGAACACAGTTTTACAAACATGGCATACAGTTCCTTTGAGGCAAAACCATTCCCTTTCAAAAGCCTTAAGTTGGCAAGTGCTTTTGTCAGGGCATCCTTCACATCCTTGTTCCTCAGACTGTAGATCAGAGGATTGAGCATGGGGATCACTACTGTATAGAACACCGAGGCCCATTTGTCTTGGTCCAAGGAATAGCTGGAGCTGGGCCGAAAATACACGAAGAGCATCGTCCCATGGAATATCCCAACGGCTGTAAGGTGGGAGGCGCAGGTAGAAAAGGCTTTGCGTCTGCCTTCAGCAGAGCGCATTCTCACGATTGTGCCCAAGATGTAGATGTAGGAAACAAGAACCATGCCAATGCTGCTGGCTAAAATGCAGCCAAAGAAGATAAATACCATAAGCTCATTGTTGTATGTGTCTGAGCAAGAGAGCAATAGAAGAGGAGGCTCATCACAGAAGAAGTGATTGATGATATTCGATTTGCAGAATGGTAGTTGGAATGTACAGCAAGTGTGTATCATTGCATCCGCCATGCCTATGAAGTAAGCCATAGCCATCAACCGTCCGCAGACTCTTCTGGACATAAGGACTGAATAGTGAAGGGGATTGCAGATGGCCATGTACCTGTCATAGGCCATCAAAGCCAGCAAAAGGCAATCAACATCTACAAAAAAGGAAAGTATATATAGCTGTATAGCACAGGCATTGAAAGAAATCCTTTTGGTCTCAACTAAGAGGTCAGCTAGCATTTTGGGAGCAATGGCTGAGGAGTAGCAGAGGTCAGCAAAAGAGAGGTTGCCCAGGAAAAAGTACATGGGGTTGTGAAGCTGAGGCTCAGCGCAAATTAAGACAATCATCCCCACATTCCAGATTACAGTGATGACATAAATCAGTAGGAAGAGCATAAAAAGAGGAAGCTGCATTTTTGGATCATCTGTGAATCCCAGAAGAATGAATTCTGTTATGATAGAATTATTTCCTTGATCCATCATTTCCCTCAATCAGTGCTGGGTTCAGGATGATTCTTTCTTTTCCTTGAGAAGGGAAGAAATGAGATTTGTGTTTTTGACCGCTCCATCCAACTTCCTTTTTGTTTAGAAACAACAGCAGTCCTGGATTCAAGATAATGGCCATCACAAGCTCAACTGCACTAGTTCAACACAACACCAGCTGTGGTCCACATCCCTGGCACACCCCTGTTTCAGCCTTCCTTTGGGAGGCTGATAATGTATATACACCCACAAAGCCTGAGCAAAGTCTACCTTAGGTTTGCCATATTTGAAGAGGTAAAAATCCATACGCAAAAAGTTCTTGAGCTTTTTTAAGGGCAATTGCCGAAGAATCCCTCAGCCACTGCCGAGCCCAAGCTGCCCACGCCAGAGTCCCATATGACAACCTTATCTATATCTTTAATGTACAAAGTTGTGGCCAAATTTCAATCCCAACAGTTGTCTTCTTGAGTTTGTTCCACCTACCTTTGCTATTGTCTTCATCCATGGGAGTGTGGGGCTCTTCAAGTGTGTCCGCAAGAGAGTTTTTTTCTTTTGAAGAACAGTGTCAATGGAGGACAGATTCAGGGCTTTAGACCCTTTACCAGAGGTCTAGTGTTGCTATAGCAGAACCATACGCTAAATATCTCTTTCTGATTTAGTGAACTTACCTGAGATGCAGACTGGGAGGTTTCTCTGCTTTCAGAAACTGAGTAGGGGGAGAGACCTTAAATGCTAGCTGCTAGGCACCTGGGACATCATCCCTGATGCTACTGAATACCCCAGATATCCATGGTTGTTTTGATTAATAATTACTGTACATTTTAATTGGCTGCTTGCATGCAAGAAACCTCTAAAACTTCCCTTCTGATTTTTGTATAGTCAGTTTCAACTATCTAGGTCTACTTTAACTTCTACACCCTGGTCTGGATTCTTCCTGTCAATGATAGTGAGACCTCGCCACCAATCAATGGCAAGGCTCGTGGATTCTGCCAAAATACTAAGGCATGCACTCTCTTTCAGTCCATGATGGCATGTAACAAATTGTACTTTGTTTGCTTCCTCATCAAATCCAGTTGGACCATGTAGGACCCACCAGCAGCAAATTTGTTCTGATTGTCCTCTTTGTGCTTCACTGCCCTCTGATGATCATTTCCTTTGTGAAGATATCACATCATGAACCTAAGTAGTGATAATTGGGCAAACAAACAAACAAACAAACAAACAACAAACAAACAACAAACAACAAACAACAAACAAACAAACAAACAAACAAACAAACAAACACTACCTTGGTGTTTTAAGATGGTGGTTCAAATGCCTCTTGCATTGGCAACAAGATTTGCATTTTATATTCATATGCACATGTTATCTCATTGCCTCTGTTTTTGCAGGTGTGGTGGACCCTCGGTTGGGGCAGCAGGCTCGGCCATGCCTCTTGCGTCGACCTCTCGGCAGCTTCAGTTGCTAGGGCCTCCTCCAGAGCGACCTGGAACGTTAGGTCCTTCTTGGCGTAGAGGCATCGTTGAAGCTTCTCATCCTTCAGGCCACCAATGAGGCGGTCACGAAGCATGTTATCCAACTCTGAGAAGTTGCAGAACCAGGCGGTTTGGTGGAGGTAAGTCACAAACCCAGTTATGGTTTCTCCAGGGGTTTGCTGCTTTGCGTAGAAGACATTTTGTCGCGCCACCACTAAGGGCTGCGGTGAGAAGTGCCTCTTCAGCCGTTCCACTATTGTTTTGTAAGGAACAGTAGCGACGTCTTCAGGTGCAAGGAGAGCCCAGGCGATTTCAAACATCTCCTCTCCGCAGACGCTGAAGAATATCGCCCTCTTCTTGGCGTCTTCTTCATTGGTGACCCCTTTGGTTTTTAGGAGGAAGGTGAAACGGGAGGTGCACGCTACCCAGTTTCCTGATGCTGGGTTGAACGGCGAGAAGCTGCTGTTGGTTGCCATTCTAAGTTCCTTGGAGCCCGGAGCTGAAGCCTGGATACACGGTACGAGGCAGCGGTGCAGCAGGTGGTGGTACTGTGGTGCTGTGTGTGGCGGTCAGCTCAGCGGGATCCCACCTTCGTCGCCAGTGAAATATACTCGGAGTCAAGAGTGGATTTCATGCTCTTTATTCAGCTCATAGTGGTGAGGAGGAATGGAAGTTCCCCCAGAATGTCTGCTTTATATACATTATTTACACAATGGGCCCCACGTGATTGTCTAATTCCGGGATTCTTCTGTAGGCCAATCAGGTTGCGGATTCATTTCCACCTGGAACTGGATTGGGTGGCTACTGTGGACCAATCAGACTGCTGTATTTTGGATCCTATTCAACTCAGTACATAACACCAGCAAACACGTACATAAATATATACACCACATTTCTGAAGCAGCACAGGAAGACATCCTGATACCGTTTTGACTCCCAAACTGACCAAATGTTTCTCTGCAAGGAGAGAGGGGGTGAGGGAACCTTCCCATTGTCTCAGGAATTAAGTAATTACCATCTCAAAGGAATGGCCAGACTACCAGAAAAGGCAATCAGATAAGGCATTATCAGATAAAATGGCAGACAGGAAAAACAACAACACTCAAATGTTTGTTGTAGACCGCCTTTTCTGTGATGTAGGTATGATGTATGGAGGGGTGGTCTGGAGCTCCAGGGCAGGGAATTTCAAAATGCCTATATAAGGGCGGGGATACCTTTGTTCTGGGTCCTCCTGCTGCGTGTGAGGGGAGCACCCTGTTGCAACAGCTTTAATAAAGATCAGGCTTACTAGCTGCTTTGCTTCACAATATTCTCTGGTTGGCCTCTGTTATTTTCTCCTGCCATTGGAGAACCTACAAAGGACTCTATAAGGGCTCTTGTGTACCCCATAAGGGAATAAGGGCAGATTTTGTTTACAACACCCCTATGAGGCAGTTGGGGAGACTGAAGCTACCTGCCTTCCTACAGCTGCCTAAGTCCTCTTGTCTCACCAAGGGCTGGGAAAGCTCACAGGCAGAGGGAGGGGAGGAGATAGATGACATTGAGGGGGTTGCTACGTATCCAGGAAATGGGCAGTGTTTAGAGGGATCTTTGTTTGATAGCAGGGAGGGGGTGACCAACTCGTAGCTAATGGCAGCAGGCCTGGAGCCGCTTTCTGCGTGTAAATTGTAAATAAATGTACATAAAACTGCCAGAGACTCGTTAATTCTTATTGGAGCTTGCTTGCCTGCCTGAGATCATTACACCAGGGTTTCCTCCAAGCAATCTGGGATTCTGCCTGCATGTCTGCATTGCCTCTCTTGGTCCTGGGAGACTGGGGGAGGGTGGGGAAGGGGAGCCTGCCACAGCAGGAGGGGGAGACACCCATGTTTCTTCACCAGCCTGACTCATCTCTACCTCTTGGCCTCCCTCATCCCACTCTCCTGCTTCTACTTCTGGACTCCTGTCACAGATTCTCCCAGCTCACTAACTCCTGTTACATCTTCAGCTTCTGACACCTCCTCCTTCCAGTCTCCTCTGACCACTCATTGTTGTCCCACCACCACATCCTGGGTATACCCTCCAACATTTCTCAGATGAAAATAGGGGTGTCCCATTCCACAATGATAATTTTACTATTTATACCCCACACATACTACTGGGTTGCCCCAGCCACTTTGGGCAGCTTCCAACATATATTTAAACATTAAAAACATTAAACATTAAAAAACTATACAGGATTGCCTTCAAATGGCTTGGGGCGTCTGATAACTCTATACCCTCCAACATTTCTCCAATGAAAATAGGGACATCCTAAGGAAAAGTGGGGCATTCTGGGATCAAATCAGAAATTGGGATGGCTTTTCTAAGTCAGGGATGTCCCTGGAAAATAGGGACACTTGGAGGGTCTGCCTGGGCTCTGAGCCTTCTTCCCTTGGGGTTCCCCAGTTGTTTCCTCCCACTATTCCTCTGCATCCAACCAGCCCCTGACAGTACCCCACTAAAGGGATCCAGGAAGGAGTGCTTTGTCCAGGAGCCCAGATGAGGGACAATGGGCTATAGCACCCATCCAAAATGGCAGTCCTGGAGGGATTGATCTGATGTCTGTCATAGGGTGACACTTAACCCAGAGTTAACCCAGATGAAATAATAAACCAGAAGGCTGGGTGGTTGATTCAGGATACATATCTGATGCCTTCTCCAAAACCTACTTAATCAAGTTTTGATTTGCAATCAATAAAGTTGTGGCCATTTTGAACCCATTACCAGTTGTCTCATGTCTTATTATTTCCCTCCCATTGTCCACATGGTCCCTGTACCTGGGCCCACAACTGGTGCCTGAATTTGTCCCCACACTGTACCGCACCACACCTTTCCCTTTTTGTGTCTTGTCTTTTAGACAACAACAACAACAACAAGGACTTTATTTGCGTAGCCAACAGGCCATAGCATCAAAGGACAAACACCGACAAAAATACATTACAAATATAGTTACTGTATTATCTTATGGCCTATTAAAACCCTAGGTAAAAGCTGGATTATCATTCATCAATGACCCTCTGTCCCATGGGCGGCGGCCTTTTCTCTGGTAGGTTGTTCCAGGTCGGTTAAGTAAATAGACCAGCCAAATTGAAAGATTATAAATATAAATATAACCTCGGAGGGATGGTCAGGACAGGGAGAAAGATAATAATAACCAGATGCAGATAAGTTACTAATCTCAGTACTTAAAACTTGGCAGAGGTAATAAAATACTATTAATAATACATAATGATAATAATGATAAGATCCTAGGCGAGGAATCCGGGTGACGACACTGATGTCATTCAGATGGCAGCTCTCAGTCTCATTGCTCTCTCGATAAATTTGGCAACCTTCTCTGTTGTCGAGCTGTTCTGGTCGGCTAGGAGTGAGAACAATTTGGCTTCACAAGAGCTGCCCGGGATGGCAGATAGGAGCGGCGTGATGGTCTCGTCCCTGAGATCTTTATATAGGGAACAAGACAGGAGAACGTGTGACACAGTCTCTACATAGCCAGCTCCACAGGGGCAGAGCCGGTTCTTGAATGAAATTTTTTGATATCTACCTTCAAGAACAGCTGAGGGTAACATATTTAGTCTGGCCAGTGTAAAGGCCCACCTGAGTTTTGGAATGGTTAAGGTAGACAAATAAGGTGCCCGAGAATCAAAGTGGGAGGGGGGCAGATAAGCGTACCAAGCACTAAATTTCTTAATATAAGCCAGATTATTCTGCTGCTCAATATCCTTCATGCGCTGGTCAATAATGGTTTTTGCCTTGGGGAGACCCATTTTCAGGAGATGCTGTGCTTAGAGGCCACATGTAAGTAGTTTTTGATGCACTACTTTGGACCACCGACTTCTATGAGCATCTCGTGCTACTAGAGGTAGTAGTCCGGATGGGTTTAAATTTAAGCGAAGCCAATAGTTGAATGTTCTTAACCAGGTTTGGGTTTCGACGGAGAGGAGGCCAGTCTCCAGCCGTAGGGCTGCATTTGGTGCGCATGGTGGAACGGCTAGAATCTGTCTTAAGAATTTAGACTGGACCGTTTCAACTGTTGAGTCGATGTATGTAAATATTGATGGCATTATAGGAGCCCACCAACTGATATTGTTCTTCATGAGCTCTGCTGGAATGTGGTCTATGCCTGGGGCTTTGTTGTTTTTCAGTTGGGCAATTAGTTTCCCCACCTCCTCTATGGAAACAGGGGGCCAATATGGTAAGTTCTTGGAGTAGGCACTTGGATCATTGTGCTGAACTTTGTCGTCATAGAAGAAGGTTTGAAAATATTTCATCTACTCCTGGGGTTCTACAGTACATATGGGACCAATCCGCTCCTGGCCCAGGAGGCCCATAATGGTACTCCAGAAGGAGGTTGAGTATTTCTCATTCGAGGCCTTCACTAAGTTACACCAGGCCAATCTTTCAGCTTTTTGTTTTTTTACCTTTAATAGCTGTTTGTAGTTTCGTCTTAAATAGATATAAGCCATAAATAGCGAGGGTGCTCTGGTGTTTCTGTAATTCCGATAGGTTGATCTTTTAGACTTTGTGGACTGTCTTGTTAGAACTGACTGGGAATAAGCCATTCCAGGAACAAGGAACAATTGCTCCCCACAAATAAATAATTAAATACATTTCTATGATTCTTCTTTTGAGAGTTTCTCAGTCATGAGACTCCCGAACAAAGACTTTAGTGACTATTGTTCTCCGGAGGGCATTCTTCACATCTTTGTTCCTCAGACTGTAGATTAAGGGGTTCAGTACAGGGATAACAATGGTGTAGAAGACAGAGATGTATTTGTCAGAGGTGGGTGAGTACCAGGAGCTGGGGCGGGAATAGATGAAGAGGAGTGTCCCTTCATAGATGATGACGGAGGTCAAGTGAGAGGCACAGGTGGAGAACGTCTTGCTTCTTGCCGTAGCGGAGTGCATCTTCAGGACCGAGATGACAATGAGGACGTAGGAGATTATGATGATGATGGAGGACATGATTTCCACTGAGCTTCCATATGTGTAGAGCAGGAGCTCATTGAGGGAGGTGTCTGAGCACGACAGCTTCAGAAGCAATGGGAGGTCACAGAAGAAGTGGTTAATGACATTTGGGCCACAGAAGGAGAGTCTGAAGGCAAAGCAGGTGTGGACCAGGGCACTCAATGTACCACCAAGGTAAGAGAGGGCAACCAGCAGGAAGCAGAGCCTTGGTGACATGATGACGGTATAAAGAAGTGGGTTACAGATGGCTACGTACCGATCATATGCCATGGTAGCGAGGATGAAAGACTCCGTGTCAGCAAAAGTGCAGAAGAAATAAAACTGCAGTCCGCAGCCGGCGTACGAAATACCCTTTTTTGTTACCAAGAAATTGACGAGCATCTTTGGGACGATCACAGACCAATAGCAGAGGTCAACCAATGACAAATTGCTAAGGAAGAAGTACATAGGGGATTGGAGCTGGGGGCTGGTTCTGATCAGAACCATCAGCCCAATGTTCCCCAGCAGAACCAAGCTGTAGAGCATCAGGAATACCATGAAGAGGACGACTTGAATAGCTGGGCTGCTGGCAAAGCCCAAGAGGACAAAGTGGGTCACCGTGGTTTCATTACCATCTGACATCTCTTTGCAATACGTTAGGTACTGGAAGGAGGCAGAAGCTGGATTGCAGAACTCAGTGTGCTTAGGGAAAGAAAGGCAACAGGCTTTTCAATAAAGCAGGCACCACAAAAGTAGGTCAGCAGCTATGACAATAAAGAAAGGAAGGTGTCAATTTCACATGGGCAGCACCGTATAATTAGAAAGAAACACTGTTAGGTGGTCATGGGAACAAATGTTCAGAGGATGAAAATCAGTTATAGTCACTGACCTGTATCAGGAAACAATATGGGCCATTGTTTCTCTCCTTTCCTTTCATCTGTTGTTGTCTTCTGCTAACTAACACACAGCTGGGGAAGGAACTCCACCCCGCTCCTTATTTGATGCTGAATGTCTCGGCTTCTGTCAGGATTCTAAACAAACAAACAAATTTGTATACCGCCCTGTATGTGCAGGTCTCAGGGTGTTTACAACATAAAATCACAATATCAAAATACATAACAAAAACAAAAAACAACCCAGTAACCTCTCCCTCCTGAACACATTTTAAAATGGCATTGGATGTTCATCAGCCAAAGGCCTGGTTAAAGAGTAACATTTTTGGATGGATGAAGGAGCCATCCAGGATGCGGATGGATGGATGTGAAAGGAATCTCTCCTAGTTTCAACAAAAAGAACTCAGTACTCTCAAGGTATCTGCACACATCCACTCCGCCTTAAGGACAGGCCTCTGTGTATGCACAGAGGCTATGTTTCTTGAATCTAAAACACACACAAATATGCCAGTCATAATATAGAAATGGAAGCATGGGAATGACTGTGGAACACGGATATAAAATTTACAGCATGTTATGGTTTAAAGAGAGAATTATATGAAAATGCTATATAAATGGTACCTAACACCTAGTAGATGGGCAAAAATGTATAAAAACGTAATCTTACAGATTGCTCCATGAAATTCAGTTAGCCATCAGGTGGTGCATATGGTCTGTTGCTGTTGCCACATAGGGCCTCAATATTAGTTAATTAATGCTGAAAAATAAAATTGTGATAATTAGTCTTCTGAACAAAAATGCAGACCCATTCAACATACCTTTGGCTCCGTTATTTTCCTTCTCTGAATTCACAGTTTGCTCCTAAGCTGGAAAAAATGCTATATATGCACCTTTTTCGAGCCCTTGGGGCATAACCTCTGAAGGATATGGCACCATAAGATCTCAAGAGTATTGTCTGCAGAGCATGGTAATTAAACCCTGACAGTTTTGTGCATTTTGCAGAGTTATTTTAAAGATAATGAAGTGCTTCTTATGAATCATGCTATGAAATCTGTTTTAAACTCCAGTTTTTACAGTTGAGATCCCATGCTGAATTGTGACAATCAATCAATAGTCTCTGGACTTGCTGATACAAAGCAAGCATTCCTTTCCGCACATATGCTCAGCTGCCCCTTACAGTCAAGCTCTCCTGCTTGCCAAGAGGCTATTCAGAAGGTTCTGAAGTGGGACTATTAAACAGCTGCCCCCTTCCCCCAGTCAGACTGCTGCTTCCTTTCCATTAAGCTACAGCAGGGGGAGAGATGGAATTGTAGAAGCTCTCTATAAGCTCAGCAGAGGGATCAGTGACTTTCAGCTTCCTGAGCTCATTCCCTTCCAGCAGGTTGTTCCAAGAATGCTGCAATTAAAAACTAGTGCTGAGTTTGTCCCCCCCCCCCATTCTTCTCATACCCTCTTCCTTTGTGTTATCCCTTTTTAGATTGTATTATTGATATTTTGTGAGTTGCTGTGGGAACCTTTGATTTTGGATGAAGAGTAGAGTAAACATTTTCCTCTGCTTCGAGGCATTATGGACCAAGTCTGTAGCAGAGATCCTGCCTTATAGGTGTAAGCTCATCCTGTGATGTGGATTTCTGTTTGCACTGGGTTCCACACCACAGTCTATGCATGGAAATCGCGCTGCCCTCTACAGATAGTCCTCTGTAGAGGGACAACAAGGGATGCAGCTGATGGGGATGCAAAGGCAGAGGTGGGATCAGCAGGTGGAACCCTTCTCTTCTCCACTTTGGGGATGCTAATCTAATGAGGGGAATGCTTGAGCAGGACTAGAGAAACATGTTTCTCCCTCTCACCCTTTCTTAGGTCCTGGGTGCAGGTATGAGAGGTCAACGGGATTCAACAGCCAAACTTCTGGCAGTGGCGGAGCTTCATGCTCTGGCATCGTGGAGAGCAGGCAGGGGCAGGGCTGGTGTGTGTCCTGGGGACGTGGTGCGCTGCCCATAGGGCCGTTGCGTCGGTCCAGGGGGCGTGGCGCTCCACCCGTAGCGGTGCGGCGTGCCTGTTGGAACTTTCCGTTCCACCTTAAGAACAGATGTGTGGAATTGTTGTATGTCACATGTCTGTTTACACTCCAGCACAGCTTGCTGGGAACTTCCATTTTGTGTATAGCTTTTGCTTTTGCTGTCTTGCTTTGGACATGAAGAAGATCGGACATGTTTTCCTTTTGTCCTGATGTATGCTGAATAAACTGCTTGTAAATATGCTCACACATACTCTTCTGCCACCTCTGTTGCGTAGCATTATATCTGTTGATTAGAGCATGCCCTAGCTTTTGAAGTTTGGGTCGCTGATTCATGCTGCACCAAGGATTGGAGTTCGTCTGGGACACTGGCCAGTGGGATGGAGCCAGCTGGGGGCCTGCCAATTGCCCCCGCTTCCTTGGTTGTATGCCAACAGTGCCGCCCATAGGGGCGTGGCGCCCAGCGCAAGTGGGGGGAGACAGCCACGATGACACCCTGCCGGGATCGTGCTGCCGGGGGCAGTGCGCTCCCCCCGCACGTCTCTTCCTCCGCCAGTGACTTCTGGTAGCAGTTAAGAACATAAGAAGAATCTTGCCAGATCAGGTCAATGGTCCATCTAGCCCAGCCTCCTGTTCTTACAGTGGTCAACCAGAGGCCTCTTGGGAGGCTCCCAAGCTGGACTTGAGTGCACTAGCGCACTCCCCACTTGTGTTCCCCAGCAACTGGTACTCAGCGGCACAACTGCCTTTGACAGGGAAAGTTGACATCAGGGTTAGTAGGCATCTTATGAATTTGTCTATAACCCTCTTTCATCCCAGTTAGCATCCATCACTGCCTCTTACAGGAGTGAATTCCATAGTTTAACTATGTGCTGTTGGAAATTATTTTGTTGGTACTGAATCTTCTAGCAGGATATCCTCCTTCTCCTATTATGAGAGAGGGAGAAAAACTTCTCTCAATCCACTTTCTCCAAATGGTGCATAATCTTATACACCAGAGACCTTCCCATATTCTTCCAATTGTGCAAGCATTTTTTGGATACTTCCCACTGGGTTTTCAGTGGTTACGTTTACATCATCTGCAAAGGCTTTAATTTTATAACATAGAGTTCCTAGGTTAATTCCTCTTATGTTTTTATTCTTTCTTATTGCAATTAAAAGTGGTTCCAAGGTGGCAATAAAGAGAAGTGGGGAAAGAGGGCACCCCTGTCTTGTCCCCCTTTCGATGCTGAACTTTTCGGTGAGCTTGTTATTTATTAGCAATTTGCTTTTTGGTTATCATATATCCTCCTAATTCCATTAATTATTTCCCCTCCTATGTCCAGACCTTTAAAAGTTTCCAATAGGAAATTCCATGATACTCTATCAAAAGCTTTTTCTGCATCGACCAATAACATGGCCATCTTTTTACTTGGTTTCATTTCCACATACTCCAAAAGGTCAATTATTATTCTTGTATTGTCTTTAAATGTCTATCCGGTAAGAAACCCACCTGATCTCTGCTGATTATTTTGTTTAGAATCTTTTTTAGTCTATTAGTCATCAATCCAGTATAGATTTTATAATCTGCATTCAACAGGGAGATTGGTCTATAATTTTTCATGTCTGTCAACTCCACTCCCTGTTTCAGGATAAGAGTGATCAGTGCTTCTTTCCATGATTGTGGTATATCTTTTCCTCCCAATATATTATTCATTATTCTATGTAATATAGGGAGGATTACTTCTTCCAAGTTCTTATAGTACATTAATGTAATTCCGTCAAGACCTGGTGATTTGCCACTCTTCATTTTCTTTGTTACTTGTGCTATTTCATCTATTTCTATATTGGAGTTTAGGGCCTCAACTTCTTTTTCAATTCTTGGTAATTTATTTTGTTGTGAATACTCTTCCATTTTATTAACATCTAATTGTTCTTGTTTATACAAATCTTTATATAAGTTTAAAAAAATTAGTTTTATTTTTACTGGGTCGGTTATTTCCTCCCCTTGGTCCAGAATTTTATTTATAATTTTTTGGTTTGCTTTTCCTTTATCATCCATGCTAACTTGCCGGGCTTATTGGTGGATTCAAAATACCTTTGTTTTGCCCATTTAATTTTATTTTCTACTTCCTTATTTAATATTCTAGAGATATGGGATTGCAATATCTCTATTTTTTGTAATATTTCATGACTTTTTGGATTTTTGGTCAATTCTTTTTCATTAATTCTTATCTGTTTAGTTAGCTCATGGATGTTATTGTCATTTTTCTTCTTCAGCCTAGCCATTTGTTGTATTCCAAGACCCCTCATGTACGCTTTACTTGCGTCCCAAACTACATTTATATCTGTATTTTGTTTATCTCGAAAAATTTCGCTAACTTGTTTTTTGCTTGCGTCACCCATTGTTCGTCTCTCCATATCTCATTGTTCATCCTCCACCTTCCGTTTGTTTGCTTTTAAATTTCCATATGTATTGTTACTGGATTATGATCTGATATAGTCCTTCCCAGAATTTCTGCTTTTTCTAAGAAGAGGGTCAGCCCTTTAGAAATCCAAATAGCATCTAACCTCCCCCTTGATTTTTTAGCTTCCGAGAAGTGTGTAATATCTTTCCCATTAGGGTGTTTAATTCTCCATGAGTCATAGAGGTCAAAATTGTTCACCATCTGGAAAAAGGAGAGCGGTAGTTTACCTTCATTGGTAAGTTTCCCTCTAAAAGTTCTATCCCATTCAGCTGAGACCACTCCATTCCAATCTCCCATAAGAACAATATTCTCCTCAATATAGTTCCATAACTTCTTTCCCAGCTCCTTAAAAAACTGATTTATTATTGTTCACCCCCCCTTCTATAGTAATCCGCACTCCTACAGTTCTACCTTCTTCAGCCATAAAAAGTAATTGGGGGTCTAGGCTTGCTTTAACATAAATCACAACACCCCTCTTTCTCTCTGTTCCTGATGCAATAAACTCTAGACCCAGGTTTCTATTCTGTAAGACCCTAGTATGACTTTTGGAGATATGGATCTCTTGTAGGCATATGATAACCCATTTTTTCCTCTTTAATATGTGATTTATTTTATTCCTTTTAAGTTTACTGTTTAGCCCATTTACGTTCCAAGAAATGCACTTTAGTGCCATAAAGTCTTAATGCTCATACGTCACTTTTTCAAAATTAAAGTTTAAAAATAAAGTCCTATTTTCCAGTTCTGTTACAATCTTGCTTCTTCAGCTTCTTGTGGTTTCTCCCCCCAAGTCCTTCCAGTTTTTCTTACGAAAAGTCTGCTTCTTCGGCCGATCTGAAGGTCTTGCGTCTCCCTTTATAGGTAAAAGTTAACCCTTTGGGGAATTACCATCTAAATAAAATTTTGTTTTTCTTTAGAGCAGTTGTCAGGGGTTTGTAGTTTTCCCTTTTCTTCAGGAGGTGGGTCAGGACCTCTTTCATTATTTCTATGGCTTTGTCATGTATACATAAGGCATTACTTCTACTTTTCAATAATGTTTTTTCTTTGAGAAGTCTTGAGTTCAAGAAGACCAGGCAGTCTCCTGGTTCTTTTTTGATTTTAGATTTATGTAGTTTTATCCTCAAAATTTTATCAATATCTAGTGATAAGTCCTCCTCCTGGACCCCCAACCAGTCCACCAGGACTTTTAATAATTTTGTCGAAATGTCCTCATCCTGGCTCTCTGGTATTCCTCTCAGATGGAGAAGCATTTCTTTTTCTCTCAACTCAAGGACTTCCAATTTGTCCCAAATCTCCTCCTGCATCTTCCTTAGGTCCTCTATTTCCCCCTTGTTTTTGTCTTGGATTTTTTTCAGTTCTTTTTGCTCAGCCCCCATCTTTTTGGTTATTTCTTCTTGCTTACAATGTCTTTGCCTTCACTTCTTGCACTGTCTTATCAATTTCTTTATTCTTTGTTGTCAGTTGGTTCATTTGATGTGTAAGGTCCATTATAAGAGCTGAGTTTTTTGTCAGTTTTATTGCCCATAGTTACTACTTTCTCCTCCAGTGATTTTATGTTTCCGCCTACTGAGTTTATTCTGTCTCCTAAGTCTTTCTGCATGGCAATAATCAAATCCTTTACATCCATACTTGCTTCACCTTCCGCCACCAAAGTTCTCCTTGCTTGGCTGGCAATTAAAGTTTGGCCAATTGTTGATTGTGTTCTCTTTGAACCCATTTGGGTATTTGGATATTTTTGGATGGCTGGTTATTTTGAGATTGAGTTCAATTGTCTTTCGATTCTGCTTTTCTGGCTCGGATTCTATATAGTCTCCAAAGATTAAAACTATTGGGAGTTCCCCTGTGGGAAGTTTAATTAGATCTAATTTTCATGAGTAATTAATTTTATCTTTATGCTGGATATATTTGGAATTTTATTTTTTCCCTTTATTTGTATCTGATGTTTATGCTTTACAGTTCCTCTAAGCAAGTATTGGTGTTGCGGGTATGGCTATATACATTTCCTCTTGGCTGTTATATCTTTTCCTTCCACTATTGGCCGCTGTGTCGCTCTTCCTACTTGAGTATTCTTGAGTATTATGTCTCTTGGCTGTTATGTCTTCTTCTTCCACTAGTGGCCACTGTGTAGCTCTTCCTACTGTTCTTGACTATTATGTCTCTTAGCTGTTATGTCTTTTTCTTCCACTAGTGGCTGCTGTGTCGCTCTTCCTGCCGTTCCTCACTCTATCTTTCTCTGGTGTTAAAGCGGCTCATTGAAGTCTTTTCCAGTGTAGTCTTTCAGTAATGGCCGCCGCCCACCCCACCCAATCTGCTGACTTACTTCTCCAGCCTTCTCCTCACCTCTCTAGATCTCTGCAAGTCATTGGTAAAGAGCTCTCCTTATTTCTGTCGTCTGTATAGCTGGTCTAAACTGTTCCCCCGCTCCAAACTCCAGTGACACTTCTTGGGTTGACTGTGTTATTTTGGGAGCACACAGAAGCCCCTCAAGATCTCTACTGCACTGCCGATTCTGCAGTTTTAATTTCTGTTGTGAGGGATGACCCCCTTTTAGCATTCCACTCGCAACTTCTTAATTTTATCTGTTTGTTAGTTCCCCCTTTTTTGTTTCTGATGTATTGTTGGGGCTTAAATAACCCCTTTCTCACTGTATATATATGGGGGGGGGGGAAACGCTCCTTGAATTTGTGTCAATATCTTACTGGAGAGTCCAGCGCTAGCTCATGGGGTCTGGAGGTGAAGGCACCTGAGGGCAATCTCGCTCCCTTGCGCTGAGGTTCTCCCCTAAATTTCTTCTTTTTAAAGTATCTTAAAGTCCAGTTCTAGTGTGGGGAAACCCCTTTTTGCGCTGCTGAGCATCTGCTCCCGGGAAATCCACCCGAGTAGGGGCAACTTACACCTCCTGTTGCTCCTGCTTCGCCTCTCCAGGTGCCGAGTCTGTCTCGAGCAGCTCAGAGCTCAAACTCTGACCAAACGCTGAGCGCACTAGTAATTTCATATCATGTCATGTATTCCAACATAGCAGCAAATAGTACAATAAAGCCAATTTTGACCTGAGTCCATGATTTGGATAAATGCAGTGTTGCCAGTTCCAGATCAAAGGATGGCAACCAACAAAATAGTTCTGTTATTGCAAAGGCTTCTGGCTGTGCAATGAATCTTAACTTCTCTCTCCACTTCCCATGTCCATCCCCCAAATAAGCTCTGGGGGTTCTCCAGCCCTCTGGAGCAGATTTGGGGGAAGTATAAGGGTATGCAGGGAGAGAAGAGGGAGAAAAAGTTCTATGGTGCCAATGGAAATCCTTGAGCAAATGGAACTTCTTCATTGGACAGCACCCCAAGGGTGTGACAACACTGCATATGTAGGATGATAGTATGTTCCAACCTTCTTCTGGCTGGGTGAGGTCTGTGCTTGTTTTTGGAGGCAGGTGGCGCTGTGGGTTAAACCACAGAGCCTAGGGCTTGCCGATCAGAAGATCGGTGGTTCGAATTCCCGCGATGGGGTGAGCTCCCGTTCTTGGTCCCAGTTCCTGCCAACCTAGCAGTTCGAAAGCACGTCAGACTGCAAGTAGATAAATAGGTACGGCTCTGGTGGGAAGGTAAATGGTGTTTCTGTGTGCTTCTCTGGTCCTCCAGAAGCGGCTTAGTCATGCTGGCCACATGACCTGGAAGCTGTATGCCAGCTCCCTTGTCCAGTAAAGCGTGCGCTGCAACCCCAGAGTCGTCCGTGACTGGACCTAATGGTCAGGGGTCCCTTTACCTTTACCTTCACCTTCTATGCAGTGGAGTTCACCTCAGCCTCAGTACTCAAGTTAAATTGCTCCATTTGAGCACCTCTCATTTTGGGGGGGGAATGTGCTGGACTAGAGATTTGTCCCACCCTGACAAATGTGTTGAATTAAAACCAATAAGCATAAATAAATAAATAAATAAATAAATAAATAAAAACGCCCACCCACCAAGTATTGCTTTAAGGATAAGGCTGACTTTCAAAGTGCTATCACCAGATACTACTACTACTGTACTACTACTAATTTATTTATTTATACCCTGCCCAACTGGCTGGGTTTCCCCAGCCACTCTGGGTGACTCCCAATAGAATATTAAAAACATGATAAAACATCAAACATTAAAAACTTCCCTAAATAATGATGTATAAGGTTGGGAGCTTTTCTCATTCTTCCCCCAAATGTTCAGGTTTTGGTAATATTTTAAAATATATTTTCCTAAAAGAAAGTATGAAAGGCAAACCTAGATTTATTCATGTCATATTTCAGTACAGAAAGAACCAGATTTTGTTTTAAAAAGCATTTTATTGGATTTTATAATTTTATGACACTAAAAATGAAAACCATTAAGTAAGACCTAGATTTTCAGCTGGTCAGGACAGTGTTCTTTGTGTGTGTTAGGTGTCCAGCAAGCATTCCTTCATGAATCCCAGATGCTCAAGCAATCAAGGGTGACCAGTTCTGCATGTCATGCATATCTTTACAGAAGTTGCAGAATCATAACTTATTCTACAGTGTGCTACATAGTAATTTTTGTCCAGGTTAATTTATTCACATGAGTGTTTTGGGTACAATCCTGCATACAAGCCACTGCATTTAGCACTACTTATTTCTATCCCCCCAATATCTTAAACACTCTTAACAGTGCATTAGATCACACACTTCAATAAAATGGCTCAGTTTGTCAGAGTTTAGTATTTATAAGCTTCTCATGCTCCACCTGAAAGATAATTTCAGTGCTTGAAATCTTCTCAAGGCATTTTTCACTTCTTTATTCCTCAGGCTGTAGATCAAGGGGTTGAGCATGGGAATCACCACAGTGTAGAAGACAGAAACCCATTTGTCCTGATCCATGGCATAGTTAGAACTTGGCCGCAGATACATGAAGACCGTTGTTCCATAGAAGACAGTGACAGCCACCAGGTGTGAGGCGCATGTTGAAAAAGCCTTTCGCTTCCCCTCTGTTGAGTGGATTCTCAGGATAGCAGACAGGATGAAGGCGTATGACACCACAATTTCCACTGAAGTGAATATGCCCAGGACTGTGGCAAATACAAAGAGAACCATTTCATGGATGCTTGTGTCAGTGCAGGAAAGCGCCAATAGTGGGGGAACATCACAGAAGAAATGGTTGATGACAGAGCCACAAAAAGATAGCATGAAAGTGGAAATCGTTTGGGTCATTGCATTCATGAAGCCAACCAGGTAGGATCCGGCCACCATCAGAAAACACATATTGGGAGACATAGTAGCCATATACAGCAGAGGATTGCAGATAGCCACATACCGGTCATATGCCATTGCTGCCAGGAGGATGCACTCGGTGCTTGCACAGAAGACGAAAAAATACATCTGCACAGCGCAGCCTTTGTAGGAAATGGTTTTCTTCCCTGCTAAAAAATTCTCCAGCATTTTAGGGGCAATGGCTGAGGAATATCCAAAATCTAGGAAGGACAAATGGCTGAGGAAGAAATACATTGGTTTCTGGAGTTGAGGGTCGATCCTGATTAGGAAGATCATCCCAACATTCCCGGTCAGGGTGACTAAATACATAATTAATATCACAATAAAGCAGAGTGGCTTCAGTTCACGACTGTTCACTAATCCCAAGAGGACAAACTCATTTACCTTTGTATGGTTTTTGCTATCCATTTCTCTGCTATGTCTATCTTCTGTTTATAGTATCCACTTTGCTGATGAAATCTGATCTGTAATTCAGAAAAAGTTTAAGTTGGTAAGGAAGCATGCTTGCAGCCTGGAGCTCTGAGAGCAGAATTCTTTGGTTGCTACCGGAGGTGGCAAAGAAAAGCACAATGCTAATGCAGGTAGACATGAGGTTGACTGGATGAGACAGAAGTGGATAGAATTTGCAGGCACTTGGGCCTCCCTTCATGGTGAATGAAGCCTGTCTGATTACAGGCAAAGTCTATAACTTTTTTAAAAAAAATTGGGGGCAGAACTAAATTAAGTTTGAAGGAAAGTGCTCTGTGGGCATGAATCCTGTCAAATTTCAAAAGGATAGCTACAGTGCTAGGTACCCTTAAATGTGAGTTTGGGGTGGAAAGTACTAAAAGGGATTGATTTTTTCTGGTAAAATCATCTCCTCTCATTACAAGCTATGTCAGTCATAGTGGAGCTTCCTCTCTGCTCTCTTCCCACAGTGGCGTATGATCTCCCTTCTTCCACAGCCCCACTCTAGTGTTATGGCACTGTGGTATACTTAGAGACATCATTATTGCTTTCAGAAGACACTTGCCTGCATTTTTTAAATGCCTCAAGCACCACAGCATGCATCAGGGGTGTCCAATTTAACCTATGCCACCGTGTACAGATCCTGCTTTACACCCCTTTGCCTCATGATTCAGGAATCACTCTTCTATTAGATGCACCACCGATCTGATTTGGTATAAAGCAGCTATTCTCCTATATAAGTAGAAGCCTGCAAGGAGAATCTATATCTCACTAAAGATTCCTGCATTGCAGAGAGCTGGACTAGATGACCCTTTTGGTTCCTTCCAACTCTACAATTCTGATTCTGTGAAAAGCTTTATGCACTGTGGATAACTGAGGTTTGTGCCACTTCTCTTGCAAGCTGCAAACTGTTTCCAGGTTTAATCAAAATTGTCTGACATAAAGAAGTCTGCGAAAATCTTTCCCTCTGCTCAATATTTCCCCCTCTGCTCAATACAGTCCAGCTTTTCACAATTTGCAAATCTGTATTAGATGTGCTACTCTAGGGCACATTTTATGCAATAGATTAAAGCAAGGGAGATATGCAGATCCTCTCATGTGTAGTGCCCAGTTTACACATTGCAAAAAACATTTATTATCGCTCATAAGTAAATATAATATTGACTCACTTTTGTTCTGTGGCATTCCTGAATTATTTTAAACAACATGGATATTGGTGGTATAATCTTTTCATTTGCTAGGGATCTCTGGAAACCACTTTGTGTCCACACCAAGAGTGTAGTAGAAGTGATCATGAAATTTCTGATATTAAAGCAGCATTCACAGTGACAGAATGGCTCTTAGAGACCTCTCTCATGTGGAATATCCCTTGTGATCAAATCTCCTGATTCCTTCTGATGTTCACCAAACAAAGTGATAAAATTGATTCTCAAGGGCTATTGCACTGATGCTCTATGAAATCTTCACAGATTCAGAGAAATGTTGGTCACTGAATGTTACCAAGATGGTAATTTTCTTTGCAAAATGTGGAATATAGGAAGCTGTCATTTGCTGAATCAGGCCCTTGCTTCATTTGTCTCAGTACTTTTTTTTTCTAGAAGAAAAGGTGCTTGTAGTCACCACACAAGGGAGGGCTCTCAGACCCTGCCAGAGAATGCTTTGGGCAGAAGCTTCCCGGGTTTTGGGAAGGAGGTAAAAAAAAAGTGCCAGTAATGTGTACTGGTGTGTACCGCCAGAAAAAAGAACGAAGTATTAGATACACCAGATACAGAGAAAATATCTGACATGCTGACAGGAGCGGATGGGAATTATAATAGAACAATATCTGGAGGATTGCAGGTTCACCACTCCTGATTTACTCAGACTGGCACTGTCTCAAGCAGGGGTCCTTCCTAGTCCTACTTGGCAAACTAGGGATTGAACTGGAGACCTGAAAGCAAAGTTTGTGCTCCACTCTTCCTAGCTCTGATTCTTCCCCACTGTGTTGTGCAAGGCTTACATATAATAATTCCATGGAGGTATTTCCAAAATCATCCCAAGTTTGGTTCACCGGGATCCCAAGGGGAGACCCACTATTACATTATAGGCTAAGCTACAAATGTTAACACAACTCACATAGTCTGTCTGTGTAGAGGTGGAGTGGGACCACATCTGCTGGTTCCATCTTCAACCTCCACACATTCAGAGGAAGATGAGAACTGGCTCTGTGCGTGTACATAAGAACAATGGCCCATCTAGTCCAGCATTCTGTATTTACAGTGGTCAACCAGATGCCGGAGGGAAACTCCCAAGCAGGAGTCAAGCACAAGAGTAGTTTCCAGCAACTGGTTTTCAGAAGCAATGCTGTATCTAACTGTGGAGTCAGAGCATAGCTATAGACTAGTAGGCTAGTAGCCATCAATAGCCCTCTCTTCCATGAATTTGTCTAATCCTCTTTGAAAGTCACCTCATTAATTCCAAAGAGGACTTAGCCACACTTCCTCTTGTCCTGCTCTTGTTCCCCTGGGGAAAACCACTCTTTAGCAATCAATCAGAGCAAACAGCAATTTGGGTTTTCTCCAGATGGATGTTTGCTCTGATTTAGCACTAAAGAGTGAGTTTTTTCTCCTAGGAAAAGAGTAGGGCAAGGAGAAAACTGTTTGAACCCATGCTTTCAAGGCATGGGGCAAGTGGAAAAGTGGACAAACCCTGAGTCTACTTTAAGTAAAACTTAATTGAACACACACACACACACACACACACACACACACACACACACACACACTCCTCCTATTTCCTATACTCCCCAGTGCCCCTAAATATTGGCTCCAGAGTGTGGGATGGTCTCCCAGAAGAGGAAAGGGGCTGCAAGGAGGAGAGCAAATTGGCAAAACTCCCTTCCCTCCCTGTTAACAGAGGTATCTGCTAAAGCAATGGTCCTTCAGTGAATGCAAGACCATCTACTGGCTCATCACCTTCTTTGTGTGCCTCCTCCACAAGATGTTGGGAGGGTGGCAACATGAGAATGGGCCTTTTCTGCAGTTGCTCCCTGTTTGTGGAATGCTCTCTCCAGGGAGACTCGCCTGGCACCTTCATTATACACCTTTAGGTGCTAGGCAAAAACATTCCTTTTCTCCCAGGACTTTGGACTTTTAAACTGCGTGTCAGGGACTGGGCAGAGGAGGAATGGTGGAGACTGCCTCCCCAGCCTGACCCTTCCAGAGATGAAGAAGACAGTTCAGAATTACAACAGGGGTTTGAGGGAGATGACAGCTCAGAGGCAGATGAGGGGAAAAGCTGGGAAATAATGGGAGAAGAGGGGTGACAACTGACGGACACAGTGTCTTTAGAAAGCATTCCATTCTAAAAAAAATTGTCAAAAAACCACAATCTTTCCTGCTCGGAATTTTAGATCATGATATAAGAGAGGTAAATTGGAGATTATTTATGTATGTGACAAAAGCAGCAAGAATCTTATTAGCACAAGTACGGAAAACAGAGAAAACGCCAACGTAGGAAGAATGGCAAGCCAAGCTTATAGACTACATGGAACTGGCTATGCTGACAGAGAGGATACATGAGAGAGACAACATCGATTTCAAAAAGGAGTGGGAACCATTTTTAAACTATATAAAAAGACAATATAAAGACTTGGACCCATTGGCAGGTTATGACTAAACTTTCACAACAATAGAAGAGGTAAAATCAGCAGTGTATAGAATTTGTTTAATAAATCAATACAGAAATATGGGGGAAGCCAAAGGGGGGGGGGGAGAAATATGGATATATAAATTGTTCAGTTAAGATTTGTGGAAAATTTGTTGTTATAATTTGAAAATTCAGTAATTTTTTTTAAAAATAGAAAGCATTCCAGACCCCCCCTCTCCCAGTATCCAGTGAACATTGAAAGTAGGAGAGCAGAGACCTCAGAGGCAGAGGACACTTCTCAGCACCTGTAGTGATGATGCATGAAGAGAGAGAGGGAGGAGGTGGAACTTTACTCGGGACAATGTCATTATTCCAAGAGGCTGCATTTCCAACCCTATCTTTGTGGATATTGAATAAAAAGCAGTTGGTAAGAACTTTTCCTTGTCTTATCCATTCCTGGCAACCTGCCGTGGGGGTGGGGGGTGGATTCTCTGATGCCTGACACTTCGTGCTTTTTTCTTCTTCGTGCATTGATTCTGAATTGGGACCCAGCATGGTGCATACAGAAGCAGAGCTTTGCATGAGAGAAAAAGGTGGAAGGGAAATAATAACACTTTACCCAATTACTTTCGCCAAATAAGATTTTTATACAGTGGTACGTCGGGTTAAGAACTTAATTCGTTCCGGAGGTCCGTTCTTAACCTGAAACTGTTCTTAACCCGAGGTACCACTTTAGCTAATGGGGCCTCCTGCTGCCGCCACTGCACGATTTCTTTTCTCATCCTGAAGCAAAGTTCTTAACCTGAGGTACTATTTCTGGGTTAGTGGAGTCTGTAACCTGAAGATATAGATATCCTGTTATTTGAAATTAAATTAAAATAAAATTCTACCCTGCTTCTTTTCCCTGGATTGTCTCACTAGATCTGGTTGTGGATGTGTTTCTTATAGTATGAGCTAAGTACCTCCCTTGCCATTTTGGTAGCATTCATTAGTTGCCCTTGACTGGGGAGCTAGTTACTACTGTTGATGGAAATTACAGAGGCATATATGCGAAACTGTCAGTAGAGCTGGTTAGCTGATTCTGACTATAAAGTGATCAGGGAGGCAAGCAACCCACAGCTTAAAAAAATCTATGAAAACAAAATAGGAAGTTTAATTGCTAGGATATTCACACAACAGTGTATGCAATTCCCAGGATCAGGGGTATTCAGGTGCCTCAGGGACACTATCCCAGAAGCCACCAAATGGCATTTAAGACCTCTTGGTCTACTTACAGATTCTGAAAGCAGAGAAGAAACCACACAGTATACTCCAGGTAAGTTTGCTAATTGAGGAGCAGAAATCTAAAGCTAGACTTACATGTTTTGCCACTTTGAGGTAACTGTTTGCAATCATTTGACCATGGTGAACCATGTGGGATTTTATGTTGAGAACATTAACATCACAGACCAGCTTGATTACTGAGAGTTACCAAATCCAGACTGGTTCAAAATCCTCCCAAACCATTCTCTGAGAGCCAATGTGGTGTAGTGGTTAAGAGTGGTAGACTCGTAATCTGGGGAACCGTGTTCGCGTCTCTGCTCCTCCACATGCAGCTGCTGGGTGACCTTGGGCTAGTCACACTTCTCTGAAGTCTCTCAGCCTCACTAACCTCACAGAGTGTTTGTTGTCGGGGAGGAAGGGAAAGGAGAATGTTAGCCGCTTTGAGACTCCTTCGGGTAGTGATAAAGCGGGATATCAAATCCAAACTCCTCTTCCTCCTCTTCTTCTTCTCAGAATCTTATTTCATGAAGACTATTCTGAAACATGAATCCATCCAGGCACACTGGCTTGGCTCTGGAACCATGGGTGCCTGGGGCCGTGCACGCTGTGGGGGCATGTGCAGTTGATGTCCCATGTGCCCACTGCTGCATTTTGTAGGTGTCTGATTCCTATATGGGGAATTTTGTGGGTGTTTGGGCACCCAAGACCTTGACACCTATGAATCTATCTTGAGCCCAATCTAACAGCCAAATATGATTGAGTTACTTGTACACAACTTAAAAGAGCAGAACTGAGTCTTCTAGTGATTAAATGTCACTCTGACTCTCCACACTGTTTATTGTCTCACTTCAGCTGCGGGAAATTCTACAGTGCTTATTTTTATCTTTACGCATTTATAAAAATTCAGTTTAGTAAAAATAATGAGAATTACATGCAATGAAATAAATAATATATTTGTACCATTTAAATCAGGGGTGACTAACTTTCATCCTGAGGGCCAAACTGATGGTAAGCCATCTCTCTGTGGGAAATATGCCAAAGTTGGTTGTGGCCATTGTATATGTGCATCGACACATGCATACATGTTTATTGTGCATACAGATTCCCCCCACAATAATAAATAATAATAAAATTTTATTTATATCCCACCCTCCCCAGCCGAAGCTGGGCTCAGAGCGACTAACAACAATAAAAGTAACACAGTTTACATAAAATCACAATCAATTAATTGAAATGCATTCTAAAATCAATTCATTCTAAAATCAATTCAAAATCAACTTAATGGCAACCATTGGGCTAGAGTTCTATGAGGATTACAGAAGGAGAGAGGGGGTCAGATTGTGCCTTGGCCAAAGGCCTGGTGGAACAGCTCTGTCTTGCAGGCCCTGCGGAAAGATGTCAAGTCCCGCAGGGCCCTAGTCTCTTGTGACAGAGCGTTCCACCAGATCGGAGCCATGGCCAAAAAAGCCCTGGCTGTGGTTGAGGCCAGCCTAACCTCCCTGTGGCCCGGGATCTCCAAGATGTTTTTATTTGAAGACCGTAAGGTCCTCCGTGGGACATACCAGGAGAGGCGGTCCCATAGGTATGAGGGTCCTAGGCCGTATAGGGCTTTGAAGGTTAAAACCAGCACCTTAAACCTGATCCTGTACTCCACCGGGAGCCAGTGCAGCTGGTATAGCACTGGGTGAATGTGATCCCACGGCGAGGACCCCGTAAGGAGTCTCACCGCGGCATTCTGCACCTCCTGGAGTATGTGGGTCAGTCTCAAGGGCAGCCCCACGTAGAGAGAGTTACAATAATTAAGTCTGGAGGTGACCATCGCGTGGATCACAGTGGCTAGGTCAGAGCGAGAGAGGTAAGGAGCCAACTGCTTAGCTTGGTGGACATGAAAAAATGCCACCTTTGTTATAGCTGCAATCTGCGCCTCCATGGAAAGGGAGGTGTCGAAGATTACACCCAAACTCTTAATGGATGGTGCTGGCACTAATTGCACGCCTCCTAAGAGATGGAAAGTGCATTTACGTCTGCCACATTCACAGCTCAAACACATTGCAAAAATTTTTACAATGGGATTGACATATGAAAATGGTGCGAACCCAATAGGATGTGAACCCATAACCCCCGTTCCATGATTGTACTCAAGTAAACTGTTAAAAAGCACATTTGTTTGCTTTTTTTTCTTGCCTTGCTAGGAAAAGTCAGAAAGAAAATTCCAGAGAAAGCAAACGTCCTTATCTCAGCATCCATTGCAAAAAATAATGGATAAAGGAAATCATTCGGTGATAACAGTGTTCATTTTTCGGGGATTCACAGATAATCCAAAAATGCAGCTCCCTCTTTTTATGGTTTTCCTACTGATTTATGTCATCACTGTAATCTGGAACATTGGGATGATTGTCTTAATTTGTGTTGAACCTCAGCTTCATAACCCCATGTATTTTTTCCTGGGCAACCTCTCATTTGTTGACCTCTGTTATTCCTCAGTCATTGCTCCCAAAATGCTGGCTGACATCTTAGCTGAGAGTAAAAGTATTGCTTATAATTCTTGTGCTATACAGCTATATTTATTTGGCTTATTTGCTGATGTAGAATGCTTTTTGCTGGCTTTGATGGCCTATGACAGGTACGTGGCCATCTGCAAGCCCCTTCACTATTCGGTTCTTATGTCCAAGAGAGTGTGCAGACAGCTGATGGCTGTAGCTTACTTCATGGGCATCGTGGATTCAATGATACACACTTGCTGTACATTCCGGCTACCATTCTGCAGGTCTAATATCATCAATCATTTCTTTTGTGATATACCTCCCCTACTGGCACTCTCCTGTTCTGACACATACATCAATGAGATTCTGATATTTACCTTCCTTAGTTTCATTATAGGAGGCAGCATTGGCATGATTCTTGTTTCCTACATCTATATCTTAGGCACAATCACAAAAATGCACTCCACTGCAGGCAGGCAGAAAGCCTTTTCTACCTGCGCCTCTCACCTTACGGCCGTTGGGCTATTCCATGGGACAATGCTCTTTATGTATTTTCGGCCCAGCTCCAGCTATTCCTTGGACCAAGACAAATGGGCTTCAGTGTTCTATACAGTAGTGATCCCTATGCTCAATCCTCTGATCTACAGTCTGAGGAACAAGGATGTGAAGGATGCCCTGACAAAAGCACTTGACCACATAGAAGTGGTTTTGCTTCAGTATAGTCCTTGGCACATAGAAAGAAAAGGGAATGGTAAAAGGTAAAAGACCCCTGGATGGTTAAGACTAAGAGGTGTGACATTCATCTCGCTTCAGGCTGAGGGAGCCGGCGTTTGTCCACAGACAGGATTGGGAAAGGATATGGAAGAAAGGGGTTAAGTTCACTGCATGTACGATGTTAAAGGAAAATATTATGAAGATGATGTATAGATGGTACTTGACCCCTATAAAACTAGCAAAGATTTATCACAATAGTGATAACCTTTGTTGGAAATGTAAAGAAAAAGAAGGTCCTTTTTTCCATATGTGGTGGACTGGTCCCAAGGTGAAAGACTTCTGGGAGAAGATTTATAATGAACTGAAAAAAATGTTGAAATATACCGGTAGATTTATTAAGAAACCAGAGACCTTTCTTCTTGGAATAACAAAAAAGATGTTAAATTATTAAATTATTTTATGCCACAATGGCCGCCCAAATATTACTTGCTAAAAATTGAAAAACACAAGAATTACCAACAGTGGAAGATGATGGACTTTTCGGAGCTAGCTGACCTGACTGGAAGAATCCACGACCAGAAAGAAGAGGAGTTTCAAGAGGACTGGAGGAAATTTAAGGACTATTTGAATAAATATTGTAATATAAAAAAATAGAAATTACTTGAAAGAAACAAATAGGCCTAGGATTATAGTATTTTTCGCCCCATAGGACGCACTTTTCCCCCTCCAAAAATGAAGGGGAAATGTGTGTGCGTCCTATGGGGCGAATGCAGGCTTTCGCTGAAGCCTGGAGAGCGAGAGGCATCGGTGTGCACTGACCCTCTCTCGCTCTCCAGGCTTCAGGAAGCTATCTGCAAGCCTTGCAAGCCCGGTGGGAGTTTCCACGGGCTCACAAGGCTTGCGGGCAGCAGCCTGCAGCCCCCGCGAGTGTCTGCAAGCCTTGCGCGCCCGGCAGGAGGTACCGCCGGGTGCGCGAGGCTTGGGGCGGCAGCCTGTCGCCCGAAGCACGGGGAGCCCTCCGGAGGGCTCCCCGTGCTTTGGGCAAGTGTCTGCAAGCCTTGCGCGCCCGGCAGGAGGTCCCGCCAAGCGCGCAAGGCTTGGTTCGGCAGCCTGTCGCCCAAAGCACGGGGAGCCCTCCGGAGGGTGCCCTGTGCTTCGGGCAGGTGAGCGCAAGGCTTGGGGCGGCAGCCAGGGGGGAGGGGGGAAAATAATTTTTTAAAATTCATTTCCCCCCCCCAAAAACGAGGTGCGTCCTATGGGCCGGTGCACCCTATAGGACGAAAAATACGGTAAACTAAGTTATAATTAAATAAATGGGATTTAGAATATTAAGAAATGTGAGTAAGATGGACTATAACTGGAAATTGTTTTAGTTAAATACAGTGGTGTCCCGCAAGACGAATGCCTCGCAAGACGGAAAACTCGCTAGATAAAAGAGTTTTCCGTTTTGGAGGTGCTTCGCAAAACGAATCTCCTATGGGCTTGCTTCGCAAGACGAAAATGTCTTGTGAGTTCCTGCGGGTTTTTCCCCTTTCCCCCCCTTTTTCTAAGCCGCTAAGCCGCTTATCAGCTGATCCGATAAGCCGATAAGCCACTAAAAGCCGCTAAAAGCCGCTAATAGCGCTAATCCGCTAATCCGTCAATGGGTTTGCTTCACAAGACGAAAAAACCGCTAGACGAAGAGAATCACAGAACGGATTCTTTTTGTCTTGCGAGGCACCACTGTAATGATATTGGAAAGCTGTTACTTTTAACTACAGGGAAACTCAGAAGGGAGGGACTAGAGGAAGTCAACCAAGATGTTTAAAAGGTTGGATTTGTAAAGAATTAAGTTTGATGTTATTGTTTATCTGTTTATTGTTCCTTTTTTCTTCTTTCGTTCATTGATGTATTTTTCTTTTTTCTTTTTTTCTGTTTTTGTGTGTCATTCTGCTTTGTGGTTTTTGTTATAATTGTGCAAAATCTAATAAATTTTTATTAGAAAAAAAGAGTCATCTAGTCCAACCCCCTGCAATGCAGGAATCCTTTGTCCAACGCTGGGTTCGAACCCATGACCTTGAGATTAAGAGTCTCATGCTCTAGCAACTGAGCTAGGTGCATTGCATAGGACTATGAAAAAGGCATTAATCAATTTATTATGTTTGGCACAGAAGCAGAACCAAAGTCAAAGTGAAATATGCTGTGCTGTGCAGAGGGAAAATACTGTAATTGGACTTGTGGGAACCAATCTCAAAGGCCCTACAGATTTCATATGGGGTGAAAAACTGAGAACACTTTCTGGAAATTCTAGAGGCCAGAAAGCCAGAAGTGCAGGTATGAAGAGCTCACTCCCAGGTGCTTTTTGCATTTCTGACCAGAAACATAGAAGCTTGCAGAATGTACATCAAAGAGTAGGCCCACTGGAATGAATGTACAGTGGTTGTGATGAATGAATGAAGGTACCTCTGGTTGTGAACGGGATCCGTTCTGGAGGCCCATTCGCAACCTGAAAAGAACGCAACCTGCGTCTGCGCATGCTCATGTTGCGATTTGCCGCGTCTGCCCTTGCGCGAGCAGCGAAACCCGGAAGTAACCCATTCAGGTACTTCCGGGTCGCCACGGGACACAACCTGAAAACGCTCAACCTGAAGCAAACGTAACATGAGGTATGACTGTATATGGCTAGCTTAGAGACGCAGGTGGCATTGTGGTCTAAACCACTAAGCCTCTTGGGCTTGCCAATTGAAAGGTCAGCATTTCGAATCCACGTGATGGTGGTGAGCTCCTGTTGCTCTGTTCCAGCTCTTGCCAACCGAGCAGTTCAAAAGCATGGTAGTGCAAGTAGATAAATAGGTACCACTGTGATGGGAAGGTAAATAGCGTTTCCATGAACTCTGGTTTCTGTCACGGTGTTCTGTTGCACCAGAAGCAGTTTAGTCATGCTGGTCACATGACCCGGAAAGCTGTCTGTGGACAAACACCAGCTCCCTCGGCCTGAAAGCGAGATGAGCACTGCAACCCGATAGTCACCTTTGGCTGGACTTAACTGTCCAGGGGTCCTTTACCTTATATATATGTATATATGACTAACTTACACCTATTAATTTGGGTGGGTCTACTCCAACCAAGTATATTCTGTTGGATAGAACCCTGCATGGTGGTTTTTAAAAAATATTTTAAGCACACATTGCCAGTGAAGGGACCCCAAATCCAGATTCATACTCGCTCATCTAATTCACAGCACTTGCTATAAGCATGGATGGCGACTTGAATAAATCCACACTTACTGTGGAAATCACTGGCAGGTTCATCCATCCATCTATGGATGGATGGGCTAGCTCATATACTGTGTTGTTTGCATCAGAGATGAGCTAATTTCAGGGTTCTTGGATCTACTTTACTTTTTTAGTAGATTTACCCCAAGATTTACCAACTAGAGTCACGTGCAAAAGATATTCTGTTAGAATTAGAGAGTAGGCTGACTCTGAGCCCACTTTGCCCCTTGGTCTTCGGTACCAGAAGAGAACTGGCTGCAAGTCCTTTCATAAAATCACTTTACCTTTGACTCCTATAGGACCTGATGTTCAGGATGGCTAAAGACTAATGGGATGGAAGTATTGTTTAGGATTATTATTTTTTGGGGGTGTGTGTCGATATTTAATTTTAGAGGTGCTTAATTTTTGCTGTTATGGGTAATTTTTGTTTGTTTGACCTTATTACAAATGATGTGGTGGTGTTTTCATGTATTGCTTATGACCACTTACATTTTGATATATTCTTGTAATTATGTAAATATTTACATGTTGTAAGCTGCCCTGAACACTGTTTGACTCTGTAAAGATGGCACACAGTGCTGGCGCTAATGACAGAAGTCTAGTCCCATTAGCTTTCTTCATTTCAGCAGCCTAATTTAGCTACAAAATATTCTTTGGCTGTTTGCTGTTGTTAAACAATTGGGAGGCATAATGACAGAAACCCTTGCTGATCTATTGGAAATAACCCAGAGTTCTACAAGTAGACCCAAATCTACCTTCTGGCCATCACTGCTCATTTTGACTTGTGAATCAGACAAAGCTGATAGGGCTGGGCATCAATAAATTTATTGCTTTATTTAAATGATTATTGACACATTTTGGGTAACATTAGAATGCAAAAGGAAGGTAAATATAATAGACGAATCTGGCTATGGGAATTATTTTTTGAAATGTATTTTGATAGTATAACATGGGTTAAATCAGTGGTTCCCAAACTTTTCACCCCCAGATACCACTGATTTTTCTGCTTGTTGGAGCAACAGTAATGCCCTGTGCTAGATGCTGTGTGGCTTTTAATTGATTTTTTAATTGCTTATTTTATTTCTTATGCTGTGTTTTATTATATTACAATTTTAATTCCAAAGAATGCCACAAGTTGCCTTGGAATGTTGTAGTTTTTTTTCTTTTCTGAGAGGTTTTTTGTTAGTTTTTTTTTAATGAATGAAGACGAGGTGAGCATTTCATCAATCCTGGCTTAAGTCCAAAGAATTCTGTTGATTTCAGAGACAATGTGATCCTTTACGATTTTGCATTGAATTAAAAGGGAAGAAAATTGCTGTTCCATAGGTATCTTATGTATATCAAATTCAGGATATCTATATCTATATAAAAATCTTATTTGAAGAAAGTAATTAGGTAAAGTGTTGTTATTTCCCTCCCTACTTTTTCTCATGGAAAGCTCTGCTTCTGTATGCACCATGCTGAGTCCCTATTCAGAATCAATGCATGTGTCATTATGAGATACTGAGGGATCATTTGTAGGGGACAGCAATTCCTATAATGCTTTGCTTGGGAAGCTGGCCATTGTTGGTCACAGAAAGCTAAAAGAGATAGACTTCTGTCCTTCTCCAGGCATGCAATTGTTATATTAATTATTAGGAAAACTAAATCACTGTCATCTCTTTTTGTTGTTGCTATGACATCGATCATAGGTGAATCTGGATACAATATGAGAAGTGGTAATCTATCATGGAATATGGAGTTTGTCCTTTTGGGCTTGACCAGTAATCCGGTAACTCAGAAAGTCCTCTTTGCTCTTTTTCTGGGGATGTATCTTGTGACCTTGGCAGGGAATATTCTCATCATGCTGGCGATAAGAGGGGACCCACACTTGCACACACCTATGTATTATTTTCTGAGCCACCTCTCCTTCTTGGACATGTGCTACACCACCACAATCATTCCTCAGATGTTGTCCAACTTCCTGGCAGAGCGCAAAACCATCTCCTTTGTGGGCTGCATGGCACAGATGTACATCTCCCTGTCTCTGGGAGGAATCGAATTCATCCTGCTAGCTGTCATGGCGTACGACCGGTACATGGCAATCTGCCATCCCTTGTATTATAATGTTCTTATGAACCAACGGCTCTGCATGCAGATGGCAGTCGGGTGTTGGCTCTGCGGCTTCGTGAACGCCCTGTTGCAGACGGTGTTCACTCTGCACTTGCCCTTCTGCGGAAGGAAGACCATCAACCATTTTGGCTGCGAAGTCTTAGCCGTCCAGCAGCTGGCCTGCTCTAGCACCTTTGTGGGAGATGCTGTGATGCTGGGAGCTGGTGTCCTCATTCTGCTCACACCCTTCTTCCTTGTGCTGGTATCTTACGTGTACATCGTCACAACCATCTTCCAGATCCGTACAGCAGAGGGAAGGCGCAAAGCTTTTTCCACTTGTACAGCCCACCTAGTGGTGGTGACCCTGTGCTATGGGACAGCCATCTTTGCCTACTTGCGACCTAGGTCCCACTATTCACCTAAGCAGGGGAAGACTGCCTCATTGTTCTATTGCATTGTTACTCCCATGCTGAACCCCATGATCTACAGTTTGAGGAACCAAGAGGTAAAGGGGGCCCTGGTGAAGGTTGTTGGGCTAAAGGGCAAAAGGAGAACCCTAATTTCCACCATGATAGTCTTTTGTTCCCCACCATGTTCATTCTCGGCATCTAAGTTGATCCCTCTATATCCTTACCTGGGTGTTGTAAGTCAGTGGGACTTAATTTTGAATCGACATACATTGGATTGCACCTTAAATCAGTCAAAACTGGCAGGGTTGAAGTTAGGTGAAATGATATATTTTCCAACCTCACTGGCACCCAATCCCCACTACTTTGTATGAAGGCTCAAGAAGGGAGAAAAAGGTCTTTGTCAGTTATATTAATGATTACTAACGACTGCGAGCACAACACACAGTAACTCTGAGCATTTTCTTGAATTGCTCATTCAATTCCTTTCCTGCTTACTTGGAGTAACAGAGGATCGGAGGGAACTCTCTGTGTGTCCCCTTTAGCTATACAATGCAGGTAATACCCTTTGGTCTACAGAAGCTCACATGCACATTTAATAAGGTTGATAGTCTTGGCTGTGCAGATTCTTTGGGTATATTTTCTTTGTGAATATGTTAACTCCACCATGTTAGGGACGTGTGAGTTACAAGCAGGTTCTGGCAGGTAAGTCAGTGTGCGGGGAGGGAAGGGTTATCTTTTCATTCCCCCACCTCAGTCGAAATGGAGATTACTCTACCCTTCCACCCTGTGCAGTCAGAAACTTTTTTAAAAAATCCCTTGAAGAGATAATCTCCACTTCCTCACATGCTGTCTTCCCAGTAAGAACAGTGGCATTATTTAAGGAAATGAAGATATGCTACCTCATGCTATGTATTAAGAGTTAAATCCACTCTTTAGCACTAATTTGGAACAAATGACTATCCGGGGAAAACTTGATTGCCGTTTCTTCCATTTCAATGATAAACTGTAGGTTTCCCTATGGGAAAGTGGTGGAGCAAGTGGAAGTGGGGATGAGCCCTGTGACAACACGTTCACTCTGTAAGTTCTGGAAACTTCAAGAACTTACTTCAAGAACTTACTTCAAGAACTTACTTCAAGAACTTCAAGAGCCTGCAAGCTCATCCATGCCTCTGTTTGCCCTGCTGCTTTCCTTCAGGGAAACCCAATCTTTAGCGCTGAATTGGAACAAATGGAAATTGGGTTTTGCACAGATTGTCATTTGTTCTGATTTATCACTAAAGAGTGGGTCTTCCAGGGGAAAGCAGTGGGGCAAAAGGAAAGCTGCTTGGACCAATGGACAAGCAGCAAATCACTTAGTCCCATGCTTTCTAGGATGTGACAGGAGGAAGTATGGACAAACTCTTCTTGCATTGCTAGGCCATGTAGTATAAAGTTACCCATATTTCTTAGTCTTGTGCCTCATACCTTTACTGACACCTTTGTGTTTTGTTCTTAAGAGAGGGCTCTTTTGGTATGTATTAGAGCTATGTTAAGTCAGCTTTATTGTTTTATTTCTGTATTATAATTCCCAATTGTACTTTATGCTTTAAATCAGTGGTTCCCAACCTTTTTTTTGGCTATGCCCCAGCTAAGCATCTGTAAAATTCTGATGCCTTCCCCTGTGATATATAATTCTTATTATTCAAAAAGTGAACTCCTGTTCAGGTGGCAGAAGCCTAAAAAGCCATTAACTTGGTCTAAACAAGCTTCTATATTGCCCCCCTGTGGAGTGTGTGCCCCACATTGGGAACCGTGGCTCTAAACAGTATTTTTTTAACAATCTATTTCTCACTGGCACACAGGTTCTGATTTTTTTGCTGTCACTTTTAATTATTTCAATAAATCTACTTCTACAATCCTGGTGTGGTTTCTTGGGAAAAGCCATGGTGGTGGATCCAGTTAAGTGACCTGTTGGTTAAACTGCTACTGCGTAACCTTGTGGGCTCAAGGCTCTCAAGGCAGAGAGTATGGTTTTTAGCTCTTGCTTTCTTGGAGTCTTGAGGTTGTTTGGTAAAGTCTGGGAGTCTCCTGGCTTAGGCTAGTTGAATTACAGGAGTGGTTGCCTTTTTCATCTCTGTCCAATTGGCATCTGCTAAACTGGTAAGGTACTGAATCCCAGGTTTTGGAGACCTGGTCTTCTTGACAGCTCTTTTGTGACTTATTTATTTTTTAATGGGTTTTCTGCTTCATAAATGAACTATTTGCCTATGCTGCTGCTTCCTTTGCTCTGTATAATCCAACTAAACGGGGTGCCCAAACTGTCTTTTGCACAAGGGCCCACAACGAAGTGGGTCACCATTGGCAGTGCCTTCTTACACAATGCAGCATTTGATATTCAACTATTTTTTACGCAGAGCCGCGCCACTGCAATTAACCTAACTTAGTCCTGCCCATTCATTTCAATAGGTCTACTGATTTTAACCATTAAAGCCCTAAATGTTTTGGGGCCAGCTTACTTGATTATTACCACCATCCATATATGCCTATCTGGACTTGAAGTCATCTTCAGAGACCCTTTTCTGGTTGCCCCCCACTAAATGAGCTGTAGTACGTGGTTACTGAATTGAGTGTCTTTTTGGCAATGTACCCCAATTACAGGATGAACTCTCCAGAGAGGCTCACCTGCTCTTTCAGCACCAGCTGATACCTTTTTATTTTCCCAGGTATTTTGAATTCTTACAATCTTTTAGTGCTTTTAAATGCTGTTTTATATAGTTTTTAGCTGGTTATTTTATCTCTTCTATTTTTTTTAATTTATAAATATGGATTCATTGCTTTCCCCATTGATTCTCATCTTACATTTTTTTCAAACTGTAATATTTGCCACCCAGAGAATGTTAGTTATTGGACAGTATACCAATATTAAAAACAAACACATTTTTTGGGGTTTTATTTCAATTTTGCACAGTTAGGAGTACCAGTGATGCATGAAACAATCTATTCTAACCAGGGTTTCTGTTCATGTACAACATTTGCTTATTGAGAAAACTTCAGCCTTCCTGAGAATCTCATCAGCGCATCCTTCACCTCCTTATTCCTCAGGCTGTAGATCAGGGGATTCAGCATGGGGATCACCACTGTGTAGAACACAGAGATCACTTTGTCTCGGCTCAGAGAGTAGCTTGAAATTGGTCGGACATACATGAACACTGTGGTTCCATAAAATATCAAGACAGCTGTGAGGTGAGAGGCACAGGTAGAGAAGGCTTTGCGTCTGCCTTCTGAAGAGCGAATATGCAAGATCGTGGAGATGATGTACACATAGGAGATCACAATCTCTGCTGAGGTGAAGATGCCATGGAAAGTGCCAAAGGTGTAAAGCACAATCTCATTACTGTAGGTATCACTGCAGGAGAGCTTTATGAGAGGGGGAATGTCACAGAAATAATGATTGATGACATTGGAGGCACAGAAGGAGAGCCTGAACGTGGAGATAGTTTGTGCAAGAGCATGGATAAAGGCGATAAGATAGGTAATGCCTACCAGTTGAGCACAGAGTTTCTTTGTCATTATGGCTGTATAGAGGAGTGGGTTACAAATGGCCACATATCGGTCATAGGCCATTACAGCCAGTAGAAGGCACTCAACGCTTGCAGTCAGGACAAAGCTGAACAATTGTGCAACGCAGCCACCAAATGAAATGGCTTTCCTGACAGCTAAAAAATTCACCAGGGTCTTGGGAGTTATAGTTGAGGAATAGCAGAAATCCACAAAAGCTAGGTTACTGAGAAAATAGTACATAGGGGTGTGGAGTCGGGAATCAATTCTAATCAAGACAATCATCCCAAGATTCCCCACACAAGTGATCATGTATATTGCTAGAAAGAAGGGAAAACAAATAATGGCTGCCTCAGGATTTTCTGTGAGGCCTGAGAGGAAAAATTCTGCCACTACAGTATGATTTTCTCTTGCCATTTTGCTATTTGATGATGTGCAGTCTCCACACTAAGGACCTTTTGGTATTTCTGCAGTGGAATGGGTCTTCATACCAGTGGATTTTGATATCAATGTCTCCATCTATGAATAAAACATTTGAGAAAAATAACAACATGGAACCTAATCAATGATAATCTTGAGCAATGTTAATAATTCTACTATCAATTAATAATATGTAAATGCAAGTTGAAAACTGGATTAAAATAACTTATAACAAATATGTATGTGTTTTTCTTTGTCAATATGCATTCCCTCCAACATTCTTTTGAGAAAGAAAGTGCTAAGAATTAAACTGTCCTTGATTGCTGTGACCTCTTTAAAATCTCAGTTGACATATCCATTTCTCTAGCACTAACAGTTCCAGACTCTTTCACTGAAAATATATAAATATAATTGCACCCACATAAAGCAGTACCAAAACAGTATCAAAGATTCCTATTGTGTAACAGTCATTCTCTCAGTTTAAAACTGTAACATGTCTATTCAGAGTTCAAAGGGACTTACTCCCAAGTAAGTGTGCACAGAATTATACTGATTTGGATGTAAATCCTTCTTACTTCTGAGTAGGCAGTATTAATTTTAAAAACCCTCAAAGTGGTTCACAAAGACATGTCCAATAACAAGACACAAACATCACAAAAGGTTCTTCACCAAAGTAATACTATAATCTTCGAATGTGACAGCTATCAATAAATACAATTTAAAAAAGCAAATATTGAATTAATTACCCACACCTTACTTTAATGTAATTATAAGAAATGTTTACAGTTCAAGGCTTTGTTTTCGGGTGTTGGTGAGTGAAAAAGTCAGACTAAGTAGCGGCTTTTTAGAAGCTTGCTAATTTAGTCTATGGAATAAGATAGTACATGATTTAAAAAAATATATAGCAGCATTTATAAGACCTTAACTGGTTCAGGCTCTTTCATCCATCTGAAAAATGAAGCCTGACTAGAGCAGATTACCTTTTTGTTGTCTAGCTCAGGTACGCAGTTAGGTCCACAGACGACACTGGCCCACAAAACAGCTTACAAAATACTGCACCTTTGTTAATTTGTAATTTGTTATTTGTAAATCTTGCCTGCTTGCGCACCTAGATTCTTAGGTGTGATATTCCCTGATCTTGTTTTTTATTTGCTTCAATCCTCACATATTTCCTCTTAATATCATCATTTCAAAATATATGAAATATTATTTACCATTCTATGAAACAGCACTTCCACTTCTCTCTGTGTTTATTTTTACATCCTAGACATAAACTGCTGCTATCTTTGTTACTGTTGCTGGAAATAGTTGTCAGATAAGAAGCCAATAAAGCTAGCCTCTCTTTGAGGACCAAAGTTTAATAGTATTTTATTATATTCAGGGTTCTGGGTTGGTGGTTGACCAATACAGGACCTTGTTTTTTAAATATCAGCCAATAAATTTGCAAGACCAATCAACAATATTTACTATGATGCAATGCACAGTTTTCTTACTGTTGAATGAAAGTTTTTTCCTTGTCTCCAAAGCTTCAGAGAACAGTGGCAGTCCTTCATCATAAAAAGTAACACAAGATCTTCCCTTTTACACATTGCTACCATCGTCTGGCTGCAATGATGATAACATTTCATTGTGCTCCTCTACAATTCAAGGTGCAGAATCACTCACCATTGTGTCCCTGGCTACTCCAATATACAGTCACCTAGGACAGGGGTCTGCAACCTTTAAGACAAAAAGAGCCACTTGGACCGAATAAAAAAAAAACTGGGAGCCGCAAAACCATTGCGACATTTAAAACAGTGGGGAGTGTCGGGGAAAACAATACGCCTCCTCCCCTCACTAGTATCTGCCCCGGAGCTGCAGCAAAAGTGTAAAAGAGCCACATGCGGCTCCGGAGCCGCAGGTTGCTGACCCCCAACCTAGGAGATTTATATAGTATATATTTTTAAAAGGGCATCCTGATCAAATTTGCAGATGACACCAAACTGGGAGGGGTGGCTAACACCCCAGAGGACAGGATCACACTTCAAAACGACCTTGACAGATTAGAGAACTGGGCCAAAACAAACAAGATGAATTTTAACAGGGAGAAATGTAAAGTATTGCACTTGGGCAAAAAAAATGAGAGGCACAAATACAAGATGGGTGACACCTGGCTTGAGAGCAGTACATGTGAAAAGGATCTAGGAGTCTTGGTTGACCACAAACTTGACATGAGCCAACAGTGTGACGCGGCAGCTAAAAAAGCCAATGCAATTCTGGGCTGCATCAATAGGAGTATAGCATCTAGATCAAGGGAAGTAATAGTGCCACTGTATTCTGCTCTGGTCAGACCTCACCTGGAGTACTGTGTCCAGTTCTGGGCACCACAATTCAAGAAGGACACTGACAAACTGGAACGTGTCCAGAGGAGGGCAACCAAAATGGTCAAAGGCCTGGAAACAATGCCTTATGAGGAACGGCTAAGGGAGCTGGGCATGTTTAGCCTGGAGAAGAGGAGGTTAAGGGGTGATATGATAGCCATGTTCAACTATATAAAAGGATGTCACATAGAGGAGGGAGAAAGGTTGTTTTCTGCTGCTCCAGAGAAGCGGACACGGAGCAATGGATCCAAACTACAAGAAAGAAGATTCCACCTAAACCTTAGGAAGAACTTCCAGACAGTAAGAGCTGTTCGACAGTGGAATTTGCTGCCAAGGAGTGTGGTGGAGTCTCCTACTTTGGAGGTCTTTAAGCAGAGGCTTGACAAACATATGTCAGGAGTGCTCTGATGGTGTTTCCTGCTTGGCAGGGGGTTGGACTCGATGGCCCTTGTGGTCTATTCCAACTCTATGATTCTATGATTCTATGGTTCATGGAAGCTCAAGGGGAGTGCTGCTTTCTCCAGGACAGGGGGGCCTGGTGGAGAGTGCTACATGCCTGTCCTCCCACCTGCCACATTCCTGTGCTTACTGGAAGGGAGAGAGGAAGGGGTATAATGGTGGGGAGGTTGCTGCAGTGCGAACACAACAGCAGAGTCAATGTGGCACTTCTGTTTCTGTGTCTGCACAGCAACAAGGCGGATGGGTGGCCTGATGTGCATTGTCTCCCCTCCCTGCTTTCTGCCCCTGCTGCAGGGCTAATCCTACCATCAAACAGAATGAGCCAGCCATCTCAGGCAGCAGATGCAGAGAGGCAAGGAGTAGCAGAGAGAAGGCCGAAGGTCAGGATTGCTTTTACTTAAAACTAACAGTGCACACAATGATTGTGTAAACTCACACTAAGGCAAAGTTGTATGTTTAAAAACTAGCTTGGCGATTTTACATATTTTAAGAGGGCGATTTACTCACATAGCAAAGTGCCTTTTTTTTTTACTTTCTATGTTTCTATGTTACTTTCTATGTTTGTTTTAACAAATGCATAACAACAACTCTCAATTTAAAACCACATACTACAGAAATCCCACCAGAACACACAACAGAAATACCACAAACATCAGCATTTTTGCTACAATGCCAGAACAAACAGTCAAGATCTCACCTGGATGGAGTCTAAAGGCTAGCAATGTGGGTACCCACCTAATTTCAGAACCAGGAGCCTCCACAGAGAAGATCTGCCCATGGGTCATTATCAAACACGTAGCTCACAGGGGTGGAATATTAAGAGGGGCTTCCCTTATGTACCTCTCTGTATACTGAGGTATATCAATGAGCCACCAAAAGATGCATAGGTTAGGCTGACCTGCAAGGTAACAAAGCCATCTTCATGGTGGTTCCTCTATTATGAAATTCTCTTCCATCTAAAGTTCATCAGATCCATCTCTTGGTCCTTTCAGGAGGATGGTAAAGACCTCCCCCTCCCTCCCTTCAGCCTTCAAGTAAGCTTGTCACAATTTTCTCCTCACATTTTAACTGGCATCTATCTGCTGGTTATTGCTAGTTTTGAGTGCCTCAACAACAGTGGGAGCCTCAGGCCTTTTGTCTACATGATGCTGCAAGAAACTGAGTCAGACTTACTATAGTCAGACTTACTATGCTTCACATGGCTCCGCAAAGGCTGGCTCTTCCGTTTCCCTGAAGAATGAAAACATTGAGGTATTTCAGTTCCTAATGGTACTATTCAGGAGAACCTTGCCAGGATGAAGAATAATAATGCTGATTTCTATTTCAGTTAAGCAGGCCACGGTTTTCTATTCTGTTCTACATCATTTTTAAAATAAAAACATTTCACCAATTAACTGAAGATGACTGACTAAGCTGCAAAGTGTGTGGGCTCTGCTGTCTTTTAATAAATTAGTTCAAGCAGTGCTATTTTTCTAGAAAAGGAGGTGCTGGAACTCATCATGAACACCTCCCTTGTTTTCTTATAATGGCAATGGTGCCCACCTGAGAGGTGCCGGAACTGAGTTCCGGAGAGTTATGGCTGAAAAAAAGAGCCCTGGTTTACAGCCTGGTTCTACGCTCACTATGTTTTCGGGCAGGGCGTTGTTCCCAAGGTAGCGTGCGCAGGGTTAGTCTTAGGTTATGTACACACTACGAGCTTAAAATGCAGCTAGGTCATTCTTTTTCTCAATTTGGACCGAAGCTGGTTTAGGGAAAAATGCATCAAAGTACAGGCACAGGATAGATATGAGTCATGGCTAATGTCCTGTGCATACTGCTTCCCAAACCAGTGGTGGGAACACACACTGAATGCAGAGTAAATGGGCCTCTGTTGTTAGCCTCTGTTGGCTCACAACTAAGAGTCCAGTTTTCCAGGTAGCACTTCGGTTTCAAATTACCTTGCAATATTTCCAGGTTGGAAACTGCAAAGGCAGCTTTGAAAGGGCTTAGAATCAGCTAGTGCAGGAGTATTTCTTCATTGCCTCAGGTTCTTTGGGACTTGATGGTCCTTTGAGACACCATTGCGTGAGCTCTACTGATGTACTGAACTGTACTGATCAAGCTAGATGTGATTGCATCAGTCCCATTTTTTCCCACATCTTTCCCATCCACAGGTAAAATGGGTGGGAGGATTTGCAAGAAATATAGAATATGCCTTAATCTGTATGAATCAAGGTCTTCCTCCTCCAGTGAGGCATAGCTCTGGTACACTAATGCACAACTTGTAGCCTTAGTCATGGTTGCCCCCAAATGGAAGCAGTCGAGATAAAAAGAGACAGAATGATATAATGGTTTGAGAGCTTAGTGGTTCAAATCCCTATTCATCCACGAAGCTGATTGGCTGACCTTGGCTTAAAAACTGACTCTCAGTCTTACAGCAGCTTCTGCTCTCCAGCCATTGAGTTCCTACTGGCGAAGTGTCAAGAACTCAAGTGGACATAGCTGTGAGGGATCCACTCCTCCCATCACAGTCACCTGGGGGGCAGTAACACAACTCCAGTACAGTGGTACCTCGGGTTACATACGCTTCAGGTTACATACGCTTCAGGTTACAGATTCTGCTAACCCATAAATATTACCTCGGGTTAAGAACTTTGCTTCAGGATGAGAACAGAAATTGTGCAGTGCGGCACAGCAGCAGCAGGAGGCCCAATTAGCTAAAGTGTTCAGGTTAAGAACAGTTTCAGGTTAAGAACAGACCTCCAGAATGAATTATGTTCTTAACCCAAGATACCACTGTATACCTGAAGGAGCGTTTCCACCCCCATCGTTCAGCCCAGATACTGATGTCCAGCTCCGAGGCAGATGCTGTCTTGCAGGGATGTGCAACCAGTAGATCGCGATCTACCGGCTGATCCTGGTAGATCCTTATCGTGTACAAAAAGTTATGGGGAAAAGTTTAAAAACCTCCCCAATGGGTAGATCACTGCCTTTTTTTTTTTTACTGGGAGTAGATCACAGTCTCTTGGGAGTTGGACATGCCAGCTGTATTGTTATGATGTGATCCTAATCAATGAAGGAAGGTCTTTAAATAGAACGAATGCATGCATGCTTGCATTACATTTCTCAACAGAGGAGCCACCTTTGTAGGTAAAACTACCAAAGATCTCGTGGCACTTATGAGATTGATTGTGGCAGAAACTTTTGTGTAATGACTTTACTGCACCATCAGATGCATGAAATGTTACCCTTAACTGGTACACACATATGTGCAAACAGAAGAACCAAAAGAGCATGAAATTTGTTTTTGTGGCATTTAAATGCAAACACACACAAGGTAAACATAGTGACCATTCAAATCAACACTAATTGGTGGTGATAGCACAGTTGCTTTAGCTGAACTAATTTAATACCTGTAGAAAAAGAAAGGGCTATTGCTTTAATTGAGCTATAATTGAATAGAATTGGGTGGCTAAGGATGTTTTAGTTATTTCAGTGAAGACAACTCAATGGAGGTAACATATATGTTTTGCCATGCATAGATTAGCCTTTGTCATCTACAACAGTGTACAAGGTCTATGTTAATTCAGATTGGAACCCACATAGGGAAGATTTTAGAGTTGTTCCATTTATTGTTTTATGATTATTTTGTTACATGATTATTACTATTTAAATTACAAAATTCTTGTAAACCCCCCAAGTAAAGGTTGTTGGCTCATAACAAAAATTCCAAAGTGCATATTAGGGAAATTCCTTTATTAAGCCAACAGAAAGGTGTGCAAGCGTGTGTTTTTTAACATCTTGTCTGATAAAGAGGTTGGGGGGTATGTGTACATATGCTCAGAAGCTTTCACAGAATTCTGTTTCATTTCTGTTGGCCTCCTAAAGGAATTGCCCTAAATTGTTTTTGCATTCATTGCAGAAACATTTTCATCCTCACGGATTGCCTGAAAGCCTCTTTCACTTCCTTGTTCCTGAGGCTGTAGATTAGGGGATTCAGCATTGGGACCACCACTGTGTAGAACACGGAAGCCACTTGGTCCTGACCCAACGAGTAGCTTGTATTGGGACGCAGATATGTGAATATCAGAGTCCCGTAGAAGACCGTGACGGCTGTAAGGTGAGAGGTGCAGGTGGAGAAGGCCTTGTGTCTGCCTTGAGCTGATCGGATCTTCAGGATGGCTGCCAGAATGAACACGTAAGAGAAGACAATGATGAACAAGGATCCAATGGTAGTGAACCCAGCGAGGGAGGAAATGATCATTTCCGTGACATGGCTATCGGAGGACAGCGTTAATAGGGGAGGAGTGTCGCAGAAGAAGTGTCTGATGATGTTAGAGCCACAGAATGGCAACCTGCTTAAAAAACATACCGTGACCATGGCATTTGTGAAGCCGATGAAGCACGAGCCAGCAACCAACAGGATGCAGACTCTCTGCGACATAACTGCAGAATAGAGCAATGGGCTACAGATGGCCATGTAACGGTCATATGCCATGTTGGCTAGCAAGAAACATTCAGTGCACACCCAGGCCACAAAAAAGTAAAGCTGAGCAAAACATGCATTGAAGGAAATCAATTTGCTTTGTGCTAGAAGGTTCATCAGCATTCTTGGCGTGATGACTGATGAGTAACAGATATCAACAGCGGACAAGTTGCATAGGAAGAAATACATGGGAGTGTGAAGCCGGGTGTTGACCCTGATTAACATGATCATCCCCAGATTCCCCATTAGGGTGATGATGTAGATCACAAGGAACACCATAAACAAGGGCAGCTGCTGTTCCGGACCTTCTGAGAATCCCAGGAGAATGAACTCAGTCACCACGGTGCAGTTTCCCTCTACAGCTGCTTCCATATTCTGATATCTGCTAAATAATGGAGGGGGGAATTGTATCAGTCAGTTCTTATTACTACAAACGTCTTGGTGAATCATACTTAGAAAGGAAGTTCTACACGAATGTCCTACTGCAGGGACAGGGCATCATTTTCAGTCTGAGGACCACATTCACTTCTGCGTAACCTTCCAGGGACCACATGCCTGTGGTGGCCAGGGCAGACACATGCTCACAGACCCCTCTTTCCATCCATCCATCCACCCATCCATCCATCCATCCAAGCAAGACGCATTATTAGAGTTTGAGGGCACATTCCAGCTAGGCAAAACAACTCAAGGAGGGTGCAAAGCAGGGCCAATGATGGAGGTGTCCTGGGATGAGGGGATGTGGCTGAGGAGGGACTGCGGTCTGAGAAGAGTCTGGAGCACTAGATGGAGCAGTCCAGAGGGCTGCTTTTGGTCCCATCCCCACCGTTTTTATTATGTATTTTGTGTTTTTATCTTGAATTGCTATGCTATGAACCACCCTGAGAACTTTGGATGAAGGGCAGTATACAAATTTAATCAACAAAAATAAATAAATAAAACATTTTCAAGTGTTCAAAGCACCCCACATGCATAATCTATCTGCAATCCTGACAACTGTCTATTTATAATCCTTACAACAATTGCATAAGGTAAGTCGGTATAATTATCTCTCATATTGCAGATGTGGAGGGCTGCAGTTGACAGACCGTAGTTTGCACCTAGTGATTTCATAGGAAGGTTGAGATTTGAACTGGGGACTTCCTGATTCATAACTTGGTTTCATAAGGGATGTTTACATCTCACATTTAATGACCGTGCAGTCTGTGTAGTACCCATGTACACAACAGTTGAGGTGTACAATTATTTGCATGTAATTCTCAACAAGTGTACAGCCTTGTGTACCTGTGTACAGAATAGCTGAGCTGTACATAATAATAATTTAAAATAGGTTATATAATATAATAAGTTATAATAGCCAGTGTGCTGTAGTGGTTAAGAGCGGTGGACTCGTAATATGGGGAACTGGGTTCGTGTCTCCGCTCCTCCACATGCAGCTGCTGGGTGACCTTGGGCTGGTCACACTTCTCTGAAGTCTCTCAGCCTCACTCACCTCACAGAGTGTTTGTTGTGAGGGAGGAAGGGAAAGGAGAATGTTAGCTGCTTTGAGACTCCTTCGGGTAGTGATAAAGCGGGATATCAAATCCAAACTTTTCTTCTTCTACAAATCAACAAAGTTTTACACAAATACTTGTTTGTGTGTGAAGTCAGCTTCTAACTTTGTTCAGTGTAACATGTGAACCAAGTTTTTTAGTCATGGCACTACAGCAGTTCAAATAACATACGCTGAAAATGAAGCGAGCAGGCTCACCTTTCACTCTGCAACAGGATCAGTGATAAAAGGCTTCATTAGTGAAGAACAGCCTTTAGAAGCTTGTTCTGCTCTGGCGTGAAGATCAGGGCTTGTCTTTCCCATGAACAGACAGAACACTCCATTGTCCCAGAATAGCTAGTTTATGGGGTGTAGACTCTAAAATGAAGGAACACCCTGGTTTCTAATTCTTGTTGCAAATGTTCTGTTGTTTGAATGTTAATCTGGAATCATCTCCCAGTCCCCCAAGTATCTTATGATATATACCTTGATTCTGAAAGCTCAGGTCTGTAATGCAACAGAAGAGAAATAACTTTCAGTTCTTTATTTCGCAGTGACCATCCTACCTGTTACTGCTGAACTTGTTCTTTACCTTAGATCTTGTTGTTCCTCTGTATACCACACAAAAGTTCTAAGAAGCATCTGCCTCAAAATTTTACGATGGCAAAAGCTACCATAACTTTTTCATATTCCATAACTTGTTGATTTCTGGTGACTTCTATTGAGCAGACTCACAATCTGCAAGGTGCATGTTGTTCTTCATTCTCCAACCCAAAAAGGAGCTTGGATTCAAGTTAGGCAAACCTTGTTTGAAAGTTTCACTTCAAGATGGCAACTGAGTAATTCCTAATCAGCATTATAACTTACTATATATACCAGCAGTGCAGCAGTTTATAGTGGCACCCCTCACTCTGCAAAGCCAGATGTTGGTTCTCTCCCCACCCCCCATTGCAAGACTGATAAGATATTAAAATTGTGGTGGATTTCTGAAGTGAAAGTAGTTTCCTGTCAAAAGAAAGGAATCAATATACCATCATAATGATCACGTCTAATTCCCTAATTTGCACCAGGCACTGTGCAAAAATAAAAATATGAGCTCCTTGCCTTCAGAATCTAAAGAAAAATGAGGCAAAAGAAAAGGGAAGTTTATCAGACTCTGCTGGAGGAATTGCACCTTTGAAAGAGGAACTACGTAAATTTTAAAAGTTGACGGTTTAGAGGTCAATTATACCAAACGACAACTTACATGCCTCAACATCAATTAGCATGACCAGGTTTCCTTAGCAACAGAGGCCAACTTCACCCTCTGGGAGGCATTAAAAAGAAATATTTAGGAATCCTGGAGACCAAAGACCTGGCACGTGTTAGGTGGTGGAACTATGGTCCTCTTTTGCTCTCTTGGCTAAGGCACATTTTGGCCATCAAGATGTTGTTCCTACTGAGATTGCTCTATCTGTTCTAGATCCTTCCAGTTATGCTTCCCCTTACCTTATTACAGTAGTGGCAGTAGTCTTCTCCGTGAGAGAAATGGGAAAGGGTTTAACCGAGCCTTACTTTATAAGACAGCAAAAGAGGGAGGAATGGGTGTTCTGAATCTCAGACTATATTGCAAGGCTTGTCAGCTTCACCAATTATTGCAAATTATTACTCACAGTACGAATGTCTCTTGGCTCTCAATGGAATCCTAGAGGACACCAGCGCTACCTTTCATTCTTCCATCTCACCAATACCTTCAGCATCTGGGGAATTTCCTTTTGCTTTCTATGCTACAGGTGTGGAGGGGAAGCCGTGTTCACTTGTTTCCTTTGCCCCCCCCAAACCTTCATCTGGATCATCCGTGGTTCTCCCAGCCTGAGTGGTACAGCCATTTTCTGAAGTGGGAAGGTGCCGGGATCCCATGTCTCTGTGACTTGTCTGTAAACAAGAAGCCAAAAACTCCTGCCTAGCTGTTGACTTCCCTGACTGATCCAAAGAACCACTGGCTTCAGGGCTTTCAAGTCCACAGCTTTGCTAAGAAGTGGCATTCCACCACAACTTCCATAGGCCTTTGAGAAAGGACGCTGGCACCATTTGAGGCTAGTTTAGCAACAGGACAGGAAGCTGCACTGAAGGTTATCCATTGCTGGCATCTTACTTCAGTGAAGTTGAACTATAGGACCTCATCTCTATCCTCAAATTGCTGGAGAGGCTGCTCTGCTAGGGATCTTACTCCCTTATGTGGCCCAACTCTAGGATCTTGTATTTAACTGTATTTCTAAAATCACCAGTCCCCAAGTCTTCCTCCTAGCCCTGCTGTCTTCTTTACTGGTCCCCAGCTACTTCACACAGCTCTCAGTGTCTTCCTTTTGGTTTCTGCTAGAATGACTGTGGCAGGAGGCTTTTGACTTTTCCTTTCACTGACTGGTAATAGTTGTCTCTGCTGTTCAGCTCTGATGGAGAAGCTTATTTATTTATTTCATTTATTAATTTTTTATACCGTCCTATACCCGGAGGTCTCGGGGCGGTTCACAGAAAAGATCACAACATATATAATCAGAATAAAAACAACACCCCCCCCAATTGTTGGGATACTGCCAAAGTCCATCATGGCTCCACGTCGTCTCCGGACGTCCATCGATCTCCCGTAGACACGCAGTATCAGCAATTAGCGACACGAGCTCCAGAAATAGCTTGCCACATTCCAGAGCTGATGCACGCTCTATCAGCAGATAGATCTCCCATAGACACGCAGTATCAGCAATTAGCGACACGAGCTCCAGAAATAGCTTGCCACATTCCAGAGCTGATGCACGCTCTATCAGCAGATAATGCACAGTGAAAGATGCACTCAGGAGAGCATTATTTACAAGTTTATTCAGCGTTGATCAGAACAATGAAAACATGACTGCCTGCTTCAGTGTTTCAGACACACAGAGAGAAACAAAAGCAAAGACACAAGAGAAACATCCTGTGAACAGGAAATACGCAGACTCTGTGACTCACAAAGCCTGCTCCCTTTTAAGGTGGAACGGAAATATCCTAACATCCTCCCCCTTTCCATGTAACCTGTAGTACCTGTGGTTCAACCCAATTGCAACCTCTGTACATAAACCTTAAGTTGTTCTCTGTTAACAACCTTAGACAACAGATCAGCAGGAATTTCATTTCCTGGCATGTAGGACACCTGAATGAGTCCTTTCTGAATACACTCTCTTGCACGATGTAGCTTAATCTGCAAGTACTTGGTTCTTTGCTTGCAACTCTGAGTTCAGCAAAGCCAGACAGGATCTATTGTCTTGATACACTTGCATAGGACATTTCACAGAAACTCTGATGTCCTTAAACAGTTGCATCAACCATTCACAATCCATGAGTGAAAATGACAAAGCATTGAGTTCTGCTTCACAGGAACTTAGGCTTACTGTCGTCTGCTTCCTGCACAGCCAGTCAAACAGACAGTGGTTGTACATGTAGCATACTCCAGAAGTGCTTGTATCATCCGTGGTGTCACTTCCAAAACTAGCATCTGCAAAGATTTCAAGACCTCCAGTCTTCTGACTGGTGAACCTCAGCCTGTAGTGGAAAGTCCCTTTCAAATAGCGGGCTATGCGCTTCAGAGCTTTCCAATCCTGAACAGTAGGATTATTAGCATGTCTGCTAAGCAGGTTAGTGCTTACAGCTATGTCAGGTCTTGAGCATCTAGCAATGAAATTCAACTTGCCTAGAATGCATCTGTATAGCGTAGTGTCAGAAAACGCTTCAGCAGTACTATCTACCTGGTAACCTGTCACCATCGGTGTGTCTGCTGGGTTTGCATCAACCAAATTCAACCTGGTTAATACATCAGTAATTTTCTGTGTTTGGTGTACCAGAAAATTACCTGCTCAGTCCCTCTCCACCTGCAGAGAAAGATAGTTGGATACCTCACCAAGATCCTTCATGTCAAAGTGCTCCTTCAGCTGAGCTAGGGTGCTTTGGTAGAAAGCCTGATTCTTCCAAAACATCAGAAGATCATCAACAAAACATAAACAATACAGTTTGTTTTGCCCCTCCTCCTTGACAAACACACATGGATCAGCTTTGCCCTGGTGAAAACCTAGAGAAAGCAACGTCTCAGTGAGTTTTGTGTTCCAACACCTGGCACTCTGCTTGAGACCATATAAGGATTTCCGCAGTTTACAGACCATTCCCTTCTGTATCTGCATTCCATCAGGTGGAAGCATAAACAGCTCCTCCCCCAAAACCCTGTAAAAAAAAAGCTGTATTAATGTCATGATGGGAAACATGCAGTTTCTCCTCTGCAGCAATCTTGAGCATCAGCCGAATGCTCTCATACTTGACGGTGGGTGAGTAGGTCTCGTGGTAATCCTGTCCTGGTACCTGTGAAAAACCTCTGGCAACCAATCTGGCTTTGTGTCTAACTACCTTGCCATTCTGGTCTGTCTTGGCCTTGAAGACCCATTTGCTGCCAACCAGTCTCATTCCTGGGACTACCGGTACCAGCTCCCAAGTTTGGTTCCTATTCAAGGAATCAACTTCAGCCTTCATGGCATTAAGCCAAGGCTCAGCATCTTTGGAGGTTAACTCCTGAACCTCTTTGAAGCTTGAAGGTTCCCATACCTTCTCTGAGCTACTAAGAACAGCAGTTGCTGTCTTACCAAACTCATTAGCAAATCTCTTTGGAGGTCTGCCCTTTGTGGCTCTTTCAGATCTGCATACTAGACGCAAGTCTTCTGGACTCATTTCCTCCTTCTTAGGAGAAAAGTGACCAATGGTGAACAGTGGTTCTTCCAGTTCATTGTCAGACGCATCAGATGGTCTGACTGAGGCCTTTGCGCTCTTGTAGTCTGCTGTGTCATCACTGTCGCTGACATCAGCAGCAGCACCGCCCACTGAACTGGAATCCGTACTCTGATCATCATCATCCTCAGCTTCCTCAGCTTTATCTGCTTTTTTCACATCATCTTCATCCTCCTCTGGGTAACTCTGGAAAATTCCCACATTTCCCCCCCCACTTAGGATTGTACTCAACACTCTTTGTGAACTTAATGGACTTAGAGTCAGTCATCCATACCCTGTATGCTCCCTTTTCATACCCCATGAACAAACCACGTGCCCCACGCTTCCCAAGCTTGTTGCTCTGTGGGGTGTGTACCCACATGTCAGAACCAAAGATTCTCATGTGCTTGACGTAAGGTTTCTACCAAACATCTTCTCATAGGGGGTACAACCAATAGGTGATGACAGTCTGTGATTATAAGTGTAAACAAAAGTGGACAGAGCCTCCCCCCAATACTTCTCAGGGAGATTGGCATCATGCAACAAGGTTTTTAGGCCTTGAAGCAAAGTTTGGTTTGCTCGCTCCGCAAGTCCATTCATCCATGGCGACCTAGGCGTTGACAAGTCATGCTGGATTTCCTTCTCAGTCAGGAAAGCTTCAAACTGCTGAGAAGTGAATTACCCACCTCAATCAGTAAAGAGACAGCCAATACGTTTACTGTGAACATTCTCCAACCAAGCACAGAATGCCTTGAACTTAGGAAACGCTTGCGATTTCTGCTCGAACATAAACACATGAATGTACCTGGAAAAAGAATCAATTAGAACCATGAAGTACCTTGCTCCACCCAAAGAGGGCGCAAGTGGACCAACCAGGTCTGCGTGGACTAGCTGGTAGGGTTTGGAAGCCTGCCTGCTAGAGTCCTTGCCTTTTGGAGCAACCTTCACCTTGTTCTCTGCACAAGATAAACATTTCATGTGAAACTTACAGGGTTTGATGTTCAAACCCTCAACCATCTCTGGCATCTTGGCCAGCGCCTGCCAAGACATGTGACAAAATCTTCGATGTGTCTCGTGAATGCATCCTGCATGAAGAACTTTGTTAGTTAGTGCAACACAACAAGAATCAACATTAGACACAACAGCACCATTGTCATCATAAGTTATACAGAACAAACCATCTATAAACTTTGCATGCAAAATGTCCTCTTTGCCTTTCCTGATGACACAGACGCTCCTCTTGAAGGAAATCTCAAAGCCACGCCCAGTCAGCTGTGGGACACTGAGCAAATTGTCTGCAGCACCTGGAACATAAAGTACATCTTTGATGGTAGTGTGCAGACTTGCCAGTTTCACAGTCCCTTCTCCTGCAATTCGCAACGTCTTTCCATCAGCCAGGTGGATCTCACCATCTTGAGGTTTGAAGGAGATAAACAGATGCTTATCTTTTGCCAGATGGCAGGTGCATCCAGAATCTACAATAAACCTGGCCTTGGCCTTTGGAGCAGCTTTTCTGGCAAGCAAAACCTTGTTTTCCACCAGCATGGGCTTTTGCTGCTTGCCCCCCTGCTCCTGGCCATCAAACTTGCCTTTAGCTTTTGGTGAAGCTGTGCCAGCAAACAAAGCCTTGTTTTCCACTGGCGTGGGCTTTTCACCCCCCTTCTGCTTTGGGCCATCTGCAGGCATCTGTCTCTGTTTACTTCTGGCCTTCCGGTATCTGTGAGGATGACCTTGGCTCCCATGAGAAACAGAGCTCTGAGCTGCCGACTCCTTGGCTCCCCCTGGAGGCTGGAATGCTGCCTGGGATGACATCACAGTCAGCTCCCCCTGCATCTTGCAACCGGTGCCCTCAGCATCCCTGCATTCACTCACATTCTGGGAAACAGCCAGGACCTCCGACGCAGTCAAACTCTGGGCTGGGATGACAGGCAGATGAGCTACTTTCAAAGCATTCCACATCTGACGTGCTGTCGCATTGCCAGCTAGCGTAGCAATTTCCTCCAGAGAGATGGACAAGACTATTATGTCTATGGCCTTTGAATCTTGGGCCCTCCATCTATCTGTCAGAGGAACTGGAGGGGCCTCACACACAGTATGCCACACTCCAAACTGTTGCAACAAACTCTCACACCACACAGCCCAGGTCTCATAATTGTGCCGATTTAACTTTGGGCACGGAGCAGCTTCAGAAGCTTGGAAAAACTCCATTCCAGCTCTTTACTTGAGCCGCGAGTCTTTTTCACTTCAGAGACTTCTTATCTCATAGAATCATAGAATCATAGAATCATAGAGTTGGAAGAGACCACAAGGGCCATCGAGTCCAACCCCCTGCCAAGCAGGAAACACCATCAGAGCACTCCTGCCATATGGTTGTCAAGCCTCTGCTTAAAGACCTCCAAAGAAGGAGACTCCACCACACTCCTTGGCAGCAAATTCCACTGTCGAACAGCTCTTACTGTCAGGAAGTTCTTCCTAATGTTTAGGTGGAATCTTCTTTCTTGTAGTTTGGATCCATTGCTCCGTGTCCGCTTCTCTGGAGCAGCAGAAAACAACCTTTCTCCCTCCTCTATGTGACATCCTTTTATATATTTGAACATGGCTATCATATCACCCCTTAACCTCCTCTTCTCCAGGCTAAACATGCCCAGCTCCCTTAGCCGTTCCTCATAAGGCATTGTTTCCAGGCCTTTGACCATTTTGGTTGCCCTCCTCTGGACACGTTCCAGTTTGTCAGTGTCCTTCTTGAATTGTGGTGCCCAGAACTGGACACAGTACTCCAGGTGAGGTCTGACCAGAGCAGAATACAGTGGCACTATTACTTCCCTTGATCTAGATGCTATACTCCTATTGATGCAGCCCAGAATTGCATTGGCTTTTTTAGCTGCCGCGTCACACTGTTGGCTCATGTCAAGTTTGTGGTCAACCAAGACTCCTAGATCCTTTTCACATGTACTGCTCTCAAGCCAGGTGTCCCCCATCTTGTATTTGTGCCTCTCATTTTTTTTTGCCCAAGTGCAATACTTTACATTTCTCCCTGTTAAAATTCATCTTGTTTGTTTTGGCCCAGTTCTCTAATCTGTCAAGGTTGTTTTGAAGTGTGATCCTGTCCTCTGGGGTGTTAGCCACCCCTCCCAGTTTGGTGTCATCTGCAAATTTGATCAGGATGCCTTTGAGTCCATCATCCAAGTCGTTGATAAAGATGTTGAATAAGACCGGGCACAAGACAGAACCCTGTGGCACCCCACTAGTCACTCTTCTCCAGGATGAAGAGGAACCATTGATGAGCACTCTTTGGGTTCGGTCAGTCAGCCAGTTACAAATCCACTGAGTGGTAGCATAGTCAAGACCGCATTTTACCAGCTTCTTTACAAGAATATCATGGGGCACCTTGTCAAATGCCTTGCTGAAATCAAGGTAGGCTACATCCACTGCGTTCCCTTCATCTACCAGGCTTGTAATTCTGTCAAAAAACGAGATCAGGTTAGTCTGACATGACTTATTTTTCAGAAATCCATGCTGACTATTGGTGATCACAGCATTCCTTTCTAGGTGCGCACAGACTGTTTGCTTAATGATCTGCTCCAGAATCTTCCCTGGTATTGATGTCAGACTGACTGGGCGGTAATTATTTGGGTCCTCTCTTTTCCCCTTTTTGAAAATAGGGACAACATTTGCCCTCCTCCAGTCTGCCGGGACTTCGCCTGTTCTCCAGGAATTCTCAAAGATGACTGCCAGTGGTTCTGAGATCACATCTGCCAGTTCTTTTAATACTCTTGGATGCAGTTCATCTGGCCCTGGAGACTTGAATACATCTAAACTGGCCAAGTATTCTTGTACTATCTCCTTAGTTATTCTGGGCTGTGTTTCCTTTGTTGAATCATTTGCTCCAAATTCTTCAGGTCGGGCATTGTTTTCCTTATCGGAGAAGACTGAGGCAAAGAAGGCATTGAGGAGTTCAGCCCTTTCTGTGTCCCCTGTTTGCATTTCACCATCTTCTCCTCTGAGTGACCCCACTGTTTCTTTGTTCTTCCTTTTGCTACGAACATACCCATAGAAGCCTTTTTTGTTGCTTTTAACCTCTCTAGCAAGCCTGAGTTCATTCCGTGCTTTAGCTTTTCTGACTTTGTGTCTACACGTGCTGGCTATTTGTTTGAATTCCTCTTTGGTGGTTTCCCCCCTTTTCCATTTTTTGTACACATCCTTTTTTAATCGTAACTCAGTTAAAAGTTCTTTAGATAGCCACCCTGGCTTCTTTAGGCACCTTCCATGTTTCCGTCTCATTGGTATTGCCTGACGTTGTGCTTTTAGTATCTCCCTCTTAACAAACTCCCAGCCATCATGAACTCCCTTTCCTTTTAGTATTACTGTCCATGGGATCTCACCCAGCACTTCCCTAAGTTTTATGAAGTCGGCTTTCTTAAAGTCAAGAAATTGAGTCCTAGTATGCTTGGCTGCTCCTTTCCGCTGTATAGTAAACTTCAGAAGAGCATGATCACTCGCGCCTAATGATCCTTCCAGTTCTACCCCACTAACCAGATCATCAACATTGGTTAGGACCAGATCTAAAATGGCTGTTCCTCTTGTTGCTTCTCCCACTTTCTGGACAATGAAGTTGTCTGCAAGGCCAGTGAGGAATCTGTTTGACCTTATGCTCTTGGCTGAGCTTGACATCCAACAAATATCCGGGTAATTGAAGTCCCCCATTACTACTATCTCCCTTCCTTTTGCGTGCTTGGCCATCTGTTCCAGGAAGGCATCATCTATGTCCTCCGTTTGGCTTGGGGATCTATAGTAAACTCCCACAATGAGGTCCCTGTTATTCTTCTCTCCCTTAATTTTGACCCAAATGCTCTCACTTTGGCTTTGAGGTTCTAAATCTTGGATCTCTTCACAGGTATACACATCCCTGACATATAACGCCACTCCTCCTCCTTTCTTGTCTGGTCTGTTTCTCTGAAATAGATTGTATCCCCCCATTGTTACATTCCAATCGTGGGACTTATCCCACCAGGTTTCAGTGATGCCTATTATGTCGTATTTAGTTTGCTGTACCAAGAGCTCAAGCTCATCTTGTTTATTTCCCATGCTTTGCGCATTAGTGTACAGACATTGAAGCCCATTAATCATTCCCCCGTGTCCCTTATTTAAGGATTTTTTCCTCCCACCACTAGGTCTGCGTGCTGTTTGCTCCATTTGGTATATGACATTTGGATGATCATCTTCATCAATTGATAGGCTCCTACCTTCAGGAGCACTGTCTCCCTCCCCCACATTAGTCAGTTTAAAGCCCTCCTGATGAGGTTTCTGAGATTTTTGGCAAAAACATTTCTCCCAACCGTTGTGAGGTGCAGCCCATCACTTGCCAGAAGTCCATCTTGAAGAAACTGCAGTCCGTGATCTAAGAATCCAAACCGTTCCTGCTTACACCACCTGCGAAGCCAGCTGTTCACTTCCACTATTTTTTCCTCTCTCCCTGGGCCACGCCGTTCAACTGGGAGGAGAGATGAGATGACAATTTGTGCATTTAGTTGCTTCAACTTCCTGCCGAGAGCCTCGTAGTCTCTTTTGATTTTCTGGAGGCTATTGCTTGCAGTGTCATTGGTTCCCACATGAACCAAGAGGAAGGGGTATTTGTCAGTGGGTTTTATGATTCCTTGCAGTCGTTCAGTTACATCTTGGATCTTAGCCCCGGGGAGACAGCACACTTCCCGAGACATCTTGTCAGGCCCACAAATCACTGCTTCTGTTCCCCTCAGTAGGGAATCCCCTATCACCACTACACGCCTCCTCTTAGGTTTGGTTGGGGTTCTTCCATGAGCTGTCTGTTCCAAGGTCGCCTGCACATTCCCTGAGGACTGACTTTGCTGCTCGTCTTCATTTACCTGATCGACTGAAATGAGGGAGAGATCCTCAAATGGAGTCTGCTCTTCATCTTCCATGCTAGGGGAGAGGACCTCAAAGCGATTTTGTATTTCTAAACAATCAGAACGAACCCTGGGCCTCCTACTTCTTTGAGTCACGTTTCTCCATATATCTGGCTCCTGTGTTGGTGAACTAGCCTCCTTCTCAGGGGAGTCCCCTGTCTCCTCCTTGATGGAGACAGTGTTGTCTGTTGCTTCCAAGAAGAGCTCCAGCTCTCTAATTCTTTGGAGCGTAGCTACGCGTTCCTCCAGTTGCTGGACTTTGTCTTTTAAGAGGGCAATCAACATGCAATTGCTGCAGGTAAAGCTGCCTGCAACCTTTGGCAAGATGGCAAACATTGCGCAGGAATCGCAGGCGACTGCAGCTGTTCCCTCCCCCTCCATCTTGAGAATGTGTCGTTGGGGGTGGCTACAGCGGTCCTCCATCATAAAAAGCGTGAAGAAAGGACAAATAACTCCCCCACAAAAAAACCTAGGTCTCCCCCAACAAACGTTTGAGACTAGCTCCTCTAAATCTAAAAGATGGATTGAACTGCGCGCGCCACTAGGCGCGCGCCGCTTCCCTGCTAACTCTGATAAGCTCCTCCCACAGCTAATCACCTTCCTCAACAGAAACCCTGCCCCCTCTGACCTTTGCACAGGGAGAACAGCTAATCAGCCACAGAGAAACACAAACACACAAGAGAAAACCCTTTTTGCTCCTTCTTCAACTTCTTCCCTGCTAGCTTTGATAAGCTCCTCCCACAGCTAATCACCTTCCTCAACAGAAACCCTGCCCCCTCTGACCTTTGCACAGGGAGAACAGCTAATCAGCCACAGAGAAACACAAACACACAAGAGAAAACCCTTTTTGCTTCTTCTTCAACTTCTTCCCTGCTAGCTCTGATAAGCTCCTCCCACAGCTAATCACCTTCCTCAACAGAAACCCTGCCCCCTCTGACCTTTGCACAGGGAGAACAGCTAATCAGCCACAGAGAAACACAAACACACAAGAGAAAAACCCTTTTTGCTCCTTCTTCAACTTCTTCCCTGCTAGCTCTGATAAGCTCCTCCCACAGCTAATCACCTTCCTCAACAGAAACCCTGCCCCCTCTGACCTTTGCACAGGGAGAACAGCTAATCAGCCACAGAGAAACACAAACACACAAGAGAAAACCCTTTTTGCTCCTTCTTCAACTTCTTCCCTACTAGCTCATAAATCTTGAGTTCTGCTTGGCTCGACTCCCAGGCCAATTAGCCAGCCGGAGTTCAAATAGACTTTGCCGTGGCAACGAAAAGCCTCACTTTCGCTTTCCCCCCACATACCTTCACAGTCTCTTTCGCAGTCTTACTCTCCTGTAAGTGCCGTGAATCTGGGCCCAAAACCTGTTGTTGGGATACTGCCAGGGAGACAAACTCCATCATGACTCCACGTCGTCTCCGGACGTCCATCGATCTCCCATAGACACGCAGTATCAGCAATTAGCGACACGAGCTCCAGAAATAGCTTGCCACATTCCAGAGCTGATGCATGCTCTATCAGCAGATAATGCACAGCGAAACATGCACTCAGGAGAGCATTATTTACAAGTTTATTCAGCGTTGATCAGAACAAAGAAAACATGACTGCCTGCTTCAGTGTCTCAGACACACAGAGAGAAACGAAAGCAAAGACACAACAGAAACATCCTGTGAACAGGAAATACGCAGACTCTGTGACTCACAAAGCCTGCTCCCTTTTAAGGTGGAACGGAAATATCCTAACATCGATAACCACCCTCCCCCAGAAAAGAGCCACATTTTAAAAGGGTATAAGATGTCAAACAGACTGTAATAGGTATGAGTTACTCGTGCGTCAACTGGTGCCTTTCTCGGTTAATTTGCCTTGTTAAACCTTTCTGGCTGCACAGCCCCTTCTCATCGTGGCTGCCTCAGTCACTGGCAGAATCCGTCAGTGGGCGTTTCTTGAACCTCTTCCAGCATAAAAGTTGTTTGACACCCAGTCTCCTCCTCCTCTCACTGCACGGGAGTCTTCTGCGCAGGGTAGGCGTGGGTAGCGGAGGACCTGGGCTCTCCTCACTGATGTCCAGTGAAGAGTCCTGGAGCCCTCTCTCCAATTCCCCCGTCTGCCCCCCTTTATCCCTGGTGTTGCGCTGATTGGCTTCCCCATCTACGGAGCTGTTTCTCCCCCTGCTGCTGGGTCCTTCGCCAGCATCATCTGGGAGCCTCCCCTTCGCCTCTCGCTCCGATGTCAGTTCCCTGACATCCACCTCCCCCCAGGACCCCCTCCACCCCTAGACCGACCTGTGGAATCAACTTCATCCCCTTCGTCGCCCGACGAGGCGGGGAACCCCCAGAAGGAATTGTCACCATCTTCTGTGGATTCGAAACCCGCTTCCCACCCGTTCTTATACCTGCCAACTGGGTTGTCCTCCCCGTCTGATTCTTCTTCTTCGGAAAAAGCTTCTTCTCCCTCCTCATTGGAGTCAGAAAATCCCTCAAACCCCTCTTCATCGTCTGTGGGTCCGAATTGCTCCTCCCAGAACCTCTCTAGGGGTTTGGGTTTGTCCGGGAACCGGTGGTGGCATACCTCCACCAGATAGCTGTCATTGACGGCTTCCGTGGGAACCCACGTGTTTTCGGACCCAGGTTCTCCCTCCCAAGCTACCAAATACTCCACCTGGCGCCCTCGCCACCTTGAGTCCAGTATTTCTGTGGCCCTGTGATGGTGTTCCCTTTCTTCTACCTGCGGGTGTGTGGTGACTTCTCCCTCTTGCCCCTGGAATCCCCGCCCCTCCCTATGCGGTGAGAGCAGGGACCTGTGGAAAACCGGGTGTATTTTCATGCTATCAGGCAACCTGAGCTTAAATGCCACGGGATTGACTTGCTGTGTTACCTCAAAGGGTCCCAGCCGTCTGGGTTGCAACTTCTTGCACCCCCCTTTGAAAGGTAGCCCTTGGGTGGACAACCACACCCGGTCCCCCACCCGTATGGTCTCCCCTTCCCGGCGGTGCTTGTCTGCCTGCCTCTTGTAAGTTTCCTTGGCCCGCTCCAAGTTCATCTTAAGTTGCTGGTACAGGGCCTCCATTTCTTCCACAAACTGCTCTGCCGCGGTACGCTCCAGTTTTCCTCCCCACTCCCCGGGAAGGCCCTGGGATGACACCCATGGTTGGCCATAAATGGGCTCATTCCGGTGGACACGTGTTCCGCGTTATTGTATGCGAATTCAGCCAGCGGTAGTTTCTCTACCCAATCGTTCTGCCTCTCGCTGACGTAGCAGCGTAGGTATTGCTGGAGTATACTGTTCGCTCTTTCTGCTTGCCCGTTGGTCTCCGGGTGTCTCGCCATCGAGAAACCCACTTCGACCTGCAGCAAGCTCATGAGCTTCCTCCAGAACCGGGAAGTAAATTGTTTTCCGCGGTCGGAGAGAACCCTCAAGGGGGCGTCATGCAGCCTGAAGATGTGCTCCACAAACAACCAGGCTGTTTCCTCTGCCGTTACCGCATGCGAGCAAGCTATAAAGTGGCACATTTTTGTCAGTAGGTCGACCACTACCATGACTGCTGTCTTTCCCCGGGACTTGGGCAAATCTGTCATGAAATCAATGGACACCACCTCCCAGGGTTTTCCCGGCGTGGGTAAGGGCTCCAGTAATCCTGCGGGGGAAGCCCTTTGCCCTTTGGCAGCGGTCGCACCCCCGTACATATTCCCGTACATCCTCCCTCACCCTGGGCCACCAGAACTGCCTGGTCACCAGCATCATGGTTTTGTGCTGTCCAAAGTGCCCCGCTGTGGGGTTGTCGTGGAGTTGTTTGAGTACCTTTCCCCTTAGGTTCTCCCCCGGTACGTACAGCGCTCCCCTATAGTACAGTACCCCTTCCTTCTCCTCAAACCCTTCTTGGGTCCCCTTTCCGTCTCGGAGCTCCTGGATTTTAGTTTGTGCGAACACATCGTTTCTGGTCAGCCCAGCTAGTTCTCGTTTCCCCACCAAAGTTCCCCCCCACACCCATCGGTCCTCGGGGATCACGTGTCGTTTCTCCGGCGGCCCCTCTCCTTCCAAATACTCCGGTTTACGCGAGAGAGCATCTGCTCTTACGTTTTCCTCTCCGGGCACGTATCGGATTTCAAAGAAAAACTTGGAGAACTCCTGTGCCCATCGAATCTGTCTCTGGTTGAGTACTCGTGCAGTCCTCCAGTACTCCAAGTTCTTGTGATCTGTGCAAACCTGGATCTGTTGTTGCGCCCCTATCAGCAGATGACGCCAGCGATGAAAGGCCGCGTAGATCGCCAGCAGTTCGCGGTCGTACATGGTATAGTTTTGCTCTGACTTGTTCAGTTTTCTCGAGAAAAAGGTGCACGGTTTCCATTCCTTCTCGCTCCTCCCTGGCTGCAAAAGGACCGCCCCGATGGCTCTGTCGGACGCGTCGGTCTCTAGCCTCATGGGTTTCTCCAGATTTACGTGCAGGAGTTGCTCTTCCGATGCGAACGTCTTCTTCAGTTTTTCAAAGGATTGCTGGGCCTCTTCTGTCCACACAAACTTCCTTTTGCTACTGAGACAATCCGTGATGGGCGCTGTCAAGTGGGCGAAGTTCTTGATGAACTTCCTGTTGCTGAACCCTAGGAACCTCTGCATGTCCTTCCGTGTTTTGGGAGCCTTCCACTCCAGCACTGCCTGCACCTTGCTTGGGTCCATCGCTAGGCCCTTGTCAGACAACTTGTACTCCAGAAACTCGACTTCTCTGGCATGAAACTGACATTTTTGCAGCTTGACCCACAACTGGTGCTTCTGCAGCCTTTGTAGCACTTCCCTGACGTCTCTAACATGTTGCTCCTCGTTGTCCGAATAAATTAAGACGTCGTCCAAGAAGGCTACGCAGTTCTTGTACAGCAGAGACCCCAACACGTGGTGCATGAAACTTGAAAACAGGCGGAGCCTGACTGTAATCCAAAAGGCATAACTAAGTACTCAAAGGCCCCTAGGGGTGTGAACATAGTGGTCTTCCATTCGTCCCCCTCCCTCATCCTGATCAAATTGTATGCGCCCCTCAGGTCCAGCTTGGTAAAAATTTTCCCTTTCCTCACTCGCGTTAAAATGTCGTCAATCCTGGGCATTGGGAAGGTCACGGGTTCCGACACCAAATTGACGGCCCTATAGTCCACAACGAGCCTGGGTTTATTAGTGTCCTTTTTGTCCACAAAGAACACCGGACTGCCCCCCACCACTTTTGATTCTCTTATGAAGCCTCTTTTCAGGTTCTTGTCAATAAATTCCCGCAACTCCTTTATTTCCTTGTCTGACATGGCATACAGCTTACCCACTGGCAGCTGAGCCCCCGGGAGCAAGTTGATCTGGCAGTTAAAGGGCCTATGGGGTGGCAGTCTATCTGCCTCCTTCTCGCTGAAGACCTCCCGCAGATCTGCATATTGCGGCGGCACCTCTCCCTTCTGCTCCACAGCCATCCCAGCCACTCTGGCCACATTCATCCTTGGGGGTTCTCCTCCTAGACAGTGTTCTAGGCAGTAAGCTGACCCAAAGGTGACTGTCCTCTGATGCCACGCCACCACTGGATCATGTTGTGCCAGCCAGCTCATCCCTAATATTATTGGGGGCCCTGCTAGTGAGGCGACATGAAAGGCGATGGTCTCTGAGTGCCTGGACACCCTCATCCTCATTGGTGGGGTTTGGTGTGTCACTTCCCCACTTAGAAGCTCCCTGCCATCAATGGTGGTTACTTGCAAGGGGAAATCCAAAGGTAGTAAGTGGAGCTGGTGCTCTAATGCAAAGTCCTTGCTGAAGAAATTACATGAGCTGCCTGAATCCAGCATCCCTTTCACCTTGACTGGGTGCCTGTTCGGGAGTTCTAGCACAACTTCGATTGCTATTGCCGCCTTGGGGGGGTCTGGTTGGGGCACTTTTACTGGTTGCTGGCCTGGCTGCTGTGCCCCTTGAGTGGCAGCCAAGCGTTCCCGTTTCCCTGTTCCTGTTCCCTTACCACCTCCTCCTCACCCCTTGCAGCTCCCACCATTCCTTGCCAGGCCTTTCTTTGAGGGCAGGCTCTGGCAAAATGTCCTGGCCGCTGGCAAAGGAAACACTTCTTGGTGGTTTTCCAATCCTTTCCCTCCTTTTTGCGCCCTTCACTGGCGTTTGAAACTTCCCCCGCGCGCCCCCCATCTATTTCCATTGGCTCCGCTGGCGGGGAAGGCTGCTTTGGTATCTCAGGAATGCGGTAGTCATGGCAACGTTGCTCTCTCCCTTCCCGCCTCTCCTGGGCCAGCGCTTCCTGCCGTACGCCAATCACAAGCACAGCCTTGGTCAGCTGATTCATCCCCTGTGGGCGGGGTGCGCGGGAAAGCTCATCCTTCACCGTAGGGGATAACCTCTCCTCGAATAACATTTGTATGGGTTCAGAGTCCAGTTGCCACCCGAGGCGGTGAACTATCATGGCAAAGTGCGACCAGTGGTCTCTAACTGACTGGTTCCCCTGTTTACAGTTCATCAGTTTCCGCTTAGTCACACTTTGTTGTACATCACTGGAAAACATTGTGTCCATCGCCTGAAAGAATTTCCTCAGGTCTTGCATGGCGGCATTCTGCGTTGCCATAAGGGGCCTGATCCATTCCCTGGCCCCATCTTGCAGGTGACCCATGACATATGCCACCCTCGCCCCATCGTCATCCTGCAGTTTCAAAGCGTACTCTATTTCCGTTCGGAACACACTATATTCCTGCGGGTTCCCTCCAAATTTGTGCACCAGTCCCGGTACCTTCCTTGCTATGGGGGTGGGCCTGACCTGTGCATCTTGAGACTGCCTTTCGTCCAGCCGCGCCATCAGGATGGCCACATGCTGCTCCAACTCTCGGTACCTCTCCACCAGAGTTTGCCCTCCAGCTGCTCCCTCCTGGGCGTTCGCTCCTCCAGTCTTGCTCATGATGCTACCTGCCTGCTGCTGCGCACGAGCAACTTTCAGGGACTGACGGATTGCTGTAATAGGTATGAGTTACTCATGCATAAACTGGTGCCTTTCTCGGTTAATTTGCCTTGTTAAAATTTCTGGCTGCACAGCCCCTTCTCATCGTGGCTGCCTCAGTCACTGGCAGAATCCGTCAGTGGGCGTTTCTTGAACCTCTTCCAGCATAAAAGTTGTTTGACACCCAGTCTCCTCCTCCTCCTCTCACTGCGCGGGAGTCTTCTGCGCAGGGTAGGCGTGGGTAGCGGAGGACCTGGGCTCTCCTCACTGATGTCCAGTGAAGAGTCCTGGAGCCCTCTCTCCAATTCCCCTGTCTGCCCCCCTTTATCCCTGGTGTTGCACTGATTGGCTTCCCCCTCTACGGAGCTGTTTCTCCCCCTGCTGCTGGGTCCTTCGCCAGCATCATCTGGGAGCCTCCCCTTCGCCTCTCGCTCCGATGTCAGTTCCCTGACACAGACCAACCAAAAGCCTGGTTAAAAATGAATGTTTTGCCTGGCGCCCAGTGCTGGATTTCTGTATAAGCTCAACAAGCCATAGCTTTGGGCACCACTCTCTTGGGGGCCCCCAAAAAAATTTAAAGGGAAAAAAACCCCTGGATGTACATTTCCAAAATATAAGATAAAAACAAATAAAATAAATAAAATAAAATAAAATAATACAGTTAGAACTTAATAATTATTTCACTATTAATATACTTCTTAATAGTATTTGACAATTAATATCCTTCTTAATAGTATTTCAGTTCAACAAATACTTTGATAAAATACATATTTTGTTATGTGCAAATGGCTTTAAATACCTATTAGGTCCATAAATTACCATATAGCATATACTAAACACAAAAAACAGTGACAATTTGTTGTTGGCAAAGGACAGCTGGACATAGAAAGGGCCCCATTACCTTCAGCAACTTAGGACCTCATCAGACCTAAATCCGGCCCTGCTGGCGCCTAAAGGTGTGTAATGAAGGTGCCAGGCGAACTTCCCTGGGGGGAGCATTCCACAGACGGGGAGCCTCTGCAGAGAAGGCCTATTCTCGTGTTGCCACCCTCCACACCTCTCAAGGAGGAGGCACACGAAGAAGGGCCTCAGAAGATGATCTCAGGGTCTGGGTAGGTTCATATGGAGAGAGGTCTCCTTGAGGTATTGTGGTCCTGAGCCATTCAGGGCTTTATAGGTCAAAACAGTGGCGTAGCGTGGGGGGTGCCAGGGGTGCCGGCCGCACCGGGCGCAACATTTTGGGGGGCGCGTTTGGCCGGCCCCCCTCGAGGAAGCGGGAACCTCTCCAAGGCGCAGCGCGCCGTCGGTGGAGGAAAAGAGCCGCGCAGCAGCAGCAGCAGCAGCAAAGCCGGGAGGAGGAGGAGGTGGAGCGAGCACTCATGCTTGCTTTACAGCCAGGAGGAGGGGGTGGAGCTGAGGAGGAGGGAGGGAAGGAGAGCCATGCCAGCAAAGCGGGCAGCAGCCGCTTACACGCGAGGAGGGACAGACGGGAGCCATAGGGACCCGGAAAAAGCGCCACGTAGCCAGCAACAGCTGCTGCAGCCTCAGCTTGCAAAGGTCCGTGCGCTCTCTAAACGGAGCAATGAGGCTGCAGAGGGACGGCAGGGCACAGGAGGGCTCTGAGCCACGAGCGCAGTGAAAACCAGTAAAAAAGTTTTTTAAAAGGCTGCTGGGGACAGGAGGGCACGGGATGAGGGAGAGGGGGAAATTACAATTCTCCCAGCGTCTCAGCTGATCCGCTGAGCAGGACTTGGGTTGCAGGGGATTTGCCATTAGCTGTGTAAAGCAGCAAAGAGGGAGAGAAGGAGCAAAGCGGGAGTGGAAAGGAGCTGCTTACACTGCTGTAAGTGGCTGCTGTCCGGTTGGCTCCTTTAAAGCAACAGTGCTCTTTCCCTCCCCCCTCCCCGCTCAGCTCTCCGAAAAGCTCCTTCTCCACCCACCCCATGCGAGCTCCTTTTCCCCTTAGACCCCCCTCCTGCATTATTAGCCACATCCTTCTCCACCCACCCCACGCGTGTTCCTTGTCCCCTTAGCAGTGGCGTAGCGTGGGGGGTGCAGGGGGGGCGGCTGTACTGGGCGCAACATCTGGGGGTTAGGGTTAGGGGGCGCAAATCCACGGGTTAGGGGGCGCAAATTGCTTGCCTTGCCCCGGGTGCTGACAACCCACGCTACGCCACTGGGTCAAAACCAGCACTTTGAATTGGGCCCGGAAACTAATTGGTAGCCAGTGCAGTTGGACCAAGATCAGCGCAATATGCTCAAACCGTCTTGCTCCAGTGAGCAACCTGGCTGCTGAATTCTGCACCAGCTGAAGTTTCCGAACTGTCTTCAAAGGCAGCCCTATGTATAACACATTACTCATATAAAGCTTACTCATAATTTAAGGCTGGCCAAAGGCAATGCCAAACCTGATACAGTTGAAAATGTTTCATTTCCCTTCCTTGCAGACACTAACTCTTCTTCTGGTGCTCAAAAGCCACCTGCTCTGTATGCTTTCTTTTGGAGAGACTTCTTTGCTAACCTGCCCGCTGCTTGTGTACCTCCTTTATGAACTTTATTCAACAGGGAAAACAATGAGAGGCCTGCATTGTTATTCTTTACTCTTTGTTGTACACTTTTGAAAACCAATATAACACATTGATATGAAACAGAGAGAGAAGTTTGAGGGAAAGAGGAAAACTTAAGCAAACTTTAAAAAGCTTCCGCCTTATTCATAAGCCATGCAGTTCACACTTACATCAAACATTATTTACAAAAATAAATTTATTTCATGCCTTATGCCTCCCACATTTGTAGTGCAATACTTTATAAAACATGACCATCTCTCAGCAAATTTTGTATTACAGAGGATACCATTTGTCTTATAAACCAAATCTGTCAACTTGTCCATTCCTGCTATTTCAAGACACTCCAAAAGTCAATCTTGTACCAACTGTCCAGTACAGCTCTCATTTTCTCCAGGTTCTCAAATCAGCTCTTATGTTTCAGATCAATAACTCGCTAATTAATATTTCAAATACTTTTGACATCTTCTGCTAGTTTCATCCACAAGTATCTGGTTTGTTTGTTTAATACGACCCATTCAAAATGAGGTGCAATGCATTATTTATCTTGCATTAAAAGCCTTGTTATTGAGATGATCTCTGTCTTATACCAGGTCGTCCCTGCCCCCCCCCCCCCCAGCTATGGATAAACAGAAGTTGGGTCTTGTTGCAGAACCTGGAACACTATTTCATACAACCTGCAATTGGAAGATACACCACAGAGGCACCAGCTTGTTCTGCATACCATTCTGATGAGTCTGTTTTTTTTTTTTTTAATTTCAAAACTTGGTTCTCAGCCAATAACTTTTTTACCTTGTATTTTATCTTGTGAGCCGCCCTGAAATCTTATGATGAAGGGCAGTAGAGAAGTATAACAAACAAACAAACAAACAAACAAACAAACAAACAAACAAATTAAAAAAATAAAATTTGATGTTAAAAATTGGTGACTTGTCAAAGATGCAAACCTTTTTTCATAAGCTGATAATGGTAGTATGCAACCACTGTGCAAATGGGCAGCATCAGTAATAGCTCCAGCTAATGACGTGCAGCAATCTGCATGCACCACCAACTTTCTATGTGTCTCCACCTTTGGCATATGGAGATATGGCCCTGAAAAATGCATAACCACTGGACGTTCAGCTAATAAAGAGCCAGAAGCCAACAGAAGCTGTGCCATCTAATCTAAAATTATTGCATCAGTTGTGTGTGTGGCATGACGGGATTATCAATTTGAGGGGTTGCTCTTACGGAAAGATATTTAACAAAAAGTCTGAAGGCAAGAGGAAGCCTAACTCGTGACTAGGGTATGGTTGAGTGGCAAGCACAGCAGCATGTGGATTGTCAGCACTCATCAACAGTAATGTGGGGTATTGCATCCTTTATTAGTAATGGATAGAGAAGCAGAATACAGTCGTGTATAACCTCCACATAGTTTCTTTACCTGGTACTTGATTCTTTAAAATCTAAACGGGCCTAGAATTGAAAAACTTCCCATTCCTTTAGTTTGAAAAGACTGAATGAATACATTTTTTTAAACTAACCGCTAGATGTCACCAAAGATCCATCTATAGGCCGTCTGTGCAATGTTATTCACAATATAGGAGATTCAAGCTATTGTTTCTGAACTCTAAGCTAGTGATATACAATAGTTGTTCCTCCAAGCTTCTTTTTTCAAAGCCTTTTTGTTCTGTGATGCCCTTTTGGTTTCACTCTTTACCTGAGCTAAATAGGCACAGCTGCATTTAAACATATTTGTCTCCTATTATTTTTGACCCTCTTTCCTCCAGGCGCTCCACTCCTCCTCTCCTTTTCCTTCTTACAAAATTTGGGTCAGGGACATGTCTCTGTTGCTTATGTTGCACTGTAAAGCACCTTGTACAGCGGTACCTCAGGTTAAGAACTTAATCCGTTCTGGTGGTCCGTTCTTAACCTGAAACTGTTCTTAACCTGAGGTACCACTTTAGCTAATGGGGCCTCCCGCTGCTGCTGCATGATTTCTGTTCTCATCCTGAAGCAAAGTTCTTAACCCGAGGTACTATTTCTGGGTTTGCGAAGTCTGTAACCTGAGGCGTCTGTAACCTGAAGTGTCTGTAACCCGAGGTACCACTGTGTAATGATGGAGACTTGAGAAACAGCATAGAGCCTTAGGAACTTGAGCCAGGCAACTCCAAATGATCTAAGCCAGGGGGGGGGGTGTACTTGTGGGCCTCCAAATGTTGCTGGGCTACAAGCTCCCATCAATCCCTAACCATTGGCCATGCTGGCTGAGGCTGATGGGAGTTGGGAGTCCCAACAACATCAAGAAGGCCACAGTCCACTACTACCACCAACCTTGGCTTAAAGCATGGGCCTATAAAACATGAAGACACCTCCAATGGTGCTAAAAAGGAAATAATAATAATAATAATAATAATAATAATAATAATAATAATAATAATAATAATAATAATAATAATTTATTTATACCCCACTCATCTGACTGGGTTGCCCCAGCCACTCTGGGTGGCTTCCAACCTATAAAAAATAATAATAAAACATTATACATCCCTATACTGGGCTGCCTTCAGGTGTCTTCTAAAGGTTGTATAGTTACTTATTTCCTTGGCTTGGGGGGTCGCTTAACTCCATACACTCCAACATTTCTCTGATGAAAATAGGGACATCCTAAGGAAAAGTAGGACATTCAAATCAGAAACCAGGATGGATTCTGTAAATCCAGGATTGTCCCTGGAAAATAGGGACACTTGGAGGGTCTGGAATCCCAGGAAGCTGTGTCTCCATAGACCCACCCCTGTCACTGCTGGGGTTGTGTGGCTGTTGCGGCTGTGGTGGATGCAGCTTCCGTCGACATCTCGTGGGCAGCGGTGGAGGAAGCTGCTCGGGCACCAGGGGCGGTGTGCCCAGGGGTGGGGCGAGCCGTCCATAGGGGCGGGGCACACTGTGAGGCCTCTGGAGTCTGCCTGCCTCCTCCCACTCAGCTGCCCTACAGTTTGGGGGGAGGCAGCGGGCACACCGTTTGGGCAGCGCGGAGCCTGTGTGCGCCCAAGCCGGCGCATCTCTCCCAGGAGAGACGCGTGGCTTGGGTGCGCTGCAGGCCCTGGACTGAGTGTTGCTCGGCATTTTGTCACCCCCTCAGTGGTGACACATAGGGCGGCTTGCACCCCCCTTCCTCCACTCCTGCTCGTGGGATCTCATAGAGATCTTTTTTCAGGCGGTGAAACTGGATGCGCCTTCCTAGAATCATAGAATCATAGAGTTGGAAGAGACCACAAGGGCCATCGAGTCCAACCTCCTGCCAAGCAGGAAACACCATCAGAGCACTCCTGACATATGGTTGTCAAGCCTCTGCTTAAAGACCTCCAAAGTAGGAGACTCCACCACATTCCTTGGCAGCAAATTCCACTGTCAAACAGCTCTTACTGTCAGGAAGTTCTTCCTAATGTTTAGGTGGAATCTTCTTTCTTGTAGTTTGGATCCATTGCTCCGTGTCCGCTTCTCTGGAGCAGCAGAAAACAACCTTTCTCCCTCCTCTATGTGACATCCTTTTATATATTTGAACATAGCTATCATATCACCCCTTAACCTCCTCTTCTCCAGGCTAAACATGCCCAGCTCCCTTAGCCGTTCCTCATAAGGCATCGTTTCCAGGCCTTTGACCATTTTGGATGCCCTCCTCTGGACACGTTCCAGTTTGTCAGTGTCCTTCTTGAATTGTGGTGCCCAGAACTGGACACAGTACTCCAGGTGTGGTCTGACCAGAGCAGAATACAGTGGCACCACAAGGGGTCAAGGGGAATTCATTTTCTGTTTACCAGAGGGCAGCAGGCTTGTTCAAGGCAGGACAGACACACAAGCTTCACCCTCCAACACTTTGCCACAACTCCTTCCCCTTGCCAAATATCAGCGATCTGAGGTGACTACAGCCACATTCACATCAAAGATTTAATGCACTATGAAATCAAGGCTTCCCTTAAATAGTTTGGGGAGCTGTAGTTTGTTAAGCTTGTTAAGCCTTATTAGGAGACCCCCTACCCCCTCAAGCTACAATTCCCAGCGTGGTTTATCAATCCCTCTTCACAGGTAGCTCTGGAAATTGTAGCTCTTTATGGGGAATAGGGTTCTCTTAGTATCTCCCAGCACCCATAACAAACTACAGTTCCCAGGATTCTTTGGGGGAAGCCAAGTAGTCTTGCTTGGACTACTGCAATGTGCTCTATGTGGGGCTACCTTTGAAGGTGACCCGAAAACTACAAGTAATCCAGAATGCGGCAACTAGACTGGGGCCTGGGAGCGGCTGCTGAGACCATATAACACCGGACTTGAAAGACCTACATTGGCTCCCAGTATGTTTCCAAGCACAATTCAAAGTGTTGGTGCTGACCTTTAAAGCCCCAAATGGCCTCGATCCAGTATACCTGAAGGAGCATCTTCACTCCCATTGTTCTGCCTGAACACTGAGATCCAGTGCCGAGGGCCTCCTGGCAGTTCCCTTGCTGCGAGAAGCCAAGTTACAGGGAACCAGGCAGAGGGCCTTCTCGGTAGTGGCATGTCAAAGAGAAAAACAACTACAGTGGTACCTCAGGATGTGAACAGGATCTGTTCTGGAGCCCTGTTCGCATCTTGAACGGAACGTAAGACATGCCGGAGCATTTGCGCGTGTGTGGGTCGTGTTTTGCTGCTTCTGCGTATGCGTGTGACGTCATTTTGAGCGTCTGCGCATGCGCGAGTGGTTGAAACCCAGAAGTAACACACTCCGTTACTTCCGAGTTACCGCGGAGCGCAACCTGAAAGCGCTCAACCTGAAGCACATTCAACTCAAGGTATGACTGTACCTGACTTTTAGAAGACATCTGAAGGCAGCCCTGTTTAGGGAAGCTTTTAATGTTTAATAGACTATTGTATTTTAATATTCTGTTGGAAACCGCCCAGAGTGGCTGGGGAATAAATTATTATTATTATTATGACTCTTTAAAGTGATATCATACTGTTTTAAATATATGGTGTGAATATGGCCTACATCAGTCTGCGCAATGGTAGGGCGGCCTTGCCGCAACTCAAATTTCCTGTGGATGGAGAATGCCTTTCCTACAGGAATGGGGAAATGTTTGCCATTGGGGTGGGCTTTGTTCTGAGTCTGAGGAACTCATGGCTGAAGTTTCAGCTTACAGTAGGATGAATTAATGTCCCTTTCCCATAACGTCTGCTGTGTTCTAGCAAATACACCATGCTTTGATTTGCATATAGCTGCTTTCTATAAACAACTCTCAGTTTAAACTCTATGTTCTGTGATTTCCCCCTGTGGGGTCAGCAGGGGATAGGACAAATGGCAGGCCCAGACTGGGAAGATGGGGGCGTGTGGCTAACCAGAATGGTACTCATACTCAGAGGTGATTTACTCTGTCATGTATAATAGAATAGAAGATAGAAGTGCATGATTAATGTTCTGTGTAGTCTCGGAGTTGCAGATCATACAAGTAGTTTTTCTTCCCCTTACCAATCTCTCCTAGGGAATTTTCTGTAGCCAATTCTTGCTCCTTTCTTGGGAACGAAGACATGCACCATGGAGATTGTGTGCACTGCTTCAGTCTAATGGTCCCAACTCTGGCAAGAAAACAAAAATGAAAACTCCAGAGGTTTTCCCCTTTGAGTGCTTCTGCCTCTGGATTTGAGGTGATCAGTTTAAGGTAATTGACTCATATCTCCGGCAACCGTGTCAACTCCCAGCTATACTAATAAGCCCTCGAGGGCATGATTAAAAAGTTATCGCTTGCCAGCCTGCCATTATGTAACTTATGCAAGAAGTCTGAAAGTTCTGGCAAATTGGCTCCTCAGTGCCTTGTTAAAATTCAACTCTGTTTCAAAGACGTTACTTTAAATTAGAGAAAGGCAGATGCAGGTTCTCTGGAACGAATGCTGGTTTGGACATCACACCTTGACATGCCTGTGCATCATGACAAAAATGACCCACGACCCCCCCTCCTTATCTTGCCCAGATCTGCCCCCCCCACTTTCCCACAGCATGGTTCTGTCCCTGTAAGCTAATCACACCAGATAAAATGGGCTAGTTCATATTCTCACCAGGATGGTCCCTCTATGCGTGGTTTTTTTTTAAAAAAAATAATTTTCATTTTTCACATCACACAGAAAACAACTCAGCTCCCAACACATCAATCGCTTTTCTTAAAAATATCAAATCAAATTCTTGTAGTTCACTCCAATTTCCCCCAACCCCCGCCCACATATTGCCATGAGTTCTCTAGTCTAGAGGTTTATAAGCACAGTCTTCTTGATGCATGTAATCCAAAAATGGTTGCCACACTTTATAGAACTGATGGGGGTTAGAATTCCGTTTGGTCACATGAATCTGTTATGTCTTCTCAGCCAGGGCTCTTGTCCATGCTCTGGAGTACTATGCTTCAAAGTTCAAGCCCAAGGTAGTGTGCCATTGCATGGGTATTTCCATACATGCCACCACAAGGAGGAACGTTAAAAGTACTTTATGAACAATTGGTGGAGCAGACATGTCCTTTATTCCAAGTAAAGTAAGCTGAGGGGAAGTTTGCAGGCCCGCCTTGTATATTAAACTCAATTCTTTGAATACCAAAGCCTAACATGGGTGAACAGATTTGCAAAACCACCATATATGTATGTAAACTCCCCTCCAGCAGGCTGATGTTGCCCCTGGTATCATGTGGGATATTTGCAAGGGGGAAAGATGCCACCTATGTAAGTTTTAAAAAGTCTGCTCCCCTTCCCCGGGGGGCAGCATTGCGGGAGGGCCTGTGGGCCTCCCGGTGACCTGGCTGTGGGCGGAGGGATGCCGCCCACATCACTGGGACTCCCAGTCGTGTCACACCCCCTGGCTGACCAATCAGGATGGCCGGGGTGTGTGGCCGCCTGCTGTTTAATTGGGCCACAATTGTTTTAAAAGATCCCCCACAAAAAAACCATGTTCCATTTTTCATTAGAGATTATCACATGACATAAGTTTTGCTTATGCTTATTTAGATGCATATATGCTTCTGGACAAATTAAGATGATGAGTGGCTCAATTGTAAGGCACTTTGCAATGTGCCCAGCTGACCTGTAAGCCAGTGTTTCCCAACCTTTTTTGGGCAAAGGCACACTTGTTTGATGAAAAAAATCTCGCGGCACACCACCATTACAGCCCCATGACGTCAGCGCGCAGCGTCACGCCGGGAGGGACGCACGAAAGTGAAAGTTTTCAATTTTTTCCCCTCCCCCTTGCCGGGGAACCTCCAAGCTTTGTGAGTGGGGGGGGGGGGAGGAGGCAGCAAAGCGAGGGACTGAGGGACGGCGGCAGCTGAGGCGGCGGCGGCTGTTGTGGCGGTGGCGGCGATAGCGGGCGGAGGAGGGGGCGGCGGTGGGGCCGAGGTGGCCAGCGGCGGCGGGGGAGGCGGCGGCGGGTGGAGCAGGAGGGCGGTCGAGGCCGGTGAGGGAGTAGGGTTGCTCGGGGCTTGAGGAGCCGTCGCCGGGAGTTGCTGCTGCTGTTGTTGCTGCTGCTGCCCGGACATGCCAGCCTCCTCCTCGTCCGCTGTCTCACGCTCCTCCCTTTTGCACGCGCTGCCCCGCCGCCGCCAATTGGCTGGGTCCTGTCAGCTGATCTTCCTGTGTGTGTGTGTGAGGGGAGAATGGAGAGAGAAACCTCGGCACCACCACCGCGGAGCCGCCCCCGGTTCGACGCGGATCCTTGCCGCCGCCGCCTCTCACCGCCCGACTCGCCCGCCTCCCTCCCACGGCACACCAGCCAACTTCTCACGGCACACTAGTGTGCCGCGGAACACCGGTTGGGAAACACTGCTGTAAGCAATGTAAATAATTAATATAATATAATATAATATAATATAATATAATATAATATAATATAATATAATATAATATAATATAATACAATGTAATGTAATAACAGGTACACAGAATAATTTTAAAAGGGAGGCAAAGGCATAGGAGATGCAATGCCCAACACAAAGGGCAAAGGGCTTGGGTTTCCCCTTGCAATGCCACTGCTAGCAAGCCAGCAATGGAATGTCTATTGGAATGGTTCATAGAACCCTTTCCCCTTAAAAATAATAGGGAGTGGGGCTGGGCAGGCTTAACTGAATGCATTTATTTATTATTTAGTAATTAAATTTCTATACTTTCCTTCATCTGTGAATCACATTGTGGTTTACAGTATAAAAATACAAAAATACATAGCACAATAACAAACTAAACAATACCTCTCACAGTTTAATAGGTTTAATAGTCTAATTAGCCAAAGGTTTGGGAGAAAGTTTGGGAGAAGAGGAATGTTTTCACCTGGCACCTAACAATATCTACTCTCCTTGGGGAGAGTAGCCCACAAATGGGGAGCCACCACAGAAAAGGCCCATTCTCAGTTGCCACCCTCAAGACATCTTGTGGAGGAGGCACACAAAGAAGGACCTCAGATGATGATCTCAGGTCCAGGTTGGTTCATATGGGGAGAGGCAGTCCTTGAGCTATTACAGTCCTGAGCCATTTAAGGCTGTATAGGTCAAAACCAGCACTTTGATTCGAGCCCATTAGCAGGCAGTGCAATCAGGACAGGATTGGTGTTATATGCTCAAACCATATTGTCCTGGCGAGCAACCTGGCCTCTGGCCACTGAACACTGCACGAGCTGAAGTTTCAGAACTGTCTTCAGAGGCAGCCTCATATATAACACATTGCAGTAATCTAGCCTAAAGGTTACCAGAGCACATAAGAGTCAACTCCTAGGGGCAGTGGGGGCTTTGGCCCCTATAATAAAATATTTGAGGGGGCCAGACCCCCACAAAGTTGATGGGCATTCCCATTCAAATGGTGTGTGTGCACTGTGTCATTTGATCAATTTTGTAGGATGGGTCTTACCTGGCCCCCCACAATATTTTATTCAAGTTGGCACCCCTGCCAGAGCATAGGTGACTGCCAGGGACTGGCCAGATGAGGAGGAGTGGTGGAGATTGCCATCCCAGGAGGCTTCTGGGTAGGAGGCAAATGAAAATAGCTGTCAGGATGCTGTCAGCAGCTCCCAGCTGGTTGCCCAGTAAAGTATAAAGACAAGGAAAAGTTTCTTACAGACCGTTTTTATTTCAAATTTTACACTGGGAGGCTATAGAACCCAGCCTTTTGGATAAAGGCGTTGTCCTGAGTGAGTCTCCACTTCCCATTTCTTCCATTCCTTATTTATCATCATCATCATCATCACCTCCTCTACGGGTGCTGCTAAGTGCCCTTTGTCTTTGAGCTCTTTGCTCTCCTACTTTTAAGGCTTGCCGGGTTCTGGAATGTTTTCCAATGACAACATGTCAGCCAGCTGCTGCTCTGGCTCTTCCATTATTTCCCAGCTTTCCCCGTCATCTGCCTCTGAGCTGTGACCTCCCTCAAATCCCTGTTGTAAATATATAATGTCTTCCTCCTCCTCCTCCCTAGAAGGGTCAGGATGGGGAGGCGGTCTCCACCATTCCTCTGTTGAGATTTCCACTCTGCCTTAAGGAGCAGACATGGAACTGTTGCGTGTCACATGTCTGTTTACATACCAGCACAGTCTGCTGGGAACTTCCGTTGTGTTTATAGCTTTTGCTTTTCTCTGCCTCTTTGTGAAGACAAAGAGAGAGACGACATGTTTCTTTGTCCTGATTTATGATTAAATCGAAAATCCAGATGAAATTAGAAAAAGCTTTCAGAGGCACTATAAACAACTATTCAAAAAAGAAAAAGAAGATGAAGGGAAAGTTGAAGAATATTTGGAACAGAATAGACTGAAGGAAATGAGGAAAAAACTCAACACAAATATAACAATAGAAGAAATAAAAATGGCAATAAAAGAAGCAGCAATTGGTAAGGCACCAGGCCCAGATGGCCTAACAGCAAAATATTATAAGAAATGCTCGGAACAATTGTCTGCACCTTTAGTGGAAGTATTTTAGAAGGGAATAAAGTTCTGGAGACCTGGAGAGAAGCTCATATCATCTTGCTTCCTAAACCAGACACAGATCCGACTCAAGTTAAAAATTATAGGCCAATATCTCTCCTAAACAATGACTATAAATGAAAGGTAAAGGGACCCCTGACCATTAGGTCCAGTCGTGGCTGACTATAAATTATTTGCTAGTATTTTAGCTAATCAATATTGTTAAGGGTATTAGGTGGTTGCTCGAGAGCAATCAGGCCATATGCCTCACTAGTCTGTTCTAAAGCTTTCTTATTAGTGCAAAAAAACCAAAACCAAAAATCTTTACAGCGCAGAGCGCCTCTATTCCATGTCTTGCTCATTCACTGGCAGAATCTGAGAGTGGGCAGTCCTTAAATCTTCCCCAGCAAAGTAGTTTCTTGACCCCCATTCTGCGCCTCCCCTCTCTGCGCGAAAGCCTACTGTGCAAGGAAGGCTTGGGTAACGGGGGACCTCCCTCCTCCCCGCTTTGCCCAGGCAAGGTGTCCTGGCACTGCCTTGCATCCTCCGAACCCTGCATCTCCTCTCCTCTAGAGGTGTGGCTTCCTTCCTCCGCTGAGGAAGTGCTGCTTCCCACGATCTTTGGGGGCTCTCTGTAATCCATCCGCCTTTTCCCCTCTCGCCCCTGAGCCAATGGCAGTTACCTGACAGATATAAACAAATATTAGGAGAGAGAATTGGGAAAAATCAAACCAGCTTTGTGCCTGGCTGTCAACTGAAAGATAATGTTAGAAACACCTTTGACATAATTGTTTTTTTAAAAAAATATTTTTATTGCATTTTTTCCAGGTATGAATATACATTCAGATATAAAGCGAAATAACAAGAAAAGAAAAAAGAAAAGAAGAATAGAGAAATAAACCCTCTTTCCAATACATTTTTTCATAACCATCCGGACTTCCCCACGTCTCCCTCACCCTGCATTCTTTACAATAAAGATATCAGCAAATTAGTACCTTGTTTCATGTGTTTTTTATACTTTCAAATAGTTATATTTTAGGTTTAAAATACTTATTATTAATTTACTTTACCCTAATATAAATATAATATAATGTTGTTTTAAACTTTGGTCCTTTCATAATTATAACTTAGTTTCCAATATCCCAGATCTTATTGCTGGAGCTAGATTTTCCAAATCATGCAAATTCTTAACATTCGTAAAACTTATAATGTTTTTGTAAATAGTCCTTAAATTTTTTCCAATCCTCCTCCATTGTCTCTTCTCCCAAGTCTCGGATTCTGCCAGTCATTTCGGCCAGTTCCATGTAGTCCATCAATTGTGTCTGCCATTCTTCCAGTGTGGGCAAATCTTGTGTCTTCCAGTACTTTGCCATAAGTATTCTTGCTGCTGTTGTTGCATACATAAAAAAACGTTCTATCCTTCTTTGACACTTTCTGGCCGACAATGCCCAAGAGGAAGGCCTCTGGTTTCTTGGTGAAGGTATACCTAAATACCTTTTTTAGCTCATTATAGATCATTTCCCAGAAGGCCTTCACCCTCGGACAGGTCCACCAGAGGTGAAAGAATGTCCCTTCAGCCTCCTTACATTTCCAACATTTGTTATCAGACAAGTGGTATATTTTTGCAAGCTTGACTGGGGTCATGTACCACCTATATATCATTTTCACAATGTTTTCCTTTAAGGCATTACATGCTGTAAATTTCATTCCGGTGGTCCATAACCTTTCCCAGTCCTCAAACATAATGTTATGCCCAATGTCCTGCGCCCATTTTATCATGGCTGATTTGACTGTCTCATCCTGTGTATTCCATTTAAGCAACAAGTTATACATTCTCGAAAGTACCTTAGTCTTTGGTTCAAGCAATTCTGTTTCTAACTTCGATTTTTCCACCTTGGAAACCAATTTTCTTGTCCATTTTAAAAACCTCTTGAATTTGAGCATAATGTAACCAATCTCGCACCTTGCTCTTTAATTTGTCCAGGCTCTGCAGCCTCCAGTTATCTCCAATTTTTTCTATTATTTCCCAATATTTCGGCCAGCCGGCTTCCATATTGGGTTTTTTCCGGGCCTTAGCCTCCATTGGCGATACCCTCCTTGGGGTCTTGTTTTCTAGTAAGTCCTTATATTTAGTCCAGACAAAAAATAATGCTTTTCTGACAATATGGTTTTTAAACATTTTGTGAACCTTAACCTTGTCATACCACAGATATGCATGCCACCCAAAAGCATTGTTGAACCCTTCCAGATCTAGGACATCGGTGTTTTCTAATAAAAACCAATCCTTCATCCAGCAGAAAGCTGCAGCTTCGTAATATAACCTTAAGTCCGGCAGGGCAAATCCCCCTCTTTCTTTTGCATCAGTTAGTATTTTAAATTTTATCCTGGGCTTTTTGCCCTGCCAGACAAACTTAGAAATATCTTTCTGCCACTTTCCAAAACATTCCACCCTGTCTACAATCTGTAGGGTTTGAAACAAAAACAACATCTTTGGCAATACATTCATTTTTACAGCAGCAATTCTACCCAACAAGGAAAGTTTCAGTCTTGACCAAGTTTCTAAATCCTTTTTAACTTCTAACCAGCATTTTTCATAATTATCCTTAAATAAATTCAAATTTTTGGAGGACAAATTAACCCCCAGGTATTTCACTTTTTTAACCACATTTAATTCTGTTTCCTTCTGAAACTCATCTGTTTCTAAAGGTGTCAAGTTTTTCCCCAAAACCTTGGTTTTTTGCTTGTTCAACTTAAATCCCGCCACCCGACCAAACTCATGAATCAATTCTAGAACTCTTTTTGTACTAGATTCTGGCTCCTGTAATGTTAAAACCAAGTCATCTGCAAAAGCTTTCAATTTATATTGTTTCACTCCGACCCACCTTTGACATAATTGAACTCTTGGGTGCCAGAAGGGATAAACAAGCGGTGTTAATGTTCCTGGACGCTGAGAGGGCATTCGATAATGTGTCTTGGCACTTCATGAAAAGGAATTTAGAAATCATGGATATGGGAACAAATTTACAAATGGAATTAAATCTATCTATTCTGAACAATATGATAGACTTGTAATTAATAATACTCTTACGAAAAGAATTGAGATAATGAAGGGGACGAGGCAGGGGTGTCCGTTATCACCACTATTATTCATAACAACTTTAGAAGTTTTGTTGAAAAAAATGGATGAAACAAAAGGAATAAAGGGTATTGAAATTGGCTCCAAAGAGTATAAATATAAAGCCTTTGCAGATGACATAGTGTTGACGCTGAACAACCAACAAACAGTGCAATTGAAGCAATGGAAAAGAAGAATATGGTCAACTTGCAAGATGGGCACAGGATCTGGCGCATAACATCGATTTTGAGAGGTGGGAGGTAATGTGGAATAAAACAATCAAATTCACAGCGTGTGTGGCACTTAAAGAAAATCTAATGAATATGATGTATTGTTGGTACATCACACCAAGTAAACTTGCCAAAATGTATAGAGGTCAGGATAAATCATGTTGGAAATGTAGGGAGAAGGAAGGAAACTTCCTACATATGTGGTGGACTTGTCCTCAAGTTAAAACCTTCTGGGACATTATCTATAATGAATTAAAAAAGGTATTGAAATATAATTTCAGTAAAAAACCAGAAGCATTCTTATTAGGGTTAATTGATGAGGAAATCCACAAAAAAGATGTAAACTTATTGATGTATGTCACAACGGCAGCAAGAATCCTCCTGGCCCAGAGATGGAAACAGCAAGAACTCCCCACCCTAGATAACTGGCAGATAAAAATGGTAGAATTTGTGGAGTTGGCGAAGTTGACGGGGAAAATCAGGAACCGACCCGATGAGAGATTTCAAAAGGATTGGAGCAAATTTATATATTATTTGAAAGAAAACTGTAAACACCTGAAGATGTTTGTAGCATGAAACATTTGGTAATGAGGAAAGAAAGAGCTAATTTACAAATGAGAGTGTGATTTTTAAATGATTATATAAGGTAAAGAAGTGATTATGTAAATGTGATAAATATGTTAAAGGTATAGGAAAGTCAGGAAAGAGGGAAGGAGGTTGCTGCTCTTTTTGAGTAATAATGTAAGCTCGGGATATGTATTATGAAATGAAAGGAAATATGGAAAATTCAATAAAAATTATGTTAAAAATAAATAAATAAATAAATAAACAAACAAAGAAATAAATAAATCCATAGTTGTAGTATGCTTCCACAAGCCTCACACCTATTCTGTGTGCGCAGTTCGCTCTGCTGATATAGTGTGCCCTGGCTTTGAATCCTGGGTCGCTGATTTATGTCGGACCAGAGGCCGATGGGTCTTCGCAGTGGGACGGCTGGAAGGAGATGATGCAGCTGGGGCTGGCCAGATGTCCTTGCGACCCTCTGCATGCCGACATCCTCCTCCTCCTCTTCCCAGTCCCTGATAATCGCATGGAAGTTATTTAAGGGTGATGGGGTTCATCTTTCAGGTCAGAACATGTTCTTGGAGGATCTGCAAAGAGCTCTCTGTTTGACCTCTTGTGTGTTTCCCTGGAAATGAACAAGTGGGAGCTGATCACTTCCTGTGGCATTTGGTATGGACAGGTGAGAGGAATTAAGGCATGCTTGCTTTAATATCTAAGACATTATTGGGTTGAGGGCACTCTTCAGTCATCTTTCACAGGCTATACCTTGGGATGTCCTTCGGTGGGGGGGTCGGGGTCCTACTGGCATAGTCTGAACTATGTCTGAACATCAAGATGTTTGCAGCAGAGAGGGAGGATTCTTTCCAAACATTTCTGTATGGCTGCAGCAAGTGACTCTTGAATATGACCAGGAGCTGGGAAGGATAAAATCCCCCCCATATATTACAATTCACCTGCCCAGCTGGGTGTATTTCAATTGCTTAGTCTGATTGAACTAGGTTGGTTTGTAGATCCTTTACTTTGGTATATTTAATCAATATAATCTCTTTACCCGTGGTAATGTTTTTCTCAAGTTCTCTTTCTTGTGTGTTGGCAAACAGGATTTGGCCCAATGAGCTTTTGCACAACTGAGATTTCAAGTCAGCAACTGCAGGATTCCTCCGAGAGCTGTGTCCCAAGATAGAGTTTATGCCATCTCCCCCCCCCCACTCCACCTCTGTGGCAAAGGCGGGGTGGGGGGAAGATGTCCTTCTGACTCATGACAGAGGCAATGCTTCTTAGGCATTACTTCAGATTGCTGTGTGATATTTTTCTTGACTCCACATAAATTCTTCACTTTCTTGTTTGTTGCTGTGGTTCTACAGTTCACAAGGAAAGCAAGGATGGCTCGTGGATGCAGTTTACTGGGTCTTCAATCTTAGGCAGTCAAAATACTTTAGGTCTATAGTGCTGTTTTTCAGTTATGGGCATATTCAGTGGCGTAGCGTGGGTTGTCAGCACCCGGGGCAAGGCAAGTAATTTGCGCCCCCTAACCCGTGGATTTGCGCCCCATAACCCTAACCCCCAGATGTTGCGCCCGGTGCGGCCGGCCCCCCCTGCACTCCCCACGCTACGCCACTGGGCATATTATATTCATTCAGTGAACTAAATATAAGAGATCGGAAGTCATAATCTTAGTTGAGTTTCTATGTGGAAATGTATACCTTAGGTTTAGTGATTGTTTTGGGAAAAAAATCATAGCATCTTTGCAATATATTGTCATTAGGTAAGTTTAAAATCCATTTACTCTTATTAAACTGTTTGGCAGATAAATGTCTTGCCATACAAATGCCTGTTATTAAGTGATAATATAAACTTGGAGAGTAATGTTGTTATATGCCAGTAAGCACATTTTCTTGGTTTGATAAGTTTTTAATCTCCTTCTTTTAACATGTACATATAATGTTTCCTAGGCTTTACTGTTTAACTACCACCCATCATTCTGGTACTCCTTCATATTTTGAACAGGATTATTTAATCCAAGATTAATGCAATGTGTGCATGACAGTATATGCAATAAAATTTTGAGGGGTGGGGCATTTTGATTATGACTGCAATCCTGTGGTCTTTGGGGTGCCTGACCTGAGGCCATAAGATTCTTCAGATCTTCCTTTCTGTGGGTGGAGACAGAGGGCTGCCATAGGAGAGGGAGATATGATGAGGGAGGTTTTCCTGCAGCATCAGTGTTAAGATCTGTTGTTGCTGCTTTTTGCCCTGCCTCCAGTGTTCCAGGATTGTGCTGGGGATGGTAAGGGGAGGTTTTGCAACCATTGGATCCAGAGCCCTCTCATTCCCTTGACAAGCCCCTAGAATGTAGCAGGGGTGGGGGAGGGTACGCAGCCCTGATGTTGGCATGCATCATATGGTGGGGTGATCAGAGTGCTGGGCAACCAGGATTCAATCCCCCACTCAGCCAGGAAGCTCGTTGGGTGCACTGGCGGAGGAAGAGGAGTGTGGGGGGAGCGCACCACCCCCAGCAGCACAATCCTGGTGGGGAGCACACCGCACCCAGGACGCACGCCATGCCCCTGCAGGTGGCGTGCCACGCCCCCAGGATGTGTGCCACGCCCCGGGATGTGCGCCAGCCCCGTCCCTGCCTGCTCTCCGCTCCCTGGTGCCAGAGCATGAAGCTCCACCACTGGTTGGGTGGTGTTGGGCCAGTCAGTGTCTCTTAACCTAATCTACCTCACAGGATTGTGAAGAGAAGATGGGGAGAAGAAAAGCTGTGTATGTCACCTTGAGCTTCTTGGAGGAGAGGCTGGATAGAAAGCCAATCCAATCCAATCCTTTCCATCAGTCAATTAATCAAAAATTCCTTTAAAAAAACTGGGAAAGGAGAGGGAAACTGGGAGAAAGACACTCTCTTTCCTCCACCTTGCCAGGGGAATTCCAGCAATGCTTTGGCGTTGGCCACTATGCCTGCCTCCCTCTCCTAGTAGGTACAAGAAAATGACTCTTTCCATGGTAACTTCTGACAGTAATATTGTGGTTAAGACCTGAATAGTTTTGAAAAGAGATTAGAGTGCTGTCTCTCATGCTCTTCCATTTTGTGTTCAAATTTATATTTTATGAGGTTTTCTTTATTCTTAATCTCAAAATGGTTTCAAAGCTTTTTCTATTGACCAAAGGAATCTATATACAGGTTTTGACCACATGTGTGGAAGAGATATTCATCAGAAACAAACAGGATCAGGCCATCTATGATTAAAAGTCAGATGCTTAAACAATTGTATATTGTCCTTCAACCAACATTTGTACATATAAAATTTTTGCTTTGTTTTCTTCATATTTTAGACATTCTAGCTGACCAGTTTGATTAGGAGAACAATGCAGAAAGACAACACTACAGCAGCAAAAGACTTTTACTTGACTGAACTCTCTGATCTCCCAGAAGTGCGAATCGCCCTCTTTGTAGTAATTCTGCTGACCTACTTGATCACTCTGGCAGGAAATGGGGCAATTCTCACAGCAATAGCAACAGATAGTCACCTCCAGACCCCCATGTACTTCTTCATCAGCAGCCTGTCTTTCCTGGATGTCCTTTGCCCCACAGTAACAGTGCCAAAGATGCTCCAGGTCTTTATGTCAGAGGACAAGTCAATATCATTTGTTGGCTGTGTATTACAACTCTTCTTTCTGATTTATGCTGTGGGCACCGAAATCTTCTTGCTCTCAGTAATGGCGTATGACCGCTACGTGGCTATCTGCAGTCCCTTGCACTACACAAACATCATGACGAAAAGGCTGTGTGTAAAACTGACTGCAGGGACCTGGCTAACCGGCTTCATTAATTCCATGATTCATACCTCATTGACCTTTACATTGTCCTTCTGTGAGCCCTATAAAATTAACCAATATTACTGTGATATCCCACCAGTAATGGCTGCCTCTTGCTCCTCTACGTACCTCCCTGAACTGGTTCTCCTGCTTGTGGCTGGCATTTTAGGAGGTGGTGCTTTCCTGGTCACTCTGATATCTTATGTCTATATCATCTCTACTATCCTGCGCATGCGCTCTGCTGAGGGAAGGCGCAAAGCCTTTTCTACCTGTGGTTCCCACCTGACTGTAGTTTTCCTGTTTTATGGGACCACCATTGCCACCTATGTTCGCCCCACCTCCAGCTATTCGCCCAAACAGGACAGAATTGTTTCCATGTTGTATGGGATTGTTACTCCTATGCTAAACCCTATGATCTACAGTCTGAGGAATAAGGATGTTAAGAGGGCCTTGGTCAAAGCATTTTGCCTGAAAAGATTTTAATGAAATTAATGGGTTCAATTATCCCTGTCCTTGAATACTGTCCTTCAAATACACTGTACTTCTAAGCTGAAAGTCACTCAGTATTCCTTCCTTCCTTCCTTCCTTCCTTCCTTCCTTCCTTCCTTCCTTCCTTCCTTCCTTCCTTCCATGAGCCTGTACTGGGAGACTATCATTTAATGACCTGTTATGAAGTACCATATTTACTGAAATCTAATGCGCACTTCTTGGGGCCAAATTATGTTGCAAAAATTAAGGTGTGCATTAGATTCGATGGTGCATGAGATTTGAGTAAATACCATATGCAGTTTGTACACAAGTCTGCAATTCTCACATGCAATCTGACACTCAAATCTAGGGATCTTTTCATGTTGAGACCTGGAAGCACACAAGAGCCTAGCACCCCAAGGGTTAACACAGACAGCAGAGAAAAATCAGAAGTAATTTTTATTACAACTAGCTTATGGCCGCAAAAGGAAATTAGCACAGTTACTAAAAAATTAACCAAAATAATAAACACCACACTAATACTAGGTTGAATTTAGAAGAGTTTAAAACCAATAGGAGAGTTATTCTTAAAAGTTTTCTGAGATACTCATTTGAAAACACGGGTGTGGTGAAGGAAGGCAGAGAAAGAGGATGTTGGCTCAAGGGGTGAAAGTTCTTTTAGAACCAGGGTGGGTGGGTGACTAGACTTGTTTGCTTGCAGAAGAGAAACAGAGATAGTCAGAGGAAATAGGGGCATTCAGGAGTGGGGCCCTGAGAAGGTTTTAAGGCAAAAATAACAAGAATGCAGCTTAGAGACTTTGGACAGTCACCCTTTTGCAGCAGGAGGGTATGGATAGTGAGGAAAGGGGGAATTGAGATTTTAGGGTGAGACAACAGACACGGAAGAGAACACGTTTCCCCAAGAGAAGGGGACTTCATGGGGCTTCAAAGCAGAAGGCAGGGGAAGGAGAGGGAGGGGTGGACTTGAGAGAGTTTAATGCATTTCCTGATTCTGCAAGGATGAGGTCTGTTGGGGTTGATGGTGGTGACATGGCAATCTCCTCAGCATAGGAATGAAGGAAAGCCAAGGGTAAAATGCAAGGTGTGTGAGTGTGTTGTTCCACAAGAAATGTTCTTCTACAGAGACAGGCAGTGTCTCTTGGGTGACCATGGATTCCTAGATAGTTAGGTGAAAAGCATCAGTTCTTATGTTTGAGTTGGGCTTGGAGATTAATAAAAAAGCAAAGAGTGTAAACTAATGGCAAAGATTGCTCCTAATGGCCAAGAAAGGCTCCTTAGCCGCCCTCATCAACTGTAATGAATGAACCAGCCCCCAGGGAAAGTTTGTAGCCAGCTCCCAGTGAAGGAAGTACCGGTAACCAGGAAGAGAGAGTTAACTACAGGACAGGATGGTTATAGCTGAATGTCAACTACCCCACCCTTAGGAATGTCCACTGTTAGCAGAGTTGCGGAGAGCCAGCTGGCAGCTTGCCAGCGCACTAGTGAAGGACAAAATGCAGGGGCTAGAAACGGAAGCAGCTCAGAGAGCGTGAAGGACCACAGTAGTACTGTTTCAGAGAATGAGGAAGGGGTGGGAGCTGACCCCCTTAGTCCAAGGTCCAGGGGCATAAGGGGGGGGGTCTGCAAAACAGAATACGTCACAAGAGGAAGTTCGGCTGTTTCTGGTCTTGCCGGAAGTACCCTCCTTGGTAGGGACATCTTAGATTTATAGACGGACAGCTGTGATCGCCGCTCCAGTGAATTCTGTTTTTGCAATAAATCTTCTAGTTAATTAACTACACTCATTTGTTATCAACACTCCCTGACATCTACTCATATTGAAGGCACTGGCATGTTGAAGATGATATTGATTTTGCTGACTAATGCTGGTTCCGTCTGTGTGTTGATAACAGGAAGATCAACCCTGGCAAGCTATTTGAGATACCATCTTCTTTCCCCCTTTTGTGACTTTCTAGTAGCTGGATATTTAACAGCGCAAACCATCATTTCTAGATTCTTCTGGGTGGCCTCCCAACCCTCTACAGCAGACTGAGGGATTACTGGGTGTACAAGGTGGAAGGAGATGTGTCATGAGTGGACTTCATTTTCTGCACACAATAACTTAATTGAATCCCACCAAGTATCTTTGCAATATGTTGTTGTCATTATGCATGTTTTAAATCTATTTAGTTTTATTAAAGTATGTCAGCTTTGGCAAATAACTGCCTTACCATAAAAATTAATAGAATCTTTAATTTTGGAGGGCAATGTTCATATATGTCAAATGCAAATATTCTCAGTTTTACTGGTTTTAGCAAGAAACAGCCATCTCCTTCTTTCCACATGAATCTTGCAATGAAACCTGGACTACTATTCTGAACTATCTCATTATAAAACTTGGAAATGCCTGATGGAAATTTCTGATTAAAAAGCTGAAAAAAGAATTTGCATCTGAAGTTGTATTTACAGCAAACTGACACTGACCCGATTCATAATATATGTGTTACACCCCTCCATCACTTTTTATTCCATTCCGCTAATAATGATTCCAATTGAAACATAAATTAAATCCAATAATGATTTAAAGTACTGAGGAATTGCTCCTCCTCCTAGTAATACTGTATATACTAAGAGGAAATTCATTCTCTGAGTCTTCATGTAGCCATAATGGTACTATCCACACACAAGAGCCCACGGCGTATGTAGGGGGAAAAGCTTTAAGAAGAGGGGAAGAACACAGACTGTTAATCAGTCAAAGGTCAGGTTTTTGTTTGATGCCTAATACAGTGCTACCTCGGGTTACAGACGCTTCAGGTTACAGACTCCGCAAACCCAGAAATAGTACCTTGGGTTAAGAACTTTGCTTCAGGATGAGAACAGAAATCGTATGGCGGCAGCAGCGGGAGACCCTATTAGCTAAAGTGGTGTCTCAGGTTAAGAATGGTTTCAGGTTAAGAATGGACCTCCAGAATGAATTAAGTTCTTAACCCGAGGTACCACTGTATGGCCTAAATTTTGTATTTCACATTTCAAAATCAGATTGTTGATAAGATGGCATTTCCTTTTCTCAGTGGCTCATGGTAGAGCTTTGGTATATTAATTCTAGCTTATTGCACACTGAGAAGTACATATGAACGATCTCACTCAATTGCCAGTCCCCTCTGGCCAAGCTGGTAGCCATGTGTGGATGAGGGGTGTGTGGAGACACAAATGAATCAAACTCAATGTAAATAAAAGTCAGATAGGTAATCAATAATATATTGTTAAGTAGTTAAGCTTTAAACAAATTTACTCTGTTTCCACTGTATTTTAGATATCCCAGTTGACCTAATTGGCAGGAAGATGGAGAAAGATGATATCACAGAAGCAAAAGATTTTTACCTCACTGAGCTGCCTGATCTTCTGAAGTGAAAATCTCCCTCTTAGTGGCAATTCTGCTGACCTACTTGATTACTCTGGTAGGGAATGGGACAATTCTCCTGGCCAAAGGGACAGATGTTCACCTCCAGACCCCCATGTAACTCTTCCTCAGTAATTAATCTTATTTAGATGTCTTTTGTCCAGCTGTCACTGTGCCAAAGATGCACCAGGTCTTCTTGTCAGATGACAAGGCAATATCATTTGTTGGTTGCATGCTAGAACTCTTATTTCTGATTGATGTGGTGGGCACTCACATTTTATTGCTAGCAGTGATGGCATATGACCGGTATGTTGCTATCTGCAGTACATCATGCTACACAAACATCATGAAAAAAGCAAACAACAACAACAACAACAAAAACAACAACAACAATGGATTTATACCCCGCCCATCTAGCTGGGTTTCCACTTTGTGTGGCTTCCAACAAAAGATTAACAATAAATTAAAACAAATAATTGCTTTGAAGAGACTTTGTTCTCCTGAGAAAAGTAGCTGTGTGAGTCCCTTTGAAAGCAAAGAGACTTCAAGGTTAAAGTAAGTTTCCTTGAGTTCACCAGAACTTGGGCACAACCCATTTTCTATGGATCAGGGCCATTGCATTTAAAATACCTTTTGGCAGAATGAATTTGCACACTTCTGAGACTTCAACTCAGGGACTGTCGGATTCCTCAGAGACTTTTGTCCCAATATAGACACTTTGTCTCGCTACCATTCACCCACACTGCTGTGCCAAAGGAAAAATAATACGGTACTTTGCCCCTTTGACTCAAGTCAGTGGCATTGTTTATTGAATTTTAGTTCAGAAGAGGCATGCTATCATTTTTCCTGATGAGACATACATTCTTCACCTGTCCTCTCTTACTTTGGTGCTCAAGTCTACAAGGAAAGCAAGGAAGGCAAGTAGATGCTTTATTGTACTGGCAGACTTAGGCAGTCAAACATTTTAGGTAGATAGTGCTATTTTTTAGTGATAGGCATACTCTATTCATTCAATGAGCTGAAGATCAGACATCAGAACTCATGATATCAGTGGGTGATGGGCAAATTTCCATGTCACAATCTTGAATCCCTTATCAGTAAGAAGGGACTTTATACAATGGTACCTCAGGTTAAGAACTTAATTCATTCTGGAGGTCTGTTCTTAACCTGAAACTGTTCTTAACCTGAAGCACCACTTTAGCTAATGGGGCCTCCTGCTTCTGCTGCGCTGTCACTTTGCAATTTCTGTTCTCATCCAGAATCAAAGTTCTTAACCCGAGGTACTATTTCTGAGTAAGCGGAGTCTATAACCTGAAGCATCTGTAACCTGAGGAAGCACTGCACTGTAGCTTTCGGTTTTGCAGTAGAAATACCATATCATCCTCACAATATACCTTGTTGTGATGACTTAATTTTTAAATCCATTTCATTTTAAAATATGTATTAAAACCCATTCCATTGATTCAAAATTCAGTTATGGGAATGTATAATGTAGGTTTAGTTACTGCTTTATAACAATTATTGTATCTCTGCAATACACAGTTATCATTATGTATATTTTCAATCCATTTATTTTTATCAAACAGTGGCAGATTTGGCAGATAATTCTCTAATTCCCCCCAAAAATCTGGTATTAAGAGAAAGTGTAATTTTGGAGGGTAATGTTGTTAGATGCCACTATACATATTTTATTGATTTTAGGATTTTTTAACAAGAATCTTATATCTTCTTATTTCAACATGTAATTGAAAGAAAAATTAATGAAATTTTCTAATGAAAAATAGAATAAGATTTTGAGAAATCTTATTTTGTCAGTTGAAAATAGCTGACGAAAAAGCTGGAATAATTTGTATCTGGTTTTATAAAGTTTAACATTTGCAACAAATTGACATTGACTGGATTAATATATTTTAATAGCAAATTCATGTTGTCTTTATGTAGCCAAAAAGGTACCACCCATACCAGGAAAAGGTATCATCTAATGTAGGAAACCCTGACATTTGCAGAAGAGGACAACATTTTTAGGTGGGAAGTTTTAGGTGGAGGGAAACTATCAAACTCAGCATGCCATGAAATGCTGTCTCACTGTGGAAAGGAGTGAATAGAACTCTGTGGGTGGACATTGCAACATTGTAGTTTTAAGAAAGATAATAAATGTCTGAACATTGAGGGAGCCTAACCCCCTTAAAACTGATGCCAAGGGGACTGAGGTGCCTACGATCCCCTTGACTTGGGGCGTTGGCACCCTGCTTCCTGACTGGCTCTCTTATTAAAAACAGAACTACCCTTAGGTTACAAACTGAATGATCCCTGCTCTTGCTCTTTTAACAAATCTGCTTTTGTTTTCTCCGTACTTTAGATATGCAATTTGAGTGGCAATGGAGAAAATCAATATCACAAAAACAAGAGATTTTTACTTCACAGAGCTGTCTGATCTCCCAGAAGTGCGAATCTTTCTCTTTGTAGCAATTCTGCTGATTTACTTGATCACTCTGGCCGGGAATGGATCAATCCTCATGGCAATAGCGACGGATGTTCACCTCCAGACTCCCATGTACTTCTTCATCAGCAACCTGTCTTTCCTGGATGTCCTTTGTCCAACTGTCACTGTGCCCAAGATGCTCCAGGTCCTCTTGTCAGAGGACAAGTCAATATCATTTGTTGGCTGTGTATTACAACTCTTCTTTCTGATTGATGCTGTGGGCACTGAAATTTTATTACTCTCAGTGATGGCGTATGACCGCTATGTGGCTATCTGCAGTCCCTTGCACTACACAAACATCATGACAAAAAGGCTGTGTGTTCAGCTGGCTGCTGTGACCTGGCTAACCGGCTTCATCAATCCCATGATCCATACGTCATTGACCTTTACATTATCCTTCTGTGAGCCCTATAAAGTTAACCAATATTACTGTGATATTCCACCACTAATGGCTGCCTCTTGCTCCTCTACCTACCTCCCTGAACTGGTTCTCCTGCTTGTGGCTGGCATTTTAGGAAGTGGTGCATTCCTGGTCACTCTGATATCTTACGTCTATATCATATCTACTATCTTGCGCATGCAGTCTGCTGAGGGAAGGCGCAAAGCCTTTTCTACCTGTGGTTCCCACCTGACTGTGGTTTTCCTGTTTTATGGGACCACCATTGCCACCTATGTGCGCCCCACCTCCAGCTATTCGCCCAAACAGGACAGAATTGTTTCCATGTTGTATGGGATTGTTACTCCTATGCTAAACCCTATGATCTACAGTCTGAGGAATAAGGATGTTAAGAGGGCCTTGGTCAAAGCATTTCACCTGAAAAGTTTTCCATGAAGTTATTGGGTTCAATCATCCCTGTCCTTGAATATTGTCCTTCAAATACATTGTACGTCTGAGCTAAAAGTCACTACGATATTCCTTCCTTCCTTCCTTCCTTCCTTCCTTCCTTCCTTCCTTCCTTCCTTCCTTCCTCCCTATGAGCCTGTACTGGGTGACTATCATTTAATGACCTGTTATTAAGTAACATATTTACGGAAATCTAATGCGCACTTCTTTTGGGCCAAATTATATTGTGAAAATTAAGGTGTGCATTAGATTTGATGGTGCATTAGATTTGAGTAAATTCCATATGCAATTTGGACACCGTACGCTGTTTGGGGATCTGAGGTTTCAAGGCAAAAATTGCAAGAATGCAGGTTAGAGTTTTTGGGGCAGTCACCCTTTTGGAGTGGGAGGGTATGGATAGTGAGGAAAAGGTGAATTGAGATTTTAGAGTGAGACAACAGACAAGGAAGAGAACACGTTTCCCCAAGAGAAGGGGACTTCATGGAGCTTCAAAGCAGAAGGCAGGGGAAGGAGAGGGAGGGGTGGAGTTGAGAGAGTTTAATGCATTTCCTGATTCTGCAAGGATGAGGTCTGTTGGGGTTGATGGTGGTGACATGGAAATCTCCTCAGCATAGGAATGAAGGAAAGCCAAGGGTAAAATGCAAGGTGTGTGAGTGTGTTGTTCCACAAGAAATGTTCTTCTACAGAGACAGGCGAAGTCTCTTGGGTAACCACAGATTCCTAGATAGTTAGGTGAAAAGCATCAGTTCTTATGTTTGAGTTGGGCTTGAAGATTAACAAAAAAGCAAAGTGTGTAAACTAATGGAAAGGTTTGTACTTAAGGCTAAGAAAGGCTTTTCAGGCCTCATCTACTCATACTGAAGGCATTGGCATGTTGAAGTTGATACTGATTTTCCTGACTACTGCTGGTTCCGTCTGTGTTTTGATAACAGGAAGATCAATCCTGGCAAGCTATTTGAGATACCATCTTCTTTCTCCCTATTTGTGACTTTCTAATAGCTGGATAGTTAACAACGCACACCACCATTTCTAGATTCTTCTGGGTGGCCTCTCAAATGGAAGATAACAGGAATACAAGATGCAGTTTATAAAAGAACCTTTTAAACCAGGTTTGGTCCTGAGGAAATTTGCTGTCCTTGATCCTCATAGAAATCAATTAGATTTTATGGTTAAATAAAGTTTGCTTGAGTTCACCACAACATGGGACTAACATTTTTTCTCTCTCAATCAGGAACATGGGCAGGGTGGGACTTGGAGGGGCAGCTGCCCCCCCCAAATCAATAGAAATCAATAAAAAGTACATAGCTATCTGAGTTTCTACCCCCAACAAAAGGCTTGCCCCACCAAAACAAAAATCCTGGCTACGCCCATGATCAAGACCATTGTATTCCTTTTGGCCAAAAGAGCTTTTGCGCGTATGAGTCTTCAAGTCAGGAACTGCAGGGTTCCTTTGAGTCCTTTGTCCAAATGTAGCCACTTTCTCTTGGTGCCATTTCCTCTCATGGCAGATGTAGTGTTTTTTAAACTTTACTTCAGAAAACAATGCCAGCATTTCTCTTGACTCTACATATTTTTTTTAATCGTCTTGCTTGATAATGTGTGCTACAGATTACTTGGAAAGCAAGAAAGGCAAGTGACATCCATTTGTTGGTAGGTAGTCTAATATTATAAAACTTCTGTGCTATTTCTTCCTCATACACTTATTGTATTAATTCCACAAACTAACAATCAGAGATCAAAAGTCATGATCTCAGTAGGTGATCTTTTGCAAGTTTCCTTTTCACAATCTTAAATTCCTTATCTGTAAAATGGAAATGCATATTGTAGGTTCAGGTTTTGCAGTAAAAAAAATCTTTTTAGCATATTCACAATATATTGTTGCCATCATCTAATTTTTAAATCTATTTAGTTGAGTTAAAACCCACTACCTAAGTTTTAAATCCATTTGGAGGGATGTATACCATTGGTTTTGTGATCGCAGTTGAAGAAACATAGTGGGTGGAATCAGTGTAGCGCAAAGTGGCCCATGAGCCGAGGAACAAGGTCCACCTGCACAATGGGACCTTCCCCCCTCTCTTCTGCCATGTGCTCCTCTTGCTCCCAGCTCCGGGTTTTCTCCCAACCCTCTACAGCAGATTGAGGGATTACTGGGGGCACAAGGTGGAAGGAGATGTGGCATGAGTGGACTTCATTCTATGCACACAGCAACTCAATTGCATCCCACCAAGATTCTTTGCCATCAAGGACACAGACTGTTTTTTTAAAAAAAATGTAATATTTTTATTAACTTTTTACAAAAAACAAAAACATTTCATTGAAAGAAAAGACCCCCCCAGCAAAACTGAATAACAACAACAACAACAACAACAACAACAACAACAACAACAACAACAACACACACATACAATACTGTTTTTGTTTTTAAAAAATCATATTAAATCTTTTGGGATTACTTTAATCCCTTAACTTCCCTCCATCCCCACCCTAGGTTCAATTTTATTATTTTCATTTAGGTACGTCCCAAAAATCTTAACTTCTATTTTCTTCCATTTTTAATACATTTTCCAACATGTTACAAGTGTTTTCCGAAATCCTGCTAATGTATTTACTTATGTGCATTGCTTTTGTGTGTACACAATAAACATTTTCCATTCTTCTTTATATTGCTTTCATCTTAATTTCTAGATTTCCCAATTATTTTAACCATTTCAGCCTATTCCATTAACTTTATTTACCAATCTTCTTTAGCTGGGACTGTACTGAGCTAGGATTATCCAAATGGCCTTTTCCTCCCCCCCCCCTTTCCAACATTTAAATGAAGTACAGGCCATGAATTTTAAATCATTCTTCAACCTGAGTATTATGTCTCACATCTTTTGCCCACTTTGTCATGACATACTTGACCTCTTCATCTTTAATTTCCCATTCCAAGCGTGAATTGTACATCTTTGAAGATATTTTAGTACCACTTTCTATTTTTTGTCTCTGAAATTTTGAGATTTCATAAGCAAATCCTTCCTTTTTTCATTTTCAAATATTTCATTTCGTTGGTAATGTTGCACAGAGAGTTAGGAAGGACACAGACTGTTAATCAGTCAAATATCAGGTTTTGCTTGAAGCCTAAGGTAAAAGGTAAAGGTACCCCTGCCCGTTCGGGCCAGTCTTGCCAGACTCTAGGGTTGTGCGCTCATCTCACTCTATAGGCCGGGAGCCAGCGCTGTCCACAGACACTTCCGGGTCACGTGGCCAGCGTGACAAGCTGCATCTGGCGAGCCAGCGCAGCACACAGAACGCCGTTTACCTTCCTGCTGGTAAGCGGTCCCTATTTATCTACTTGCACCCGGAGGTGCTTTTGAACTGCTAGGTTGGCAGGCGCTGGGACCGAACGATGGGAGCGCACCCCGCCGCGGGAATTCGAACCACCGACCTGACGATCGGCAAGTCCTAGGCGCTGAGGTTTTACCCACAGCGCCACCCACGTCCCATTTTGCTTGAAGCCTAATATGGCCTAAATTTTGTATTTTAAATTTCAAAATTGATTATTGTTAAGATTGTTGATAAGATGGCATTTCCTTTTCACATTGGCTCATGGTAGATCTTTGCTATATTAATTCTAAATTATTGCACAGTGAAAAGTACTTATGACCTTGTTTCAAACAAGGGTCAGGCAGTTCCCTCCCACTCAGTTGCCAGTCCCCTCAGGCCAAGCTGGTAGCCATGGGTGGATGAGGGGGTGTGTGGAGACACAAAAATTGAATCATGCTCTATGTAAATAAAAGTCAGAAAGGTAATCAATTATATATTGTTAAGTAGTTAAGCTTTAAACAAATTTACTCTGTTTCCACTGTATTTTAGATATCCCAGTTGACCTAATTGGCAGGAAGATGGAGAAAGACGATATCACAGAAATAATAATAATAATAATAATAATAATAATAATAATAATAATAATAATAATTTATAGCCTGCCCATCTGGCTGGGTTTCCCCAGCCACTCTGGGCAGCTTCCAAGAAAAGATTAAAAATACATTAAAACAGATATTGCTTTGAAGAGACTTTGTCCTCCTGAGAAAAGTAGCTGTGCAAGTCCCATTGAAAGCAATGAGATTTCAAAGTTAAAGTAAGTTCCCTTGAGTTCACCAGAACATGGGCACAACCCATTTTCTATGGATCAGGGCCATTGCATTCAAAATACCTTTTGGCCAAATGAATTTGCACACTACTGAGACTTAACTCAGGGACTGCAGGATTCCTCAGAGAGCTTTTTCCCAATATAGACACTTTGTCTCGATACCATTCCCCCAACCACCGTGCCAAAGGAAAAACAATACTTTGCCCATTGACTCAAGTCAGAGGCAATGTTTATTTGAATTTTACTTCAGAAGAGTCTTGACATCATTCTCCTGATGAGATATAAATTCTTCACATTGCCCTCTCTTACTGTGGTGCTCAAGTCTACAAGGAAAACAAGGAAGGCAAGTAGATGCTTTAATGTACTGACAGACTTAGACAGTCAAACATTTTAGGTAGGTAGTGCTGTTTTTTAGTGATAGGCATACTGTATTCATTCAAAGAGCTGAAGATCAGACATCAGATCTCATGATATCAGTGGGTAATGGGCAAATTTCCATGTCACAATCTGAAATCCCTTATCAGTAAAAAGCGACTTTATACTGTAGTTTTCGGTTTTGCAGTAGAAAAACCATAGCATCTTCACAATACAAATTGTTGTAATGACTTAATTTTTAAATCCATACCGTTTTCAACTCTGTATTAAAACCCATTCCATTGATTTAAAATTCAGTTGTGGGAATGTATAAGGTAGGTTTAGTTACTGCTTTATAATGTATGTTTAGTTACTGCTTTATAACTATCATTGTATGTCTGCTTTACACTGTTATCATTATGCAAATTTTCAATCCATTAATTTTTATCAAACAGTGGTAGATTTGGCAGATAATTCTCTTACCCTAAAAAGGTCTGGTATTAAGAGAAAGTGTAATTTTGGAGGGTAATTATGTTAGATGACACTATACATGTTTTATTGATTTAGGTTTTTTTAAAAAAATATTTTCTTCTTTTAACATGTATTTTAATGAAGAATTAATGAATTTTTTAAAATGAAAAATAGATTAATATTTTGAGAAATCTTACTTTGTCAGTTGAAAATAGCTGATGAAAAAGCTGAAATAATTTGTATCTGGTTTTATAAATTTTAACATTTGCAACAAATTGACATTGACTGGATTAATATAATTTTAATAGCAAATTCATGTTGTCTTTATGTAGCCAAAAAGGTACCACCCATACCAGGAAAAGGTATCATCTAATGTAGGAAATTCTGACATTTGCAGAAGAGGACAACATTTTTAGGTGGGAAGTTTTAGGTGGAGGAAAACTATCAAACTCAGCATTCCATGAAATGCTGTCTCACTGTGAAAAGGAGTGAATAAAACACTGTGGGTGGACATTGCAACATTGTGTTGCAGGTCAAACATGTAGTTTTAAGAAAGATAACAAATGTCTGAACATTGAAGGAGCCTGGCACCCTTAAAATTGATATCAAGTAGTCTGAGGTGCCTAAGGTGCTCTAGAGTTGGGGCATCAGCACCCTGCTTCCCAATTGGCTGTCTTATTAATAACAGAACTACCCTTAGGTTACAAACAGAATGATCCCTGCTCTTGCCCAGACACTGAGGTCCAGCGCTGAGGGCCTTCTGGCAGTTCACTCACTGCGAGAAGCCAAGTTACAGGGAACTAGGCAGAGGGCCTTCTCAGCAGTGGCACGCCCTCCCACCAGATGTCAAAGAGAAAAACAACTACCAGACTTTTAGAAGACATCTGAAGGCAGCCCTGTTTCGGGAAGCTTTTAATGCTTAATAGATTATTGTATTTTAATATTCTGTTGGAAGCTGCCCAGAGTCGCTGGGGAAACCCAGTCAGATGGGCAGGATATAAATAATAAATTATTATATTATTATTATTGCTCTCTTAACAAATCTGCTTTCTTTTCTCCGTACTTTAGATATGCAATTTGAGTGGCAATGGAGAAAACCAATATCACAGAAACAAGAGATTTTTCCTTCACAGAGCTGTCTGATCTCCCAGAAGTGCGAATCTTCCTCTTTGTAGCAATTCTGCTGATTTACTTGATCACTCTGGCAGGAAATGGGGCAATTCTCACAGCAATAGCAACAGATAGTCACCTCCAAACCCCCATGTACTTCTTCATCAGCAACCTGTCTTTCCTGGATGTCCTTTGCCCCACAGTAACAGTGCCAAAGATGCTCCAGATCTTTATGTCGGAGAACAAGACAATATCATTTGTTGGCTGTGTATTACAACTCTTCTTTCTGATTTATGCCGTGGGCACCGAAGTCTTCTTGCTCTCAGTGATGGCGTATGACCGCTATGTGGCTATCTGCAGTCCCTTGCACTACACAAACATCATGACCAAAAGGCGGTGTGTTCAGCTGGCTGCAGGGACCTTGCTAACCGGCTTCATCAATTCCATGATTCATACCTCATTGACCTTTACATTATCCTTCTGTGAGCCCTATAAAATTCACCAATATTACTGTGATATCCCACCACTAATGGCTGCCTCTTGCTCCTCTACCTACCTCCCAGAACTGGTTGCTCTCCTTGTGGCTGGCATTTTAGGAGGTGGTGCTTTCCTGGTCACTCTGATATCTTATGTCTATATCATCTCTACTATCCTGCGCATGCGCTCTGCTGAGGGAAGGCGCAAAGCCTTTTCTACCTGTGGTTCCCACTTGACTGTAGTTTTCCTGTTTTATGGGACCACCATTGCCACCTATGTTCGCCCCACCTCCAGCTATTCGCCCAAACAGGACAGAATTGTTTCCATGTTGTATGGGATTGTTACTCCTATGCTAAACCCTATGATCTACAGTCTGAGGAATAAGGATGTTAAGAGGGCCTTGGTCAAAGAATTTCGCTTGAAAATATTTTCATGAAATTATTGGCTTCATTCCATTTGTCCTTGAATACTGTCCTTCAAATACGTTGTACTTCTGAGCTAAAAGTCACTACAATATTCCTTCCTTCCTTCCTTCCTTCCTTCCTTCCTTCCTTCCTTCCTTCCTTCCTTCCTTCTTATGAGCCTGTACTGGGAGACAATCATTTAATGACCTGTTATGAAGTACCATATTTACTGAAATCTAATGCGCACTTCTTGGCTGCCAAATTATGTTGCGAAAATAAAGGTGCGCATTTGATTTGATGGCGCATTAGATTTGAGTAAATACCTTATGCAGTTTGGACACAAGTCTGCAATTCTCACATGCAATCTGACACTCAGATTTTCCTAGATACTCATTTGAAAACACGGGTGTGGTGAAGGAAGGCAGGGAAAGAGGATGTTGGCTCAAGAGGTGAAAGTTCTTTTAGAATTAGGGTGGGTGGGTGACTAGACTTGTTTGCTTGCAGAAGAGAAACAGAGATAGTCAGAGGAAATAGGGGCATTCAGGAGCGGGGCCCTGAGAAGGTTTTAAGGCAAAAATAACAAGAATGCAGCTTAGAGACTTTGGACAGTCACCCTTTTGCAGCTGGAGGGTATGGATAGTGAGGAAAGGGGGAATTGAGATTTTAGGGTGAGACAACAGACAAGGAAGAGAACACGTTTCCCCAAGAGAAGGGGACTTCATGGGGCTTCAAAGCAGAAGGCAGAGGAAGGAGAGGGAGGGGTGGAGTTGAGAGAGTTTAATGCATTTCCTGATTCTGCAAGGATGAGGTCTGTTGGGGTTGATGGTGATGACATGGCAATCTCCTCAGCATAGGAATGATGGAAAGCCAAGGGTAAAATGCAAGGTGTGTGAGTGTGTTGTTCCAGAAGAAATTTTCTTCAACAGAGACAAAGTCTCTTGGGTGACCATGCATTCCTAGATAGTTAGGTGAAAAGCATCAGTTCTTATGTTTGAGTTGGGTTTGGAGATTAATAAAAAAGCAAAGAGTGTAAACTAATGGCAAAGGCTGGTACTTAAGGCTAAGAAAGGCTCCTTAAAGGTAAAGGGACCCCTGACCATTAGGTCCAGTCGCGGACGACTCTGGGGTTGCGGCGCTCATCTCTCTTTATTGCTGGGGGGGAGCTGGTATACAGCTTCCAGGTCATGTGGCCAGTATGACTAAGCCGATTCTGGCGAACCAGAGCAGCACACGGAAATGCCGTTTACCTTCCCGCCGGAGCGGTACCTATTTATCTACTTGCACTTTGACGTGTTTTCGAACTGCTAGGTTGGCAGGAGCAGGGACCGAGCAACTAGAGCTCACCCCGTTGCGGGGATTCGAACCGCCGACCTTCTGATCGGCAAGTCCTAAGCTCTGTGGTTTAACCCACAGCGCCACCCGCGTCCCGAGAAAGGCTCCTTAGCCCTCATCAACTGTCATGAATGAGCCAGCCCCCAGGGAAAGTTTGCAGCCAGCTCCCAGTGAAGGACATAACCAGGAAGAGAGAGGGAGAGTTAATTACAAGACAGGATGATTATAGCTGAAAGTCAACTTCCCTGCCCTTAGGAATGTAAACTGATAGCCGAGTTGCAGAGAGTCAGCTGGCAGCTTGCCAGCGCACTAGTGGAGGACAAAATGTAGGGGCTAGAAATGAAAGCAGCTCAGAGAGCGTGAAGGACCACGGTAGTACTGTTTCAGAGAATGAGGAAGGGGTGGGAGCTGACCCCCTTAGTTCAAGGTCCAGGGGCATAAGGGGGGTCTGCAAAACAGAATACGTCACAAGAGGAAGTTCGGCTGTTTCTGGTCTTGCCGGAAGCACCCTCCTTAGTAGGGACATCTTTGATTTATAGATGGACAGCTGTGATCGCCGCTCCAGTGAACTCTGTTTTTGCAATAAATCTTCTAGTTAATTAACTACACCCATTTGTTATCAACACTCCCTGACATCTACACATATTGAAGGCATTGGCATGTTGAAGTTGATATTGATTTTGCTGACTAATGCAGCTTCCGTCTGTGTGTTGATAACAGGAAGATCAACCCTGGCAAGCTATTTGAGATACCATCTTCTTTCTGCCTATTTGTGACTTTCTAATAGCTGGATAGTTAACAGCGCACACCACCATTTCTAGATTCTTCTGGGTGGCCTCGCAAATGGAAGATAACAGGAATGCAAGATGCAGTTTATAAAAAAGCCTTTTAAACCAGGTTTGGTTCCAAGTAAATCTGCTGCCCTTGAACTTCATAGAAATCAATGAGATTTTATGGTTAAATAAAGTTTGCTTGAGTTCTCCAGAACATAGGACTAACCTTTTTTCCCTCTGGATCAGGAACATGGGCAGGGAGGGGCAGGTGCCCCCCCATCAATAAAAATCAATAAAATTATATAGCTAACTTAGGTTCTGTCCCCCAACAAAAGCCTGCCCCACCCAAAACAAAAATCCTGGCTAAGCCCATGATCAAGACCATTGTATTCCTTTTGGCCAAAAGAGCTTTTGCACATATGAGTCTTCAAGTCAGCAAGTGCAGTACAGTATTCCTTTGAGACCTTTGTCCAAATGTAGCCACTTTCTCTTGGTGCCATTTCCTCTCATGGCAGATGTAGTGTTTTTTAAATTTTACTTCAGAAAACATATGCCAGCATTTCTCTGGACTCCACATTTTTTAAAAAAATATTCTTGCTTGATAATGAGATTTCAAGGTTAAAGTAAATTCCACTGAGTTCACCAGAACTTGGGCACAACCCATCTTCCATGGATTAGGGCCATTGCATATAAAATATCTTTTGGCCAAATGAATTTGCACACTTCTGAGACTTCAACTCAGGGACCGCTGGATTCCTCAGAGACGTTTGTCCCAATATAGACACTTTGTCTCAATACCATTCACCCACACTGCTGTACGAAAGGAAAAATAATACGGTACTTTGCCCCTTTGACTCAAGTCAGAGGCAATGTTTATTTAATTTTAGTTCAGAAGAGGCATGACATCATTCTCCTGATGAGACATAAATTCTTCACATTGCCCTCTCTTACTGTGGAAAGACTCTTACTTACAAGGAAAGCAAGGAAGGCAAGTAGATGCTTTATTGTACTGGCAGACTTAGGCAGTCAAACATTTTAGGTAGGTAGTGCTATTTTTTAGTGATAGGCAAACTATATTCATTCAAAGAGTTGAAGATCAGACATCAGAACTCATGATATCAGTGGGTGATGGGCAAATTTCCATGTCACAATCTTGAATCCCTTATCAGTAAAAAGGGACTTTATACTGTAGCTTTCGGTTTTGCAGTAGAAATACTATATCATCTTCACAATATACATTGTTGTGATGACTTAATTTTTAAATCCATTTAGTTTTCAACTCTGTATTAAAACCCATTCCACTGATTTAAAATTCAGTTGTGGGAATGTATAATGTAGGTTCAGTTACTGTTTATAACAATTATTGCATGTCTGCAATACACTGGTATCATTATGTAAATTTCCAACCTATTTATTTCTATTAAACATTGACAGATTTCTCAAATAACTCTCTTACCCTAAAAAGGTCTGGTATTAAGAGGAAGTGAAATTTTGGAGGGTAGTCTTGTTAGATGATACCTGTTTTATTGATATTGGGACTTTCCTCTTTCATCATGCATTTTAATGAAAAATTAATGACATTTTTCAATGAAAAATATTTTGAAAAATCTTATTTTGTCAGTTGAAAATAGCTGACGAAAAAGCTGGAATAATTTGTATCTGGTTTTATAAAGTTTAACATTAGAAAACAAATGGACATTGACTGGATTAATATATTTTAATAGCAAATTCATGCTGTCTTGATGTAGCCCAAAGGGTACCATGCACACCAGGAAAAGGTATAATCTGATGTAGGAAACCCTGACATTAGCAGAAGAGGACAACATCTTTAGGTGGGATGTTTTAGGTGGAGGGAAACTATCAAACTCAGCATGCCATGCAATGCTGTCTCACTGTGGAAAGGAGTGAATAAAACACCGTGGGGGGACATTGCAATATTATGTTGCAGGGCACACTTGTAGTTTTAAGAAAGACAACAAATGTCTGAACATTGAGGGAGCCTGGCCCCCTTAAAACTGATACCAAGGGGACCGAGGTGCCTACGATCCCCTAGACGTGGGGCGTTGGCACCATGCTTCCTGACTGGCTCTCTTATTAAAAACAGAACTACCCTTAGGTTACAAACTGAATGATCCCTGCTCTTGCTCTTGTAACAAATCTGCTTTTGTTTTCTCCGTGCTTTAGATATGCAATTTGAGTGGCAATGGAGAAAGCCAATATTACAAAAACAAGAGATTTTTACTTCACAGAGCTGTCTGATCTCCCAGAAGTGCAAATGTTTCTCTTTGTAGCAATTCTGCTGATTTACTTGATCACTCTGGCCGGGAATGGATCAATCCTCATGGCAATAGCGACGGATGTTCACCTCCAGACTCCCATGTACTTCTTCATCAGCAACCTGTCTTTCCTGGATGTCCTTTGTCCAACTGTCACTGTGCCCAAGATGCTCCAGGTCTTCTTGTCAGAGGACAAGTCAATATCATTTGTTGGCTGTGTATTACAACTCTTCTTTCTGATTGATGCTGTGGGCACTGAAATTTTATTACTCTCAGTGATGGCATATGACCGCTACGTGGCTATCTGCAGTCCCTTGCACTACACAAACATCATGACAAAATGGCGGTGTGTTCAGCTGGCTGCAGGGACCTGGCTAACCGGCTTCATCAGTTCCATGATTCATACTTCATTGACCTCTACATTATCCTTCTGTGAGCCCTATAAAATTCATCAATATTACTGTGATATCCCACCGTTAATGGCTGCCTCTTGCTCCTCTACCTACCTCCCAGAACTGGCTGCTCTCCTTGTGGGTGGCATTTTAGGAGGTGGTGCATTCCTGGTCACTCTGATATCTTATGTCTATATAATCTCTACTATCTTGCGCATGCAGTCCGCTGAGGGAAGGCGCAAAGCCTTTTCTACCTGTGGTTCCCACTTGACTGTAGTTTTCCTGTTTTATGGGACCACCATTGCCACCTATGTTCGCCCCACCTCCAGCTATTCGCCCAAACAGGACAGAATTATTTCCATGTTGTATGGGATTGTTACTCCTATGCTAAACCCTATGATCTACAGCCTGAGGAACAAAGACGTTAAGAGAGCCTTGGTCAAAGCCCTCAGCCTTAAAATATTTTCATGAAATGGTTAGGTTCTGTCTTTCCTGTCCTTCAATGCTCTCAGAATATGTTGGACTTCTGAGCACATTCTTGACTAATACTTGATTGATCCTTTGAGAGGGAAAGCAAATTAAGTCTTGATATCAGCCCTGGTCCAGATTTTTCTCAGTTTCCGCCTGACATATTTTAAGGGAGTAGAATACACAGCCTTTAAAAGGGTTTATCCTGGGTATTTAAACTGTTGTTTTCATAAAGATTATAAGTCTAAAGCCATGACTGTTTTTGGTGTTCAAATTAGTTTTCATTGAAGATTCCATGGGGTTAGTTGTACATTTGTGGGTTCACACTAGTTCACAGTCTTACACCTGGAGTAACAGCAGCAGCAGCGGCAGCAGCAACAACAACAGGCCTTAATATTTGTGAGTACCGATGGTTCAAACTCCTTGCATCAAGGAATTCTGGAATCAGGAGCTTCAAGCTGTCTTCACGTAGTGCCTGAGAGTAAGTCCACCTGAATGCAGTGGGAGTTACTTCTGAGTGTAAACATTTTATAAAAAATATTTGCTCCAATTCTTCCTTTGTTTATCTTTTACTCTCACTATATGTAATTCCCCCTGGCACTGTAGCCCCTATGCTGTAACTCATCTGCATCTAGACTGTATGCTCCTTGACTCAGCAACCCTCTTGCTCATGTTTCTCTGAAAAGTGTCATGTATCCTAATAGAGTTATAAAAGTATACCTAAACAACTCAATCTTCTTAATACAAATTGATAATGTTTGCAGATGATATTATTCTGTTCATCACAAAACCTCACAGTTCTGTTCCAATATTACTGCAAACCATAGATGTTTTTGGCAATATCTGTGGATATACTATAACCTGGTCCAAATTGGAGTTGATGTTAATAGGAAATAACCTTTTTGGTTCAACCGTTTAAACAATACTAATTTTGTATTTGCATAGACAACATTAAATAAAACATGTTTTTTCATTGTCCTATATTGAAATATTTTTGGCAGAAGGTAACTGAAACTATCAGAACTGTATGGAAAACCTTACATTTACAGAGCAAAATATCTTTTTTAATTATATACACAGCACATGGAACCTTACAAAGGGACAATATGAGTGGACTCTTCGTGCCCTTACCACAGCAAAAAGACTGATTAATTGGAAAAATAAAAATGTGGCTCCCTTCTACAGTTGGATTGAAGACTTCCACAAACTCACAGTATATGAACAACTTGCATATAAACGCAGACTTGACATGGACAAATTTAATGATATTTGGAGTCCATTCTTACAAATACTGTAATAGGTTAAGATCTGGTGAAGTACAATACAGTGGTACCTCTACTTACGAGCACCTCTGGTTATGTATCCTTTGGGATATGCATGTGGAAAACTTGTGGCTGTCATTTTAGGAGGTGGTGCTTTCTTGGTTACACTGATCTCTTATGTCTATATCACCTCTACTATCTTGCGCATGCAGTCTGCTGAGGGAAGGCGCAAAGCCTTTTCTACCTGTGGTTCCCACGGGACTGTAGTGTTCATTTTCTTTGGGACCACCATTGCCACCTATGTTTGCCCCACCTACAGCTATTCACCCAACGGGACAGAATTGTTTCTATGTTGTATGGGGTTGTTATTCCCATGCTAAACCCTATGATCTACAGTCTGAGGGCATTGGTCAAAGCATTTCACCTCCAAAAATTTTCATGAAGTGGCTAAATTCTCTTTCTTCTGTCCTTCAATACTCTCATATGTTTGGCTTCTAATCACATTCTTGACTAATATTTGACTGATTGATTAAAAGGAAATAAAATCTGGTTGATATCCTCCTCCGTTTCCACAGGACATCTTTTAAAGAGAATAATACATGGCCTTTTGTTTTGATATAGGGTAAAGTTTTGACACCATGACTGTTTTTGCTGCTCTGATTTGTTTGCATAGAAGTTTGAGTGGGTTAATTGTGCATTTGTGGGTTCACACTAGTGCACAACATTACATCTGGGGTAACAGCAGCAGCAACAACAACAGGCCCTACTATGTGTGAGTACTGATGGTTGAAGCTCCTTGCAACAAGAATTTTTGGATTCAGGAGCTTCAACCTGTCCACACTAACTGTAGCAGCCTTGCCGGAGACACAGTGGGAGTTACCCCTGAGGGTTGCAGTGTAAACATGCATAAAAAGCATTTGCTCCATTTCTTCCTTTGTTTCTCCTTTACTCTCACTTTATCAAATCCCTTCTGCTATTGTAGCCCCTGTCCCACAACCCACCTGCCTCTAGATTGTATGTTCCTTGAGGCGGTATCTCTCTTGCTTATGTTTCTCTGTAAAATGTGTATCCTAACAGAGTTATAAAAGTATATTTAAACAGCTCCATCTTCTCCCACACAAAAAGAATGGGAAGACATTGCTCTTGGAAAAACTATGAACAACTATGTATATTTTAAAAGTGAAGTTGTTGTTGTTATTTATAAAATCTGTTAGCAACTTGCAACCAAACAAACAGACAGGAACCCTCTCACATAGATACATTAAAACCAAGAGGAAAAAGAAATACATTAACAACATACCACCCACTTCTAAATGGCCACTAATAGTTAAAGACCAAAGGCCAGGTTATAGAGGAAATTTTTGCCTGGTAGCTCATGCTTTGCTTGCACATGATCCCAGGTTCAATCCCTGGCACCTCCAAGTAGGCATTTGGAAAATATCCTGCCTGAAACCAGGGGCAGCTGCTGCCAGTCAGTGTACCTACTACTGAACAAGACGAGTCAGTGGCATAGCTCAGTGGAAGGTTGTCTTCCATGTACCTATCATTTTAATTCTTCTAACGATGATAACCAATACCTCTCTTTATATTTATGTTGAGATGTGAAGCAAGTAACTTGTGGTAGCACCATGTTTATATCTCCCCGCCCCCAGGTACATCTGGTGACATAGGTGTCTACTTTTCAGCACCACTTTGTCAGTTTTCTGTAGGGGCTTGACTTGATGTGACTAGCTGTAAATTGCTGGTATTCCATCTGATGTACTATATAGGTTGTAATTTCGTATGTGAATGTTTTGCTTTTGTTTTAATGGAATTCATGTTTTATGTTGTAAGCTGTCCTGGTATCATTAATAGACTAGAAATTGAAATCATAATATTAAAAACGCTAAACAATCTGAATGTTACTCAAAAAACTATTCCATCCTTCCTTCTTTGAATCATGGAATCACTAAATTAAGTCTTCTTGAATTTGCAATAATTTTGGGAGAACTCAGCTACCCTGAATGAGGGTCATAGGATTCAAAACACATTTGGGCTAAATAAGTTTTCTCACTTGCAACTTCAAGTCAGAAACAGCAAGGTGCCCCAGAGACACTTGTCCCAATGTAGACACTTCACCTTAATGCCAGCTCTCCCCATGGCAAAAGCGGGAGTGGAGGGGGGAGAAGGCTTTCCCCTTTTGCCAAATGGCAGTGGCAATATTTCTTATATTATACTTCAGAAGATGTACCTTTCTCTTGACTCCACATAGGTTCTTCACATTGCCCTCTCCTACTGTGGTGCTACAGATTACAAGGAAAGCAAGAAAGGCAAGTGGGTGAATTTCATTATACTGGCAATCTTAGGCAGTCAAACATTTTAGGTCTGTAGTGCTGTGTTTTTTAAAAAAATTGGATTCATACTGTATTCATTCAGTGTACTAAAGATCAAAGATCAGAACTGACTGAGACATCAGTTGATAATGTTGGGCAAGTTTCCATTTCGTAATTAAAAGTCCCCTATCTGTATAATGGAAATGTTGGTGGGAATGTATAGAAATATGGTAGGTTTAGTAAATGTTAGTAGCTTTGAATATATTGTTGTCATTACCCAAGATTTAAATCTATTTGTGAGAATGTATACTGTAGGTTTAGTGGTGGCAGTCCAAAAATGATAGTATCTTTGGCATATACAGTGGAAGCTCAGTTTTCATGTGTCTCGGAAGCTGAACGTTTCGGAACCTGAATGCCGAAAACCTGGAAGTAAATGCTTCTGTTTTCAAACATGCCTTGGAAGTTGAATGGCTTCCACTGCGTGTTTTTCAATTTTCTCAATGGAAATTGCTGGCAGCCCATTGGGCCTCGGTTGTCGAACGTTTCAGAAGTTGAACGGTCTTGTGGAATGGATTACGTCCGACAACTGAGGTTCTACTGTATCAGCTGATGTAGGAATCCTTGAATTTTGCAGAACTGGGCAGCATCTTCAGGGCAAAAAGCTTTAGGAGGTGGGTAACCATCAAACAGCCTGCTCAGTGAGCATGAAATGCTAACTTGCTGTTTGGGATAAGGTGGAGATAGAAAGGAGTGAATAGAATGCTATGGCTGGACATTGCAACATTGTGTTGCAGGTCAAACTAGTATATTTGATAAAGTTAATAAATATAGCTGTTAAATGCTAAAAGCAAGATGCGGCCATATATATCTATATCTATATCTATATCTATATCTATATCTATATCTATATCTATATATATATCTATATATCTATATCTATATCTATATCTATATCTATATCTATATCTATATCTATCTATATATGGTTGGATAGTGTTCTCGAAGCTACCAGCATGAGTTTGACCAAACTGCGGGAGGCAATGGAAGACAGGAGTGCCTGGCGTGCTCTGGTCTATGGGGTCACGAAGAGTCGGACACGACTAAACAACAACAAATATATATATATATTGCGGTGCAATATATATATTCGAATCATACAATCGTAGAGTTGAAAAGGTCCCCAATAGTCATCTTGTCCAAACCCCTGCAATTTAGGAATATCTTTCAGGCTTTGGTACTAATGTATTACCCATCATTCCAATGGTCTCTAAAATTTTGAACAGAATAATTTACATTACATAGTATATGATACAGTTTATATTATTAAAGTATTATTTTCATCAAGTCTGCATTCCTTTGCCATAGGATTGTGCAGATCTTCCTCTGCATGAGCAGAGAAAGAGAGATATTTCAGTGGAGAGGGATCAGGGAGGTCTCCCTTCAGAAGCATACCCTCCAACATTTCTCCGATGAAAACAGGGGCACCCATAATAATAATAATAATAATAATAATAATAATAATAATAATAATAATAATGTCCTGCCTATCTGACTGGATAGCTTCCAACATATATAAAAACATAATAAAACATTAAACATTAAGAAACTTCCCTATACAGGACTGTATTCTAAAGGTTGTATAGCTATTTATCTCCTTGGCTCGGGGGTTGCATAGCTCCATACCCTCCAACATTTCTCCAATGAAGACAGGGACATCCCAAGGAAAAGCAGGACATTCTGGGATCCAATCAGAAACTGGGACGGCTTCTGTAAATCTGGGAATGTCTCTGGAAAATAGGGACACTTGGAGGGTCTGCAGAAGCTATTGCTTCTGTGCCTGCTGTTGGTGCTCTGAAAGTGGTGAGGGAAGAGATGGGGCCTTCTGGGGTTTTACTGGGGGTGGGTAAGGGATGGTTTCAGATCCCCTGCACCCAGTGCTCTGCAACCAACACCTTCCTTGAAGTTAGTGTTTGTACTTTTTCCAAATGGAATAAATGAGAGAGAAATTTCTTTAAAAAAAATATCCCTCTGAAAGGAGAGTAAAAAGGAATATCAACACTGCCAGTGGTGCTTCATGGTGGGTGGTGGCTGTGGAAGCTCAGGGATGATGAACTGGGTCTGCACTAAGAGACAGCCAAGATGGCAAATCATTTCACAGTGAAAAGTAAATATGACCTTGTTTCAAACAATGTTCAATGGAATCTGTTTTGATATTTTGGCAACTCTCTTCCACTCAGCTGCCAGTTCCTCTTGGCCTGCTTGGTAGCCGTGTTTTTGGCAGGGTACAAGTTCTATGTGATTAAAAGTCAAATGGTCTATCAGTTATACACTCCTGCTCACCAAGCTGCTAACCCCTTTGCAAACTCCTACCTTCACACCTGGCCTAACCCCTGTTAAAGGAGGGCTGGTTGGAGGTGCTTCAGAGAGTGTGGTTTCCACCTTTAAAGCATCAAGGTTTAACAGAGGAGGTAGCTGCTTCAGGGCTATTTGCCAAACTGTTGAAGCCTTCCCTCTCCATTAAACCTTGCTGCAGTCACATTTTACAGACGGTGCCTCTCATCCTCATTTAAGAAGCTCACTTGGACCACCTTGCTGCTCACTCACTCACTCACTCACCTACCTGTCATTGTGTCATCATGCAGGAGTTGGTGTGGCCACTATGTGAATCACAGCATGACGACAGTGTTATTTTTTTTGTATCTAGGAAGATATAGACCTACTTATTGTTAGCAGAGTCACTTGAGTAACAGAAGTAGTATCTGGAAAGAAGAGAAACTGAGAATACTTCACTTAGTAAACTGAACAAGAGCAGTATATAATATGAGGAGAAATAAGCAAAGGTCTCTTCATTCAGGCCTAGTACATGCCAAGGAGACATACAACTACACAGGGGGAAAACTCATTCAGAACAGCACAGCAAATCAGAACTCAGTAACGATCACAGCATTCTGATTCATTGCAAGAAAGCACCTACATCTCTCCTCTTGGTTGGCTGTCTTACTAATGATAGAATTAACCCTTGGGTTACAAATTGAATGATCCCTGCTCTTTGTCTTCCAACACCTTTAACAAATCTACTTTCTCTCTGTGTGTATTTTAGATATTCCAATTGATTAATTTGATTGGCAGGAAGATGGAGAAAGACAACATCACAGAAACAAAAGAATTTTACCTGATCGAGCTTTCTGATGTTCCGGAAGTGCGGATTTCCCTTTTTCTAGTGTTTCTGCTGATCTACTTGATCACTCTTGCAGGGAATGGGGCAATTATCTTGGCAATAGCAACAGAAGTCCAGCTCCAGACCCCCATGTACTTCTTCCTCAGCAATTTATCTTTCCTGGATATTCTTTCCCCAACTGTCACTGTGCCCAAGATGCTCCAGGTCTTCATGTCAGAGGACAAGACAATATCATTTGCTGGCTGTGTATTACAACTCTTCCTTCTGATTGATTTTGTGGGCACTGAAGTTTTCTTGCTAGCAGTGATGGCATATGACCGCTATGTGGCTATCTGCAGTCCCTTGCACTACACAAACATAATGAGCACACGGCTGTGTATGCAGCTGGCTGCTGGGACCTGGCTAGCTAGCTTTATCCATGCCTTGGTTCTTACCTCGCTGACCTTTACATTAACTTTCTGTGTGCCCAGCAAAGTTAACCAGTATTACTGTGATATTCCCCCACTGGTTGCGATTTCTTGCTCCTCTACCTACATCTTTGAACTGGTCCTTCTTGTTGTGCCTGGTATTTTAGGAGCTGGTGCTTTCCTGGTCACTCTGATCTCTTATGTCTATATCATTTCTGCTATATTGCGCATGCAGTCTGCTGAGGGAAGGAGCAAAGCCTTTTCTACCTGCGGTTCCCACTTGACTGTAGTTTTCCTGTTCTATGGGGCGACCATGGGCACCTATGTACGCCCCACCTCCAGCTATTCCCCCAAACAGGACAGAATTGTTTCTATGTTGTATGTGGTTGTTACTCCCCTGCTAAACCCTTTGATCTACAGCCTGAGAAATAAGCAAGTTAAGAGGGCTCTGGTCAAAGCACTCGGCTTGAAAAGATTTCCGTGAATGGGCTCGGTTCATTTTTTCCTGTTCCTCAGTACTATCAAAATGTGTTGTTTAGCCCATTCAGAAGTATCTCTCAGAAATCCCCAACACTGCACACAGGTCTGTTTTTAAGGGAGAAGGCCACATGGTCTCCTCCCTCTTTCTTTTCATTTGTCCTGCACAAAGTGAGAAAATCACTTTTGTATGGTGGTCCACATTCCCTCCACGGCTGTAGCAGTAAGCAGGGACAAAGCAAAAGACGTTAACCTCTCTTTCTTTTATTTTAAGTGGCTATAAGGTTTTAAGCAGGCCTGACACTTGACAAGTCCTCGTGCTCCCTATTGGGCAGGTGGTGTTGCGGCCTGGCACCATCTCCCCTGCACAATCCTGTGGCAGTGCTGGGTGCAGGACCTAGTCAGATCATAGCCTGCCTGAAAATTGGCCAATCACAGGCGGGCTGCTGTGCAGGACCTCCCTGGGGGAGGGGCAAACTGCACTGGGGGGATAAATACAGAGCCTGCCCAGGCCTCTTCACACACTTTGTCGGAGCTGTGTAATTCCACTCCATTGGAAATAGGCCGGTTCTGCTTGTTTTATTATTTTAGAAGGAAAATGTGAAAACTCCCTAGGGAATGCAGCAATGGTCTCTTGCTGTTTTAAATGGCACCACCTGTCATGTACAGTAATAATAATAATAATAATAATAATAATAATAATAATAATAATAATAATTTATTATTTGTACCCTGCCCATCTGGCTGGGTTTCCCCAGCCACTCTGGGCGGCTTCCAACAAAGATTAAAAATACATTAAAATATCACACACAGCCCTGAACAGGGCTGCCTTCAGATGTCTTCTGAATGTCAGGTAGTTGTTTATTTCTTTGACAACTGATGGGAGGGCATTCCACAGGGCGGGCGCCACTACCAAGAAGTCCCTCTGCCTGGCTCCCTGTAGCTTTGCTTCTTGCAATGAGGGAACCACCAGAAGGCCCTCGGCGCTGGAGCAGAATGATGGAGGTGGAGAAGGTCCTTCGGGTATACTGGGCCGAGGCCATTTAGGGCTTTAAAGGTCAACACCAAAACTCTGAATTGTGCTCGGAAACGTACTGTGTATGTCCACAATTTACACAGGGGTTACGCTCCAGGGACGTTGCCTAAAGCCAAAATTGTGTATAGTCAAACCCCATTGTGTTCAATGGTAGGAAGGATTGCCAAAGGCATTTTTTCTTGGAATCCCATCTGCCTTCCTTCCCCTGAAGGAAAACTGAATGTGGACAAGTTAAATGCACATAAATTATGGGATTACTGTACTCATTTTTAAAATGAGACTGTTTCCCTTTTAACCTTTTAGGTACTAATTTGGATAATTTATTGTTGTTCTGTTGTTCTCCCCTTGCTTGCCTCAGTGTGTGTATTTTGCTTTCTCAGAGAATTGTCCAGCATTTTTGTTGTTTATTCTTTTTTTCTGGAGGGGGAGGGACTAATAACTATGTTCCCTACCAGATCCTCACTTCATCTCTGAGGAGTGCGTAAGGGTTGGGGGGGGGGAGAGAGAGGAGAGAGAGCCCTTGTTAGGATAAAACAAGATTGCTCCATCTACCACGTGACAGCCCTTTAAATATTTAAAGATGGCTATCATATCTCCTCTCAGCCTCCTCTAAACATACCCAATTCCCTCAACTGTTCCTCCAAATGCTTGGTTTGCAGACCCTTGATCATTGTGGTCGCCCTCCTTTACACATATTCCAGTTTGTCAATATCCTTCTTAAATTGTGCTGCCCAGAACTGGACACAGTATCCCAGGTGTGGTTTGACCAAGGCAGAGCAGAGGGGGACTATTATGTCCCTTGATTGGGACACTCATTGGCTAAAAACATTGAAAGGTGGGAATGGGCTATTTTTTTAAATAAATAAAAAATAAAGGTCAGAGTATTAGCCCTCAGATAGGCATGGGCCCTAGTGCAATGACTTAAATTGTACCATTATAATCTGACCATGATTATGCTGTTTTTGCTTAGGAAGGGAAGAATGGGAAAGGAGGGCTAGTAAACCCCATTTCACACAAGACCCATAGTCAAAGAGTTTTGACTCCAACTTAAACACTTTTAGAACAGATAGTCATTGTGTACTCTGAAGCATCAGTGAATGCAGGTGTAATATGAGTAGAAAAGGATGTGACAGACATTACTGACTTCAGTGGTTTGGCACCTGAAGCCCTCTTGTCCAGCAGGAAATTTGAGCAGGTCAGGACAGTATGTGGAGCATCCTATGGAACACCCATGGCTAGTAAACAGAGGGGAGAAGTCATCTCCATGACTAGTGATGGGGGAGAAATACAATTCAGTTTGCATTCAAAGGCGAACCCATCTAATTTGCACTTTCTGAAACATTGAAACACACTGATGTCTCGAAATTTGCATTTCTCTGAATTTTGCAGTGCAGTTATGTGATGTGTACAAAAATGCATAGATTAGGGGAAAGTATGCCTACAAATGCATCATTACTGAAAACATCATACAAAAATCCATGAGAGAAAATTGATTTTCAAATTTGTGTAAATCAGATATGGGGAAATTCAAACTAGAATGCTGCAGGATTTTCATGAGGACTTTAAAAAATACAAACTGATGTAGAAATGTGGACAACTGGAAATATGAGAAACTTAAATTGGCAGATTTGCTCATCTCTATCCAAGGTACATCCTATAGGGGCTTGAATGACCAGTTGGCTGGCCATCCTGCCACTCCAAAGGTGACAGCTGCCTTTCACCAGAAAATCCAATAGATGGATAACCACTTGTGGTGGTGGAGGCTGTACAGATGGTCATCCTTTTCCCAGAATGTGTCATTCATTAAGAGTGCAAGAACAACAGAATCAGAGACATTTGGCCACAAGTGGCCACTGTAAGGGAAGGTGCTATTGCTAGAAAGGAGGGAGGAGGAGCCCAGTTTGGAGCAATGCCATTGTTAAGACTTGTTGCATTCTTTTGTCTCTTGCTATTAGTATTGAATAAAACTCATTAAAAAGGACTTTACCTTGTTTCCCCTGCTCTTGCTGCAACTGGGGGAGAAATAGCTTTCCCGTAGCCTTGACAATTCCCTTCCAAGGGAAGCCAACATGGTGCCCTCTCAAAGTTGTGGTTTATATCACCCCTGAGCATTGGTTGATGGGATCTGGAGGGCACCCCAGGTCTTTATTACTAAACACAGCTCCGAAATGGTAATCAGTGTAGCATTTATCTCAGGGTCACAGAATCATAAAATTGTAGAGTTGGTCAACTGTAATACTACTATTTTTTAAACACAGGACCAGGGTTGCACTTTATTTAAACCATACTATAAAAACAATTTCTTCCCATCACTCTCTTCAAGGCCCCCTTCACTTCTTTGTTCCTCAAGCTGTAGATCAGAGGGTTCAGCATAGGGATAACAACAGCATAAAAAACTGACACCACTTTGTCATAGTTCAGAGAATGAGCCGAGCTGGGTTGAAGATACATGAAGAAGAGGGTGCCATAGAAAATGATCACAGCTGTCATGTGTGAGGCGCATGTGGAGAAGCCTCTTTGACTCCCACCTGCAGAGTGTTTCCCAAAGATGGCGGTCAGAATGTAGACATAGGAGACGATGATTGCCGAGAGGGAACTGCATAAGTTGATAGCAGATAGAGCTAAAAGCTGGATTTCCTTCGGTCGAGTGTCAGAGCAGGACAAAGCGAGAAGCGGTGGGTCATTGCAGTAGAAATGATTGATCACATTTGATCTGCAGAAGGACATCTGAAAAGTCAAGGCTGTTTGAACCACTGAACTCGCAAAGCCATAGATATATACAGCGGCCACTGCTGCAGTGCAGAACTTCTTAGACATAACTAGATAATAAAGCAATGGGTTGCAGATGGCCACATAGCGATCATATGCCATCACAGACAGTAGGAAGAATTCAGTCATCACTAGACCATCAAACATGTAAAACTGTGCTGCACACCCAGCAAAGGAAATGGTTTTCCTTTCAGCTAAAAGGTCCCATATGGCTTTTGGAGTAACTGCAGAAGAGTAGCTGGCATCCAGGAAAGCCAAGTGACTGAGAAAGAAGTACATTGGGGTTTGTAGCTGTTGATCCATCCTGATCAAGATGATCATCCCTAGATTTGCACCCAGAGTGATGGTGTAAATCACCAGGAATGTGATAAAGAGGATAGCTTGCAATTCTGGATGATCTGTGAATCCTGAGAATATGAACACAGTCACTTGGGTTTGATTTTCTGCGGTCATTTATTCTAGGTCTTTCCACCTGCCAGGGAGAGGTAAAAATGGAAACTTGAAAGGAAGAAAATAGCTAGACTTGAAGATTTATTTGCAGCACGAATTGCAAATTTGATCAACTGGAGCTAACCAGCTTCCAAATTCAAAAGTACATTTCAAACATACAGGATAGAAAAGGATGTGAAATGGACATCATAGCTTGATTTCTGTTGTCACTGTGCAATGGATCAAAGAGTTGATCTCTGTGCTTGCTTTTCAGCAACTCTAAATGGGAAAAGTACTCTTTTAAAATCTTTAGTTAGAAGGATAACATTAGAAGCAGTGTGAGCTGGGAGGGAGTCTGATTCCACTTTGCATTATCTTTCTTATTACGGCAGAGCTGCAGAAGAGTTCTACATAGCACTGTTACTCTGAAGGTGATGGTGGGACTTTTTCAATGTTGTCATAATCATGACAAATGTGGATCAATAATCAAGCTGTTGTGCATATTCTAATTCTGGAAAAATACATTTGATCTAGTGACAGTGAAAAAACCCTCTCCCTCTCTTTCTAATTTTATTTTCACCTACTTTCATTTCATTTTTACTATCCTCCCTTCATTAAACGATACTTTACAATTTGGGCTGATAGGTCTTGCATTATCTCCCTTTTCTTTAACCCCCTTTCTTTTGCTTATCCTTTTCTTGCTCAGATGTTTTGGAAGCCTGCTTTTTTCTTTTTTCAAAAAAAAGCTGGGTTTTGAGTGTGCATGGTGCTTTATAAATTGATTATAAAGCTATTACTATAAAAAGACTGCAATGCAATTTGGACCACTTGAATTTCTTTAAGCTGCAAACTGTTGTGAATACCGAGTCTTACAGACTTCAAAGGGAAATATCTCTATGAATTTTCTCATTTGCTGTGAGAAATAAGCTGCAAACATAGTAAAAGTCCCTTCAAACTTCAGCCTTCCACCCAGAGGTTGATAATCGATCCAATGCCTGAGCCAAAGTCTACCTATATCTGTATTCAATAAAGGTGTGGCCGCCTTTCCAATCCCAGAAGGTTGTCGTGTCAAGTTTGTTCCAAGTATCATTGATCAATGTCTTTGTCCATGAGGGTGGGGGGTGCTGTGAGTGGATCTGCAATAAACTTTTTATTTTTCATGGAAAATGTGGATAATATCAGTGGGAGTCAAATGGCATCTTTGGGGTAAATACCAGCAGGTTGGAGAAAATAGTGCCCAGAGAAAAGGCCAACTCACCTTCCCATGGTCCTGGAAACACACGCATGGTAAATACATTGTGTACCATGGATCTTACTCCAGCTTAGGTTCTAGAACTTTGAAATGCAAAACTACACAATATATCACCCCAGTATTAATACTATTGTTAAATTACTCCAACTGTGTACATTTACCCCATACAAAAGCTCCTCATATATCCAGATCACCAAACAGACATACTACTTCTGTTGAAATATTTTTCATAATTTGCAAAAGATGGAAGTAAACACAGAGTTAATTACTGTCAATGACAGAGAAGAACAGCAGGAACCTTTAATTCCTAATCACGGGCTGTCACAAAGTTATTACCCAAGACCCACCTGATCTAAGTAATGCAAGTTACAGCAGAAAAACCAGGTAGGGTAGAATTAATAGAATGGGGTATTTATAATATCTGCTTTAGATAATCTCTTGAGTACTTTATGCCTTGAACTCAATTAAAGACACACAGCAATTAAAATGAATGCACAGGGCACCATTGTTTACTTTTCTTCACTCCCTTGGGGTTTCCAGTTTATTATATTCTCTTATTTGGATCGAACGATATGTTACACATGAATGTATGTCTCAGAACCTTGACACCTGTTTCATTTATGGCAGGGATGGAGAACCTGCGCCCTGCCAGCTGTTTTTGCACTCCAGTTCCCATCAGCCCCACCCAGTATGACCAATGGCTAGGGCTGGTCCGCCCATAAGGTGGGCTGAAGCAGCCACCTTGGGCAGCAGAATCCCATGAGGCAGCACCCATGCGGACACTTCACCCATCCTGCCATTGCCACAGTTGTGCAACTGTGGCAGCTTCTGGTGACGTCTTGTGGAATTGCATGCTGAGGCCCCGTGACCCACAGTTCCCTCTGAAAACAAGGGAAAGTTGGGTGTTGTGTCTGAAAAAAGAATGACATATTGAGAAATGTTCAGTAGCTAGTGAAAGAGAATGGATAGGATCTTGAGCAACAATGTCGATGCAAGGAATCACAATGAAATAACACTGTGACACAAAAATGCTCTGACTTCCTTGAAGTGATTATCACGTTGTAGAATGTGGTCATAGCTGATTCATTGTAACTCAGTTTAAGGATAAGGTCATCATTATTGAGAAGATATGCATAAAGATACTAGCATCCCAGATGGGGTCAGACTAAGTTACGGGGTCTAACTTTCTTTGTTCATGTAACAAAACTATGTAGTTGAGGGAAGAACTGTAATTCTACTGGATTATTGAAAATGGTTTATTTTAAAGTTACTGCGACTTTTTATATTGGATCAGATTGTTACTATTAATGTTTGAATATATATAAAAATAAAAAATTGTCCAGTAGCTCCTTAGAGACCAAATAAGTTTGTTCTTGGTATAAGCTTTCATGTGCATACACACTTCTTCAGATACATATTCAGATACATATATCATATACATATATCTGAAGAAGTGTGCATGCACACGAAAGCTGATACCAAGAACAAACTTAGTTGGTCTCTAAGGTGCTACTGGACAATTTTTTATTTTTTTATATATTTCGACTGTCAGACCAACACGGCTACCTACCTGAATCTATTAATGTTTGATTTTGATTTTTACGTGTGTTGGAAGCCGCCAAGAGTGGCTGGGGTATAAATAAAATTATTATTATTATTATTATTATTATTATTATTATTATTATTATTATTATTAGTCAGTGGTAGAGGATCTGCTTTGCATGCAGAAGGTCCCAGGTTCAGTGTCTCCAGGTAGGGCAGGGAGAGCTATGTCTGAACCCTGGAGAGCTATCACCAGTTAAAGTAGAGAATAGCGAGCAAGTTGAACCAATGGTCTGGTACAGTGTAATGCATCTCCCTATGTAATCTTACCTTAGTTTAAGTTGTTCGGTCTTGTGGTGCGACATTGGTTGCCATCATTTCCCTCAATGCTTTTGGAAGGGGGATATTCTTTCGTTTTTGTTGTGGCTTTTCTGATGGCCTCTTTCACCTCTTTGTTTCTCAAACTATAGATTAGGGGGTTGAGCATGGGTATCACTAATGTGTAGACTACAGAAACCACCATATTACCATCTAGTCCCGATTTCAAGTTGGGATGTATATACATAAAGGTCCCCGTTCCATAAAGCAAAGCCACTGAGGTCAAGTGAGAAGCACAAGTGGAGAAGGCCTTGTGTCTGCCCTTGATAGAGTGTATTTTCAGGATGGCAGATAAAATGCAGAAGTAGGAGATAATAATGGCTGAAAGAGAGGTCATAGCAACTGCTCCAGATGCAAAGACTGACAGTGACTCTGAAAGGAAGGTTTCAGAGCAGGAAAGCTTCAGAAGTTTAGGGATATCGCAGAAGAAATGTTTGATGATGTTGTGTCCACAGTAGGATAATCTGAATATACATACTGTCTGCAGGGCTGAGTTGGCAAAACCAGCTGCATACGATCCTACAACCAGGCAGCTGCACACTCTTTGGGACATGACAGCAGAGTACAGAAGTGGGTTACAAATAGCCATGTAGCGGTCAAATGCCATCACAGCCAAAAGGAAACACTCGGTACTCACAAAGGCAGCAAATGAGCACAGCTGAGCAGCACAGCCAGCATAAGAGATGGTTTTATCACCCACCAAGTAGCTCACCAGCATCTTGGGGGCTATAGCAGAGGTATAGCAGAGGTCTGTGAATGATAAGTGGCAGAGGAAGAAGTACATGGGAGTGTGCAGGTGGGAGTAAGTCCTGATCAGAACAATCAGGCTGAGGCTTCCAGCCACAGTGATAACATAGATGGCTAGAAATAGCAAGAAGAGGGCAATCTGCAGCTTTGGGTCATCAGTGAATCCCAGCAAGATGAATTCTGTCACCCTGCTGTGATTATTCTGCTTGTCCATCTTTTCAGCATCAAGAACCTGGAGAGCAAAGATGGTAATTGAAGAAAGCAAGTAAATAAAGCTGAATAATACCAACCTATCTAATATCTACATGTTATGCTAATTTGTTGCTGTGTCAGTGCTCTGACTGTGTTCCAGGGATGTGTATCTAAGCAGTAAATACTTGGCCTCCTTGTTTGGTTTGACCCCAGTTACAAAAGCTGAGGCTGCTGAGGAGACTCTTGGACTGGGATATTGTTTAGTGGGGGTTGTTGCTGTTATCCATATTAATTTTTGTATTTTTATTTTTGATATTCTAATGATTTATGTGGAAATTGCATATTTTAGTTGTGCACTTTTAAACGTTTTATTTACTGTTCAAGACTACTTTGTTATGTTTGTAATCACGATTCCCCCCCCACCCCCAATGCTGTAAGCCACATTGAGCATGGTTTTAACTATGGAAAGGTGGTGTATGTAATGCATGCCTGTATGTTTTGGCCATTTTGCTAGTAGTGATAAGCCTCGTGGAAGAGATTTTTTTTTTACACATGAGAACTAGCATCACATAAAGCAGAGATGGAGAGCAGGAATGGAGGCTACGAGATGCTTTTAGACTACATCTGTCATAATCCTTGAGCATAGGTCATGCTGGCTGTAGCTGATGGGAGGTGGAGTAGAAGAATATTTTCAGGGTGACAGGTAAGGATGGGGGAGGATTTTGGTTGGTTCCAGAATTTTGGACAAAACTCCATGGTCTACATTTGATGGGCTGGATGGGAACATAGACATGCAGATTAGATTGCATGTCTACAGACCTTTCTAATCCTGATCTGCTCATTCCTAGTTTTTTTCTTTTCTTTTATGGCATTGCCCAAGGGCTTACAGGCTCTTTTTCTCCTTTTAAAAACATTTTTCCACTGCTTGGCCGTGATAAGGTTTCTAAGAACATTTTACATGGGGAGGGTGTGTGTGTACTGGGATGGGGATCAAGTAAAGAAGAGTTCTGGGATGATGTTGTTTTATTTCTGGAAACTCAAATAAAGAAGGAAGCCTCACCTCAATGCTCCACCACAAAACATTCAGTGCTGACTAATGCACAATAATCACCACCTTCTGGTTCTATATTTTGAATCACCAATTCAGCTTAGACTTAGGGTGGGATAAGAATCTTTTTCTTTTAAATCACCCTGGTTGTGAGTATAAGAAAAGGGAGGAAAGAATGCTGAAGGGTAATTAGCCCCCGTCAAACTGGTGAACAAGACAGTGTTCTTTAAATGGCACAGTTATCACTGAAGTTACCCTGCCCCACCCTCCCTATTATTTAACTCCCCCAAGTGGCATTTACTGATACTGATTTTCATTATGCTATTCAATAAAGCTTCAGGACAGGTTCCAGAAAACAAAACACAAAAAGGCTTCAATTTGAAATTAATGTAACAATAACAGAGTTCTCCCTATCCTAAATTTACATGAGTAAAATCCTCCCATCCCATTTTTGTCCCAATAGCAGCTTAAGAGAAGAAGAAGAGTTTGGATTTGATATCCCGCTTTATCACTACCCGAAGGAGTCTCAAAGCGGTTAGCATTCTCCTTTCCCTTCCTCCCCCACAGCAAACACTCTGTGAGGTGAGTGGGGCTGAGAGACTTCAGAGAAGTGTGACTAGCCCAAGGTCACCCAGCAGCTGCATGTGGAGGAGCGGAGGATATCTCAGGATCAATTAAAAAAGCAGGCACACAATTTTAAAAGCTTGCCTTTTCCGCTGCAGATGCATGCAAGGGGTTGTAAAACAGCCCCCATCAAATTAATTTGGAAACATTACATGCCTGAGAACTTTATAGAATCCATCCTACTAACCTCTTCACTGCTTCCTCTTCTTTCAGTATGGAAAATAGTGAGATTTAGGGCTTACCTTTTGCCCCATGCTTTCTAGGCACAGGTCCAAGCTTTCTTGGTCTGTGTCCGAGCACTTTTTGTTTTTGTTTCTGTAACTTTCCCCAGGAAAACCCAATCTTTATCGCTGAATCAGAGCAATGACATTTTGGGTTTTCTGTGGATTGCTGTTTGCTCCAATTCAGTGGTAAACAGTTTTTCAAGGAGAAAGCGGCAGGCCAAAAATTAAACAAAGAGCTGGGATACAGACCCAGAAAGCCAGAACCTGTCCTTAGAAATGTGGAGCAGAGGTAAGTGTGGACGAGCCTTATGTCTGAAGGCAGGCCTTCTGCAAGTTTACTCAGAAGTAGATAGTATAGCAGAAGCACTGGAAACTACCTTTAGGAATGGAACCTTCTGAACAACTTGATGCTGAAGTTATCCACGTGAGTTTTTCTTTCTTGTCTTGCTCCTTTGCTCTTGTCAAGAAGGAAGGTATTCCTTTCTCCCGGTTCCACTAAAAATACGAACATTTCTTGGGTATTATATGCATATGCACTCCAGGTTCCCTAAAGTAACCAGCACGTAAACAGATGCATACAAAAAGCATGTAACTGTATAAAAACTCTTACATATTAATAATTAAAATATAGTACCACATTGGGCTTGACTCTTTCATACATATAACATGCTCCCCCCTCTATAATTTTGTTTAAATTTTTGAATATAATCAGTTGTGCATTTTGTTTAAAGTGACAATGCACCAGTGGCTTGGTTGTAAGAGAATACTTGATGTAAGAAGTAATCCAGTATGGTTAGAAGTGCTAAATTCCATTGAAAAATATGTTTCAAACAGATTTCCTCTCTATCTCTTACTACTTTATACTGATTCAGACCATTGATCCATCTAGGTCCGTTTGACCTACACTGACAAACAGTGTGTCTCCAACATTTCACAGCCTGATCTGGAGATTCAAGAGAAAGGACCTGGGACCTTTTGGGTGCAATGCATATGCTCCTCCACTAGGCTATGAGCTTCTTCAGTTGGGCTATTCTCTGTCATCCCACCCCTCTATTTGTTAGTGAAACACATTATACTTAGGGAATATTATTGAACTTACTGTATGGAAAGTGTGGAAGAGGGCAAGAGAACACAAACTTTTCAAAGCCTTCTGATTTAATGATCTGTATGCTATAGTTTGAAAAGACTTGATTCTCTCATTTTATACATGGAAAATTAATATATTATGGTTGTGTTAAAAACACACACCACACTATGATATCCTATGGGTAAAGGCAAAGTTCATATTTACTCTAATGAATCCCAGATGCACAGTACACACCACACAGCAATATTTCAGTCCTGAAGTTGCAGAGACCTGCACCCCAGAGATTGTTTGCAATTGGGAGTCAGGTGCACCAAGAATTCACAAGATGGAAAATGATTAAATGGAAGCAGAAGAAAAACAAATGGAAAAAATTTCTGATTGCACCATGTGAGAGAAAATAGCTTCAGGCATTACACAAGTGTAGGGTATTTCCATGCTAAACTGGAGCAGAGTTGTCATTTTAACACCCCTCCCCCTTCCCTGACACTGTATCTCATTTCTCTAACATCCCTATTTTGAACATCAGTGTCTTCAAAGGAACCCCAATGCATGGCTCTATAGGTGCGTCAATCACACACAGAGCCTCTACTTGCAAGCAGGTGCTGGTGCTGGGATTCCATGGCAGACAAGCACACTGAACACACAGGAAGGAGATGCAAGGCCAGATTCAGCAGAGATAAAAGCATGTCCCCAACGTTGCTTCAGCATGGAAATGTCTGACACGTTAATAATACATGCACAGTACAGTCGAACCTCTGCTTACCAATGCCTCTTCTTACAGTCACTCCAAGTCGCGACCGAGGCAAACCTAGAGGTTTGCCGCCATTCGCGCATGCGTTGGAGCGATGATCGCTGTTTGTGCATGCACAGAAGCAACAATTGCTGTTTGTACATGCACAGAAGTGGGCAATCGCCGCCTGCGCCTGTGCACAACGGCACCTCTCCCCGCAACCCATTTCGACCTCCGGACGGACCTCCAGAATGGATTATGGTCGCAAATAGAGGTTCCACTGTAATCATCTAGTAATGAACTGAAAATGAAGAATAATGTTGCAATCCTATATATCCACATTTCCAGGAGAAAGCTATAAAATACATTTGTGAACTTATGATCCCATAAATTCAAACCTGTGGTCAAACCTGTGTTGAATACTAACAACAACCCCCTGCATTGCAGGGAGTTGGACTAGATGACCCTTAGGGTCCCTTCCAACTCCACCATTCTATGATTCTAACAACAACAACAACATATTTATATTTATTTATTAGATTTCTCACCCACTCTTCATCATAAGGTTCCAGAGTAAACAATAGTTTAAAATGGAATAAAAGCAACCATCAATACAAAGGAAAAACTGATACATTCATTTACCCTTTTCAGGAGGCGCATAATAATACGGTTCAGCTTTCAGAGGCCATAACAAAAAGCTGCATCTTCAGCACTGGGTTGGGTGAATCTGTCAGTTTCAATTCCCCTCCATTTTTCATTTGTTGACTCTTAAGTTCAGTTCTCGACATGTCCATGGATTTGCATTTTTAAAAATACTCCTCATGAAAATTCATCTGCATGTTTGTGTGAATTACTATTAATATTCATATTTTTGCATTCAGTTGTGACCAAGATTTACATTTTGCAAAGCAATTTTCACTAAAATGTCATTTTTATGCACAGTTTACACTAGTATATGCAATTTGTACAATTACTTGGCTGTAGAACCACATCACAAAATTCAGAAAAGTGAAAAATTCAAAGGATTGCTGTGTTTCAGTTCCATTATTATTACTGATTTATTAATCACATTTCAAATACCTCCCTCAAGGTGATGCACAATAAAGAGGCATCCTGTTCTTTAATTCAAAGGATGTATGGTTCCAACCTTGCCATTATTTTACATCTGGCCCCAGTAGTTCAGCGTCAGGGTTAAAGGAAAAAGAAAAGTAGATCCTGCAAGCCCAAATCACTTTTCATTTGGCTCATTTACATTGCCAGTAAAAGTTAAAGGCCCCCTGACTGTTAAGTCCAGTCACGAACGACTCTGGGGTTGCAGCGCTGATCTCACTTTACTGGCCGAAGGGAGCTGGCGTTTGTCTGCAGACAGTTTTTCCAGGTTATGTGGCCAGCATGACTAAGCTGCTTCTAGCACAACTGAACACCGAAACCAGAGCAGCACATGGAAACATCGTTTACCTTCCTGCCACGGCGTTACCTATTTATCTACTTGCACTTTGACATGCTTCCGAACTGCTAGGTGGGCAGGAGCAGGGACCGAGCAATGGGAGCTCACCCCATTGCGGGGATTCGAACCGCCGACCTTCTGATTGGCAAGCACTAGGCTCAGTGGTTTAGATGGTAAAAGAAGTATCATTGCTTAGGAACAACATTCCAGTTTAATAGGGACAATTATACACAATCCATTCTGTCATTAAAAGATGACAATGTACATATGTTGGATTTCCATATTATATTCTATATGAATCACATCCAGCAATTCTCACAGTACAAATCACTGATTCATTAAGTTAATATTCACCGCTCAAGGACAAATACTGATGAACTGGATAGGCAAGCTATACTATAGAAATGTATTGTGCTATTCAGGGCCAAGTTACGCATAACGTTAAATGTGTGGATTGGCATTCCATGTATTTTGGAAAACTGTAAACAGCAGTCATTGGGGGATGTGATCAGGACTGGAACCAGAGAATGTGGGTGAGGGGATTTAGTTTTCTTCCAACAGTAAAATCCTCTCAAGCTACCCTCTCATGTCAAATAGCTGTCAAAGCTTAAACAACTGCATCCTCCATCAGGGCTTGGATGTCCGTTAGCAAAATGTCAAAATGCCTTCTGTTCACAGTTTCCGACAATGGAATGAGTGCGCTAGTAATTTCTTTATGGCTATTTTAACTTCCCTGTTTCTTAAGGTATAAATCACAGGGTTCAGTAGAGGGGTTAGAAAGACATAAGTCACTGAGATCAATGTTTCCTGATCTAGCGATGAGGAAGACTCGGGTCTCAAATACACAAAGGATGCACACCCAAAGTGTGTTATCACCACTGTGAGGTGGGAGGCACATGTGGAGAAGGCTTTCTGCCTTCCTACACTGGAGGGGATCCTTAGGATGGCAGAAATGATGTAAAGGTATGAGACAAACATCACCATGACTGTGCCCAGCAAAAGAATGGCACTCAAAATAATGATTGCAATGTTAGTCAAATGCAAAACTGATTCATCAATGCAAGCCAGCTTCAGCACAGGTAGGAAATCACAAAAGAAATGCCTGATTCCATTTGGCCCACAAAAGGGCAACCTGAAAATGAGAGTATTAATACTTAGTGATATGATACATCCAATTGTACATGAAACAGCTACCATTTGGGTACAAACCCTTTTGTTCATCAGTATATGGTACTGAAGTGGGCAGCATATTGCCACATACCGATCGTAAGCCATAGAAACAAGCAGGAAACAGTTGCTTCCAGAGAATCCAAAGAAACAAAATTGCTGCATGGCACACCCAACAAAGGAAATGGATTGACTGCCTGTCACCAGGGTCACCAGCAACTTGGGGATGGTGGCAAATGTGCTGCAGGTTTCTGATGCGGAGAATGCAAAGAGTAGAAAGTACATGGGGCTGTGTAAAGTCCGGTCAAACAGGATGACAGACATGATGGTGAGGTTGAAGACCAGGATCGTGCCATATATAAGAGAGAAACCTAGGAAAAGTAGAGTTGGTTTCCTTCCAAAGACAGAAAAGCCCAGCAAGAGAAATTCAGTCACTGAGCTGTCATTTCCCTTATTCATATTACCAATAATGTTATCTGACCTGAAAGGAAAATGAAAGTGAAGTCTTATTAGTTTATAAACATGTTTCTGATTTAACCCTTGACATTAACCCTGCCTTGAGGTTTTGAAATACCTTGGAATTACTGAAAATGTATGGCTGGACAAATCTATCTATATCAGTTTCTCATTTTTTGAATCTTCACCAAGCAAGTGTTTTTTTGAAAGTCATTTTGTAAATTTATAAGCAGTTTAGTATCCATTTGTTCCTAATATGCACAAATCTGTAAGCAAAGTTGCCGAATATAATTAATCTATATATGTTGTCTTTCATGTATATATGGATATTTATGAGCACCTTCCCTCTATATGCAGATTTATCATGAGAAAGTTCAAAGAAGTGGAAATTTTGAAGGACAGGTATATTTTGGCCTGTGCATTGCTTTAACAATAGCAAACTATGTCGTTTCGCATTCAAGTGTGAAGAAGCCCAAATTTCTCCCTCGTCTCCTGCAGTGAACTATCCTGTCACCTATTTTCAGGCTGAGTAGCAGTTTGAAAAGAAATGATCTCTGTCTTCTTAGACTTTCTTACATAACACAGGTAAAAAAGATGCTTCGTCTAATCCTAACAGATGGTATAGGACTGAAGAAACCCTCCAATACAAGCAGATTTTCTGACTTGTTCCTCATGCAGCTTCTGTTACTCTCTCAGGCTTTAAGAGCCACTCCATTCCTGGTGCATTTTTAAAATGAGCACTGAAACTAAATGGAGACTAGCTTCAATGCATGAAGAGATGGATGCTACCATCTCCTGTATCTTACCTCCAGCTAGAATAACACAGCTCCGCAGTTGTGGGAGACCCCACTTTGATACTATGCTATTAATATAAGCACTGGTTCACCACTTGGGAACATATTCCCGAGATAATACAGAGTATGCAAAACTTAGATAGAATAATTCCGCTCTGGAGTTAGATGGTAAAGGAGAAGGGTTTGGTCAATAAAGCTGAATATTGATATAAATGTTTTGAATTTATTTCTTCTTTAAAATTATGTTTATTCCCCAAGTTTATGACATTTTAAAAAGAAAAAATGCAAAAATATAGTGTGTCATGTTATTTAGACTGAAATGCTATGTCTTTTTATAGATCCTAAACAGTAATATGTTTTGCTTTCTCACCTAAGTTGTAGAGAGATAAATTGTCTTTCTTTTCAATTGCCCATGGGGTTAAAAAGTAGGGCTGTGAACAGTACTCATAATCTGGCCCTGGCCCAATTTGGCAATCCTGATTTTTTAAACCATTGTTTTAGAAACTGCTTTGAGGTTTGTTTTTGGTTTTTTTACTATGAAACATTAGATACATTTTGTGAAATAAATAATGTCAAGAATCATGATTAGGCTGCAGTCTGACTGAGATTGATCTGAACTCTAGGCAACCTGGACCCTAAATTTAATCAGGAGTTTTATAAAGGCTGTAATTAAAAACATAACAGTTTAAGCTCTAATTCAGCAGTTCTCAACCTGTGGGTCCCCAGATGTTGCTGGACTACAACTCCCATCATCCCTGAGCTCTGGCCTTGCTAGCTAGGGGTGATGGGAGTTGTAGACCAACAACATCTGGGGACCCATAGGTTGAAAAAGGCTGCTCTAATTGAGCATGTGGTCAGTGTGTCTTCCTGCCCCACCCGAGAAGGTGTAATCAGGGTTATACAACTCAGTGTGGTTGGTGACCTTGTCTCACTTCCCCCTCCTAGCCGAGGTTCAACCAGGGTATTAAGCCCTAATGAAACATGTGGTTGGCAATAAGTAGTGGGGGAAGAGGGAGACAATGCAGGTGGGATTGTCTGATTACATCATCTCCTTCCCATTCCCCTCACCACCTGACTGCCTCTCCATTTTGACAAACACTGGATTGATCCAGGTGGGATTGACCTAAGAGAATCATGGGCTGCCTTGACTCACTCAGCCGGAATGAGTTTGGGATCAAAGATTTGCTCTGAGCAGATGCACAGGACGAATAAAAGCCACAACCATCTCCTGTATTTGCAAATTTCATGGAGTGAGTGCTGTTGCAGCAAAAGAACACCTGTACACATTTGGTTCCACCTTACCTTGTCTTACCAGTTGTGTGGTCAGGCCACAAAACTTTTGGGTTTCACTAATCCTGCTAACACTGAACGTCTGAATGTTAAAATTATAAGCCACTCTATATAAAGTACAAGGAGGGTTCTAAAATGTACAGTGAAAAATGGGTTGAGTAAGTATGTCCAAGGTCTGTGGTAGGATGAGAGATTGTAGAATGCCAGCGTGGGAGAAGGCGAATGGGTAGAGGATGAATGGTTAAGTTGACATATATCTTACCATACAGGAAATGCTCTCATAGACTCTTTGAATTCTGCCCTCTAAACCATTACTAAATAAAGTCTGACTGAATGGGAATTTTGTTCAAGCCTCCATATTTGAACCCCCACGGGAAGCTTTGAAGGTGTGTATTGGGCCTCAGAGGATCTTAGGTTTTCCCCTCCCTACCAGAGAAGGGAGCTCTAAAGGCTTCTTGCACCTGACCTGGACAGCGTCAAAGGATGATTGGATAAATCCATGGAGAAGGCAGCTATGTGTGGCTACTAGCCTTGATGGCTGTGCTCTGCCTCCATAGTCAGAGGCAGTAATGGTTCTGAATACCACTTGCTAGAAGCTTCAAGAGGGAAGAGGGCTCTTGTGCGCAGGTCCCACTTGCTGGTTTCGCACAGGCATGTAATTGGCCACTGTGAGAACAGGATATTGGACTAGATGCTTCTCTTCTATTCTTCTGTGTCAATTTCAATTTCTGTCTCTCATTCTTCCAATCTTAAATTCAGTGCTCCATATGTCAATGAATTTGCAACTTATTAAAAAAGTCCTCAATGAAATTTTATCAGCCTGTTTGTGTAAATGTATCTTAATAGTCACATTTTTTTATGCAGTTGTGATTACTAGACACAATTTACAATGTACCATGTATGCATTTTATGCACTGTTTATACTAGTATATTCATTCTGAACACATTACTGGGCTGCAGAACCGCATAGCAGAATTCAGAGAAGTGTGAATTTCAAAGGATTCCTGTGTTTCAGTATAATTATGAATGATTTACTAATGTCCTCATAAACACCTCTCTCAAGCTGATGTATAATAAACTTAGTTGTAAAGAGTTAAAATACAAAAACAGCAAATGCATTTGAAACTTAAATATGGTTTTGGAATGTGCAAATTACATTCACCATAAAATGTGAACTGAATCAAGTTCCTGCCCCCGTCCTTATTCAGGATATTTTGAAAGGTGACTGAATGCTATGGACCCCATGGTGCCAAGTGGGACATGGTGGGTCTGTCACAGGAGGAGAGAGGGAATTCAGAAGTTGGTGTTTGGGACAGATGAAGAACAGAATTGGGAGAGGGCTCCACCCCTTTGCTTCCAGATATCACAGAAAGGGAGGGGATCCTCCTGAGTCAGTCTGAAAATGAAGTTCCCACAACAGCCAAGGACATGGCTGGCCAGTCAGTTTACCCTGATGAGAGTTCTAGTCCACCAAATATCTGAAGGCAAGACATTGACTCTCCCTTCAGTGCTCCATATGTCCATGAATTTGCGATTTCTTAAAAAAGTCCTCAATGAAATTTTATCAGCCTGTTTGTGTAAATGTATCTTAATGGTCACATTTTTGTACCAACCCTTTGAGTACAAATTACTGCATACAGATTTTTTGAGTAAATATTTATTCAGGTACAAATACTGAAACAGAGGACTGGCAAACTGTATTAGGGAACGGCATGTTGTTATTTAAAACTAAGGACGAATTACCCCTAATATTCAATGTGCGGATTGACATTCCTTGTATTTTTGAAAACTGAAAATGGCAATCATTGGTGGACATGATCAGGATTGGAACCAGAGAGTATGGGGGGGGGGTACCCTTATCTCCTACACCATGGTCCCAACCTAAAACGTATCAAAGTTTATTTCTCATGTCATATAACAGCCACAGCTTAAACAACTACATTCTCAATCAGGACTTGCATGTTTGCATTGGCAAAAAGGTCAAAATATCTTCTCTTCACAGTTTCTGAGAACGAAATGAGTGCACAACTAAGTTCTTTATGGCTATTTTAACGTCCCTGTTTCTTAAGGTATAAATCACAGGGTTCAGTAGAGGGGTTAGAAAGACATAGGTCACTGAGATCAATGTGTCCTGATCTAGCGATGAGGAAGACTTGGGTCTCAAATACACAAAGGATGCACACCCAAAGTGTGTTATCACCACTGTGAGGTGGGAGGCACATGTGGAGAAGGCTTTCTGCCTTCCTACACTGGAGGGGATCCTTAGGATGGCAGAAATGATGTAAAGGTATGAGACAAACATCACCATGACTGTGCCCAGCAAAAGAATGGCACTCAAAATAATGATTGCAATGTTAGTCAAATGCAAAACTGATTCATCAATGCAAGCCAGCCTCAGCACAGGTAGGAAATCACAAAAGAAATGCCTGATTCCATTTGGCCCACAAAAGGGCAACCTGAAAATGAGAGTATTAATACTCAGTGCTATGATACACCCAGTTACACATGAAGCCGCTACCATTTGGGTACAAACCCTTTTGTTCATCAGTATATGGTACTGAAGTGGGCAGCATATAGCCACATACCGATCATATGCCATAGCAGCAAGCAGGAAACAGTTGTTTGCTCCAAATACAGAAAAGGAAAACATCTGCATGGCACACCCAACAAAGGAAATGGATTGACTGCCTTTCACCAGGGTCACCAGCAACTTGGGGATGGTGGCAAATGTGCTGCAGGTTTCTGATGCGGAGAATGCAAAGAGTAGAAAGTACATGGGGCTGTGTAAAGTCCGGTCGAACAGGATGACAGACATGATGGTGAGGTTGAAGACCAGGATCGTGCCATATATAAGAGAGAAACCTAGGAAGAGTAGAGTTGGTTTCTTTCCAAAGACAGAAAACCCTAGCAAGAGAAATTCAGTCACTGAGCTGTCGTTTCCCTTATTCATGTTACCAATAATGTTATATGACCTGAAAGGAAAATGAAAGTGAAGTCTTATTAGTTTATAAACATCTTTCTGATCTAACCCTTGAGATTAACCCTGCCTTGAGGTTTTGAAATACATTGGAATTACTGCAAATATATGGCTGGATAAATCTATCTATTTCAGTTTCTCATTTTTTGAATCTTCACCATGCCATAATTCCTTGCCAGTTCAAGTATTTTTTTTAAAGACCTTTTGGAAATTCATAAGCTGCTCAGTATTCATTTTTTCCCTAAAATGGACATATCTGTAAGCAACGTTGCTTAATATAATTAATCTATATATGTTGTATTTCATGTATATATGACTATTTATGAGAACCTTCCCTCTATATGCAGCTTTTGCATGGGAAAGTTCAAAGAAGTGGAAATTTTGAAGGACAGGCGTGTTTTGGCCTGTGCATTGCTTTAACAACGGCAAACTATGTAGTTTCACATTCAAGTGTGAAGAGGACCAAATTTCTCCCTCGTCTCCTGCAGTGAACCATCCCCTGTCACCTATTTTGAGGCCTAGTAGCACTTTGTTCCATAACACAGGTAAAAAATATACCGTACTTCATTTAATCCTAATAGATGGTATAGGACTGAAGAAACTCATCAATCTGAATACAAGCCAATTACCTGACTCGTTCCTCATGCAGCTCCCGTTTCTCTCAGGCTTTAAAGTAACTCCTTTCCCATTTGTCAATTGCATTTTTAAAATGAGCAATGAAACTAAATGGAGACTAGCTTGAATGCATGAAGTGATGGATGCTACCATCTCCTAGTATCTTACCTCCAGCTAGAATAATGCAGCTCTCCAGTTGTGGAAGACCCCACTTTTATACTATGCTATTAATATAAGCACTGGTTCAGCACTTGGGAACATATTCCCGAGATAATACAGAGTATGCAAAACTTAGAATAATTCCGCTCTGTAGTTAGATGCTAAAGGAGATGGCTTTGGTCAATAAAGCTGAGTATTGATATAAATGTTTTGAATTTTTTTCTTATTTAAAATTATGTTTATTCCGCAAGTTTATGACATTTTAAAATGAAAGAAATGCAAAAATATAGTGTGTCATGTTATTTAGACTGAAATGCTGTGTCTTTTTATAGATCCTAAATAGTAATAAGTTTTGCTTTCTCACCTAAGTTGTAGAAAGATAAATTGTCTTTCTTTTCAATTGCCCATGGGGTTAAAAACTAGGGCTGTGAATAGTACTCATAATCTGGCCCTGGCCCAATTTGGCAATCCTGATTTTTTAAACCATTGTTTTAGAAACTGCTTTGAGGTTTGTTTTTGTTTTTTTACTATGAAACATTAGATACATTTTGTGAAATAAATAATGTCAAGAATCATGATTAGGCTTCAATCTGGCTGAGACTGATCTGAACCCAAGGCAACCTGGACCCTAAATTTCTTCAGGAGTTTTATAAAGGCCATAAGTAAAAAGATAACGGTTTAAGCTCTAATTGAACATGTGGTCAGTGTGTCTTCCCACCCCACCAGAGAAGGTGTAATCAGGGTTATACAACTCAATGTGGTTGGTGACCTTGTCTCACTTCCCCCTCCCAGCCCAGGTTCAATCAGGGTATTAAGCCCTAATGAAACATGTGGTTGGCAATAAGTAGTGGGGGGAAAGGGAGACAATGGAGGTGGGATTGTCTGACTACATCATCTCCTTCCCACTCTCCTCACCACCTGACAGCCTCTCCATTTTGACAAACACTGGATTGCTCCAGGTGGGACCTATGTAAGAGAATAATGGGCTGCCTTGACTCACTCAGCCGGAATGAGTTTGGGATCAAGGATTTGCTCTGAGCAGATGCACAGGATGAATAAAAGCCACAACCATCTCCTGCATTTCCAAGCTTCATGGAGTGAGTGCTGTGAAAGCAAAGAAGCACCTGTACACTTTAGATTCCTCCCTATCTTGTCTTCTGAGTTTTGTGGTCAGGCCTCAAAACTTTGGGGTTTCATTGCGCCCGCTAACACCAAACATCTGAATGTTAAACTGAAAAGCCACTTTATATTAAGTACAAGAAGGGTCCTAACATGTACAGTGGAAAATGGGTTGAGTAAGTATGTCCAAGGTCTGTGGTAGGATGAGAGATTGTATGATGCTAGGGTTGGAAAAGGCGGATGGGTAGAGGATGAATGGTTAAGATGACATATTGGAGGGGTGAAGGTCAGGATGACCAATAGAGAGCCAGGCTAAGAACCTCTGAAGCCATATTATAGGGCCATCTAAAAGCTAAAAGCACAAAGCCATTTTAGAAAGCTAAAGACTATTTCTCTTTCTCATGTTTGTCACTTTGCCACCTTTTGCAGAGGCAGCAAGCATGCAAGCTTGTGGGTGCAGCTAGCTTGCCTCTGCAGGAAGTTTGCTAGTTGAGGTTAAGCCATTTCTGAGAAACGACCCCTGACAAAGGCAAGTAGCAGGATGTTTGCTGACCGCCAGGCTCCAGATATAACACTTAGGTGTGAAGTTGCTAAACCACAAGGACATTTCTTGGAAGCGGGGGGTTCAGGGGCACTTCCTGGAACTAGTACAGAGGTTAAGTAGATTATAAGCCAGTAGCGCCACCTAGTGGAATAGGCAACTTGGAACCGAAAGGACACACCAAATTTATTCATTGGTTGAACTTTAATGAATATGTATCAATGACCATAGGAAATTGTCAATCATTGGCTAAAGGGATGCCAAGGGGCTGAACTGTGCTTTGCAGAAAGATATATAAGTTGACTGCCCCAAAGGGGGGGGTGGGCATTCTTCATTTTCCTGAATGCACCCTATTTGCTTTTTGTCTGACAAAAATCCAAATAAAAACTTTTTCTTTAAGAAACTTTGCTGCCTGATTTTTACATTCCTGGTCTGAATACCGATGTCCCTTTCATTTCTGGTGCCAAAAGTGACTCGGATCAGAAGGACTTTAAGTGTCCTCAGAGACCAGGAGGCAGCTCCCTTGCCCTCTGGGCAGAGACGGCGGAGGGCCAACAGACCTCCTGGCTTCCACGTGCACACCGAACCTTTTCTTCGGAGGGGGACAGAAGGCGACTTGACCCTCTTGCTGTATCCTGGGACAGAGGACAACGGATTTGAAGAGCCGAGGTTGGGAGGACAGGGCAGAGAACAGCCGGCTGGGGTGAGTACATGGCAACAAGCCCTGAGGGAATAGGAAATCCTCCTTTTAATTAAGGAGAAGGGAGATCCTGATCAAATCTCCAGCGTGGATAGTGGCATTAAGTAGAAGGGTTGACTGCTGACAACCACCCACGCTTTGGTATTAGGAAGGAGAAAAAGGGGGGGCACAGGGTGGTTAGTGTGTCGTGCAAGCGTCCAACGAGAGAGGCATTTTGTGCATGTATGTGTGTTACCCCGGGGCATTCCCCTGGGGTCGTAGCAACAAGTACTCCATTTCCCAGTCGGGCGACCGCACCTGGGTGAGAAAAGTTGCGAAATGAATGTGTGAGTGTTTGGTGTGGGGACGCTGTACAGGGCCATACTGAAAATGGGAGGGGGGAGGCTCGAAAGGCTTGAAAGGTCCAGTAATTCCCCTTCAATGCATGTTAAACAACTTCAAGAAAGGATTCAGCGGAGACTATGGCATAGACCAGGGGGGGGGGGACATCCTGACCAGATTCCCTATATAGACAACTGGCTGAAGGTGGTAGATGACAACCCCCCCCCCCCCGGTTGAAGAAATGCAGGACTGAACATTGCAAAGTCACTCCCTCATGTCAGGTTTTGGAGAGGGAAGATGTCCAGAAGAAGTGCAGTGTTTATGGAGAACAGTGTACAGAGCAGTAAGCAGTTATTACTGCATTAACAGAGGAAAATAAAAGAAAAGAGCATGAAACAGGATGCTGCTATAGAATTAATGTAACAGGATCTTGAATAGACAAATGAAGGACTTAATAGATTAAACACAAGTCATTTAGAAGAGAGGTCTCAACTAATTCAAGACCTCCAGAGGCATGGAAGAGAATTTGACAACCTCAGAGAGGTTTTAGCTGAGAAAGACAAAGAAATTTCTGCTATTATTTCAAATACAAATGTGTATTCTGAGCAGATTAATATTCTGAAATGTCAGATCAAGTGCAAAGAGGATGAAATGCAAGACAGGGAAATAGTGTTGTCTAAGGCTGAAAGGGAAGTCCAGTTACTGAAAGATCTACAAACCAAAGGTGTGAACAGTGGAGGCAGAAAGCTTTCAGAACTTTCTGACCAGTTAAGTGCAATAAAAATCAGAACTGGCTGAGGAAAAAAAAAAAATTGAAAACGCTAGTAAAACAAAAGAGAATGAAGAATTTGTTAGGCAAAACAAAGAGACTAGCCAAACAGTTAAAGATCTTCATTCTACAATCAATACTTGTGATGTTACTTAAAACAACAAACTCATGGGGTGTGAGTCACAAATTAAATTGTTTAAAGAACAAATAAGTAAATCAGCTACAAAATTGCAAGAAACAGGAATAGAATGTAAGGAGGAACAGACCATTTTAAATCCCAGGTCGATGAACATATCTCTGTAAAGGAGAAATTGAACAAGTTACTAAAATTAAAAGAAAAACAAAGAACAAAGTTTTGTGAATGAGCTGAAATCAGTGAAAGATTCACACAACCAGCTCACTTTACAAAATGCAAAAAAAAAAGGGATGAAGATTTAGCTAATTTATCCAGACAACTTGCTGAACATACTGACCATCTAGAAATTGTCAAAAGGTCACTGCAAAAAAAAGAGGCAGAGATTGTGATATCCCTAAAAGACAAGCTTAAAGTTGTGGAGCAGTAGGCTTTTGCAGAATCCTGATCCAAGGCTTCAGTATTTTAGCAAAACCTCTAAATGAGAATACCAGAGGAAGAGGAAGAGACCCCTTTGAGTGGGGACCGGCCCAACAAGAAGCCTTTGAGACTATCAAGCAATTAGATTCCACAGTGAAAGGCTGGCCACCCTGTCTGTGGCCTGTCACTGCCACCGCCACACTAGTGGAAGAAGCAGACAAGTTCATGTTTGGCCAGGAGATGCATGTGAATGTGCCCCATTTGGTTCTCACCCTTATGGAATATAAGGAGGCTGAAACAGGCTTTGCCCAACCCATTGAGAAGTCTGCAGGCGCAGTGGAAGCTTGTGAAGCAGACGTGCCTGATGTTCTAGAGAGACCAAAGGGTCCTAGCCATTTTAAGGGCCAGCGTTGATTCTTGGCTGTTGGCAATACTCCAAGGGAGGAAGCCCTGGGTAGCGTGGCAGCCACTGAAGACAGCATGTCAGGCCACAGTGGCAGCCAGACCAGAGGGGGCTGGAAGCCCAGAAGGGGCTGTGGGACGCCCAGAAAGCCCAGAGGGGGCTAGAGGATGCCCAGAAAAAGTACCAAGCCCAGAGGGGGCTGAGGCTGTTTTGGGAAGTTGTTTCTACGCTTCAATAAATCTGTGTGATGGACTGTGGGCTGGAGAGAGGCTGAGACCTGGGAAGAGGAAGGCAATTACAAGTTGTTCCTCAGGCAGCAGAGCACCCAGAAGTGGGGGTGCAAGCCAGGCAAGCCGTTCCAAGAGCTCTAAGAAAGCCAAAGTCTCCAAGAGTTGTTTGTGTTTTGAGGCGAAGTCCAACAGCAAAAGGCATTGCCCTGCATGTCCAGAAGTTGAGACGTTACTGGAAGCAGTATGGGGTCCCGAAGAGATTGCCGTGATGCACTGCAAAGCCCATGGGAGAGGCCGGGACATGGTCACTAGGGGCAACCGGAAGGCAGACAACGCAGCTCGTGAAGCAGCTTTGAAACCTCCACCAGCACTCAACGCAGCCCTCATCCCACAACTCACTCCAGACGATGTGGAACCACGCTACACACCGGAGGAGCAACAGTGGGCACGCCAGGAAGGAGCAACACTCCAGGAGGGATGGTTCCGTCTACCAGAAAACCGTGTTTTTGTGCCCCAACATCTGGCTACCGTGATTGTGAAGAATTACCACGAGTCCACTCATCTAGGGGGTCCAGCTGCCAGACCACACCTTGGGAGACTTTTCTATATCACTAACCTTTCTCAACTAGTTGCTGCTATATCCCAGAGGTGTGTCCTGTGCGCCAAGAACACCCCCAGACAAGGCCACCTTCCCCCACCGGGTGTACAACACGTGGGCTTTACCCCTATGGAAAGCCTGATTGTGGACTTCACTGAATTGCCTCCAGCTAGGGGTATCAAATACCTGCTTGTGTTTGTCTTCACCCTGACGGGCTGGACAGAGGCATACCCCATTAGAACAGAGATACCTCGTGAAGTGTCCAAGAAACTGTTACATGAACTCATACCCCGATTTGGCCTCCCCAGAAGTATTGGCAGTGACAATGGCCCTGCCTTCATTGATAAAGTTGTGCAAGAAGTGTGCAAGGCGCTGCAGATAAACTGGAGGCTACACGCAGCCTACAGACCCCAGAGTTTGGGGAAACCTGAGCGTATGAATCGCACCTTGAAGACCCACTTGGCCAAGCTGACCCAGGAGACGGGACTACACTGGATAGATGTCCTGCCCATTGCCTTGTTTCGGATTTGGAGTGCTCCAACCAAGAGACTGAGACTATCACCCTTTGAACTTTTGTATGGCAGGCCACCCCTTTCGTCCGAGACATCCCCGCCAGTTTGGGGCGGGTGGGAGATCACATCACTCAGGAACAAGTGCAATTCCTGTCCCCGTGTGTGTTTGCTTCCCTTTCCAGGTACTACCTCGAGCCTACACCGTGCAGTCTCGCTGAGCCGGTCCACCAGTTCCAGCTGGGTGACAGCGTGGAAGCGCAACCCCCTCATCCCTAAGTGGCGAGGCCCGTATACCGTCCTCCTCTCCATCCCAACTGCGGTGAGAGTAGCCGACGTGACTCCCTGGGTGCATCACACGCGTCTGATCATCACCTTGTGTCTGACGCTACCGGAAACGCGTTAGGCCACGGGCAACGTGATCCTGCGACTGATAATCACAAGGACTTTCACAAGGACTTTCCCCTTTTCTCTATTATGTTCTGTATTGATTTGCTCTATGTCCTACTGCCCTTTTTGCTCTATGTCCTATTGTCCTGACCCCACTGAGCCATACCAACCCTATTGGCCTGCGGACCTCTGCTATGACTGGTTCGTCTTGCCAGTGGTAAGAAATGGCGTGCTCATTGGTTATTGGGAACAGGGGTTTGATGAGGTTGCCGTATTGAAATATCCCACTACCCCACTGTGGCTTCTCTTCCACACCACTGTCCAGCGCACATGGGTACTGCTCCTACGGGAAGTTGCAGAGACGGTCGAAATCTATCGAGTTCTGGACCGCTCTTGCTGTTGTGGGGGGGGGAACCAACTGTCACTCAGGGGGTAGAGCACTGTACCAACCCCATCTGGTAGACCAGGTCCTAATCTTAATCCAGGTGTTGCATGGGACGGAGCCTATCTTAATGCAAATATTGCAGGGGAGGGAGCCTGAACCAGGTGCACATTGAAATTGCTGAACAAGTGCCAGTAAATCCTGCAGCCCCACCTGTGGTTGTCGTGGTGGCTCGAGCCTCCCAAAAATCCCAGAATACTGCCTGAACTACTGGGCCTGGTAACTCCACATCTAATGCCCTTGAATGTGGTAGGGTATTCTTGTGGCTGCATAAGGGTTGCCACCCCAGGCTTCAGCCTCCATAGGCCCTGGTCAGAGACCACATAGGTGACCTCCACCCAGTAGGACCAGCCTTTGAACTTTACAGAGTCTATTGCCATCCCTATAGCTCCCGAGGCCTAACAGTGTATCAGTGCCAGGCGGCCACTTTTCCCTGTGTAGAGTGGGAATGTTTTGTGTGTAGACGCTGTTCACGCCTCAGTAGGGCCAGGAGTTAGAGGCCCACATGACCTGGCCTTCGTGGGCCACCATCCCTTTGGCTTGTGGTATTACCCTTTTTGTGGTATTTCTGTGTTGGTGGTACAGTTCTTCGTTCTGGGCCACCGAACATTCCTCGAATCAGGATGTGGATCATACCCTGCCTCCTGATGGTTCTCACCTCTCAAATGGCCACAGGGTGGAAGGAAAACACCTTCCTGAATATGACAACAGCTGTAGCTAAGAGCCTGAACAGGTCTGAGTGTTACAGGCTGATTTGTACCACGAAATTAGTCTAGATGGTGCAGGTCTCCCCAGTGTATGTAGTTGAATTAGTTCTTAACTCCCAGGTTGGTCATGGTTAAAAGAGATTTTGCTTGTGATTTTACTTCTCTTCGTTACCATATTACTCTTATCATGCTTTTTGCCTTGCCTTATTCAGATTGTACGCCAAATGGTAAGCCGCTCAGTTAATGCAGCAACACGTACCTATATCCTGGCTCTCTATGATGTTGCACCTATAGGTCCATCAAGCGAAAATGGAGAACCGTGACCGGTCAGCATTTTCGTGATGGAAAGGGGGGAATGGAGGGGTGAAGGTCAGGATGACCAATAGAGAGCCAGGCTAAGAACCTCTGAAGCCATATTATAGGGCCATCTAAAAGCTAAAAGCACAAAGCCATTTTAGAAAGCTAAAGACTATTTCTCTTTCTCATGTTTGTCACTTTGCCACCTTTTGCAGAGGCAGCAAGCATGCAAGCTTGTGGGTGCAGCTAGCTTGCCTCTGCAGGAAGTTTGCTAGTTGAGGTTAAGCCATTTCTGAGAAACGACCCCTGACAAAGGCAAGTAGCAGGATGTTTGCTGACCGCCAGGCTCCAGATATAACGCTTAGGTGTGAAGTTGCTAAACCACAAGGACATTTCTTGGAAGCGGGGGGTTCAGGGGCACTTCCTGGAACTAGTACAGAGGTTAAGTAGATTATAAGCCAGTAGCGCCACCTAGTGGAATAGGCAACTTGGAACCGAAAGGACACACCAAATTTATTCATTGGTTGAGCTTTAATGAATATGTATCAATGACCATAGGAAATTGTCAATCATTGGCTAAAGGGATGCCAAGGGGCTGAACTGTGCTTTGCAGAAAGATATATAAGTTGACTGCCCCAAAGGGGGGGGTGGGCATTCTTCATTTTCCTGAATGCACCCTATTTGCTTTTTGTCTGACAAAAATCCAAATAAAAACTTTTTCTTTAAGAAACTTTGCTGCCTGATTTTTACATTCCTGGTCTGAATACCGATGTCCCTTTCAATATATCTTACAATACAGGAAATGCTCTCATAGACTCTTTGAATTCTGCCCTGTAAACCATTACTAAATAAAGTCTGAGTGAATGGGAACTTTGTTCAAGCCTCCATATTTGAACCCCCAAGGGAAGCTTTGAAGGTGTGTATTGGGCCTCAAAGGATCTTAGGTTTTCCCCTCCCTTCCTGAGAAGGGAGCTCTAAAGGCTTCTTGCACCTGACCTGGACAGCGTCAAAGGATGATTGGATAAATCCATGGAGAAGGCAGCTATGTGTGGCTACTAGCCTTGATGGCTGTGCTCTGCCTCCATAGTCAGAGGCAGTAATGGTTCTGAATACCACTTGCTAGAAGCTACAAGAGGGAAGAGGGCTCTTGTGCGCAGGTCCCACTTGCTGGTTTCGCACAGGCATGTAATTGGCCACCGTGAGAACAGGATATTGGACTAGATGCTTCTCTTCTATTCTTCTGTGTCAATTTCAATTTCTGTCTCTCATTTTTCCTATCTTAAATTCAGCGCTCCACATTTCCATGAATTTGCAATTTATAAAAAAAGTCCTCAATGAAATTTTATCAGCCTGTTTGTGTAAATGTATCTTAATAGTCACATTTTTTTATGCAATAGTGATTACTAGACACATTTTACAATGTACCATGTATGCATTTTATGCACTGTTTATACTAGTATATTCATTCTGAACACATTACCGGGCTGCAGAATCGCATTGCAGAATTCAATTTACTAATCTCAATTCAATTTACTAATCTCCTCATAAACACCTCTCTCAAGGTGATGTATAATAAACTTAGTTGTAAAGAGTAAAGATACAGAAGCAGCAACTGCATTTAAAACTAAAATATGGTTTTGGAATGTGCAAATTAGATTCACCCTAAAGTGTGAACTGAATAAACAACAACAACAACAATTTATTAGTTCTACCCCGCCCATCTGGCTGGGTTTCCCCAGGCCCTCTGGGTGGCTTTAAACAGAACATTAAAAACAGAATAAAACTTTAAACATTAAAAATTTCCCTAAACAGAGCTGCCTTCAGATGTCTTCTGAAAGTTGGATAGTTGTTTATTTCCTTCACATCTGATGGGAGGGCATTCCACAGGGCGGGCGCCACTACTGAGAAGGCCCTCTGCCTGGTAACATGTAATCAAGTTCCTTCCCCCGTCCTTCTTCAGGATATTCTGAAAGCTGACTAATTGTTATGGACCCCATGGTGCCAAGTGGGACATGGTGGGTCTGTCACAAGAGGAGACAGAGCATTCAGAAGTTGGGATTTGGGACAGATGAAGAGGTGACAAGAGAGAGGGTTCTACCCCTTTGCTCCCAGATATCACAGAAAGAGAGGGGATCCTCCTCTGTCAGTCTCTTCCCCACATTCTGAGAATGAAGTACCCATGACAGCCAAGGACATGGCTGGCCAGTCAGTTCACCCTGATGAGAGTTCTAGTCCACCAAATATCTGAAGGGAAGACATTGACTCTCCCTGATCTAACAGATACCAACCCTTAGAGTACAAATTACTGCGTACAGATTTTTTGAGTAAATATTTATTCAGGAACAAATACTGAAACAGTGGACTGGCAAACTGTATTAGAGAACGGTATGTTGTTATTTAAAACTAAGGCCAAACTACCCATAATGTTCAATATTTGGATTGACATTCCTTGTATTTTTGAAAACTAAAGATGACAGTCATTGGTGGGCATGATCAGGATTGGAACCAGAGAGTATGGGAGAAGTGGGGTACCTTTATCTCCTAAACCATGTTCCCCACCCTAAATCATATCCAAGTTTATTTCTCATGTCAAATAACGGCCACAGCTTAAACAACTGCATTCTCAATCAGGACGTGCATGTTCATTGACAGGTCAAAATTCTTTCTCTTCACACTTTCAGAGAACGGAATGAGTGCGCTATTAATTTCTTTATGGCTATTTTAACGTCCCTGTTTCTTAAGGTATAAATCACAGGGTTCAGTAGAGGGGTTAGAAAGACATAAGTCACTGATATCAATGTATCCTGATCTAGCGATGAGGAAGACTTGGGTCTCAAATACACAAAGGATGCACACCCAAAGTGTGTTATCACCACTGTGAGGTGGGAGGCACATGTGGAGAAGGCTTTCTGCCTTCCTAAGCTGGAAGGGATCCTTAGGATGGCAGAAATGATGTAAAGGTATGAGACAAACATCACCATGGCTGTGCCCAGCAAAACAATGGCACACAAAATAATGATTGCAATATTAGTCAGGTGCAAGACCGATTCATCAATGCAAGCCAGCCTCAGCACAGGTAGGAGATCACAAAAGAAATGCCTGATTCCATTTGGCCCACAGAAGGGTAACCTGAAAATGAGAGTATTAATACTCAGTGCTATGATACATCCAGTTACAAATGAAGCTGCTACCATTTGGGTACAAATTCTTTTGTTCATCAGTACCTGATACTGAAGTGGGCAGCATATTGCCACATACCGATCGTAAGCCATAGCAGCAAGCAGGCAACAATTGTTTGCTGCAAATACAGAAAAAAAGAACATCTGCATGGCGCACCCAACAAAGGAAATGGATTGACTGCCTGTCACCAGGGTCACCAGCAACTTGGGGATGGTGGCAAATGTGATGCAGGTTTCTGATGCAGAGAATGCAAAGAGTAGAAAGTACATGGGGCTGTGTAAAGTCCGGTCAAACAGGATGACAGACATGATGGTGAGGTTGAAGACCAGGATCATGCCATATATAAGAGAGAAACCTAGGAAAAGTAGAGTTGGTTTCTTTCCAAAGACAGAAAAGCCCAGCAAGAGAAATTCAGTCACTGAGCTGTCATTTCCCTTATTCATGTTACCAATAATGTTATCTGACCTGTAAGGAAAAAGGAAGTGAAGTTTATTAGTTTAAAAAAATCTTTCTGATCCAACCCTTGGCATTAACCCTGCCTCGAGGTTTTGAAATACATTGGAATTACTGCAAATGTATGGCTGGAGAAATCTATCTATTTCAGTTTCTTATTTTTCAAAACTTCACCATGCCATAGTTCCTTGCCAGTTCAAGTATTTCTTTTTAAAGACCTTTTGGAAATTCATAAGCAGTTTAGCATTCATTTTTTCCTAATATTCGCATATTTGTAAGCAACGTTACTTAATATAATTAATCTATATATGTTGTATTTCATGTATCGTATTTTTAACTCAATAAGATGCACTTTTTCCCTCCTAAAAAGTAAGGGGAAATGTGTGTGTGTCTCATGGAGCGAATGCAGGCTGCGCAGCAATCCCTCTTGCTGTTCTGGTTTCAGGGATAGCCGCGCGAAGCCTCTTCAACAACATTTGATTCAGAATATTTTTTTTCTTGTTTTCCTCCTCTAAAAACTAGGTGCGTCTTATAGTTGGGTGCGTCTTATAGAGTGAAAAGTACGGTATACATATGGATATTTATGAGCACCTTCCCTCAATATGCAGCTTTTGCATGGGAAAGTTCAAAGAAGTGGAAATTTTGAAGGACAGGCATGTTTTGGCCTGTGCATTGCTTTAACAATAGCAAACTATGTAGTTTCACATTCAAGCGTGAAGAGGACCAAATTTCTCCCTCGTCTCTTGCAGTGAACTATCCTGTCACCTATTCTGAGGCTGAGTAGCACTTTGGAAAAAAAAGAGATCTCTGTCTTTTTAGGCTTTGTTACATAACACAGTTAAAGAAGATGCTTCATCTAATCCCAATAGATGGTATAGGATTGAAGAAAGGCTCCAATTTGAATACAAGCAAATTTTCTGACTCGTTCCTCATGCAGCTTCTGTTACTCTCTCAGGCTTTAAGAGCAACTCCTTTCCTCTTTGTCAATTGCATTTTTAAAATGGGCACTGAAACAAAATGGAGATTGGCTTGAATGCATGAAGAGATGGATGCTACCATCTCCTAGTATCTTACCTCCAGCTAGAAGAACGCAGCTCTGCAGTTGTGGGAGACCACACTTTGATACTATGTTATTAATACAAGCCCTGGTTCACCACTTGGGAACATATTCCTCGGATAATACAGAGTATGCAAAACTTAGATATAATAATATCGCTCTGGAGTTAGATGGTAAAGGAAATGGGTTTGGTCAATAAAGCTGAGTATTGATATAAATGTTTTGAATTTATTTCTTATTTAAAATTATGCTTATTCCCCACGTTTATGACATTTAAAGAAGAAAATAATGCAAAAATATAGTGTGTTGTGTTATCAAGACTAAAATGGTGTGTCTTTTTATAGATCCTAAACAGTGATAATTTTTGCTTTCTCACCTCTGTTATAGACAGATAAATTGCCTTTCTTTTCAATTAGAAAAGGTAAAGGGACCCCTGACCATTAGGTCCAGGCGTGGCCGACTCTGGGGTTGCGGCGCTCATCTCGCTTTTTTTTATTACTGGCCGAGGGAGCCGGGGTACAGCTTCCGGGTCATGTGGCCAGCATGACTAAGCCACTTCTGGAGAACCAGAGCAGCACACGGGGCTTAAAAACTAGCGCTATGCACAGTAATCATAATTTGGCCCAGGCCCAATTTGACAATCCTGATTTTTAAACCATTGTTTTAGAAACTGCTTTGAGGGTTTGTTTTTGTTTTTTACTATGAAATAATAATAAAAATAATCAACTTTTATTTATATCCCGCCCTCCCTGGCCATGACTGGGCTCAGGGCAGCTAACATCAAATATATAACACTGATATAAAATCAAACAGTAATTAAACTACCTCCTAAAAACAAGTCAGGTTCAAATTAAAATCTAATTAGATGGCTTTCCGCAGGATTAGGGTTGGGAGTCGTAAATTTTCATTACAGTGGTGGCTCGCAAGACGAAATTAATCCATTCCGCGAGTCTCTTCGTCTAGCGGTTTTTTCGTCTTGCGAATCAACCCTATTAGCGGATTAGCGCTATTAGCGGTTTAGTGGCTATTAAAGGCTTAGCGGCTATTAAAGGCTTAGCGGATTAGCAGTTAAAAGGCTATTAGTGGCTTAGCGGCTTAGAAAAAGGGGGGGAAAGCGGGAAAAAATTGGAACACTCGCAAGACGTTTTCGTCTTGCAAAGCAAGCCCATATGGAAAATCGTCTTGCGAGGCAGCTCAAAAACGGAAAACCCTTTCGTCTAGCGGGTTTTCCGTCTTGCGAGGCATTCGTCTTGCGGGGCACCACTGTAGATGCATTTTGTGAAATAAATTCAAGAATCATGATTAGGCTTCAATCTGGCTGAGACTGATCTGAACCCAAGCCAACCTTGGCCCTAAATTTAATCAGGAGTTCTATAAATGCCGTAATTAAAAAGATAGCAGTTTAAGCTCTAATTGAACATGAGGTCAGTGTGTCTTCCCGCCCCACAGAGAAGGTGTAATCAGGGTTATACAACTCAATGTGGTTGGTGACCTTGTCACATTTCCCCCTCCTAGCCCAGGTTCAACCAGGGTATTAAGCCCTAATGAAACATGTGGTTGGCAATAAGTAGTGAGGGAAAAGGGAGACAATGGAGGTGGGATTGTCTGACTACATCATCTCCTTCCCACTCTCCTCATCACCTGACCGCCTCTCCATTTTGACAAACACTGGATTGCTCCAGGTGGATCTAAGAGAATAATGGGCTGCCTTGACTCACTCAGCTGGAATGAGTTTGGGATCAAGGATTTGCTCTGAGCAGATGCACAGGCCGAATAAAAGCCACAATCATCTCCTGCATTTCCAAGCTTCATGGAGTGAGTGTTGTTGAAGCAAAGAAGCACCTGTACACTTTAGATTTTTGTTTATTTATTTAATTTTATTAATTTTACAAATATTTTCATACATGACATTTTTGTTTGCAAAATAAAACATTTGGCTTCCTGAGACTGTGACTTCTCTCCTCCCCGAATGATGGTTTTCAAACCTAATCTCTGTATACTGGGTTTTCCTCTATTTCTTATTTCTGTTAAATCATAACCTTATATACAGTAATACTTACTTACCGTAACTACAATACATAATAAGTAATAAAATTAACCTTACAAAACTTTCAATAAGCCTGCTAGCGTTGTTAATTGTTTGCAGTTGTCTTTCAAATATAACATAAATTTATTCCAATTTTTCAGAAAAACATGATCCTGCTGGTTCCGGATTTTTCTCATCAGTTTCGCCAGTTTGGCATAGTCCAGTAATTTCATCTGCCACTCTTCTTTTGTTGATAGATCTCCCTGCTCCCATCTTTGGGCTAATAACATTCTCGCTGCAGTTGTTGCATATAAAAACAATGTTTTGTCCTGCTTATGTATTTCTCTACCTACAATACCTAATAAGAAATCTTCTGGGCTTTTTTTTAAAATAAATGTATATTTCAACATTTTTTAAAAGTTCATCATTTATCATTTCCCAGAAAGCTTTCACCTCTTTACAAACCCACCACATATAACAAAGGTACCCTCTTATTCTTTACATTTCCAACATAAATTATTTATTCTATACATTTTTGCTAATTTCACTGGTGTTAGGTACCATCTGTACATCATTTTCATTCCATTTTCTTTAAGCAAGCTGCAAGCAGTAAAATTTATTCCATCTTTCCACAATCTTTCCCAATCTTTTAACTGTATATTATGACCAATATCTTTTGCCCAATGTATCATTACTGATTTTACTTCTTCATCTTTCGTATGCCATTCCAAAAGTAACATACATTTTTGACAATATTTTTACTTTATTACTTAATAAATCCATTTCAAACCTAGATCTTGTAAATTCAAATCAGTTTTTCTTTTTATCTTCTTTAAAGACTTCATTTATTTGCCAATAATGCAACCGATCATTTACTAATTTTTTTATCTCCTCATAAGGTTTCAACCATTTCCATTGGTTCTCCATCTCTATCACCAAATCTCCACAGGTGGCCCACTTTTCTTCCATGTTTGACTTTTTCACAGTTGTCGCCTTTAGCAGCAACAGTCACCAAGGTGCTTTCCGTTCTAATAAACTCTTATATCTATTCCACACCTCATAGATTGATTTTCAAATTATGTGGTTCAGAAAACCTTTATGAACTTTTACCTTCTCATACCATAAATATGCGTGCCATCCAAATCTATTATCAAACCCTTCCAATCTAGTAGATATGTATTTTCTAACAATATGCAGTCCCTTAACCAGCATAGGCAAGAAGCTTCATAATACAATTTTAAATCTGGTAGGGAAAAGCCTCCTCTCTCTTTAACATCTGTAAGTAATTTCAATTTCAATTTAGGTTTCCCCCCCGGCCCAATAAATTTCGTTATTGCTTTTTGCCACTCTTTAAAGTTACAAACACCTTTTATAATTGGGATTTACTGAAATAAAAATAACATTTTGGGTAGCACATTCATTTTAATTGCTGATATTCTACCCCATAGAGATAGTTACATCCTTCCCCAAACTTCTAAGTCTCTTTTAATACCATTCCATACCAGTGTGTAGTTATCTTTAAACAAACACTTTAGATTCCTCTTTAACTCATCCTCCCAGTTTTGTGGTCAGGCCACGAAACTTTGGGGTTTCACTGAGTCTGCTAATACCGAATGTTTGAATGTAGAAATGAAAAGCCCCTCTAAACAGAGTACAAGGAAGGTTCTAACATGTACAGTGAAAAATGGGTTGAGTAAGTATGTCCAAGGACTGGCTGGATGAACGATTGTAAGAGACTAGGGTGGGAGAAGGTAGATGGGTAAAGGATGAATGGTTAAGGTCTTAGGTTTCCCCCTCCCTACCAGAGAAGGAGAGCTCTAAAGGCTTCTTGCACCCTACCTGGACAGCTTCAAAGGATGATTCAACAAATTCATGGAGAAGAAGGCTATATGTGGCGACTAGCCTTGACGGCTATGCTCTGCCTCCATAGTTGAAATAATACTGACTGATTGTTATGGACCCTATGGTGCCAACTGGGACATGGTGGGTCTGTCACAGGAGGAGACAGAGCATTCAGAAGTTGTGATTTGGGATAGATGAAGAACAGACTTGGGAGAGGGCTCCACCACTTTGCTTCCAGATATCAGAGAAAGGGAGGGGATCTTCCTGAGTCAGTCTGAGAATGAAGTTCCCATAGGAGCCAAGGTCATGGCAGGCCAGCCAGTTCTACCTGATGCAAGTTCTAGTCCACCAAATATCTGAAGGGCAAGACATTGACTTTTCCTGATCTAACAGATATCAGCCCTTAGAGTAAAAATTACTACATATAGATGTTTTGAGTAAATATTTATTCAGGTACAAATACTGAAACAGAGGACTGGCAAACTGTATTAGGGAACGGTATGTTGTTATTTAAAATTAAGGCCAAACTACCCGTAATATTCAATGTGCGGATTGACATTCGTTGTATTTTTGAAAACTGAAAATGGCAATCATTGGTGGACATGATCAGGATTGGAACCAGAGAGTATGGGAGAGGGGGGGGTACCCTTATCTCCTACACCATGGTCCCAACCTAAAACGTTTCGAAGTTTATTTCTCATGTCAAAGAACAGCCACAGTTTAAACTACTGCATTCTCAATCAGGAGTTGCATGTTTGCATTGGCAAAAGGTCAAAATACCTTCTCTTCACAGTTTCTGAGAATGGAATGAGTGCAGAACTAACTTCTTTATGGCTATTCTAACCTCCCTGTTTCTTAAGGTATAAATCACAGGGTTCAGTAGAGGGGTTAGAAAGACATAAGTCACTGAGATCAATGTATCCTGATCTAGCGATGAGGAGGACTTGGGTCTCAAATACACAAAGGATGCACACCCAAAGTGTGTTATCACCACTGTGAGGTGGGAAGCACATGTGGAGAAGGCTTTCTGCCTTCCTAAGCTGGAAGGGATCCTTAGGATGGCAGAAATGATGTACAGGTATGAGACAAACATCACCATGGCTGTGCCCAGCAAAACAATGGCACACAAAATAATGATTGCAATATTAGTCAGGTGCAAGACCGATTCATCAATGCAAGCCAGCCTCAGCACAGGGAGGAGATCACAAAAGAAATGCCTGATTCCATTTGGCCCACAGAAGGGTAACCTAAAAATGAGAGTATTAATACTTAGTGATATGATACATCCAGTTACACATGAAGCAGCTACCATTTGGGTACAAACCCTTTTGTTCATCAGTATATGGTACTGAAGTGGGCAGCATATAGCCACATACCGATCATAAGCCATAGAAACAAGCAGGAAACAGTTGCTTGCAGAGAAGCCAAAGAAACAAAATTGCTGCATGGCACACCCAACAAAGGAAATGGATTGACTGCCTGTCACCAGGGTCACCAGCAACTTGGGGATGGTGGCAAATGTGCTGCAGGTTTCTGATGCGGAGAATGCAAAGAGTAGAAAGTACATGGGGCTGTGTAAAGTCCGGTCAAACAGGATGACAGACATGATGGTGAGGTTGAAGACCAGGATCGTGCCATATATAAGAGAGAAACCTAGGAAAAGTAGAGTTGGTTTCCTTCCAAAGACAGAAAACCCTAGCAAGAGAAATTCAGTCACTGAGCTGTCGTTTCCCTTATTCATGTTACCAATAATGTTATCTGACCTGTAAGGAAAAAGGAAGTGAAGTCTTACTAGTTTTAAAAAATCTTTCTGATCAAACCCTTGGCATTAACCCTGCCTCGAGGTTTTGAAATACATTGGAATTACTGCAAATGTATGGCTGGATAAATCTATCTATATCAGTTTCTCATTTTTTGAATCTTCACTATGCCATAATTCCTTGCCAGTTCAAGTATCTTTTTTAAAGACCTTTTGGAAATTCGTAAGCAGTTTAGCATTCATTTTTTCCTAATATTCACATATTTGTAAGCAATGTTGCTTAATATAATTAATCTATATATGTTGTGCTTCATGTATATATGGCTATTTATGAGCACCTTCCCTCAATATGCAACTTTTGCATGGGAAACTTCAAAGAAGTGGAAATTTTGAAGGACAGGCATGTTTTGGCCTGTGCATTGCTTTAACAATGGCAAACTATGTCGTTTCACATTCAAGTGTGAAAAGGACCAAATTTCTCCCTTGTCTCCTGCAGTGAACCATCCCCTGTCACCTATTTTGAGGAAGAGTAGCATTTTGAAAAGAAATGATCTGTCTTCTTAGCCTTTGTTCCATAACACAGGTAAAGAAGATGCTTCATCTAATCTGAATAGATGGTATAGGACTGAAGAAAGGCTCCAATTTGAATACAAGCAAATTTTCTGACTCGTTCCTCATGCAGCTTCTCTTACTCTCTTAGGCTTTAAGAGCAACTCCTTTCCCATTTGTCAATTGCATTTTTAAAATGAGCACTGAAATAAAATGGAGACTAGCTTGAATGCATGAAGAGATGGATGCTACCATCTCCTAGTATCTTACCTCCAGCTAGAATAACGCAGCTCTCCAGTTGTGGGAGACCCCACTTTGATACTATGCTATTAATATAAGCACTGGTTCACCACTTGGGAACATATTCCCGAGATAATACAGAGTATGCAAAACTTTGATAGAATAATTCCGCTCTGGAGTTAGATGGTAAAGGAGATGGTTTTGGTCAATAAAGCTGAATATTGATATAAATTGCTTGAATTAATTTCTTCTTTAAAATTATGTTTATTCCCTAAGTTTATGACATTTTAAAAAGAAAAAAATATGGAAAAATATAGTGTGTCATGTTATTTAGACTGAAATGGTGTGTCTTTTTAAATAAATCCTTAACAGTGATAATTTCTGTTTTCTCACCTCAGTTGTAGAAAGATAAATTTTCTTTCTTTTAAGTTGCCCATGGGGTTAAAAACTAGCTCTGTGCACAGTACTCATAATTTGGCCCAGGCCCAATTTGACAATCCTGATTTTTTAAACCATTGTTTTAGAAACCGCTTTGAGGGTTTAGAATCCGTTGTTTTTCATTTTTTACTTTGAAACATTAATAATAATAATAATATAAAAAAACAACTTTTATTTATATCCTGCCCTCTCTGGCCAAGACTGGGCTCAGGGCAAGTAAAGGTAAAGGTAAAGGTACCCCTGCCCGTACGGGCCAGTTTTGCCTGACTCTAGGGTTGCGTGCTCATCTCGCTCTAGAGGCCGTGAGCCGGCGCCGTCCAAAGACACTTCTGGGTCACGTGGCCAGCGTGACGAAGCTGCAGCTGGCGAGCCAGCACCAGCACAGCACAGCACAGGGCAGCTAACATCAAATATATAACATTGGTATAAAATCAAACAATGAATACATTACCTCCAAAAACAAGTCTGGATCAAATTAAAATCTAATTAGATGGCTTTCCACAGGATTAGGGTTGGGAGCCGTAAATGTTCATTACATGCATTTTGTGAAATAAATTCAAGAATCATGATTAGGCTTCAATCTGGCCGAGATAGATCTGAACCCAAGCCAACCTTGGCCCTAAATTTAATCAGGAGTTTTATAATGGCAGTAATTAAAAAGATAGCAGTTTAAGCTCTAATTGAACATGTGGTCAGTGTGTCTTCCTGCCCGACTGGAGAAGGTGTAATCAGGGTTATACAACTCAATGTGGTTGGTGACCTTGTCTCACTTCCCCCTCCTAGCCCAGGTTCAACCAGGGTATTAAGCCCTAATGAAACATGTGGTTGGCAATAAGTAGTGGGGGAAGAGGGAGACAATGCAGGTGGGATTGTCTGACTATATCATCAACTTCCCACTCTCCTCACCACCTGACTTCCTCTCCATTTTGACAAACACTGGATTGCTCCAGGTGGGACCGACCTTTGAATGTTAAAATGAAAAGCCACTCCATACAGAGTACAAGGAGGGTTCTGACATGTGCAGTGAAAAATGGGTTGAGTAAGTATGTCCAAGGATTGTGGTTGGATGAATGATTGTAAGAGACTAGGGTGGGAGAAGGTGGATGGGTAAAGGATGAATGGTTAAAATCTTAGGTTTCCCCTTCACTACCAGAGAAGGAGAGCTCTAAAGATTTCTTGCACCCTACCTGGACAGTTTCAAAGGCTATGTGTGGCTATGCTTGATGGCTAATGCTTGATGGCTATGCTCTGTCTCCATAGTTGCAATCATACTGACTGATTGTTATGGACCCCATGGTGCCAACTGGGATATGGTGGGTCTGTCACAGGAGGAGACAGAGCATTTAGAAGTTGGGATTTGGGACAGATGAAGAACAGACTTGGGAGAGGGTTCTACCTCTTTGCTCCCAGATATCACAGAAAGGGAGGGGATCCTCCTGAGTCAGTCTCTTCCCCACTTTCTGGGACTGAAGTTCCCATGACAGCCAAGGACATGGCTGGCCAGTCAGTTCACCCTGATGAGAGTTCTAGTCCACTAAATACCTGGAGGGTGAGACATTGACTACCCCTGATCTAATAGATATCGACCCTTAGAATACAAATCACTGCCTACAGATTTTTTGAGTACTTAAATATTTATTCAGGTACAAATACTGAAACAGTGGACTAGCAAATTTTATTAGAGAACGGTATTTTGTTAATTAAAACTAAGACCAAACTACCCATAATGTTCGAGGTTTGGATTGACATTCCTTGTATTTTGAAGACAGAAAATGACAGGCACTGGTGGACATGATCAGGATTGGATCCAGAGAGTATGGGAGACGTGGGGTACCCTTATCTTCTTTACCATGGTCCCAACCCTAAATCGTATCCAAATTTATTTCTCACGTCAAATAGCTGTCACAGCTTAAACAACTACATTCTCAATCAGGACTTGATTGCTAATTGACAAAAATGTCAAAGTGCCTTCTCTTCACAGTTTCTGAGAACAGAATGAGTGAACTAGTAATTTCTTTATGGCTATTCTAACCTCCCTGTTTCTTAAGGTATAAATCACAGGGTTCAGTAGAGGGGTTAGAAAGACATAGGTCACTGAGATCAATGTATCCTGATCTAGCGATGAGGAAGACTTGGGTCTCAAATACACAAAGGATGCACACCCAAAGTGTGTTATCACCACTGTGAGGTGGGAAGCACATGTGGAGAAGGCTTTCTGCCTTCCTAAGCTGGAAGGGATCCTTAGGATGGCAGAAATGATGTACAGGTATGAAACAAACATCACCATGACTGTGCCCAGCAAAACAATGGCACACAAAATAATAATTGCAATATTAGTCAGGTGCAAGACCGATTCATCAATGCAAGCCAGCCTCAGCACAGGTAGGAAATCACAAAAGAAATGCCTGATTCCATTTGGCCCACAGAAGGGTAACCTGAAAATGAGAGTATTAATACTCAGTGATATGATACATCCAGTTACAAATGAAGCAGCTACCATTTGGGTACAAACCCTTTTGTTCATCAGCACCTGGTACTGAAGTGGGCAGCATATAGCCACATATCGGTCATAAGCCATAGCAGCAAGCAGGAAACAGTTGTTTGCTCCGAATACAGAAATGAAAAACATCTGCACGGCACACTCGTCAAAGGAAATGCATTGACTGCCTGTCACCAGGGTCACCAGCAACTTAGGGATGGTGATAAATGTAGTGCAGGTTTCTGATGCGGAGAATGCAAAGAGTAGAAAGTACATGGGGCTGTGTAAAGTCCGGTCGAACAGGATGACAGACATGATGGTGAGGTTGAAGACCAGGATCGTGCCATATATAAGAGAGAAACCTAGGAAAAGTAGAGTTGGTTTCTTTCCAAAGACAGAAAACCCTAGCAAGAGAAATTCAGTCACTGAGCTGTCATTTCCCTTATTCATGTTACCAATAATGTTATCTGACCTGAAAGGAAAATGAGAGTGAAGTCTTATTAGTTTTAAAAAAACTCTCTGATCTAACCCTTGGCATTAACCCTGCCTTGAGGTTTTGAAATACATTGGAATAATTGCAAATGTATTGCTGGAGAAATTTATCCATTTAATTTCTCTAAAGTTCGCATTTTCCCTTTCTGCAATATTCCATATTACCATGTCAGTTTGAATATTTTAAAAAAGCCCTTTTGGAAATTTATCTGCAGATTCTTGGGCATTTTCTCCTAACATGCGTATTTTGGCAAACGATGTTGCTTAATATAATTAATCTTTGTATATTTCTCTCTCTCTCTGCATGGTTATGAATATTTCCCCTTAATATGCACATATGAAGAACTGCATTGCAAAATACAAAGAAGTGCAAATTTTGAAGGTCTGTGCATTGTTTTAGGAACAGCAAAGTAGGTCATTTCACATTAAAACGAGAACAGAACCAAAAATTCACCCCGCCCTGCTGCAATGAACCACTCCCTACCACATATTTTTAGGCAGAGTAGCACTTTGAAAACAAATGATCTCTGCCTTTGTTACATAACACAGGTGAGCAAGATGCTTCATCTAACTCTAATAGATGGTGTAGGACTGAATACAGTTTACTGAATCATTCTTTATACAGCTTCTGTTTCTCTCTCAGGCTTTAAAGGCAATTCCTGTTCAGTTTGTCAATAACATTTTTAAAATGAGCACTGAAACGAAGATGGAGACTAGCAGGGATGGATGCATACATGAATGAATGAATTAAGCTATGCTACTATCTTCAAGTATCTTACCTCTGGCTAGAAGCAATCAGCACTGCAGTTGCGAGTTACCCCAATTTGATTTTATCTTATTAATTCAAGGACTGGTTCATCACTTGGGAACATATTCCCCTGATAATGTTGGCTATGCAAAACATAAATAAAACAATTAATCTTTGGCGGTAGATGGTAGAGGTGAAGGGTTTTGACAATAAAGCTGAGTATTTATTTGAATTGTTTGAATTTATTAGCTATGCAAAATTATGCTTGTTCCATAGTATTTTGACATGTTTGAAAGAAAAAAGGGGGGAACTATAGTATGTTCATGTGATTCATGTTAAAGTTTTCATAGTTCCTAAATAGTAATTATTATTTTCTTACCTAAGATCTATATATCTAACCCGTCTCTCTTCCTTGAATGAAACTTTCCAAGGATAAGAGCTAGGGCTCTGCAAGACATTTCTGATTCTGTTCAGGGCAGGATTAGTATGTATGCCACCTTGGGCTCATTAGAGGAAAGGTGGGGTATAAATGTAATAAAATAAATACATAATACATAAATAGAAAATATTTTATACAGTGCTGTCTCATGTTTGGCTAATACAACTTCCTGATACTGTATTTATCTGAAAACATCTGAAATAATGTTAATATTTTTTGTTAGTAAGTCTAGCCAAAGTCTAGTAAGTTCAAACTCCGATGAGACTATTAATTTTTTCTGTTATTTCTGCTAGATTAGTGATACATGTTTTATCTGTTTATTTGCTTAACTTGTGCATTTTAGTTCCAACTACTAGCTTATTTAGGGATGCGTGTGCCACTGTAGTCTAAACCACAGAGCCTAGGGCTTGCCGATCAGAAAGTCGGCGGTTCAAATTCCTGCGACGGGATGAGCTCCCATTGCTCGGTCCCTGCTCCTGGCAACCTAGCAGTTTGAAAGCATGTCAAAGTGCAAGTAGATAAATAGGTACCACTCCGGTGGGAAGGTAAATGGCATTTCTGTACACTGCTCTGGTTCGCCAAAAGCAGCTGGCCACATGACCCGCCGCAACCCCAGAGTCATTCGTGACTGGACCTAACGGTCAGGGGTCCCTTTACCTTTACCTTAGTAGCTTATTTATTCTTTCTGTATGTTTCCTTTATTAATTGCCAATAGTTCCAAGCCTGTTGGCTCTCGTTAACAGGTGCATCACCAGAGTGGATGTCCATTCAGGAGACTTGTCTAGCCATGAAGCTAATTTTTACTAGTTACCCCTTCCCCTTGCCCTTCCCTTAGTAGTTCCTGGCAGTACTCCCTGAAAATCTGCTCCAGTGGATTTGAGTACTATCTGGGCCAGTTTGGAAGGTGGTGCCCAGGCCTCCAAAGGGGAAGGGGGAATTGGCAAAGGTTTTCTCCTCTCCCTTCCACCAATGAGTAAAATGGCTGGAAGGAGCCCCTCCATTTGCTGAGTGGATCCAATCTAATACTGTATAAATAACAATGTCACTCAAGGCCAGCCCAGATAAACAGCCAGATTTAGAAATGTGTCTAAAGTGCAAAGTTGATTACGCAGAACCCTTATCTACTTTTAAAAAATGTGTCTGAAGTTAACATTTTCCATTCTAGCTCATATAAGAATGGCCAAACGACATAATCAAATGCTTTTTTAACATTGACAGATGTTAATTACAATAATAACCTGAATGATTTATCTGAAAGAATACTGCAAGAAAATATACTTGTGCATGTCACAATAGAGTATTTTTTCAGCTGTTTCTGAGATGACTGAAATATTTTGGTAGGATGCTGCCTTATACGGTACAAGGTGAGGTAATTTCTTTCATCCATTTTTATTATTTATTTATTAAATTTCTATACTGTCCTTCATGTGAGATACACAGGGCAGTTTATAATACAGTGGTACCTCAGGTTACACACGCTTCAGGTTACATACGCTTCAGGTTACAGACTCTGCTAACCCAGAAATTGTACCTCGGGTTAAGAACATTGCTTCAGGATAAGAACAGAAATCGCCTGGCAGCGGTGCAGCAGCAGGAGCGGGAGGCCCCATTAGCTAAAGTGGTGCTTCAGGTTAAGAACAGTTTCATGTTAAGAACGGACCTCCAGAACGAATTAAGTACTTAACCTGAGGTACCACTGTACACAAATGCAAAAATGCATAATATACGGTAATAACAAACCAAAACAATGACACCCCCACAGCACTGCTTACAGTATTCCACTGTGCCCAGCACATGGCTGCCACATCAGCTGCAAACATATCCTGCTAAATGAAGATGCCAAAGATTGAGCCTGGGACCTTCAACGTCTCAGGGGTTTTATTCAGAAGAAATGTTCTGAGCTGTTTCCATATTTTTCATGGGGGGCGGGCGTGGAGAGTTGGTGTGTGTGTGTGTGTGTGTGTATGTGTCCTCCACATCACTCTGAGCTCCCTCAGCACTACTCAGTATGCCATTCATACTGCTGTCCTCAGGTGCTTCTTAATGACTGCCATCTTTATTTTAATGGCTTGTTCTATGGAAGATATCGTTGTGATCTAGCAGAAAGGTAGGGTAGCTAAACTTGTCAACCAGTCCAATTTTCCACTGTTCATATTTCAGGGATTCCGTCCATAATAAGGAAAAGACAAAGGTTTCATTTGACACCCATTTCCCTTAGTGATGTGGTGATGGAGGCATGGCCAGCAGCTGTGGTCCTACTCTCCTGTTTCATGTGATTACAATCCTATGGAACAATGTTCTTCAACTTTGGCTCTCCAGAATTTGCACTCCCATTGTTCTCAGCCAGTTTAGACAATGGTCAGGGATGATGAGAGTTGCAGTACAACAACATCTGGGGACCCAGGGTTGAAGAGCACTGGTGTGGAGAAGAGCACTTGAAAAGGACTTAATCTCAGATTCTGATAGAGGCATGTCCAACTTCAGATAGGTTGTGATCTACTACTCAGTGTCAAAAAATGGCAGAGATCTACCCATTTTCATTCTTCAACTTAAACATACTCTCTCCGCCCCCTCCCATAACATGTGTGTTTTAAGCTGTGTTTCTTTTAGACCCCCTCAGGGTCAAACTGGTCTGTCTGATGGTCTCTCCCGCCCGCCCCACCCCAGAAGGTCACTGGCCGGGTTAGTGGAGTGCGCTGCGGACCTCTCACCGGGCGCTGCTTCTCCTCCGCGCATTAGCTGGGCTAGAGGAAGAAGCTCTGAAGTAGGCCAGTGACGTCTGTGTTGTCTGCTCAGGGCAGCAGCAGCACCATCCAAACCAGCCAAATACAGGGCCAATTAACACTCGAATTGGAGGGACGAGGAGAGCGTGCAGGGGGGGTGCTTATGTGGAAGGAGGTGGCTAACTGGACGCGGGAGGGGGGAGTTTAAAGCAGCACTCTCTCTCTCTCTCCCCTCAAGTCCCCACCACAGCAGCAACACACACAACATGCCAGCAGGATGGTTGCTTGGTCCCACCCCGCTGCCGCCGCCACCATCACTTTTCCTGGCCAATAGTGACAAGGGGCAGTGGAGACACATTGCTGCCAAGCAGCCCGGCCCCTGCTGGTTCTGAAGCTTCCCACAGCTCTGGGACCAAGCGCAGGGGACTGGCTCTAGGGAGGTCCTCTGACAGCACCTTCCAGCAGCGTCAGGGTTTCCCAGACCGGGAGAAAGGGGCTTCGGATGACAAAAGTGCAGAATGAGTGTGCACAGCTGTCTTCCGGGGGCAGAAGGATCTGAACCAAAGAGAAGTGGCCATGCCAATGTCCTACTAGCAAACCCTCCGCTGCTTAGGAAGACGTGTTTGCCTCCTGTGATGTTACTTTGGAATCCTTTCCATCTCACTAATTCGTCGCTTGCTTTTAATGCGCCCTGATCTGTTGCCCGCTTTGCAACTCGCTGGCAGAAGACGGAAAGCTCCAACATTAAACTGTTTTGCTCCATCAATTGTCTCTTTTGGGGGACGGGGCTGGGGGTGTTGAACCCTCCAGTCTCTCCCTCAGTGAGGAGACCCTCCAAAATCAGCAAGCCTCCAAAGGGAAAACTGACATCGGGCAACATCTTGACGTTGCTCCACCGCCCACCGCTGCCGCCTGCCCATTGCCAGCCCTCGATTTGTCCTCGCTCAGGAAGAGCCTCTTTCGCAAAGCTCTGTGTATCCACCCGGGGTTTTCGGGGGGGGGGGAAGGCTCCACTGCTTCTCTCTCTCTCTCTCTCTCTCTCTCTCTCTCTCTCTCTCTCTCTCTCTCTCTCTCTCTCTCTCTCTCTCTCCCTCTCCCTCTCCCTCTCCCTCTCCCTCTCCCTCTTCCTCCCTCCGTCCCTCCGTCCCTCCGTCCCTCCGTGAAGGCAACATCCCCCTCCTCAATCTATCCCCCAAGAACGCAGCAGGAAGCCGGCTTCGGAGGAAGGAGGCTGGAGAGAGAAGGAATAGTACAGAAACAAGCCCAGGATCGACTGGGGTCTCAGGATTGACGCGTTGTACACCCGAGTGATAGAAGAGAGATATTCATCTCTCCCATAGATGTGCCAAGTATTTCCATCACTTACGTGTTAAAAAGTAAACTCTGTGTTGCACATTAATGTAGTGTCTCATTCCCTCTCTGATAGAAGACAGATATCTGAATCCTCTGTGTTTCAGTAAATTTAATAACCACTGGTCAGTAAAACTTACATCTTATTTGCATTTAGTGAAATGTAACTCACATCTTACACTTCTTTTACTTATGCAAGGAGAGCAGAGGAAATCCACTCTACATTTATTTATTCACCATCACCACCTGAGCATCCTATGATCACAGGTTTACCTGGTATTGGAAAGATGATGCAAGGGCTATGGTGGAGTTGTAGAGCCCTCCCACTTCCTTCACAAAGCTGAGTAATCACTTACCGGGTTTTGGGAAGGAGATGTGTGGACTCTAGGACCTGGCCAGACATAGGACAATGATAGTTACTGTCTCTGAGAAACAACCTTTCCTCCAACCAGCCTTTTGAAAGCTTCTTTTACCTCCTTATTTCTCAGACTGTAGATGAGTGGATTCAACATAGGTATCGCAAGGGTGTAAAAGACAGAGATGATTTTGTCTTCCTCCACTGAATATTTTGAACTGGGCCTTAAGTACATGAAAATGGCTGTCCCATAGAATACGGTGACAGCCGTAAGGTGGGAGGCACAGGTGGAGAAGGCTTTTCGTCTGCCCTCGGCTGAGTTGATCCGAAGGATAGCAACAAGAATGTATGTGTAAGAGACAAGAATGGTTAGGAGTGTTACTGATACAATTGCTGTCGAGAAGGTGAAATGAATTATATCAGTTACACCTGTGTCTGAGCAGGAAAGCTTTAGGATAGGGGGCACATCACAGAAGAAATGGTTGATGATGTTGGATCTACAGAAGGACAGATTAAATATAAATGATGTCTGGACAATTGCATTCACACAACCTGTTAGATAGGAACCAGCCACAAGCAAATAACAGAGCTTTTTGGACATGATAGCTGTATATAACAGTGGATTACAGATTGCAATGAAGCGATCGTATGCCATCACACCCAGCAGGCAGCACTCACAGGATACAGCAATGCAGAAGAAGAAAAACTGCAAGGCACAGCCAGTGAAGGAAATAGTTTTGCTTTCTGCCACAAAGGTAATCAGTGTCCTTGGAGCAATTACAGTGGAATAACCAATATCCAAGAGTGACAGGCTGCAGAGGAAAAAATACATGGGAGTGTGGAGTCTGGAGTCAACCCTGATTAATGTTACCATGCCAATGTTCCCCACCAGGATCAACAAGTAAATCAGTAAGAACACAGTGAAGAGAACAAACATCGTATTCTGGTTATCTGTGAATCCCAGCAATACAAATTCAGTAATTGTGGTGAAGTTTCCCTCTGCCATTTATGTAAGGTGTGCTCTCACCTGTAAACAAGAATCTGAGAACAATGATGAAAGAGAATTATTTCCATTCTTGATATGACACAGAATAGCATATCATCATTCACATTTTTTCGAACTGCAGTAGTTTCATGAGGCCACATGCCTAGGGTGACATAGTGCCGCTTAACCTTTTCTCTAGGTGTTACACATGTAACATGATATTCTCTCCCCCCCCCCCGTCTCTCATTTAATCAAAGGCTGTTTTTGGAGGCCACACATTTAAGTGGAGGAATAACAAGGAACACAGAATAGCATATAGCCCTTCACATTTTTTTTCAGCCAGCAATAGTTTCAAAGGGCCACATGCTTAAATGGAGGGGGTGACATAGAGCTGCTTAATCGTTTCTCATTCCACCGTTTCCTCCATACCATTCTGGTCAGTGATCGAAATAAATTGATTCATTTTTTCGTTCCTTTTCTCCATAGCAATTTTTTCTCTAATGTGTGCAAAGACAATACAGGAAAAGGCAATTATTCTGGAGTTAGATTCACTCTCTCAAGCAAACAATTTGCAGAGGCCACAGGGAACAGGACTATCCCCAGTTAGGAGACCTTTCCCTATGCTACAGATGTCAAAAGAGCCATATAGATGTTGATTAATATTTACAGGCTGCCATTACCTTAAAACTTATAATAGCACATTTGACTTACCTAGAGATTCCTCTACATTGCCTGCAGCATTTCCTACACGACTAAGATTTCCTTTGCATTCTCTTGCATTCTAAAGCAGACATAGAACAAGAAGCCTTATGATGACAAACACAGGTTGTTTCGATAGCATGGTGATCCTAATCTTCAGATAGGAAGGCTGGCAGAATGAGAAGACTGTGGTGCATTTATATCTCTTAAAGCAAGAAGGAGGAAGCCTCAAAGGGGGAGGGAGGTAGATGCCATTATTTGGTCCCAAAGAGATTTGGATTAGGTGAGCATGAGTTGCAAAACATTCCTTTCATAAGTACATTGAAACAGAGTCCCTGAAAGGTCTCAAGGCAATAATCATAAAGCCACAAACAGAAAAACTCATTAAGATTATCTTTATATTCAGTGACAGCAAATGAAGCGTCCCCCTCCTCTTTTAGGATGAACTTCAACTGCCCTGTACCAACAAGGGTGATGATGTACCCCCTTAAATGCATCTTTCTTCCCTCCAGGGTCAGCTCTGTCCTAATGATGTTTGTGTGCATCATGCCCTACATCAGGAATAGTACCCTCCAGATGTTGTTGGCTGTAACTCCCATCATGCTTTATCATTGGTCATGCTGATGGGACTAATGGGAGCTGTAGTCCAGCAGCTAAAAGGTAAAGGACCCCTGGATAGTTAAGTCCAGTCAAAGGCGACTATGGGGTTGCGGCGCTCATCTTGCTTTCAGGCCGAGGGAGATTGTGTCTGTCCACAGACAGCTTTCTGGCTTGTGTGGCCAGCACAACTAAACTGCTTCTGTCACAACGGAACACCGTGACGGAAACCAGAGTGCACAGAAATGCCGTTTACTTTCCTGTCGCAGCAGTACTTATTTATCTACTTGCACTGGTGTGCTTCCTAACTGCTAGGTTGGCAGGAGCTGGGACAGAGCAATGGGAGCTCACCCCGTCACGGGGATTCAAACTGCCAACCTTCTGATCTGCAAGCCCAAGAGGCTTTAGACCAAAGCACCACCCTCATCCCCTATACTCCAGCAATGTCTGGTTGGCATGATATTGGCTACCCCTGCCCTACAACTTGTGCTGGATTGAGAAACAGGAAATTACATGACACAGCATGTGGCTAGAACAATAAATATAAATACCAGCTACAGAGCAACTATTTGTGATGGTGGGATGAATTAGATTAATTTATGAAAACAAAGAAAGAGGAGAGAATGATTATTCTGAAATCTCACAATAGGGATGGCAACTTGAATAAAATATTGGGGAGCCCAGCAAACCCTGCCCTGCATCACAAGATGAGGTACACACTCACCATTTGAATGGCAATGGTTAAATATTTTATTGGGGGAGAGGACAAAGGGACCTCAGACCCTAGAAGTTGGCTCCTATGGATGTCTCATAAACATGTTTGATTCTGTGAATGCGCATTGAAAAGTGCACAATGAGAACATGCTGTGCATAGTCTGTCATCATGATGCATGTCATGATATCATGTGTTAAGATATGAGGGAGAAAACTGATTTTGTTTGCATTTTAATGAGAAACGACCTAAATCACACTTCTTGCACCAATATGTCTAGAGGAGAAACACAACTATCATTCAAAGTTCACACTTCTCTGAGTTTTATGGTGCAGTTTTCCAATCAAATATTGTGCACAAAAATGCATATATTAAGTGAAAGTGTGCATAAAATTCACATTAGGTTTACAGCATACAAAAATGCATTCTCGTGGGTACATCTGCTTACAAATATGTGTATTTTAGTCAAAATTAATGTGTTTATTGTCCTTGTCCATGGAGTTTTCTTGGCAGATACTGGAGTGGCTTGCCGGTTCCTCCTCCAGGTGGATCACGTTTGGTCAAAACTCTCCACTATGACCTGTTCATCTTGCACTAAAATACTGGTGCAGTTCAATAAGGACTTATTTTAAAACAGCAACAACAATAATTGCTACTTGCTACAGAACCATGGAGAACCAAATTAAGATTGAAAACTGAGAATCTGAGGGAATCAGAAATCAGCACATTCCTCCATTTGTCTCTTTGGCCCTCTTATCTGATTGGTTCTACTACAAATGCTCCTTCTGCACAAGCATATGAGATTACCAAACGGAACAATCTGCCTTCTCCAACTGCATGCTATTCTGGGAGTCCTCCCAGGTGTGTTTCCTTTTTTTGCGGTGGTGGTGGGGTGGGGGAAGCCCCATTGTGCAAACTGACCCCTTGTGCAGGGCTTCTTCTGAAAGGATTTGTTAGTTGAATCTTAACCCCAAACTGCAATCTTGAGAAAACTATGCAGATTATTTCAATCTATGGAAAGAACTTGTTCCATTGCTTTCAACGGGACTTCATTAAAATTAGCTTTAGTTGGATTGGGACCATTATTTCTATAGCGAGAATAATGCATCATTTAGCTGTTTTATCCAAATATTCCCAGTGCCATTTGCTTCCTGTTGATAAATTATAGACGAAATTATTGGGGAAAAGATTGTAATGATGCCCCAAGAAACTTATTATTAATCCCAAATAGCTGAGGTTTCTGGAAAAATATTCCCCAAACCCATCTTTAGAGATTTCAAACACAACCGATGCAAGAAATAATAAATTAGCTAGTAGCAAGGAGATCACTCCCAAGGGGTTTGAGATGTGCCAGAATGGCTGCTTACCACGCTTCCACGGCAAGCAGCGATGGTGGCCTGATGCAGTTGTCCCTCTCGGCTGGTGCAGAGGCTCACAGGTTCCCGCCAAACCCTTAGATTTGAATGAGCTGATGCATGGCAGCCTACAGGGTGTGGCTTGGGAAGGAGATCTGAATGAGGCAGTCTTCACTCAGGTCCCCTTCCCAGCTTTTTCTTCTGGCTGGCCCAGCTGAGATTTGCCAGATCCAGGAGAAGCATGAAAAGGGCAGAGAGGAGATTGGTGACGCTTGCACCTTGTCTCCTATTGTTTGGAAAAACCCTGGAGTGGAGAGGACCTAGGCACCTGTCAGGAGGCAAGGAACTTCAGTCTCTGCAACTGCTTCATGGGGGCAAGTCCTACCAGAGATGAGTTGCTGTGCCCAGTAGGCCAGACACTCCTGTGTGGAACAGGTTTTTTCTAATAAAGAGTGAACTCCAGCATGCACAGTGTGGCTTATTGCTGACTATCCTTTGACACTTAGTATCAAGCACTATTTAAAAGAAAGATAGAATCACAGGGAATGTGGTGGCTTCTGAAAATGGATATTTCAGCTGTCAAAGACCAGGGCAAAAAGGTGCATCTTCAGCATTCACTGAAGTGCAGAAGCAAGATGCTTTCTCAAAATTAATCTGGGAGCTATAATATATTATGATAGCATGCTAAGAGCCTTTAGGAGACCCCTATTCCAATGCCATAGCTACAATTCCCAGAGTTCCCCATGAAGAAGGATTGGTTGTTAAACTACTCTTGGAGCTGTAGCTCTGGGGAAGGAATGGGGGTCTTCTTAGAACTCTCAGCACCCTTAATAAATTATAGCTCCACAAATTCTTTGGAAAATGCCATGACTGTTTAAAGTAGTATCATAATGTTTAAAACATATGGTATGAAGGTGGCGTCAAATTCCCCTCCCTCCCCAAGTGTGACATCTTCATGGGCCATTAACTACTTCGTTTACTTTGAAAAGATAATTCCAAACAAGATGGCAGAATAGATATTGCTTACTTTGTCCTTTCCTAACTGTAAAGTGCTAAAGGGTTTCAAAGAAGCATACAGTGGTACCTCGGGTTACATACGCTTCAGGTTACAGACTGCGCTAATTCCAAAATAGTGCTTCAGGTTAAGAACTTTGCTTCAGGATGAGAACAGAAATTGTGCCCCGGCGGCGCAGCGGCAGCAGGAAGCCCCATTAGCTAAACTGGTGCTTCAGGTTAAGAAGAGTTTCAGGTTAAGTACAGACCTCCGGAACGAATTAAGTACTTAACCCGAGGTACCACTGTATTTGAAGGGCAGCCTTCTTCCATACAATCCTGTTACCTGATTGTGCTCAATTTCAAGAGGCTTTACAATGGGGTGTGGGTGGTGCTGTGGGTTAAACCTCAGAGCCTAGGGCTTGCCGATCAGAAGGTCAGTGGTTCGAATCCCCACAACCGGGTGAGCTCCCGTTGCTCGGTCCCTGCTCCTGCCCACCTAGCAGTTCGAAAGCCGATCAGAAGGTCAGTGGTTCGAATCCCCACAACCGGGTGAGCTCCCGTTGCTCGGTCCCTGCTCCTGCCCACCTAGCAGTTCGAAAGCACGTCAAAGTGCAAGTAGATAAATAGGTACCGCTTTGGCAGGAAGGTAAACAGCGTTTCCGTGCGCTGCTCTGGTTCGCCAGAAGCGGCTTAGTCATGCCGGCCACATGACCCAGAAGCTGTATGTCGGCTCCCTTGGCCAGTAAAGTGAGATGAGCGCCACAGCCCCAGAGTCGTCTGTGACTGGACCTAATGGTCAGGGGTACCTTTACCTTTATGTTCAAAAGTATGATTGGTTCAGATGCAAGACTGGTTATTTTTCTACTGTGGCACCCGATTTGTAGAATGACTGCTCCCAATGTTAAATGGGGGGCGTACTTTGCATGGATGCGTGCAGTACCCGTGATCCTACACGGCTCCTAGCAGTATTGCCTGGCACCCCCCCCCCCAGGCTGGATAACTGGAGGTCCCCGCCCAACCTCGGACAATCAACCAATCCCGGTGGGGGAGGCGGTGCCAGGGGAGTTGGCCAGGTAGGGGGTGAGACTTCCCTACCCACACAATAGAGGGTGGAACTTACCTTGGGGATCATAGTCAGCTGCAGAGCTCCTCCCACCCTGCCCTCCCTTGGTTAAGCTTTCTTTTGCAGGTTAACTTCTTCTTCACAGGTATGCTGGCGCTGCTACGTATTGGTCACTGTTAAAGGGCCAGAAAGGAATTTTCCTGCATTGGCAGGTTTTGCCTTCCCCGTAGCAAAAATGTCACAACTTTGGTGGTTTCAGGCCTTGGGTGGAATCCTTTAGTCTTTCTGTCCTAAAATGGGGGGGGGCATGAAGTGGTGACCCATGCCCCCCCCCCCCGTGGCGACAATCCCAGGTTTCCCCATTAAAGGGATTGTTCTGAGGGGCCATACGCTGAGAGGTTGTCATTGGTCTCCCCCATGTAGTGGCGAATTGGTGGTGGGTGGGCTCTCTGCTTGAACAGATGTTCTCCAGAGCCAGTTCAATCCCCTCTCAATCTGATGTTCCCCAGATCCCCGGCTGGGGACTGGGGGCGATAAAGGCCCAAGGCCTAAGCTAAGGTCTCCCTACACCTGAATCTTAAATAAAGTTGTGGCCAATTTTAACCCCATAAGACAGTGTCATGTGTCTTTATTCCACGCAGGAGCTGGCCTTGGGGTGGGGGTCTCCACCTGTCTGCGCAGTACTCTTCCTGGTTTTGGTTGTATCACACTTAGTTTTATTCTGTGTAGACTTATTGAACTTAAAGGACCTAAGTTTGTCATGTTCATGAGTTTTAGTGGGCTTGACTAACACTGGAGACAATTCTTAATAAAGTATTATTTTAACCTTCTCTTGTTTTCAGCTTTTTATTCTCAAAAATGATTACATATAAAAGTAATTACAACAGATTCAACTTATTTTAAAAATAGGTAAAAAATACAATAAAAACAGATAGGAAAATGTAACATTTTTATAAAATACCCAACAATATTTGTGTTTCAACATTATCTGTGTAATTTTCCAAAAACCCACAGTAAAAGGAGCACCATGTCTCAACAAAATGATTATCTACCTATGTACATCCCTTTACTCTGATAATGTTCACCAATTTTATTATGTGAACATTCTCCCAAGTATTTATGATCCAGTTATCCATTATGAGGTGTTTATTTTCCTCTAATGGTAACTAATTGTGAATCAAGCATAGTTAAGATGTATGTTACATTTTTTCTATCATCTGACAGGACGTACCATTTTATGTAAGATACAATCTTATTTATTTCAGTGGCTTAACTAAGAGAATCCTCTTTCCTATTTATCATTGCAGAAGGCACTATAGCTTCCTTCTACATGGTAGCATGATGAGGTGGTCATCGTGTTAGATATCATTATCTGCCCTCTAACATATGATGGGGACTGGGGGTAGAAAAACAGAGTCTTTTAATATCTTTCTTTAGCCTTAAGAAAAGGTCATGCTTTTACTATTTTTACTTGAAAAATATCACCTTCTCTGCCGTCCTACCAAAAGCATCTTTCACATCTTTGTTCCTTAGGCTGTAGATGAGAGGGTTGAGCAAGGAGATCCCAAGAGTATAGAACACAGAAACTATTTTGTCCTGATCCTTTGGGAAACTGGAGCCAGGCCGTATATACATGAAGAAGATGGTCCCATAGAAGATAATGACTGTGATCAAGTGGGAAGCACAAGTGGAGAAGGCTTTGTATCTGCCCTGGGCAGAGCTGATCCTCAGAATGGCAAAAAGAATAGCAATGTAAGAGACCAAGACAATGAGAAAAGTTGTCAGCGCAATTATAGTGGATAAAACGAAATGCACAGTGTGAGTGACATGGGTGTCTGAACAGGACAACTTGAGTATTGGGGGAACATCACAGAAAAAATGATTAATGATATTTGAACTGCAGAAGGACAAAGTAAAAATAAAGGAAGTCTGGAGAATTGAACTTGTAAGTCCACAAGCATATGCAACCACCACCAATATGGTACAATGCTTCCTTGACATAATAGCAAAATAGAGCAGGGGGTTGCAGATGGCTGTGAAGCGATCGTACGCCATCACTGCAAGAAGGCAAACTTCTGTGGTTATGAAGACAGCGAGGAAGAAGAATTGCACTGTGCATCCCTTGAAGGAAATGGCTGTCTTCTCTGCCACAAAGGTTGTCAGCAACTTGGGGGCAATGGCAGTTGAATAACCAATATCGATAATGGAGAGGTTTCTCAGGAAAAAGTACATTGGGGTATGGAGCCGAGCATCCACACTGGTTACTATGATTATCCCAAGGTTGCCTACCAGCGTGGCTACATAGATAACCAGGAACAAGATGAAGAGGGGGACTTGGAGGTCAGGGTGGTCCATGAATCCTACAAGGATGAACTCTGTAACAGTGCTTTCATTATGCTTCATTCTATATTCCTCTGTAAGAGAATTAAAAAGAATATGGTTTTTGAAGCTGGATGGCTACCAGACTACATTAAAATTCATTCATTCAAGTCAACTGTACGTTTGAGGGGAATGAACAAACGCCACAGACACAGGCATTGGTTGTAGAACCTTTGGCCCTCCAGGTGTTGTTGGTCTCCATTCCCATCAGCCCCAGCCAGCAAATCCTATGGTCAGGGTTAATGACAGTTGGAATTCAATTGCTTCCATTATTGAAATACAGGTGATGTTATTTCCACATTGAATTGGAATTAGTGGCAAAATTCCCTTCATTTCATAAAACTGGATTTTACCCATAACATTTTACCCATAATGCTTAAAAATATTGCACCCTGTGACCAATTGACAGAATTTAAAGGTACATCTATTCACACTCCACCTTCTCTTAAACACCAGGAAGGAATGTTAGGTCACTGAACTGTGTGTATGGCCTTAAGATCTAAACTGAAGCACTCCCATCCACAAAGAAAGAGTTAATACAAACTAAATCAAGTTTTAGAATTTAATTTACTGTACGGGAGAACCTTTTATATTCACATCCAACAACTTAGGCATTTGGGAGCAATTCCTTGAGTCACCTGATATTATTTGGTCTGCAGGAATTGTACCTATCTACATTGGGATTGTGTGGGTTAATCTATAGCAGGTTGATGTGTGACAGCTGAGATTCTATGCAACCAAGGTTTTTATGTCTGCTCACTAAGGTGTACATTGCTACTCTGTTAGGGGTACCTGCAGCAAAACCTATGTGGATGAGTTCATATTCATTCCACAGGGCTGAACACCAAAGTGAGCAGAGTAAAAGAAAAACCAACATATGAAAGGTATTCTTACTTATCTCTGAATAGTGTGCACCAACAGGGGCATTTTTAAAAAATAAATAAATTTTATTTCAGCCTTTTCATCAAAAACTTTCTTTGTGGCTTAGTTCTCTGCTGGAAAGTGTGGCCTTTGTAAGTTATGGGCATTTCCTGACAAAATGTTGTCTGTGGACAGAGGAAGACTGCTTAAGTGCTTCCATCTCCTTGCATGTGTTCCATGTTTCATTTCTGCAGAAAACCCTTTCCTTGTGGGACAACTGTAGCACAGGACCACTTCACTCTACTGCCCTCTCTCCCTCCCTCCCTCTCACACATATCCTGCCATTTTTTCACAAGCAGTTCAGAGTAATAAATAAAATTGTCAGGATTGTGTAATTCTCTGCTCCATCTCTCAGCCTCTGTCAAGTCTCTGCAGGTTCTCTTTTGCCAGAGACAGGGACTCTTACTGGTAATGTGCCACATCCCTAGCAAGCATTGTAACACTTTCCCCACCTAAAACAACACCATTTTCTGTATCTAAAAGTCTCTCTCTCTCTCTCTCTCTCTCTCTCTCTCTCTCTCTCTCTCTCTCTCTCTCTGTGTGTGTGTGTGTTCTGATCATCTTTAAAGCTCTAATTAGTTCAGCACAGGACAGCTCCATCTAGCTTTTTTGTCCTCCAAAAGCTAAGACTACTCCATCATTTCAGGATTTCTTTTCCTCATTTTAAAAATATTATTATTCTAATTCAATACTGCACTATTCAGATCTTGCTCTCTCAGAAACTTGGGCTAGCAGAATTTTAAAGCAAAGCAAGAATGTAAGTACAGTGATACCTCGGGTTACAGACGCTTCAGGTTACAGACTCCACTAACTCAGAAATAGTACCTCGAGTTAAGAACTTTGCTTCAGGATGAGATCAGAAATCGTGCGGTGGCAGCGGGAGGCCCCATTAGCTAAAGTGGTACCTCAGGTCAAGAACAGTTTCAGGTTAAGAACGGACCTCCGGAACGAATTAAGTTCTTAACCAGAGGTACCACTGTTTACTTGTAATGAACTGTACTCCCTGTAGGAAGGTTATTTTGACACTGCTGCGAGAAACAAAGAAGTAAACCGCTCTACAGCAGGTAAAATGTCCTCCATTTTCTCATAAAAATATTTCTTGGATTGAGGCTATATAGACGGAATGCCAAAATATTGTAACTGAATGATAACCCACTCCCTTCAATGGTAATGTGTCTCTTAATTTCAATCTGATTTTTTCCTTGTGTTTTGAATCCAGCTGCAACGTCAGATAAAAACACATTAAGCAAATAAACTGCTTATCCAATGAATTAAAATATCTGCATTTCTGGATTACAGTCACAGGCAATCTGCAAGAGAGAGCTCATGCAGAGTCATAAGAAGTCAACCTCCCCAGCTTTTGTGAAAAGAAAGCCAAAATAAATTCCAAATAGTTTTTTTGGCTTCCAGAAATATGAAGTGTTCATAGATATCATCTGGCTAGTGAAAAATAAAACACCCCAAGCACTCTGAGAATATATCAAGCTAGGAACCTTACCTGTGAAGAGGAAAGATACCATTCCTAAAGCCCCAAAGTAAGGCATAATGATAGAAAGGCTAATTTTATAGTTGCTTTGATATTGGCTAGAAGTCAAATGCTTGAAGTTCCATGAGTTTGTGTGTCACCTGAGGACATACAGTGTTCCAAATCATTCAAGTTTCTGCTAGTCATTATAATAAGTTTCAAACAGAATTATTGCCTCCCCATTCACATACCAGAATTCAGTAATAATTCTGATTGCTTATGTTCCTCTACTTTTTTTACAGTAAGTTTCCCAATTGTGGAATTCCCTCCCCTCTAAAGTATGGCTGAATGAATTTTAATCTGCATATCAGGTGCTTAACGTGTGCTAATGTCTGAGCCTGTTATCAATAGACTTTATTTGCATAGCCGACAGGCCATAGCATCAAAGGACAAACACATATAAATATAACCTCGGAGGGATGGTCAGGACAGGGAGAAAGATAATAATAACCAGATGCAGATAAATTAATAATCTCAGTACTTAAAACTTGGCAGAGGTAATAAAATAATAATAAAAAAACATGATAATAATAATAAGATCCTAGGCGAGGAATTCGGGTGATGACACTGATGTCATTCAGATAGCATCTCTCAGTCTCATTGCTCTCTCGATAAATTTGGCAACCTTCTCTGTTGTCGAGCTGTTCTGGTCGGCTAGGAGTGAGAACAATTTGGCTTCACAAGAGCGACCCGGGATGGCAGATAGGAGCGGCGCGATGGTCTCGTCCCTGAGATCTTTATATAGGGAGCAAGACAAGAGAACGTGTGACACAGTCTCCACATATCCAGCTCCAAAGGGGCAGAGCCGGTTCTCGAATGAAATTTTTTGGTATCTACCTTCAAGAACAGCTGACGGTAACATATTTAGTCTGGCCAGTGTAAAGGCCCACCTGAGTTTTGGAATGGTTAAGGTAGACAAATAAGGTGCCCGAGAATCAAAGTGGGAGGGGGGCAGATAAGCGTACCAAGCACAAAAATTCTTAATATAGGCCAGATTATTCTGCTGCTCAATATCCTTCATGCGCTGGTCAATAATGGGTTTTGCCTTGGGGAGACCCATTTTCAGGAGATGCTGTGCTTGGAGGCCACATGTAAGTAGTTTCTGATGCACTACTTTGGACCACCTACTTCTATGAGCATCTCGTGCTACTAGAGGTAGTAGTCCGGATGGGTTTAAATTTAAGCGAAGCCAATAGTTGAATGTTCTTAACCAGGTTCAGGTTTCAATGGAGAGGAGGCCAGTCTTCAGCCGTAGGGCCGCATTTGGTGCTCATGGTGGAACGGCTAGAATCTGTCTTAAGAATTTAGACTGGACCATTTCAAGTGTGCGGCAATGATTTCCTGTCCAGATTTGGGCCCCGTAGAGTAATTGCACCAAGGGTTTGGCTTGAAAGACCTCCAGAGCTGCTGGAATATGTCTGCCCCCCTTCGTAAAGTAAAAGCGAGACAGTATTTTGGCGCTTTGAGATGCTTTTTCCCTAGCATATTTATGATGGGCCTCCCAGGCCCCTGTTGACTGGAAAACTACTCTGAGGTATTTGAAAATTTTGATCTGTTCTATTGGCTGATTGTCCATCTCCCATCTGTGATGTCTGTGTCTCCTAGCGAAGACCATGACTTTGGTTTTTTGGTGATTAACCACCAGTTGATCTCTCCTGCAGTAGGCTGAAAATTCTCTTAGTAGCCTTTTGAGACCTACTTTAGTTCATGATAAGAGAACCGCGTCGTCCGCATAGAGGAGCACTGAAATTGATTTTTCGGCCAGTTTGGGGGCATGAAACTCCGGGGATGTTAGGTATTTGACCATGTCATTTATATATAAGTTGAATAAGGCCGGGGCTAAAATACAGCCCTGCTCGACTCCTTTGGTGACTGGTACAGGGCCAATTAGTTGCCCATTTACTGAGGTTCTTACATATAACTTGGAGTCTTTATATAGGCTTTTTATCAAGAATAGTAATCTTTTGTCAATGTTGGTAGCATTGAGTTTAGCCCAAAGTTTGACTCGTGAAATCATGTCAAAGGCCGCCTTCAGGTCAATAAATGCTGTGTATAGAATCCCACGTGTTTTATTGACGTATTTGTCAATGAGGTGTGCTAATACGAAGCAGTGGTCTATTGTTGTTCTACCCTGTCTGAAGCCGGCTTGCTCCTCTGCCAGAACTGCCTCAGTTTCCATCCAGTCAATTAGTTTGATGTGGAGGAGTTTGGCATACAATTTGCTGGGGATAGTAAGGAGGCTAATGGGTCTATAGCTCACTGGATCTGCCAAAGGACCCTTTTTGTAGATTGGAATGATTACTGCCTCTGTCCAGCAACCAGGGATTATGCCTGTTGAATCGATGTATGTAAATATTGACGCCATTAAAGGAGCCCACCAACTGATATTGTTCTTCATGAGCTCTGCTGGAATGTGGTCTATGCCCGGGGCTTTGTTGTTTTTCAGTTGGGCAATTAGTTTCCCCACCTCCTCTATGGAAACAGGGGGCCAATATGGTAAATTCTTGGAGTAGGCACTTAGATCATTGTGCTGGGCTTTGTCGTCATAGAAGAGGGTTTGAAAATATTTCATCCACTCCTGGGGTTCTACAGTACATGTGGGACCAATCCGCTCCTGGCCCAGGAGGCCCATAATGGTACGCCAGAAGGAGGTTGAGTCTTTCTCATTCGAGGCCTTCACTAAATTACACCAGGCCAGTCTCTCAGCTTTTTGTTTTTTTACCTTTAATAGCTGATTGTAGTTTCGTCTTAAATAGATGTAAGCCATAAATAGCTAGGGTGCTCCGGTGTTTCTGTAATTCCGATAGGTTGATCTCAGACGTTTCCTTGCTTGTCTACACTCCAAATCAAACCATCTCTCTTGATCGTTTGCTCGCTTTGTAACAGAATTAAGTATCTCAGGTGTTAGGAAAGTCTTTAGTCTTGCTAATAACTCGCTGAACGAGTCCATGGCCTTTCCCACGGTATTAGCTGATACAATGGCTGAGTAGATGGTCTTCACGTTTTCCGAATGGAGGAGATGAGTTAGCTCTGTATTGAGCATGGGGGTCCATTTAATTCTTCTGGGGGCCAGTGATCCCAGATTAACGATGGGGGTGTAGTAAAGGTTAGCCATGGGTTTGTTAAACGATGGGCCATTGAGCGCTAAAATTAGTGGGAGGTGGTCGCTTTCGGTGTTATGTCCCACTTGAAATTTCGACACAGAGTTATAGGCGAATCTTGATATCAGAATATAGTCTATCACACTTACTCCCATCTTTGAAAAATGGGTATACTCCCCGGGCGATCCTCCTCCTTACTACTGTTTAATATCATCAGCTCCCTTCTTTTTGCGACCTGGGCTAGACATAGCCCAGAGTAGTTGCATTTATCTTTAGAAAGTCGTGAAACGCCTGCTTCGGTTGGACTTTCAGGGTCCTGAATCTGATTATATTGGCTGTAAAGATTGTTATCATCAATTCCCATACGGGCGTTGAAATCCCCCCCGATTATAATCGGTGTAGAAGGGTGGGAAGATTCTATGGACTCTAGGAATGCCTCTAACTCTGCCCAGTTAGCTTTCACTATAGATTTTTTTTGGCAGGGGGGCAGATAGACATTGACCACTACCAGTGCACTGAGCCTGTTATTTTGTTTTCAGTTCCGAGGTGTAATATGGTATATATTATATAATGTATTGGGGTGAAATTAACCATTGGGAGTTCAGGTACAGAGGCTCACACCAAATTCCAAATCAGTCAAACTTTTTTCAGTACACTATCACTGGACAGTCCAAAGAGCTTACAACAGCATTTCAATTATGACACCTGCTATGCAGGAAATATATGACATCTTAGCTGTTCGTTCTTCAACCAATCACCTTCTGCCATCCCAGCACCTCACTGTTTCCCCTCCAACTACAGACCCTGAAATGAAACTTAATCTATTGTTCCCTGTAGGAATCAGAATCCTCATTGTACCTCATATGGGGTTGTTTTTCACTTTAATATTCAGCCATTAGGTTCCACCTTAACTATTTCTTACCAGTTTTGTGATCAGCTTTCACTCTTGCCTATGTGACATTGGCTCCCCACCCGCCAAAAAAATTCCACTAACCAAAACGGCCCATACTGAATAGGGAGGGAGGATGTATACAGGAAAGTTTGGTGAGAAGGAGGCAAATAAATGGCCTGGCTGACTGCTCTCCTGCATTGGCCAAACTGCCCCATGGTCAACCCCTTTACTTCTCCCACAGGCAAAACCAAGTGTAGCCTCCTTTCCAGGAGAGCTGGGATGTGCCAAAGGCACACCCATTTTCAATTGGAGGAGGCACTGTAGTTTAGAGGAAAGGTGAATAAGAGGGGATATGATAGACGGTTTGTTGCCTGTTGTGTATTTCTGTGTTTTTATACTGTAAACATCCTTGTGATCCTCAGATGAAGGGTGGTATAGGAAATAAATAAATACAAATACCGTATTTTTCGCCCTATAGGACACACTTTTCCCCCTCCCAAAATGAAGGGGAATTCTGTGTGCATCCTATGGGGCGAATACAGGCTTTCGCTAAAGCTTGGAGAGCGAGAGGGGTCCGTGCGTACCGACCCCTCTCACTCTCCAGGCTTCAGGAAGCTATCAGCAAGCCTGGGGAGCCCGCGGGAGTTCCCACAGGGCTCCCTAGGCTGCGGATAGCAGCCTGCTGCACGGAGCGTGCGGCATGCTGAAGCAGAGCGCCCCGTTTTTCGGGCAGACATCGGCCAGCCCCACAAGCTTGGGGGACAGAGGGGAGGTGCAGCGCCGCCATCCTGCTGTTCCTCGACCTGGTTTGGTTTCCCCGACCTGGTTTTGGGGGGGAAATAAAGGAATTTCCCCCCCTTTATTCCCCCCCCCAAAAAAAACTAGGTGCGTCCTATGGGACGGAGCATCCTATGGGACGAAAAATACGGTAAATATGTTTATAAAAGTATGCATGGCATAAGGAAAGTGAATACAGTGGTACCTCGGGTTACATACGCTTCAGGTTACAGACTCCGCTAACCCAGAAATAGTGCTTCAGGTTAAGAAATTTGGTTAAGGATTAGAAGATAAATCATGCTCCGGTGGTGCGGTGGCAGCAGGAGGCCCCATTAGCTAAAGTGGTGCTTCAGGTTAAGGACAGTTTCAGGTTAAGAACGGACCTCTGGAACGAATTACGTGCTTAACCCGAGGTACCACTGTAGATGAAACCCCCCCCTTCTCCTTACACTAGAACTTGTGAACATCCAATGAAGCTTAATGGTGAAAGATTCGGGACAGATAATGTCACTCTCCACTACACGGCTCCAAAAGGAGTCCTGGCGGGTGCACCTTTGGGAGGAGAGGAAGTCGGGTGAGAAGCCCCTTCCTATTGATATCACTCAGGTAGACAGGAGGAGTAAGGAGTAGCAGGCAGAGGCTACAAAGGGCTTCCCAACCCTCTCCTCCTCCTCCTTCTCGAGATGCTGATGTGGCAAGGAGGTGTGCAGAGAGGAACCAGCACTGGAAGGCCTTGAATAGGAGGCTGTTGGCAGTGCTGCTGTCAAGGCGGAAGTGGGGAGCAGGTCAGCAATAACTCACAAGGTTTCAGCGAAAACTCTTTATTCAATGAAACAAAAACAGCTCAGGCTTAGTGAACACAGCATTTCTTTCCAGTTGGTCCTACTCCAATGATGCAATTGTGAGGGCTGATGGTCCCTGCCTTCCTACAGCTCTCTATGTCTCCTCCTCCTCTGGGTCCTTTCCAAGCAACCTGGGACTTCTTTGACTTTGTGCTCTGTCCTCTTCAAACCCCTGCAGGATCTTGGAGCCCAAGGGGGTGGGGAGCTGGTCACAGTACGAAGAGGAGACCCCCTGGCTTCTTCAGCAGCCTGCCTCACCTCTGAATTTTGCCCCTCCTCCTCTCCAGCCTCCACTTCTACCTTTGATTCTGGACCGCTCTCTGCCTTAGTCTCTTCCTGCTCACTAAACCCTGTTACCGCTTCAGCTTCTGACACCACCTCCCTCCAGTTTGTTCCTTCTTCTTCTTCTGAACACTGATTGTCCTCCCACCACCAATCCCCTGGCTCTGAGTGAGTTCCCTTGTGAGTTCCCTTGAGGTCCCCCAGCTGGTGCCTCTCACCACACCTTTGCAACCAGCCAGTCCATGACAGGTGGCAGCATCAGTGGCCTGCGGTGGCTCAGAGTAGTTTATGGGACATATGGAGGGACATGTCAGGGTTGTGGCAGAGAAGTGGGTTCAGCAGAGCCTGAGTGGGTTGGAGATGGCAGGGCAGTTGAGACTCTCAGGACAGAGGAAGCAGTGGTCTCAACCCTCACCAATTTGGATCATGGCCCAGTAAGATTCCAGGAGGAACCTTATTGGAGTATCAGAGGTCCATAACACAAGGTCCGTTTCTCACTCCTCCCATGCCAGCCTTGCATATTCCCACTGTTTTGTGATTCTAAAGAAAGCAATCGAGGCAATGCATCATCTGATGTTTCCCAAAGAGGAGTTGATCAATGACCCAGAACATCTGTGCCCAGTACATTATGCTCCTTTGATAGATACAAAGCAGAAATAAGTCAAAGCAAAATATACACCTTATTTTACAAAGGAACAAGAAATGCAATCAAAAACAGCATGAAGATAAGATAAGTGCTCCCTCCGCGCTCCGGAGGCTTCACGTTGCTATCGCTGAAGCCAAGAAGCCTGCATTCGCTCCATAGGACGCACACACATTTCCCCTTAATTTTTGGAGGGGAAAAAGAGCATTTTATAGAGCAAAAAATACGCTATTCTGTCCTTCAATGTCATATAGGCACTGTCTAATTAAATTATTTGCTTTGATGAAGCTCAATGTTAATAACTGTTGTAGCGATAAATCAGAGGAATAAAGTTTTTGGATGACAGTTTTAGTCCAGGCACACTCATGACGGTCTTGCAATACTAGGGAAAGTAGATTGATGGGGGTTTAATTGAGCCAAAGCCAATAATTAAATATTCTTTGCCAAATCTGTAATTCAACAGAGGGAAGACTAGCCTCTAAGCACAATGAAGCATTTGGATCAAAGGATAGAAGAGAGGGGGAAAAATGCCTTAGGAATTGAACTGAACAGTTTCTGTAGATCCAAAGTGAGTACCTGTCCAAATCTGAGCCCCGTATAATAACTGTGCTAGGGGTTTACCTTTAAACTCTTCAAGTGCTGAAGGTATTTGATTGCCACCTTTTGTATGGAAAAAGCATGTCAGAATTTTGACACTTTGAAGAGCTTTTTTCTTTGCATATTTCTGATGTGCTGCACATGACCCTTGACTGAAAGACAAGACCAAGATATTTAAAGATTTTGGACACAGCTACATTAGTAAAGAAACAGTGATTTGAATGTGCTATAAACACCAGACAGCGCCAGAGAATAGAAAATTTGAAAACCTGATTTTCCATAGAGATATTTTTCTTCTGTTATTGATCTAATTTCTGACTTATTTATAGCGTCGTCATCACCCGCTGTTTCTAGATCTACTCTTTAACTTGTTCAATCAGTTGATTATCCATGTAGCAACTATGGGCCCTATTGTTTCTTGAGAACACCATGAGTTTGGTTTTATTGTAATGCACAACCAGCTGTTCTTTTTGGCAACATCCTGAGAGTGCCCTCATCAATCATTTTAGGCCCACTTTTGTTTGAGACCGGAGTACCACGTCATCTGCATATAGTAATATAGAGATGGCTTTTTGGGGCAATTTAGGAGCGGCTTTTATGTTTGCCCACTAAGATGTACATTACTACTACATCAGGGGTATATGTAGAACCTATGTGGAAGAATTCCTGTTCGGTTCACAGGCCAAAATGCCTAAGTGATTGGAGTGCAAGAAAACCCAAAACAAAGTTAGGTAATCTTACTCCTAACTGAATGGCGTGTACCAAAATTACATTTTTAAAAAGGGGTCCGGTGGAGACAAATGCATTATTTATGAAACCTGACGTGGCTCTCTGTTGGAGAGTGTGGTCATTGTTATTTACAGGCACTTTTTGACAACATGCAGTCTTTGGGGAGAGGAATGCTACCAAAGTGTCCTTGCCATCTCCTTGCACACATTACAGGTGCAATTTCTCTAGCATACAGTTTCCTTGTAGTTTATGACCACTACATAAAGTCTCCTCCAACACCTAGCCTTTGCCAGCCTTCGTTCAGGTTTTGCAGAAAGCTCTTGTGCTGGCCATTGGCTCCTACTGGCTACTGTTATATCACTAGTGACTAGTGCAGGGGTCAGCAACCTTTTTCAGCCTTGGTCCAGTCCACAGTCCCTCAGACCATGTGGTGGGCCGGACGATATTTTGGAAAGAAAATGAACAAATTCATGTGCCCCACAAATAACCCAGAGATGCAGTTTAAATAAAAGGACACATTGTACTCATGTAAAAACATGCTGATTCTCAGACTGTATGCGGGCCGGATGGAGAAGATGATTGGGCCGCATCAGGCCCCTGGGCCTTAGAGTGCCACCACTTATTCGCAAAAGCTAGCACCATTTGCTGCACCTAATAGCTGCTTTTTTATTTTTTAAAACATGCTTCAAATGCTGACCTCATCTTGCTATGACACTGTAGCAAGGGAGACCCCCCATCTAGCCTACTCAATCCCCCTCCAAGTTAAAGTTACCCCATCATTTCCCCATTTTTGCCCTTTAAAACAGGAATGCACTATTCAAATCTTTTCCCCCTGCAACTTGGGTCAACAGAATATAAAGCAAGGTAGAATTGGAACTATGTTCTGCAGTATGCTATTCCCCCTGGTGTCCACCATATTCATTTGTGAGGCTACTGTGGCAAATAAAGAAGTAAATTGCCCTGCAGGAGGAAAGCTGTCATCGATTTTCACATAAACCTGTTTGCTGGATCACTGCAAAATAGACAGAATGCAGAGATGCTGTAACCAAGCAAGAACACCCTCCCCTCAGTGCTTAGATAATGAGTTGTGTCTCTTAAATTCAGTCTGCTCCCCCCCCCCATGGGTGGAAGATGAAAATATTAACCAAATAATTGCTCAGGCAAATGCTGTATGTATAAATGAAGGACACCTTATGTACTCTAGAGCAAAATAATTCATTCTTTGAGAAATCAACCTCACAAATGAATGGGAAGATACCCTTTCTACACATTGCAGGAAGTAGACCTCAGGTTCTCTAAGATTGTAAACAGACCTCCAGAAAATGTGTATGCGCTTGTAGAAAGCAGCAATATTGCAAGCAAGATATAACCTTCCCTCAGTGTGCATGGAATATGCTGTGGCTATTAAATTTAATCTGTTTTTACCCCTTATAGGTCAAAGCTGACTGTGAAGCCAGATGAAAACACTAGTGAAATAAATTTCTAAGCCAATCAATTTGAATCTGCATTTCTGGAATCATAGAATCATAGAGTTGGAAGAGACCACAAGGGCCATCGAGTCCAACCCCCTGCCAAGCAGGAAACACCATCAGAGCACTCCTGACGTATGGTTGTCAAGCCTCTGCTTAAAGACCTCCAAAGAAGGAGACTCCACCACACTCCTTGGCAGCAAATTCCACTGTCGAACAGCTCTTACTGTCAGGAAGTTCTTCCTAATGTTTAGGTGGAATCTTCTTTCTTGTAGTTTGGATCCATTGCTCCGTGTCTGCTTCTCTGGAGCAGCAGAAAACAACCTTTCTCCCTCCTCTATATGGAGATGTGTTTACGATCAAAGGAAACATGCAGGAGAGATCTCAGGCAGCATCATTAAGTGTGCCAATCCACAAACGCAAATAAATGGACAGGAAGCCCAAAGAAGTTCCAGATAATAAATCTGCTTCCAGAGAAATGCCCTATTGAAAAATTTGACTGCTGCTGGTGGGGGGAGAATTAACAAGAACTTTGTGAGTATATCTGGCTAGGAAATGTAGCATAAGGAACCTTACTTGTGAAGATAGTCAGTGTCGATCTGATCTTAGAGCCCCAGAATAAGGCATGTAGAGAGAAATGCTCATTTTATGGTTGTTTTGCTACCACCTAGTAACCAAATTCCTCAAAGGCATGGGAGTTGGAACTTAAGAGGTTAAGTTGTTCCCATGATGCCTCAGCATTCTGACGTCAGAATTTGGAAGCTGGGAGGAGCTTTCCTGTCTGTTCCTCTCTAGTCGTTGAGAGAGAGAGAGGCAGTTTTACCATGGCTGCGAGGAGTCCTGGAAATATCTGAGAAAATGATGCAATAAAGAGCTGTAAATGGACATTACTGTGCTCTGTGTGTTTGTGGGAAACTAAGTGACAGGTTGCTGCTGTGTTTTACTCTGCTGGGCGTGACGGAGAAGAAGGAGCAGATCGGGCAGAGGAAGCGTGCCGGACCTGCCGAAGCTGCCATAAAGAGCTAATTGCCGGTAGTAAATCAATTAGCACGTCACAGACTAATCAAAATACCTACAGGTTATGGACCCTAAATTACCGCTTGTAAACCTGTCACGGGAGACATGCTGAAAAGGCTTTGATCTGCGGTGTCGAGCAGAAACGGCAGGAAGCGGAGGCAGAAGCAAACAAGCAAGCTGCGAGACGCAGAGAGTGCCTGTGTTGCTGAGAACTGCGCAGAGCTGAGGTATCGTTTCTCCAGGGAGAAAAGCCAGAGGAGCTGATGTTGTCGTAAGTACAGCTTGGGGCCCCCTTGGGAGAACGGGAGAAGATGGCAAATGGCCAGGAGGTGTTTCAAGCTCCGTTTGAACAGCTTGAAGAGCTCACCACCCAGTCGTGGGAAATCTGGGTCAGAAGGGTGAGAGCCTGGTTTTGGGCAACTGGCTTGTGGGACGTAAGCAAGAAAGAGCCGTCCACAAGCGAAGAGGCTGCTGCTGAAAGTGCAGGGCTGGTGGACAGAGATGCAGAGACCCTGCAATCTGTTTGTATGGAGGAGAAGATGCAGAGAGAGAAAGCTGAGAGAGCTGAGATCTGCATGTTGAGAGCAGGTGTGCATGCTAAGTTGCAACAGCACCTGGAAAGCATTGAATCTGCGTGTGAGGCCTGGAGAGTGCTGAAACGTCTGTGTGAAGGCTCAGCAGGAGGCCGAGGGCAGATGGAAGCTGCAAGCCTAGAGATGGCTGGAGCCCCTGTTCCTGATGATTTAGCCTCAAGGAGTGCTAGTGAGCAAGTCGGGGGGGCGGAAAGTTCCAAAGGCAAGTTTGAAAAGTTTTCCACTGTGCCTGCTGGAGTGGAGTTCAGAGGGGGCGGATCTGGCAAGAAGTGCTTTTCCGGAAGAAGGAGGGCCAGGCCAGCTGGGAGGAGCCCCGGGCAGTATTTTTCCACTGAAGTTCGTCGTTGCTACATTTGCAAGTCAGCTGACCATCTGCGTCGAGATTGCCCCCACCGGAGCAGAGAGGCAAGGCAGGATGTTTTCAAGGACAATTCCCATGGGAATCAGTCGGGTTTCCATGGCAGCCAGTCTGGAAAAACAACCAGGCGTGGGACTGAGGCTGGTGGACGTGCCAGGTGCCAGGAAGAGACTTATCAGATTACGGCTAGTTTGGCGTTGTTTGAAAACAGCCGGGAGCAAGGCTCAGAGTTTCGTTTCGTTATTGACTCTGCAGCTAATCGCAACTTGATTCCAGAGACACCTGCTGTCGAGGGGTGGAATTGCAAGGCAATTCCGGCCGGGAAAACTGTACTGTTTGCAAATGGACAGAAAAAATGTGTGACTAACGTGACAAATCTCTTTATGTCTGTTTTACAGGAAACGTTGGAGTGTTGTACTGTTCCTGGGATACACCACTGTCTTTTATCTGTGCCTTATTTGCTAAAAAAGGGATTCAGGGTTTCTTTTGAGGATGACGTCTGCACAATCTCCAAGGGAGGGAGGATGCTTGCCAAGGTTAAAAAGGGGCAGAATGATCTTTTCATTCTTAAAACGTCTCTGGAGGGTGAGGGGAAGGTTGAGAAAGCACAAGCACTGCGTGCTACAATTCCCAATCATGATTCATGTGTACACGCTTGGCATGCTAGGACAGCTCATGGCTCTGTAGAAGAACTACAGACGCTACCCGAGGTCGCTAACAGTTGCCACATTGTAGAATGTGGATGTGCAATGGATTGTGAAGCATGCAGACATGCAAAGGTAAAAGGGTGCAGTTACCCAAAAGTGGATAGGGTAACCGAAAAACCTTTTGAACAAATTCACATAGATTTGTTGGGTCCGGTAAAGGAACCAAGTCTGGGAGGGTCAAGGTTTCTGCTCTCGATGCAGGACAATTTTACACAGAATTCCTGGACTCACGGTCTCAAATCCAAGGATGATGCAGCACAGCTGATCAAACGTTGGATTGAGGAGGTGGAACAAAGGTTTTCCACCAAAGTGCAGGCTGTCACAAGTGACAGGGGAGCTGAGTTTACAGGTTCTGCTTTGAAGAAGTACTTTCGCAAGAAAGGGATCCGTCACACAGTGACTTCACCCAATCAGAGGGGGGAGGCAGAGCTACGATGTGAGGCTCTGGTGCGGACTGCAAAGGTGTTGCTGAAGGATTCTGGGTTGCCACCAAAGTTTTGGCTGGAGGCAATCAAGTATGTAAGCTTCACCTGGAATCGCACCTACAATTCAGCGGTAGGTGACACACCGTTTAGCTTGTTGCATGGCAGGAAACCCCAGATTCATTTTCTGCGCAAGTTCGGGTCACATGCGTCTGTGCCAGTATCTGCTGCGTTGCAAGGGCCAGATGGATCCAAGTTCCGGAAAATGATCTTCTGTGGGTATGAGCCAGCAGCGCATGCATGGAGGTTCGCATTTCCATCAGGTGATCAGAGTAAGTTACTGATCAGCAAGCACGCTGAGTTCTATGAGCAGGATAAAAAGTCACAACCTGCTGTCAAGCGTGATGTTCTCTCAGAGTGTCTCTCTGATTCAGAACAGGAAGATTCTGAGGGGGAGGAAGGAGAGGTTGAGTCTGCTGATGACGATCAGGTCACTGACCAAAGTCTGGAGCAGGGTGGGGCATCTCCACAAGTTGTAAAAAGAGAGGGTAAGAGTGAACCTAGTTCTCCTGTAAGTGTAATGGAGAGGATTCGAAAACGCTTTAAGTCAGAGGGGGAATCCCGTGATGCTGAGGAAACAGTTCCTGGTGGCAGTGAATCAGAGGTAACATCTGAGTTTGTGCCCGGGCGATCCAGTCGCACAATGAAGGGTGTTCCACCGGAAAGATACCAAGCCACAGGTGCGTTGGTAAGTTTCGCACAGTGTGAACCTGAGAGTTACGTGGATGTTCCACAGGTATTGTCAGAATGTGTGGCAGAGGGGGTATGGGAGTTGGAACTTAAGAGGTTAAGTTGTTCCCATGATGCCTCAGCATTCTGACGTCAGAATTTGGAAGCTGGGAGGAGCTTTCCTGTCTGTTCCTCTCTAGTCGTTGAGAGAGAGAGAGGCAGTTTTACCATGGCTGCGAGGAGTCCTGGAAATATCTGAGAAAATGATGCAATAAAGAGCTGTAAATGGACATTACTGTGCTCTGTGTGTTTGTGGGAAACTAAGTGACAGGTTGCTGCTGTGTTTTACTCTGCTGGGCGTGACGGAGAAGAAGGAGCAGATCGGGCAGAGGAAGCGTGCCGGACCTGCCGAAGCTGCCATAAAGAGCTAATTGCCGGTAGTAAATCAATTAGCACGTCACAGACTAATCAAAATACCTACATTAAATACTCTGTATGACATCTCAGCATAATCACCTGAGGACATACAGACTGGGAATTTCTTTTACTTTCTATTATTCATCTTTAATTAGTTTCTAACAGAAGTTTCCCCTCTCCATTCAGCCCACAATTCAGTAGGAATCTTCACTAGTTACTTTCCTCTATTTTGTTTTAGAGTACTGTAAGTTTGTTGCATATTCCCAAAGCTAGTAACAATAACACCAGTTACCAATACCAACAAAGTCATTGGGACCAGCAGGACTGAAAGGGGCTTACAATCTAAAAACCAGAATTCGAAACAGTTCAAAGAGATTACAGTAACTGGAAGAGGGTTTGCCCTGAAAGCACATGTTAAGATGTGCTTCTTCAGTTTTCACTGAAAGTTGGGAGTGATGAAGAAAGATGCATCAATGGTATCAAAAGCTGAGGAAAGGTCAAAAAGAGTGAGCAAGGCAGCACTCCCCCAGACCCTCCAAGTGTCCCTATTTTCCAGGGATAGCCCTGGATTTAATCAGTTTCTGATTTTATCCCAGGATGTCTGCTTTTCCTCAGGACGCCCCTATTTTCATTGGAGAAAAGTTGGAGCATACATTCCCCGCCATCTCTCTTCCAACAAATGTCATGACAGAGTCTGAAGCCAGATTGAAATGGGTCCAGATACCCTGTCTCCTTCAAGCATGCCTGAAGTGTTATGTATTGAAGTTCTCACCCTGGGCCAGCAGGGGGATACTGCAGATAGTTATGCAAATGAAGGATCGAAAGTGACGTTCAGTGATTGGAAAGTTTGTATGCAAATGAAGGATCGAAAGTGACGTTCAGTGATTGGATAGTTTTAGAAAATGGCAACAGTTACATTGTTCTGGAGCCCTATATAAGCAGGCTGAGCTCCTCAGATCAGTTCTGTTCTGGCATCTGAATAAAGAAGAGCTGTTTGAAGAATCGCTGTGTCGTCTGATATGTTTGCCCACAACCTAAAACTGGTGACAAGGATGGGATCGATGGACATCAGAGCATAGCCACCCTCTGAGCAGAGCTGAATCACTGAGCTGAATCACTGAGCGAAATCACTGAACAGAACCAATTCAGAGCTGACTGTTCTGGCTAGAGCACGGTGTTCCATCCATCGCCCTTCACGCTGGCATCAGAATCATGGCTTCACTTGTGCCTCTACCGCCGTTTGCGCCAGCCTCTGAATCATGGGACTCCTACCTCGCTTGGTTCGACTGCTACCTCCAAGCCAACGAGCTGACAGAAGTATCAAAGGAGCGGAAGCGGGGCCTATTCCTCACCCTCTGTGGGTCTGAGGTGTTTGAGACGGCCCGAGCATTGGCTGCGCCTGAAGCAGTCCAGGCAACACCATGGGACACGATCCAAGAGAAGCTCTGCAACCACTACGCACCAAAGCCATCCAAGATTGCTGCCCGCCATGCGTTCTACCACCGGAACCAGGCAGAGGGGGAGTCAATCAACAACTACACCACCGCCCTCCGACAGGCTGCAATGCACTGTGAGTTCCGAGACTTAGACGATGCCCTGATGGATCGAATCGTCTGCGGGGTCCAGGACATCCATCTGCAACGGCGTCTCCTCACCAAGCCAGACCTCAAGCTGCAGAAAGCCATTGAGGAGGCCGTGGCCTCGGAAGCTGCTGAACGCTCCACCCAGGAGATCCGCAAGGCCAGCAGCCCGCGTCTTGCTAGGGAGCCAGTTCCAGTGCATCACAAAGAGGCCAGCAGTGATGAGGCATCCTCCAGTGAAGACGATGACGTGCACCAGACAAAGCGGGAGTGCAGGAAGTTCCAACAGAAGTCCAAGGGCCAACCAGAATGTGCCGGCTGTGGAGGCAACCATTCCCATGCCAAGTGTCGATTCAGAGACGCCATCTGTCGGACGTGTTCCAGAAGGGGCCACATCGCTAAGGTCTGCCAATCGGCTCCGTCTGACACCCCCCTTCACCGACTCGCAAGTCCAAGTCTGCACTCCAGTCTGCCAAGGAAAGTGGGACTATTGTCCTTTGTTTTTTCTCTTTGCTGTCTGAGGAGAAAGAGGAAGGAGCTAAAGTAGAATGAGCCAAGTGTATTATATGTAAATAAACACAGATTAGCCTAAATGCTGTGCTATTGGTTCTGTTACACAAACTGGGAATACTCTTCGGATCCCTGAGTGTGCTGATGCTTCTTGGCATCAATCTCTGTGATGTTCGGGCTGGAGAAATCTTTTGAAGCTCCTGAATGATCGACCAGGAGGGAGAGAACATGCCAGTTGGGATTGTGTCTCTGCCAGGGTCCTACACAAGAGTAGGATGCTCCTAACAGCGTCCCTCCCTCTTTTCGGATGAACTTAAACTGCCTTGAACCAACAAGGGTGACAATGTTTCCCAAAGAGGAGTTTATCAATGACCCAGAACAACTGCACAACATTATGCATCCTTTGATAGATACAAAGCAGAAATAAGTAATTACAAAATATTCACCTTATTTTACAAAGGAACAAGAAATACAATCAAAAACAGCATGAAGATAAGAAATCATAACATTTTTATAACGCTCACAATACAATTTGTGGTTCCACATTCTCCTAACTTTTGTTACTCCAGCAGATAATAAGAGGATTCTGCCTGTCTATCTTCTTACTCTTCTAATGTTCATCAGGTCAACCACCTGAACATTCTCCCAAATGTTTGTGATTTGTTTCCTCTAATGCTAACAAAATGTCAATCAAGCAATAGTTGGTGTGTAATAATTTCTCTATCATCTGACTGAATATGGCCCTTATGTAGCCTAAAAGCCCTATTACTGGATTCATTGGTAGGGCATATCCTAAAATATACCCTTAAAATGAAATATATCAATTGCAAAAGGCACTATACCTTACTTCTACACAGTAGCTTGATAATCTGGCCATCATGTTAGAAAGCATTCGGCTAGCTTATGTACACACTAAACCTTGTTATATCTTTCTTTAGTGTAAAGAAAATGTCATTTTTACTTGAAGAAAGTTATCTTCTCTATGGTCCTACCAAAAGCGTCTTTCACATCTTTGTTCCTCAGGCTATAGATAAGTGGGTTAAGGAAGGAGATCACAAGACTATAGAACACAGAAACTATTTTATCCTGATCTATTGAAAAAGTAGAACCAGGACGTATATACATGAAGATAATGGTTCCAAAGAAGATAGTGACAGTGGTCAAGTGGGAAGCACAAGTGGAGAAGGCTTTGTATCTGCCCTGAGCAGAGCTGATTCTCAGGATGGCCAAAAGAATAGCGATGTAAGAGACCAAGACAATGAGAAAAGTTGTCAGCCCAATTATAGTGGATATAATGAAATGCACAGTGTGAGTGACATGGGTGTCTGAACAGGACAACTTGAGTATTGGGGGAACATCACAGAAAAAATGATTAATGATATTTGAACTGCAGAAGGACAAAGTAAAAATAAAATAAGTCTGGAGAATTGAACTTGTAAGTCCACAAGCATATGCAACCACCACCAATATGGTACAATGCTTCCTTGACATAATAGCAAAATAGAGCAGTGGGTTGCAGATGGCTGTGAAGCGATCGTACGCCATCACTGCAAGAAGGCAACCTTCTGTGGTTATGAAGACGGCAAAGAAGAAGAATTGCACTGTGCATCCCTTGAAGGAAATGGTTGTCTTCTCTGCCAAAAATGTTGTCAGCATCTTGGGGGCAATGGCAGTTGAATAACTAATATCGATAATGGAGAGGTTTCTTAGGAAAAAGTACATTGGTGTTTGGAGCTGGGCATCCACACTGGTCACTATGATTATCCCAAGGTTGCCTATTATTGTGGCTACATAGATTATAAGGAACAAGAAGAAGAGTGGGACTTGGAGGTCAGGGTGGACCATGAATCCTGCAAGGATGAAGTCTGTTACAGTGCTTTCATTTTGCTTCATTCTATATTGCTCTGTAAGAGAATTAAAAATAACATGGTAGTTGAACCTGGGTGGCTACCAGGCTTCCTTAAAAATAAAATAAACCAGCACTACAAGATTCGTGTGGCCTTCCATCAGCACTAGCCAGCAGAGCCAATAGTCAGAGATAATGGGAGTTGGAGTCCAGTTACCTCCATTCTTGAATTACAGGAGCTGCTATTTACACACTCAATTGGAATTAGTGGCAAAATTCCCTTCATTTTATAAAACAGGATTTTACCGACAGCAACATTTTAAAATATTTACCTGTGCAATAAATTAACTTTTATCCACACTTCATCTTTTTTTAAACACTATCAATAAAAGTTTCTACCAAAACTTACAATACCTCTTTTGATTTTGATAGACCACCTTTCTGTGCATATGAACTTGGGCTCTCAGCTGAAGCACCCCAAAGCAAAAAAGAAAGAATAAAGGAAAGAAAAAACAATAACCCTCTATTCCACATTGAGTTCCAACAACTGAGGTGACTTGGTGCGCTTGTTTGTTTCACTGAATACTATCTGGTCTGCAGGAAGCATATTTATCTACACTCAGGCTATGTGGGTTAATCTACATCAGGTTTATGGGATTCTACATCTGTATTTTGGAACTGTTACATTTTGCAAGTAGGGTGCCAATGTATCAAGAAAACTAGGTGGAAAATAATCATACCATGGGCAATTTTTCCTTATGGTGGCCAAATTATTCTGTCGTTCAATGTCATATAGGCACTGTCTTATTAAATTATTTGCTTTGATGAAGCCCAATGTTAATAACTGTTGTATCAATAAATCAGAGGAATAAAGCTTTTGGATGACAATTTTAGTCCAGGCACACTCATGACGGTCTTGCAATACCAGAGGTAGTAGATTGATGGGGGTTAAATTGAGCCAAAGTCAATCATTAAATATTCTATTCCAAATCTGTACTTTGACAGAGGGAAGACTACCCTCCAAGCACTGAACAGCTTCTGTAGATCCAAAGTGAGTACCTGTCCAAATCTGAGTCCCGTATAATAACTGTGCTAGGGGTTTACCTTTAAACTCTTCAAGTGCTGAAGGTATTTGATTGCCACCTTTTGTATGGAAAAAGCATGTCAGAATTTTGACACTTTGAAGAGCTTTTTTCTTTGCATATTTCTGATGTGCTGCCCATGACCCTGTTGACTGAAAGACCAAGACCAACAAGACTAAGATGTGATTTTCCAGAGATTTATTTCTTCTGTTATAATGATCTAATTTCTGACTTACTTATAGTGTTTATCCCCCCTATGTTTAGATCCAGCCTTTAACTTGTTCAATCAGTTGATTATCCATGTAGCAACTATGGGCCCTATTGTTTCTTGAAAACACCATGAGTTTGGTTTTATTGTAATGCACAACCAGCTGTTCTTTTTGGCAACATCCTGAGAGTGCCCTCATCAATCTTTTTAGGCCTACTTTTGTTTGAGACTGGAGTACCACGTCATCAGCATATAGTAATATAGAGAGGGATTTTGAGGGCAATTTAGGAGTGGCTTTTATGTTTGCCCACTAAGATGTACCTTACTACTACATCAGGGGTATATGTAGAACCTATGTGGAAGAATTCCTGTTCAATTCAGCAGCCAAAATGCCTAAGTGATCAGAGTGCAGGAAAACCCAAAACTAAGTTAGGTAATCTTACTCCTAACTGAATAGCGTGTACCAAAATTACATTTTTAAAAAGGGGGTGGAGAGAAATACTTTATTTCTGGAACTTGCCTTGCCTCTCTGTTGGAGAGTGTGGTCATTATTATTTACAAGCGCTTTCTGACAAAATGTAATCTGTGGGCAGAGGAAATCTACTAATGTGTCACCATCTTCTTGCACATGTTATAGGCAGTGGCGGGGGGCACCGGGGGGTGGAGAGCAGGCGGCAGTGGGGCTGGCGTGCATCCTGGGGGTGGGGCGCACCGCCCGCACTCCTCTTTCTCCACCAGTGGTTACAGGTGTAATTTCTCTAGCATACATTTTCCTTGTAGTTGATGAGCACTACATAATGTCTCCTACAACAATGTCTCCTACAATGTCTCCTACAACACCCAGCCTCTGCAAGCCTTCGTTCAGTTTTTGTAGAAAGTTCTTGTACTGGCCATTGGCTCCCACTGGCTACTGTTATATTACTAGTGACCAGTGCCACCACTTACACACCAAAGCCAGCACCATTTTGTGCACCCAATAGCTGTTTTTTTTTTTAATTTTTAAAACATCCTTCAAATACTGACCACTTCTTGCTATGCCACTACAACAAGGGAGACCCCCATCTAGCCTTCTCAGTCCCCCCTAAGTTAAGGTTACCCCATCCTTTCCCATTGTTTGCCCTTTAAAACAAGAATGGACTATTCAAATCTTGCTCTGCCTGCAACTTGGGTCAACAGAATCTAAGAGCAATGCAGAATTGGGTCTATCTTCTGCAGTATGCTATTTCCCCTGGTGTCCCCCATATTCATTTGTGAGGCTGCTGAAGCAAATAAAGAAGTAAATTGCCCTTCAGCAGGCAAGCTATCTTCCATTTACTCATAAACATGTTTGTTGGATTGAAGCCATAAAGAGAAGATGTAAAAATAATGTAACTGAGTGTTAACTCGCTCCCTTCAATGCCCAGATATGGTAATGTGTCTCTTAAATTCAATCTGATTCCCCCCCCCCTTTGGAGTTGAATCCAACTGCAGTGCCAGATTAAAAACATTAAGCAAATGAACTGCTTATCTGATGATTTAAAATTTTCATTTCTGGATTTCTTATTGCAAGCACACACAACTTGCAGGAAAGATCTTGTGCAGCATCATAAGAAGTCAACCTCCCCAACTTCTGTGAAAATAAAACAAAATAAATTCCAATATTTATTTATTTATTTGCTTCCAGAGAATTGAGCTGTTCATAGATATCATCTTGCTTCGAAGAATAAAATATCCCAAGCTCATGGAGAATATAGCAAGCTAGGAGCCCTACCTGTGAAGAGGACAGATGCCATTCCTAAAGCCCCAAAGTAAGGCTTATTGATATAATGGCTAAATTATAGCCGTGGGGATCCTGCAGAAGATAACGAATGAATTAGAAATAACCTTCCCTCAATGCACATGCAATATGCTGTGGCTATTCAATTTAATCTGTTTTTACCTCTTTGGGGTTGAAGCTGACTGTGAAGCCAGATGAAAACACTAGAGAAATAAATTTCTTAGCCAATCAATTTGAATCTGCATTTCTGGAGATGTGTTTACGATCAAAGGAAACATGCAGGAGAGATCTCAGGCAGCATCATAAAGTGTGCCAACCCTCAAAACCAAAGAAATGAACAGAAAACCCAAAGAAGTTCCAGAAAATAAATTTGCTTCCAGAGAAATGCACTGTTGATAGATTTGACTACTGGGGGTGGGGGGAGAATTAACAAGAACTTTGTGAGTATATCTGGCTAGGAAATGTATCAAAAGGAACCTTACTTGTGAAGATAATCAGCGTCAATCTTAGAGCCCCAGAATAAGGCATGTTCAGAAAAATGCTCATTTTATAGTTGTTTTTGTATCACCTAGAAACCAATTTCCTGAAGGGCATGAATTAAAATACTCTCTGCATAATCACCTGAGGACATACAGCCTGGGAATTTCTTTTACTTTCTACTATTCATCTTTAATTAGTTTCTAACGGAAGTTGTCCCTCTCAATTCAGCCCACAGTTCAGTAGGAATCTCCACTAGTTTTTATTTTTTTTAAACCCGTTGACGTATCGTAAGAAATAAAGTATGGATTATAAATTTATTACTTGGAACGCAAATGGTCTAAATGAAAAATCAAAAAGGCACAATGTGGAACATATTCTGGTTAAGCAAAAATATGATTTAATCTGTCTGCAAGAAACCCATGTAGCGGAAAAACACAAAAGAGTATTAATAAATAAAAGATTGGGGCTTGAGTTTATTACATCAAGTAAAGAAAAAAAAGAGAGGGGTGGTAATCTATGTAAAACCTCAGCTGGAGCCAAAACTGCTTGACAGTGATGAAAAAGGTTGAACAGTGATTATAGAGGTTAAGATCAATAATGAAAAAGTGATAGTTATTGGAATTTATGCACCAAATGAAAGAAAATCTGAATTCTATCAATACCTGGAAGAAAAAGTCATAGAATATTTAGGGGGGGAAATTATATTATTAGGAGATTTTAATGGAGTAGTCAATCCAAACATGGACAGAACAATAAAGAAGAAAGAAAAGAGGCAGAACAAATTCCCAACTACAGTGGTGCCCCGCAAGACGAAATTAATTTGTTCCGCAAGTTTTGTCGTCTAGCGAATTTTTCGTCTTGCGAATCACGAAATCCCATAGGAATGCATTGAAAATCAATTAATGCGTTCCTATGGTCAAAAAAAGTCCAAACAAAGCCAAATTTGGTACAACAACAGTTTATTAACTGCTCTTTAAAGTCACACATACTGTAAAGAGCAGTTCAAAAATTGAAGGGAAAATAAATTAACTTTATAAACATGACAGAAAAACATTTAAAAATCAACGAAGTGTACAGTACATTTTCTAAGACTCTGGGGGACCACTCGAAGAAGGCTCCTCTTCCACTCTTTGCTTCTTGCTGAAGAACCCCCTCCTCAACTGTTCCCCCAGCCACCCACCACACAGAAATTCAAATCCAGATTTTTTTTAAAAAAGAGCAGAGTGGCCCAATGGTCACAGAAAATCATAAAAATGCAGAAAAAAACACACAAGCTTCCAGATTCTTGCAAACCCCTCCCCAACACCAAGTCCTTGAATTCCAAACACCCCAACCCAAAATCCAAAACCCCCCAAAAAAGTTTTAAAAACTTAACTTACCAAATGGCTGCAAAAGAAGTTCTGGAAAAGCTTCAAAAATCAACAAAGTCTTTAAAAACCTCAAAAAAGGCTACTATGTACACTGCGTTCTATGAGTTGCTCCTCGAAGTCAAGTCGCAACTGTATTAACAGTGTTAAGAAAAAGGAAACAAACTTGCAAGACGTTTTCGTCTTGCGAAGCAAGCCCATAGGGAAATTCGTCTTGCGAGGCAAATCGAAAACGGAAAAACCTTTCGTCTAGCGAGTTTTTTGTCTTGCGAGGCATTCGTCTTGCGAGGCACCACTGTACATTTTTCCAATTAATAGAACTCCTGAATTTGTTTGACGCTTGGAGGTTTAAGAATCCAACAGAGAAAGAATTTACACATTATTCAGAGCCACACAAATTGGCGGGACGAATCGACGCGATCTGGACAACAAAGGATTTATTAAATAATATTACAAAAGCAGAAATTCATCCAAGGACAATTTCAGATCACAGTGCGGTCTGGGTTAACTTTAAAGGAAAAGAAGAAAAGGTTAAAAGGTGGCAACTTAATGAGAGTATGCTAAACGATGAAAAAACTGTACAGAAGGCCAAGCAAATCTTAGAAGAATATTTTAAGTTCAATTTAAATCAAGGAGTAGATCTAGAGACGGTTTGGGATGCGGGTAAAGCCGTCATAAGAGGCTTCTTTATCCAACAAAACTCATTCCAAAGGAAAATAAGGGAGAAGAAGAAAATGGAGATATGGGAGGAAATTAGAAAAAAGGAAAGGATCCTTTTCCAAAAACCAGATGATGAACTAATTAAGCAAAGTATAAAAAAATTACAGACGCAATTCTCCATGATAATAAATGAAGAGATAGAATGGAAGATAAAATGGTTGAGACATAGAAATTTTGAGTTTGCAAATAAACCTGGCAAACTTTTGGCCTGGCAATTAAAGAAGAAAAAGGAAGATAGAATTATCAAGAAAATTAAAATTGAAGACAAGTGGATTCAAGAACCGAAGGAAATTAGTAAAAACTTTGCTAGTTTTTTTGGAAAACTATATAAAGAAGGTCCAGAGACTCTAGAAAAAATAATTGATTATTTGGGCAAAAATAAACTACCAATAATACCTAAGGAAAAAACTGAAATCTTGAACTCACCAATAACAGCTATGGAGGTGCAACAAGCTATGCAGAGATCAAAAGTAGGAAAGACACCAGGCCCAGATGGTCTCCCAGCTAATTACTATAAAAAGTTAGAACAAGCATTATTTCTTCCCATGAAAGACCTAATGAATAATATTTTGGCAAATGGAAAGCTACCGAAAACCTGGAAGGACAGCTTTATTACTCTTATCCACAAACAGGGAACAGATGCCTCATACATGGCCAATTATAGACCCATTGCACTGCTAAACAACGATTACAAGATATTCGCAGACATTCTTGCAAATAGATTAAAAATGGTGCTGAAAGAGATAATTCATAAAGATCAAACTGGATTTCTTCCCGGAAGATTTATGCAATCCAATATTAGATGTGTGATTAATGTATTAGAATATTTGGATATTAAAATTGATAAACCAGCAGCTATTATGTTGGTGGATGCTGAAAAAGCTTTTGATAATGTGTCCTGGAAGTTTATGAAAAAATTAATGGAAGAAATCGGACTGGGAGAAAATATTTGTAAAGGAATAAATGCCATCTATTCGGAACAATAAGCAAAATTGATCATCAATGGAAGAATTACTGAGGAGTGCAAAATAAACAAGGGAACCAGACAGGGCTGCCCACTGTCACCACTGATATTTATCTTGGTGATGGAAGTCTTGAACAATCAGATAAGAAGGGATCAGCTTGTTAAAGGCATCACTCTGGGAAACAAAACATATAAAATTAAAGCTTTTGCGGACGATCTACTTGTTATGACTGAAAACCCTAAAGAAAGTCTGAAAAGAGTGCTGGAATTGATTAAAGAATTTGGAGAAGTGGCAGGCTTCAAGCTGAATATAACAAAAACAAAAATGCTTGTTAAAAATGTAACCACAGAAGAAAAGGACGATTTAGAAAAAATATTGGGCCTGAAAATCTCCTCAAAAGCGAAATACCTGAGTATTTGGATCACCCCCAAGAACATAAACTTATTTCAGGATAATTATACCAAAACTTGGTTAGAGATTAGAAAAAACTTTGTAACCTGGAGTAAACTAAAATTAACATTTCTGGGTAGGATTTCCATTATAAAGATGAATGTATTTCCAAAATTAATCTTTTTATTTCAAATGATTCCAATACTGGGCGAAGCAGGTTGTCTCAAGATATGGCAAAGAGAAATTTCCAAATTCCTGTGGGAAGGGAAGAAACCTAGGATTAAACACCTGATCTTAATAGACATAAAAGAGAGAGGAGGCTTTTCCCTACCCGACCTAAAACTTTACTACGAGGCAGCCTGGTTCACCTGGCTAAAAGATTGGTGTAAGTTGCAGGATTCGGACCTCCTCGACCTGGAAAGTTTTGACAACCGTTGGGGATGGCACGCCTACCTAATATATGGAAAAGCAAAAATTCATAAAAACTTTACCAACCATATAATAAGAAAGTCACTCTTTGCTGTATGGGAAAAATATAAAGACCTGATGGAGCCTAAAGTCCCGTGGTGGACTTCTCCAGTAGAAGCCATAGCAGTAAAACGGAAAAATACTCAGGAAAGCTGGCCAACATATAAACTACTTCTAAAAAATGAAGATAACCAAATAAAATTAAAAAACTTTGAGGAAATAAGAGACCACATTTCAGACTGGTTCCAATACCATCAGTTATTTGAAAAATTTAAATCTGACAAACAAAAGGGGTTCTCAACAGAAATTTCCCGATTCGAATCTGATCTTCTAAATTCTAAAAGAAAAACTCTTTCCAAAACCTACCGACTCCTCCTTGACTGGACAGTCAAGGAGGAGGAGGAGGTAACAGTGGCAATGGTGAGGTGGTCCCAGGATTTTGGCCACTCAATAACCATGGCCCAATGGGAAAATTTATGGAAGATCAATTGGAAATTCACAAATTGTTACACGATTAGAGAGAACTTTCAAAAAATGCAACATCGATGGTATCTAACACCATGGAAGCTTTCAAAAATGTATGAAAATGTATCAAGTAATTGTTGGAGATGCGGAGACTCAGGAACATTCTACCATATGTGGTGGATATGTAGGAAAATACAGGTATTCTGGGAGAGTATACATGCAGAACTGCAAAAAATGCTAAAGATCTCTTTCAATAAAAAACCAGAGGCCTACCTCCTGGGAATAACAGATTTGGATATTCCACAAAAGAGGAAGGGTATCTTTTTATATGCGACGGCGGCAGCAAGAGTTTTGATGGCAGCAAAATGGAAGAGTAATGAAATCCCCTCTATTCAAGATTGGATCCAAAAGCTGACAGAATATGCTGAATTAGATGGTTTATCAGAAAAAATAAAAAATAAATCAAAACAGGAATTTGTTTCTAAATGGGAGGTTTTTAAAGAATATCTGAAAAATAAATATAGTAGTTTAAATTCTGTTGCAGCATTCGAGGAACTTCAGTAATAGTTGCAAGGTAGATATAAGAAATTAGATTTAATGAGAATAAGTTTAATTATGAAAAAAAGTGTATTGGCAATAAGTAATATGAATTTGAAATATGGAATAGACGGGAGGTTGGGTCTTCAGTGTTAAGACCAATAGATGTTTTATTGTTTGCTAAGAATATTAAGTGTCTATGGTTATTTTTGTAATTTGTGTGTAATTTGGTATTTGTGTTTTTTGTTTGTTTGTTTTTCTTGTTGTATAAATAAAAAACTATAAAAAGGGAAAAAAATAAAATAAAAATCAGAATTCAAAACAGTTCAAACAGATGATAATAACTGGAAGAGGGTTTGCCCTGAAAGCACATGTTAAGATGTGCACCTTCAGTTTTCACTGAAAGTTGGGAGTGATGAAGAAAGATGCATCAATGGTATCAAAAGCTGAGGAAAGGTCAAGAAGGGTGAGCAAGGCAGCACTCCCCTAGACCCTCCAAGCGTCCCTATTTTCCAGGGACAGTCCTGGATTTAAAGAAGCCGTCCCAGATTTTATCCTGGAGTGTTCGCTTTTCCTCAGGACGTCCCTATTTTCATTGGAGAAAAGTTGGAGCATATGTTCCCCCACCATCTCTCTTCCAACAAATGTCATGACAGGGTCTGAAGCCAGATTGAAATGGATCCAGATACCCTGTCTCCTTCAAGCATGCCTGAAGCTAGACTGGCAGCACCCTTTCAAGCACATTGCCCCCAAAGGGGATATTAGATACTGGGCGATAGTTATCCAGCAATTCAGGGGCCAGGGAGGACTTCTTAAGGAAGGGATGCACCCAATTTCAAGGAAGGTGACACTCTCCCCCCTCTCAGTGAAGCATCATTCAAGTCCTGGGCCCACCCAGTCAATCCCCAACAGCTAGCTTCAAGAAGCCAAGATGGGAAAAGTTCAAGAGGGAAAGTGGTTGGCAACACTTATTCAGTGGCTTGACTACGTCCTCAGAGTGCAATAAAGGGAACTGATCCTGCACACATGGAACAAGCAGTGCACTCCACTGTAGTAGTATGGTTTTTAAAAGGGTAGGCTCTTGGGCGTGCACAGTCTACTGAGTAATACTCAAAATGTAAAGTGGGAGTCAGCAGTGGAAACAAATTGCTTTTGGAAACATGTTCATCAAACACTGACGTGAAAGTGAGGATTGGCTGCGTCTCCCTGTTCAATGGAGTTTGAGTGGTCAACATGGGCTTACCCCTATTTGAAATATAAGAGGACCATTGACACTGTCTGTTGTAGGAAATGTGACATTTATGTTAAGGGTTTCAGAACTCACAGGGTTAAAGAGTTCTGAGTGACGTCTCACATTCCTGAGGCGTGGTCACAGACTTTTACGGGAGTGGTTTACTCTGAGTGTTTCTGTCTGTCTGTGTTTCGTACGCTATGCGAGAGGAAGAATGTGTGAGCTTTTGCCGGGCTGATTTATGCTGTTATACTACATGATTAAAGGCTAAGAAGATAAGGAAGCCTTGTGTTTGTTCTGAATTATTACCCACACACTGCAATTGCTTCTAACCGCTGTGATCGCTCTGCTAACCGGCCAAAGAGGAGGAAGGACGTTTGGATCGGCATGGACAGGTTGCGAGCTGCGCAACGGAAGAGTGCCGGACTCCATGTTTGGCCCTCTTGGCCGCCATAGGTTATGAGCAGTTTGCCAATGCTTTGAAGCTGTTGCAGGAACGTCCCATGTGTGGGGGAAGCCAGCAAGCCAGCTTTGAAGTCGCTGGGGCCAGCTAGAGCTTTCTGAGGCTGAGAGGAGCTCGCTGGGAGGAGAAGCCGATCTGCCGGGAGCCGGAGGAAGCTGCTGCCAGTCGTGAGTACGCTTACCCCGGGGGAGGAGATGGCTCAGTCCCAGGAACATGGCTTTGAGCTTAAGCTGCCATGTGCGAAGTTGACCAGCCAAACGTGGTTGGAGTGGAGCTATTTAGCAGAGTTGTCCTTAGTCGGAGCCAGGCTCTGGGAAATGGTCCAGCCGATGTCTAAGGCAGCTGGGGCGGTGGCAGAGCAACGTGAAGCTGAGAAGCGTGTGCTTGCGTTTTTGGCTGAGAACGTGGCTGCTGATCTGAAGCCAGAGGCCGCTTGGCTAGCGCTCCAGGAAGCTTGTGAAGCTGGAGGCGGAAGCAAGGGCCGGGAGATGGCTGCATCAGAACAGGAAAGGCAAGATGGCGCTGACCACCTTCGTGAAAGCTGGGAAAAGCTGGGAAAAGCTGGGAAAAGCTGGGAGGCCTCGGAGGGGGGCGAAGGGACTATTGCCACTGCTGCTGTTGCTGCCAGGTTTGCAGAGTCTAAAAGCTGCGTGGGTGCTGCAACATGTCTGCGTGATGAGCTTGGAGAGAGGCAAGCTGCTGGGAGCCCTTTACCCTTCAGAGGGGGTGCAGGAAAGCGTCCTGGGAGCCCTGTGAGAAGTGGGGGGGCGGTGAGCAGTAAAAGCTCAGAGAAGCCTCTTTTTCCAAAGGCTGCCAAGAGTTGTTTGCGTCGTGAGGGGAAGCCTGGGAAGCTGGACAGAGCTAGAGGCTTCAAGGCCAGCCACCTGCTGCAGAGGGAGATAACGGCTGCAGAGCTGTCTGGGAACGCTGAGATAAGTCCAGTCTTCAGGGCAACGGAAGGAGTTGCGGTTACGGAAGCTGCCAAGGACAGGGGCAGCGGGACGTTTGTTGCCATGGCAACGCTACAGGACAACTCCAGCAAGGATAGAGTGTTGCAGTGGGTGGTGGATTCCGGAGCGAGTCATCACCTGATTGGAATGCCACCTACTGGGGGGCTGCGGAACTGCAGGGCTGTTTCAGCTGGGACAACCGTTACGTACGCTAATGGAGCCCAAAAGCCAGTTTCTAACGTTGCAAATGTTTATGTTTCCTTTTTGCAGGCGGAGCTGGAGTGCTACGTTGTGCCAGAGATGCATTGTTGCCTGTTATCTGTACCTGCTCTTGTAAAGCAAGGGTACAAAATTTGCTTTGAAAATGATGCCTGCTCCATTTTCAGAGGGGGGAAACAGCTTGTCAACGTGAAATGCAAGAACAATCTCTTTGTTGTGGAAACACCTCTGGAGGGTGGGGGGAATGCTGGAAAAGCACAGGCGCAGTGTGCTAATGTTCCCAGCCATGATTCATGTGTTCATGTGTGGCACAAGAGAATGTCTCATGCTTGTTTGGAAGATGTTCAGAGGTTGCCCAGCTGCACTAAAGGTTGTAAAATCACACCATGTGAGGGATCCCTAGAGTGCAGGGCATGCAGAAAGGTACAAAGGTGCAGTTTTCCCGGGGTAAAGAGGGTAACCACAAAACCTTTTGAGCTTGTTCACACAGACCTTGCAGGACCCATGGAGTGTAAGAGTCTGGGTGGGGCCAGGTATGTGCTGACGATGACAGATGATTTTTCACAGAACGGATGGTCTTTCTCTCTCAAAACGCAGGGGGAGGCGGCGCAACTTATCCAGGATTGGGTTGCGGAGGTGGAACTAAGTTTCTCCACCAAAGTGCAAGGGTTCAGGAGTGACCGTGGGTCACAGTTCACTGGGTCTGCTCTGAAGGAGTTTTTCAAGCAAAAGGGAATTCGTCACCAGGTGACGGGTGCAAAATCTCCTCAAGAGAGAGGCGTGGCAGAGCACAGGAGTGAAACACTGGCTGAAGCTGTCAGGGTTTTGCTATGTGACTCTGGGCTGCCTCAGAGCTTTTGGAGTGAAGCTTGGAAATTTGCCAACTTTGTTTTTAACAGGTCCTACAATCACGCTGTAGGTGACACACCGTTTTTTCTGTTGCACAAGCAAAAGCCACAGGTGCATTTCTTCCGTGCGTTTGGTTCCAGGGCTTCAGTGCCAATACCAACAGCTCAACGGAAGGAGGGTGGTCCAAGGTACCAGGAAATTATCTTCTGTGGGTATGATCCTGCAACAAATGGGTGGAAGTTTGCATACCCAGAGGGTGATCAGACCAAGCTGCTGGTCAGCAAGCATGCTGAGTTCTGTGAGCAGGGTGGTTGGTCACGGCCTAGGGATGGTCCTGATGTTCTCTCAGAATGTCTGTCCGATTCTGAGGGGGAGGAAAGGGAGGAAAGGGAGGAAGGAGAGGCAGAGGCGGAGCCTGTTGCTGAAGACCAGGTTGCTGATGAAGGTCAAGCACAGGGGTGGGTTTCTCCACAGGTTGTTAAGAGAGAACCCAAGAGTGAGCCCTCATCTCCTGTTAGCCAAGTGCAGAAGGCCCGAAGACGCAGCAAATCAGAGGGGGAGTCTTCTGTGCTAGGAGACATACTTGCTGATCCCAGTGGGTCAGGAGGAGCACCCGAGGTTGTGCTCAGGCGGTCAACTCGCACCACAAAGGGGATTCCACCTGAGAGGTTTCAGGTCACCAGTGCGTGGGTTGGTTTCGCACAGTGTGATTCTGGGAGTGTGGAAGGGATTCAACAATTGCCTGGGATAGATGCCAGTGGGAGGCAAAAGGCAATGGGAGGTGAGTTGAACTCAAAGAGGTCTGTAAATAGGTGTTCACAGTTTCCCTCAGGATGCAAGACGAGAGGGGGTGTTAAGGGTTTCAGAACTCACAGGGTTAAAGAGTTCTGAGTGACGTCTCACATTCCTGAGGCGTGGTCACAGACTTTTACGGGAGTGGTTTACTCTGAGTGTTTCTGTCTGTCTGTGTCTCGTACGCTATGCGAGAGGAAGAATGTGCGAGCTTTTGCCGGGCTGATTTATGCTGTTATACTACATGATTAAAGGCTAAGAAGATAAGGAACGCCTTGTGTTTGTTCTGAATTATTACCCACACACTGCAATTGCTTCTAACCGCTGTGATCGCTCTGCTAACCGGCCACAGAGAAGGAAGGACGTTTGGATCGGCACGGACAGGTTGCGAGCTGCGCAACGGAAGAGTGCCGGACTCCATGTTTGGCCCTCTTGGCCGCCATAATTTATTCAAGTCCAGGCACTGCAGTTTGGATTTGGATTTATTATCCCGCTTTATCACTACCCGAAGGAGTCTCAAAACGGCTATAATTCTTCTTTCCCTTCCTCCCCCAAAACAAACAATCTGTGAGGTGAGTGAGGCTGAGAGACTTCAGAGAAGTGTGACTAGCCCAAGGTCACCCAGCAGCTGCATGTGGAGGAGTGGAGACGCAAACCCGGTTCCCCAGATTACGAGACAACCACTCTTAACCACTACACCAGACATGCACCATGAAGATCATTGATTGGTGTGTTATTGTTGCCTCAGCATATTACTTACCCACTGAAGCCGGTACCCAGACTCTGAACAAGTATCCCACTCCCCATCCCAAACTAAAAATGTCTATGATAATTGTTTCAAGTCTGAGGATTGTTAACTAGGGCAGTGTCATAGGAAAAGCACCCTATAAAGTATGTTGGTCGCCATACGTTGCCCATAATGATGATGATGATATAATAATAATAATATGGACTCTGCAATAATGAATGAATTGGATTGGATTTATTATTCTGAACGTTAATGTCTCTGAGAAACAACCTTTCCCCCAATCAACCTTTTGAAAACCTCTTTTACCTCCTTATTTCTCAGACTGTAGATGAGTGGATTCAACATAGGTATCGCAAGGGTGTAAAAGACAGAGATGATTTTGTCTTGCTCCACTGAATATTTTGAACTGGGCCTTAAATACATGAAAATGGCTGTCCCATAGAATACGGTGACAGCCGTAAGGTGGGAGGCACAGGTGGAGAAGGCTTTTCGTCTGCCCTCGGCTGAGTTGATACGAAGGATGGCAACAAGAATGTATGTGTAAGAGACAAGAATGGTCAGGAGAGTTACTGATACAATTGCTGTCGATAAGGTGAAATGAATTATATCAGTGACGCCTGTATCTGAGCAGGAGAGCTTTAGGATCGGGGGCACATCACAGAAGAAATGGTTGATTATGTTGGATCTACAGAAGGACAAATTAAATATAAATGATGTCTGGACAATTGCATTCACACAACCTGTTAGATAGGAACCAGCCACAAGCAAATAACACAGTTTTCTGGATATGATGGCTGTATACAGCAGTGGATTGCAGATTGCAATGAAGCGATCATATGCCATCACACCCAGCAGGCAGCACTCACAGGATACAGCAATGCAAAAGAAGAAAAACTGCAGGGCACAGCCAGTGAAGGAAATAGTTTTGCTTTCTGCCACAAAGGTCATCAGTGTCCTGGGAGCAATGACACTGGAGTAACCAATATCCAAGAGTGACAGGTTGCTGAGGAAAAAATACATGGGAGTATGGAGGCGGGAGTCAATCCTGATTAATGTTACCATGCCGATGTTCCCCACCAGGATCAACAAGTAAATTATTAAGAATAATATGAAGAGAATAAACTGCATACTCTGATTATCTGTAAATCCCAGAAAAATAAATTCAGTAATTTCAGTAAATTCAGTGAGATTTCCTTCTGACATTGTCACAAGTTGTATTCTCCTGTGTAAATAGAAATATGAGAGTAAAGTTGAAATAGTATTACCTCCACACTAGGTGTTACAATACATCCACTGACTTGCTGAAAACAACAACCAAAAGTAGTTTCAGGAGACCCTACATTTAAGTGGCAAGGAACAGTGGTGTAGCATGAGTTGCTAGTACCCGGGGCCACATGGGGATGCGGCGGGGGGGGGGGGAGAGAAATGGAAATGGACAGAGTATGCATGCACATTCAGCTGCCTGACAGCATCTGCATCACTCAGGAGATCACAGCCACAGAGATAAGAAAATAAGTCTTTTCATTGTCTGGAGAGGTCACTTCGTTTTTCATATGGGGAAGTCATTTACATGGGAGCCCAGCGATGGAAGTGCACAGCTGTATTGAGGCAGCACAGGGTGATGAAATTTTGCACCTCTAACAATTTTGCACCCAGGGCAACTGCCCCTGTGGCCCTCCACACACTATGCTACTGGAGAGAAATGTCATCGAGTTGCTTAAGTTTTCCTCCTCCGATCAAAACACCCTAGATATAAGCTTCAGAAACTCCTAATTTTGTCAAAAAGAAGATATGAGCACTCCTGAATTCTTCTCTGGTTCTTACCCCAAGGGTTCTGTATGTAAATTGGGATTCCTGCAGAAAGTGTCTCTTCCAATTAATTTGACAGCCTGATGTCTCAAAGACTGAAGGATTTTGCTCTGGAGTACATAAGGTGCCCTTCATTTTACATACAATGTTTGCCCAAGCAATGGTTTGGTTTATTATTTTCATCTGGCATGGTTGCCAGCTTCAACCCACAGGAAAAAAAATCAGACTGAATTTAAGAGACACACCTCATTATCTAAGCATTGAGAGGGTGTTCTTGCTTCGTTACAGTATCTCTGAATTCTATCTCTTTTGCACTGATCCAGCAAACGGGTTTATGTGCAAATGAAGGACAGCAACATACTGCAGAGGAATTCATTTTTTATCTTGTGCAGCAACCTCACAACTATAAAATTAGCCATTCTATCAATAAGCCTTACTTTGCTGCTTTAGGAATGACATCTGTCCTCTTCACAGGTCAACATCTTAGCTTGATTTAATCTCAGAGTGTTTGGGATATTCTATTTTTGACAGCCAGATGATATCTATGAACAGCTCAATTCTCTGGGAGCAAAATATAATATGGAATTTATTCTGGCTTAGTTTCATAGTAGTTGGGGAGGTTGACTTCTGATGACACTGCATGAGATCTTTCCTGCAAGTTGTGTGTGATTGTAATAAGAAATTCAGAAATGGAAATTAAAAATCATCAGATAAGCAGTTTATTTGTTTAATGTTTTTTATCTGGCACTGCAGTTGGAGTCAACCAAAAAGGGGGAAAATCAAATTGAATTTAAGAAATACATTGCCATATCTGGGCATTGAAGGGAGCGAGTTAACATTCAGTTACAGTATTTTTGCATCCTCTCTTTATCATCTCAGTCCAACAGACATGTTTATGAGTAAATGGAAGACAGCTTTCCTCCTGCAGCGAAATTTACTTCTTTATTTGCCACAGTAGCCTCACAAATGAATATGGGGGACATCGGGGGAATAGCATACTGCAGAACATAAACTCAGTTCTGCCTTGCTTTTAGATTCTGTTGACCCAAGTTGCAGGCAGAGCACGATTTGAATAGTGCATTCTTGTTTTAAAGTGCAAACAATAGGAAAGGATGGGGTAACCTTAACTTATGGGGGAATGGAGGAGGCTAGATGGGGGTCTCCCTTGATGCAGTGGCATAGCAAGATGTGGTCAGCATTCGAAGGATCTCCAGAAAATGGATATGCACTTATAGGAAGCAGAGATATTGTAAGCAAGAAATAACCTTCCCTCAATGCACATGTAATATGCTGTGGCTATTAATTTTAATCTTTTTTTACCCTGTATGGGTCGAAGCTGGTTGTGAAGCCCAATGAAAACCCTAGAGAAATAAACTTCTTAGCCAATCAATTTGAATCTGCATTTCTGGAGATACATTTCGATCACAGGTAACATGTAGGAGAGATTTCATGCAGCATCATAAAGTGTGTCAACCCACAAACCCAAATAAATGAACAGGAAGCCCAAAGAAGTTCCAGATAATAAATTTGCTTCTAGAGAAATGCACTGTTGATAAATTTGACTGCTGCTGGTGGAGGGAGAATTGACAAGAACTTTGTGAGTATATCTGGCTAGGAAATGTATCAAAAGGAACCTTACTTGTGAAGATGATCAATGTCGATCCTAGAGTCCCAGAATAAGGCATATTCAGAAAAATGCTCATTTTATAGTTGTTTTGGTATCACCTAGAAACCAGATTATTGAAACACATGAATTAAAATACTCTGTATGACATCTCTGCATAATCACCCGAGGACATACAGCCTGGGAATTTCTTTTACTTTCTACTATTCATCTTTAATTAGTTTCTAACAGAAGTTTCCCCTCTGCATTCAGCCCACAATTCAGTAGGAATCTTCACTAGTTACTTTCCTCTATCTTGTTTTAGGGTACTGTTAGTTTGTTGCATATTCCCAAAGCTATTAACAATAACACCAGTTACCAATACCAACAAAGTCATTGGGACCAGAAGGACTGAAAGGGGCTTACAGTCTTAAAACCAGAATTCAAAACAATTCAAAGAGATTACAGTAACCGGAAGAGGGTTCGCCCTGAAAGCACATGTTAAGATGTGCTTCTTCAGTTTTCACTGAAAGCTGGGAGTAATGAAGACAGATGCATCTCTGTGAGGAGGGGATTCCACAACTTAGGGGCTGCCAAATAAATTTATCTCTCCTGGGTCACTGTCACTTGACATTTTTAGGGAGGTGGAACTGCCAATAGGGCCTCCTCTGCTGATTTCAACACCCAAGAAGGTCTGTAGGATGCTGATGTTCAGATATTTGGGAGCTAAAAAGTAACATGAGCCCCTTGAATTGGGCCTGGAAACAAACCAATGTAACTTTTTTTTGAAACAGAGGTTATATGTTATCTCAATTGAACCCCAGCCAGTAGCCTGGCTTCTGCATTTTGAGCCTATTCAAATTTCTAAGTCATTTTCAAGGGTAGCCTCGTGTATAGTTCATTGCATTAATCTAATCTAGAAGTCACTAGATATCGCCATCAATGGTATCAAAGGCTAAGGAAAGGTCAAGAAAAGTGAGCAAGGCAGCTTTCCCACAGACCCTTCAAGTGTCCCTATTTTCCAGGGATGATCCCGGATTTACAGAAGCAGTTCAAGTTTCTGATATGATCAGACAATGTCCACTTTTCCTCAGGATGTCCATATTTTCATTTGTGAAATGTTGGAGCATGTGCTCCCCCACCATCTCTCTTCCAACAAATGTCGTGACAGGGTCTGAAGCCAGACTGAAATGGATCTTTCAAGCATGCCTGAAGCTAGACTGGCAGCATGCTTTTGAGCACCTTGCCTGCCAAGGGGATGTTAGTTACCGGACAATCGTTATCCAGCAGTTGCAGGTCCAGGGAGGACCTCTTAAGGAAGGGATGCACCAAAGCCTCTTTCAAAGAAGGTGACACTCTCCCCCCTCTCATTGAAGCATCATTGAAGTCCTGGGCCCACCCAGTCAACCCCCAACAGCTAGCTTCAAGAAGCCAAGATGGGAAAAGTTCGAGAGGGAAAGTGGTTGGCCACACTTATTCAACAGCTTGACTACATTGCAATAAAGGAAACTGATCCTGCACACATGGAACAAGCAGTGAACTTCAGTGTAGTAGTATGGTTTTTAAAAGGTTAGCCTCTTGGGCGTGCACAGTTTGCTGAGTAATACTCAAAATGGAGAGTGGGAACAACATGCTTTTGAAAACATGCTCATCACACACTGACATGAAAGTGAGGATTGGTTGTGGCTCCCTGTTCAATGGAATTTGAGTGGTCAACATGGGTTGACCCTTATCTGAAATATACGAGGACCGTTGACACTGTCTGTTGTAGGAAATGTGACATTTATTCAAGTCCAAGCACTGCACCATGTAGATCATTGATTGGTGTGATAGCATTGCATCAGAATATTATTTACCCACTGAAGGTGGAGCCCAGACTCTGATCAAGTATCCCACTCTCCATCCCACCCCCAAAAAAACTATTATGATGGTTGCCTGTCTGAGAATTCTTAATCAGGGCAGTGGCATAGGAATAGAATCCTATAAAGCATGTTGGTTGTCATTAGTTGCCCATAATGACAACAACAACAACAACAACAACAACAACAACAACAACAACAACAACTCTGCATTAAGGAATTAAGAAAGATATAGGATTGTATTTATTATTATGAAAATTAATATCTCTGAGAGAACACCTTTCCTCCAACCAGCCTTTTGAATGCCTCTTTTACTTCCTTGTTTCTCAGACTGTAGATGACTGGATTCAGCATAGGTATCGCAAGGGTGTAAAAGACAGAGATGATTTTGTCTTGCTCTATGGAATATTTTGAATTGGGCCGGACATACATGAAGGCTCCTGTTGCATAGAATATGGTGACAGCCGTAAGGTGGGAGGCACAGGTGGAGAAGGCTTTATGTCTACCCTCAGCTGAGTTGATCCGAAGGATGGCAATAAGTATGTATGTGTAAGAGATGGAAATGGCCAGTATAGTTACCAGTACAATTGCTGTTGAGAAGATGAAATGAATAATATCAATGACTGTTGTGTCCGAGCAAGACAGCTTTAGGATCGGGGGCACATCACAGAAGAAGTGGTTGATGATGTTGGAACGACAAAAGGACAAATTAAATATAATGGAAGTCTGGACAACTGCATTCACACAACCTGTTAGATAGGAGCCAGCCACAAGCAAATTACAGAGTTTTCTGGACATGATAGCAGTATACAGCAGTGGGTTGCAAATAGCAATGAAGCGATCATATGCCATCACACCCAGCAGGCAGCACTCACAGGATACAGCAATGCAAAAGAAGAAAAACTGCAGGGCACAGCCAGTGAAAGAAATAGTTTTGCTTTTTACTATAAAGTTAATTAATGTCCTGGGGGCGATAACACTGGAGTAACCAATATCCAAGAGTGACAGGTTGCTGAGGAAAAAATACATGGGAGTATGGAGGCGGGAGTCAATCCTGATTAATGTTACCATGCCAATGTTCCCCACCAGGGTCAACAAGTAAATCATTAAGAATAGTATGAAGAGAATAAACTGCAGACCCTGATTATTTGTGAATCCCAGCAAAATAAATTCAGTAATTGTGGTGAAGTTTCCTTCTGACATTGTTACAAGTTGTATTCTCCTGTGTAAATAAAAATATGAGAGAAAAGCTGAAATAGTATTAGCTTCACACTAACATTTAAGTGGCAAGGAACGGTGGTGTAGCATGAGTTGCCAGTACCCGGGGCCACATGGGGATGCGGGGGGGGGGAGAGAAATGGAAATGGACAGAGTATGCATGCACATTCAGCTGCCTGACAGCATCTGCATCACTCAGAAGATCACAGCCATAGAGATAAGAAAATAAGAGTCATTCCATTGTTGGGAGAGGTCACTTCCTTTTTCACATGGGGAAGCCATTTTCAAGGGAGCCCAGCGATGGAAGTGCACAGCTGTATTGAGGCAGCACAGGGTGATGACATTTTGCACCTCTAACAATTTTGCACCCAGGGCAACTGCCCCTGTGGCCCTCCACACACTATGCCACTGAAGAGAAATGTCAACAAGATGCTTAGGTTTTCCTCCTCCGATCAAAACATCCTAGATATAAGCTTCAGAAACTCCTAATTTTGTCAAAAAGAAGATATGAGCACTCCTAAATTCTTCTCTGGCTCTTGCTTGAAAGTTCTGTATGTAAATTGGGATTCCTGCAGAAAGTGTATCTTCCCATTAATTTGAGAGGCTGATGTCTCAAAGAAAAGTATTTTGCTCTGGAGTACATAAGGTGTCCTTCATTTGTCCATGCAGTATTTGCCTGAGCAATGGTTTGGTTTATTATTTTCATCTGGCATGGTTGCCAGCTTCAACCCACAGGAAAAAAAATCAGACTGAATTTAAGAGACACACCTCATTATCTATGCATTGAGAGGAGGGTGTTCTTGCTTCGTTACAGTATCTCTGAATTCTATTTCTTTTGCACTGATCCACGAAACAGATTTATGTGCAAATGAAGGACACCAACATACTGCAGAGGAATTCATTTTTATCTTGTGCAGCAAACTCACAACTATAAAATTAGCCATTCTATCAATAAACCTTACTTTGGGGCTTTAGGAATGACATCTGTCCTCTTCACAGGTCAACCTCCTAGCTTGATTTATTCTCAGAGTGTTTGGGATATTCTATTTTTGACAGCCAGATGATATCTATGAACAGCTCAATTCTCTGGAAACAAAAACAAAACAAAACAAAAATCTGGAATTTATCTTGCCTCAGTTTCATAGAAGTTGGGGAGGTTGACTTCTGATGACACTGCATGAGATCTATCCTTCAAGTTATGTGTGATTGTAATAAGAAATTCAGAAATGGAAATTTAAAATCATCAGATAAGCAGTTTATTTGCTTAATGCTTTTATCTGGCACTGCAGTTGGAGTCAACCAAAAAGGGGGAAAATCAGATTGAATTGAAGAAATACATTGCCATATCTGGGCATTGAAGGGAGCGAGTTAACACTCAGTTACAGTATTTTTGCATCTTCTCTTTATCATCTCAGTCCAACAGACATGTTTATGAGCAAATGGAAGACAGCTTTCCTCCTGCAGTGAAATTTACTTCTTTATTTGCCACAGTAGCCTCACAAATGAATATGGGGGACACCGGGGGAATAGCATACTGCAGAACATAAACTCAATTCTGCCTTGCTTTTGGATTCTGTTGACCCAAGTTGCAGGCAAAGCAAGATTTGAATAGTGCATTCTTTTTTTTAAAGTGCAAACAATAGGAAAGGATGGGGTAACCTTAACTGAGGGGGGAATGGAGGAGGCTAGATGGGGGTCTCCCTTGATGCAGTGGCATAGCAAGATGTGGTCTGCATTCAAAGGATCTCTAGAAAATGCATATGCACTTGTAGGAAGTAGAGATATTGTAAGCAAGAAATAACCTTCCCTCAATGCACATGTAATATGCTGTGGCTGTTAAATTTATTTATTTTTACTCTGTATGGGTTGAAGCTGGCTGTGAAGCCCAATGAAAACACTAGAGAAATAAACTTCTTAGCCAATCAATTTGAATCTGCATTTCTGGAGATACATTTCGATCACAGGTAACATGTAGGAGAGATTTCATGCAGCATCATAAAGTGTGTCAACCCACAAACCCAAATAAATGAACAGGAAGCCCAAAGAAGTTCCAGATAATAAATTTGCTTCTAGAGAAATGCACTGTTGATAAATTTGACTGCTGCTGGTGGAGGGAGAATTGACAAGAACTTTGTGAGTATATCTGGCTAGGAAATGTATCAAAAGGAACCTTACTTGTGAAGATGATCAATGTCGATCCTAGAGTCCCAGAATAAGGCATATTCAGAAAAATGCTCATTTTATAGTTGTTTTGGTATCACCTAGAAACCAGATTCTTGAAACACATGAATTAAAATACTCTGTATGACATCTCTTCATAATCACCTGAGGACATACAGCCTGGGAATTTCTTTTACTTTCTACTATGCATCTTTAATTAGTTTCTAACAGAAGTTTCCCCTCTCTATTCAGCCCACAATTCAGGAGGAATATGCACTAGTCACTTTCCTCTATCTTGTTTTAGGGTACTGTTAGTTTGTTGCATATTTCCAAAGCTATTAACAATAACACCAGTTACCAATACCAATAATGTCATTGGGACCAGCAGGACTGAAAGGGGCTTACAATCTAAAAACCAGAATTCGAAACATTTGAAACAGATTATAGTAACCGGAAGAGGGTTTGCCCTGAAAGCACATGTTAAGATGTGCTTCTTTAGTTTTCACTGTAAGTTGGGAGTAATGAAGACAGATGCATCTCTGTGGGGAAGGAATTCCACAACTTAGGGGCTGCCAAAGAAATTTATCTCTCCTGGGTCACTGTCACTTGACATTTTTAGGGAGGTGGAACTGCCAATAGAGCCTCCTCTGCTGATTTCAACACCCAAGAAGGTCTGTAGGATGCTGATGTTCAGATATTTGGGAGCTAAAAAGTAACATGAGCCCCTTGAATTGGGGCTGGAAACAAACCAATGTAACTTTTTTTTTGAAACAGAGGTTATATGTTATCTCAATTGAACCCCAGCCAGTAGCCTGGCTTCTGCATTTTGAGCCAATTCAAGTTTCTAAGTCATCTTCAAGGGTAGCCTCGTATATAGTTCATTGCATTAATCTAATCTAGAAGTCTGTTGTCTTTGTCCATGGAGTTTTCTTGGCAGGGATGCTGGAGTGGCTTGTTGGTTCCTGCTTCAGGTGGATCACATTTGGTCAAAACTCTCCACTATGACCTGTCCATCTTGGGTGCCCTGCTCGGCATAGTTCATAGCATCTCTGAGTTATTCAAGCCCCTTCGTCACGGCAAGGCAGTGATCCAGGAGTGCCTGGCGTGCTCTGGTCCATGGGGTCACAAAAAATCGGACACGACTAAACGGCTAAACAACAACAACAACAATAATAATCTAGAAGTCACTAGATATCACCATCAATGGTATCAAAGGCTGAGGAAATGTCAAGAAAAGTGAGCAAGGCAGCTTTCCCACAGACCCTCCAAGTGTCCCTATTTTCTAGGGATGATCCCAGATTTACAGAAGCAGTCCAAGTTTCAGATATGATCCCAGAATGTCCGCTTTCTCCCAGGTCATCCTTATTTTCACTGTAGAAATGTTGGAGCATATGTTCCCCCACCACCTCTCTTCCAACAAATGTCATGACAGGGTGAAATGGATCCTTCAAGCATGCCTGAAGCAAGACTGGCAGCATGCTTTCGAGCACCTTGCTTGGCAAGGGGATATTAGCTACTGGGCAATAGTTATCCAGCAGTTGCAGGTCCAGGGAGGTCTTCTTAAGGATGCACCACAGCCTCTTTCAAAGAAGGTGACACTCTCCCCTCTCTCAGTGAAGCATCATTGAAGTCCTGGGCCCACCCAGTCAATCCCCAATCCCCAATAGCTAGCTTCAAAAAGCCAAGATGGGAATTGGTCAAGAGGGAAAGTGGTTGGCCACACTTATTCAACAGCTTGACTACATTGCAATAAAGGAAACTGATCCTGCACACATGGAACAAGCAGTGAACTCCACTGTAGTAGTCTGGTTTTTAAAAGGGTAGCCTCTTGGGTGCGCACAGTTTGCTGAGTAATACTCAAAATGTAAAGTGGGAACAATGTGCTTTTTAAAACATGCTCATCACACACTGACATGAAAGTGAGGATTAGTTGTGGCTCCCTGTTCAATGGAATTTGAGTGGTCAACATGAGTTGACCTTTATCTGAAACATAAGAGAATTGGCACTGTCTGTTGTAGGAAATGTGACATTTATTCAAGTCCAAGCACTGCACCATGTAGATCATTGACTGGTGTGTTATAGTTGCCTCAGCAAATTACTTACCCACTGAAGGTGGAGCCTAAACTCTGATTAAGTATCCCACTCTCCACCCCCCCAAAAAAAATTCTTATGATAGTTGCCAGTCTTAGAATTGTTAATCAGGGCAGTGTCATAGGAATAGAATCCTATAAGATATGTTGGTCGTCATTTGTTGCCCATAATGATGACGACAACAACAACCACAACTCTGCAAATAGAATGAAGTAAGATATAGGATTGTATTTATTATTATGAAAATTAATATCTCTGAGAGAACACCTTTCCTCCAACCAGCCTTTTGAAAGCCTCTTTTACCTCCTTGTTTCTCAGACTGTAGATGAGTGGATTCAACATAGGTATCAAAAGGGTGTAAAAGACAGAGATGATTTTGTCTTGCTCTATGGAATATTTTGAATTGGGTCGGACATACATGAAAGCTCCTGTTGCATAGAATATGGTGACAGCTGTAAGGTGGGAGGCACAGGTGGAGAAGGCTTTTTGTCTGCCCTCAGCTGAGTTGATCCGAAGGATGGTAATAAGTATGTATGTGTAAGAGATGGAAATGGCTAATATCGTTACCAATACAATTGCTGTTGCGAAGATGAAATGAATAATATCAGTGACTGTGGTGTCTGAGCAGGACAGCTTTAGGATCGGGGGCACATCACAGAAGAAGTGGTTGATGATGTTGGAACGACAAAAGGACAAATTAAATATAATGGAAGTCTGGACAATTGCATTCACACAACCTGTTAAATAGGAGCCAGCCACAAGCAGATTACAGAGTTTTCTGGACATGATAGCAGTATACAGCAGTGGGTTGCAGATAGCAATGAAGCGGTCATATGCCATCACACCCAGCAGGCAGCACTCACAGGATACAGCAATGCAAAAGAAGAAAAACTGCAGGGCACAGCCAGTGAAGGAAATAGTTTTGCTTTCTGCCACAAAGGTCATCAGTGTCCTGGGAGCGATGACACTGGAGTAACCAATATCCAAGAGTGACAGGTTGCTGAGGAAAAAATACATGGGAGTATGGAGGCGGGAGTCAATCCTGATTAATGTTACCATGCCGATGTTCCCCAGCAGAATCAACAAGTAAATCAGTAAGAATAATATGAAGAGAATAAACTGCAGACTCTGATTATCCGTGAATCCCAGCAAAATAAATTCAGTAATTGTGGTGAAGTTTCCTTCTGACATTGTCACAAGTTGTATTCTCCTGTGTAAATAAAAATATGAGAGAAAAGCTGAAATAGTATTAGCTCCACACTAACATTTAAGTGGCAAGGAAAAGTGGTGTAGCATGAGTTGCCAGTACCCGGGGCCACATGGGGATGCGGGGGGGGGGATGGGGAAAAAAAAGGAAATGGACAGAGTATGCATGCACATTCAGCTGCCTGACAGCATCTGCATCACTCAGAAGATCACAGCCATAGAGATAAGAAAATAAGAGTCATTCCATTGTTGGGAGAGGTCACTTCCTTTTTCACATGGGGAAGCCATTTTCAAGGGAGCCCAGCGATGGAAGTGCACAGCTGTATTGAGGCAGCACAGGGTGATGACATTTTGCACCTCTAACAATTTTGCACCCAGGGCAACTGCCCCTGTGGCCCTCCACACACTATGCCACTGAAGAGAAATGTCAACAAGATGCTTAGGTTTTCCTCCTCCGATCAAAACATCCTAGATATAAGCTTCAGAAACTCCTAATTTTGTCAAAAAGAAGATATGAGCACTCCTAAATTCTTCTCTGGCTCTTGCTTGAAAGTTCTGTATGTAAATTGGGATTCCTGCAGAAAGTGTATCTTCCCATTAATTTGAGAGGCTGATGTCTCAAAGAAAAGTATTTTGCTCTGGAGTACATAAGGTGTCCTTCATTTGTACATGCAGTATTTGCCTGAGCAATGGTTTGGTTTATTATTTTCATCTGGCATAGTTGCCAGATTCAACCCACAGGAAAAAAAATCAGACTGAATTTAAGAGACACACCTCATTATCTATGCATTGAGAGGAGGGTGTTCTAGCTTCGTTACAGTATCTCTGAATTCTATTTCTTTTGCACTGATCCACGAAACAGATTTATGTGCAAATGAAGGACACCAACATACTGCAGAGGAATTCATTTTTATCTTGTGCAGCAACCTCACAACTATAAAATTAGCCATTCTATCAATAAACCTTACTTTGGGGCTTTAGGAATGACATCTGTCTTCTTCACAGGTCAACCTCCTAGCTTGATTTATTCTCAGAGTGTTTGGGATATTTTATTTTTGACAGCCAGATGATATCTATGAACAGCTCAATTCTCTGGGAGCAAAAAATAAAATAAAAAATATGGAATTTATTTTGGCTTAGTTTCATAGAAGTTGGGGAGGTTGACTTCTGATGACACTGCATGAGATCTTTCCTGCAAGTTGTGTGTGATTGTAAAAAGAAATTCAGAAATAGAAATTTAAAAACATCAGATAAGCAGTTTATTTGCTTAATTTTTTTTATCTGGCACTGCAGTTGGGTTCAACCAAAAAGGGTAAAAATGAAATTGAATTTAAGAAACCACTCAGTTACAGTATTTTTGCATTCTCTCTTTATCACCTCAGTCCAACAGACATGTTTATGAGCAAATGGAAGACAGCTTTCCTCCTGTGTGACTGTTAAAAAATCTTTTTTTACCCTGTATGGGTGGAAGGTGGCTGTGAAGCCCAATGAAAACACTAGAGAAATAAACTTCTTAGCCAATCAATTTGAATCTGCATTTCTGGAGATACGTTTCGATCACAGGTAACATGTAGGAGAGATTTCATGCAGCATCATAAAGTGTGTCAACCTACAAAACCAAATAAATGAACAGGAAGCCCAAAGAAGTTCCAGATAATAAATTTGCTTCTAGAGAAATGCACTGTTGATAAATTTGACTGCTGCTGGTGGAGGGAGAATTGACAAGAACTTTGTGAGTATATCTGGCTAGGAAATGTATCAAAAGGAACCTTACTTGTGAAGATGACCAATGTCGATCCTAGAGTCCAGAATAAGGCATGTTCAGAAAAATGCTCATTTTATAGTTGTTTGGGAATCACCTTGAAACCAATTTCCCGAAGGGCATGAATTAAAATACTCTCTGCATAATCACCCGAGGACATACAGCCTGGGAATTTCTTTTACTTTCTAATATTCATCTTTAATTAGTTTCTAACAGAAGTTTCCCCTCTCTATTCAGCCCACAATTCAGGAGGAATATTCACTAGTTACTTTCCTCTATCTTGTTTTAGGGTACTGTTAGTTTGTTGCATATTCCCAAAGCTATTAACAATAACACCAGTTACCAATACCAATAATGTCATTGGGACCAGCAGGACTGAAAGGGGCTTACAATCTAAAAACCAGAATTCGAAACAGTTCAAAGAGATTACAGTAACCGGAAGAGGGTTTGCCCTGAAAGCACATGTTAAGATGTGCTTCTTCAGTTTTCACTGTAAGTTGGGAGTAATGAAGACAGATGCATCTCTGTGGGGAAGGAATTCCACAACTTAGGGGCTGCCAAAGAAATTTATCTCTCCTGGGTCACTGTCACTTGACATTTTTAGGGAGGTGGAACTGCCAATAGAGCCTCCTCTGCTGATTTCAACACCCAAGAAGGTCTGTAGGATGCTGATGTTCAGATATTTGGGAGCTAAAAAGTAACATGAGCCCCTTGAATTGGGCCTGGAAACAAACCAATGTAATTTTTTTTTGAAACAGAGGTTATATGTTATCTCAATTGAACCCCAGCCAGTAGCCTGGCTTCTGCATTTTGAGCCAATTCAAGTTTCTAAGTCATCTTCAAGGGCAGCCTCGTATATAGTTCATTGCATTAATCTAATCTAGAAGTCACTAAATATCACCATCAATGGTATCAAAGGCTAAGAAAAGGTCAATAAAAGTGAGCAAGGCAGCTTTCCCCCAGACCCAATTGCAATAAAGGAAATGGATCCTGCACACCTGGAACAAGCAGTGCACTCCACTGTAGTAGTATGGTTTTTTTTTTATAATATTTTTTATTTGCTTTTTTTCCAGGGTCAGAATACATTGTCAATAATACAGCAAAAGCGATTTTACAGAAAAAAGAAAGAAAAGAAAGTTAAATACAAGAAAATTCACTTTTCCAAATCTTTTTTCATAATCAACTGGACTTCCCCACATCTTCCATCCCCTGTTTTCTTTGCAATAAAAATGAACAGCAAATTGATACCTTGTTTCATGTGTTTTTGTACTTTCATCTAATTATATACTCTATAATTTAAACTTTTCACAGTCATAACTTAATTTCCATCATTATCAAATCTCAAAACTGAAGCATGTTTTTCCAAAACTTAGCAAATTTCTCAACATTCATATAACTTATAATGTTTTTGTAGATAGTCCTTAAATTTTTTCCAGTCCTCTTCCACTACCTCTTCTCCCAGGTCTCGAATTCTGCCAGTCATTTCGGCTAGTTCCATGTAGTCCATCAGTTGCGTATGCCACTCTTCCAGCGTGGGTAACTCCTGTGCCTTCCAATGTTTGGCTATAAGGATTCTTGCTGCTGTAGTTGCATATAAAAAGAAAGTTCTATCCTTCTTTAACACTCTCTGGCCTACAATGCCCAGGAGGAAGGCCTCTGGTTTCTTATGAAAGGTATACTTAAATACCTTTTTCAACTCGTTATAAATCATTTCCCAAAAGGCCTTCACCCTCGGACATGTCCACCAGAGGTGGAAGAATGTTCCTTCAGCCTCCTTACATTTCCAACATTTATTATCAGACAGATGGTATATCTTTGCAAGTTTGACTGGGGTCATGTACCACCTGTATATCATTTTCATAATGTTTTCTTTTAAGGCAGTACATGCCGTAAATTTCATACCGGTGGTCCATAACCTTTCCCAGTCTTCAAACATAATGTTGTGCCCAATGTCTTGTGCCCATTTTATCATGGCTGATTTAACTGTCTCATCTTGAGTGTTCCATTTAAGCAGCAAGTTATACATCCTTGAAAGCACTTTCGTCTTAGGTTCAAGTAGTTCTGACTCTAATTTTGACTTTTCCACCTGGAAACCAATTTTTTTATCCTTTTTAAAAATCTCTAAGATTTGGGCATAGTGGAACCAGTCTCGCACCTTTCCTTTCAATTTTTCGAAACTCTGCAACCTCCAAGTATCACCAACTCTTTCTATTATCTCACAGTATTTTACCCAGCCACTCTCCATGTTAATTAATTTTCTGGTCTTAGCCTCCATCGGTGATAACCACCTCGGGGTCTTATTTTCGAGTAAGTCCTTATATTTGGTCCAGACAATAAATAAAGCTTTCCTGACAATATGGTTTTTGAACAATTTGTGAAACTTTACCTTGTCGTACCACAGATATGCATGCCACCCAAAAGCATTGTTAAACCCTTCCAGATCTAGGACATCAGTGTTTTCTAACAAAAACCAATCCTTCATCCAGCAGAAGGATGCAGCTTCATAATACAACCTTAAGTCCGGCAGGGCAAATCCCCCTCTTTCCTTTGCATCTGTTAGTATTTTAAATTTTATTCGGGGCTTTTTGCCCTGCCAGACAAACTTTGCAATATCCCTCTGCCACTTTCCAAAACACTCCACTCTGTCCACGATCTGGAGGGCTTGGAACAGGAACAACATTCTTGGCAATACATTCATCTTAACTGCAGCAATTCTTCCCAACAAGGAAAGTTTCAATCTTGACCAAGTTTCTAAGTCCTTTTTAATTTCAGACCAGCATTTTTCATAATTATCTTTGAACAAATTCAAATTTTTCCCAGTCAGATTAACCCCCAGGTATTTCACTTTTGTAACCACATTTAATTCTGTTTCCTTCTGAAACCCATCTATTTCTGAAGGTATCAAGTTTTTTGCCAAGACCTTAGTTTTTTGTTTGTTCAACTTGAATCCCGCCACCCGACCAAACTCCGAAATTAGTTCTAAAGCTCTTTTTGTGCTAGGTTCTGGCTCCTGTAGTGTCAAAACCAAATCATCTGCAAAAGCCTTCAGTTTATAATGTTTTCCTCCGACCTGTATTCCTTCCACCTGCTGGTCCTTCCTAATCAAGTTCAGCAACACCTCCAGGACAGAAATAAATAACAAGGGTGATAAGGGGCACCCCTGTCGTGTCCCTTTTTCAATTTTGAACTCCTCTGTCACCACATTGTTTACTATCAATTTAGCTTTCTGTTCTGAATAGATTGCTTCAATACCATTTTGGAACGCCCTTCCCACTCCCATCCCTTCCAAGTTTTTCTTCATAAATTTCCAAGATATGTTGTCAAAGGCCTTCTCAGCGTCTATGAAAATCAAAACTGCTTTCGTGCTCAAATTTGTCTGAAGTAACTCCAAAACATCAATAATATTCCTGGTGTTGTCAGACAAATGCCTACCAGGGAGAAAGCCTGCTTGGTCCTTATGAATTATTTCGTTTAAAACTTTTTTCAGTCTATTTGCCAAAATATCACCAAAAATTTTGTAATCCACGTTTAGGAGTGAGATGGGACGGTAGTTCTTAAGTTGAGTCTTTTCAGATTCCAATTTTGGTATCAAAGTGATGAATGCCTCTTTCCACGATTCTGGTGCCCCCTTCCCTTCCATAATTTGGTTACATACCTCCATTAGTGGCTGGGTCAAGTATTCCTTTAGTGTCTTATAATATTTGGAGGTAAGTCCATCTGGGCCTGGGGATTTGCCTAATTGCATATTCTGAATGGCACTTTCAATTTCCTGTTGTGTTATTTTGTAGTTCAGGGCTGTTTGTTTGTCTTGTGTTAATTTTTGCAGGCCATGGCTTTTTAAAAATTGGTTTATCTCGGTCTCTACTTGGGGTCCTTGAGTAAACAATTTTTTAAAGTATCTCTGGAAACACTTTCTAATTTCTTCTGGTTTCTGAATACATTCTCCTTCAACCTCCAGATTGGTAACAAAGTTCAATTTTTGTCTCTTTTTCAACTGCCATGCCGGCAGCTTCCCACATTTATTTGCCGATTCGAATGATCTTTGTTTCATCTGTTTAATTTTCCATTCAACTTCTTGATTTATCAATTTCGCATATTGTGCTTGATGGAACTTTATTTCTCTTAAAACTTCTTTTAATTTTGGATTTAGTCTCAACTTTTTCTCTCCGTCTCTTATCTTCTCCAAAATCTTGTCCTTTTTACCATTCCAGAGTTTTTTCTTGATGGTGTTCTGTTGTATCAGGAACCCTCTCATAACAGCTTTACTCGCGTCCCAGATTGTTTTCTTTTCCACCGAAGTATTCAAATTTATTTCAAAGTAGTCTTTCAACGTTTTTTGGGCCTTCTTAACAATCTCCTGATCTCTAAACAAAAAGTCATTCATTCTCCATCTGAAGGATCCAGCTGGTGTAAGTCTCAAGTCTATTTTCAGAGCGTTATGGTCGGAGCAAGTTTTGGGGCAGATCTCTATTTTTTTTAGTCTTAGGTGCCAGTCCTCTAGACATCCAAATTTGGTCGATTCTTGTCCAGGATAGGTGGGCCTCAGAAAAGAAAGTTCCCTCTTTACCTAGAGGGTTCTTTGTCCTCCAAATGTCAATCAAGTCCATATTGTCTGTAAGTTCGAAGAAAGTCTTTGGTAGTCTGCCATCTTTAGTCAAGTTTTGGTTTTGTGACTTATCCATATATGTGGAGACAACCCCATTCATATCTCCCATCAAGATGATGTTAGTATAGTCAATATGGTCCAGCATTATCTCATGCAGCTTCTTATAAAATTCCGATTTCCCCTCGTTTGGTGCGTAAATTCCTACTATCAAAAATTTTTCTCCTTGTGATTGTATTTCAATCGCCAAAATTCTTCCTTGTTCATCTTTATACACAAACTTTGGTGCTAGGCTCTCCTTTGCATATATCACTACTCCTCTTTTTTTAACCTTGTCTGATGAAATAAATTCTTGGCCTAGTCTCTTATTGATTAACACTCTCCTGTGGAGCCTAGTCACATGTGTTTCTTGGAGACAAATGACATCTAATTGTTCTTTCCTCAATATATGAAAAATCCTTTTCCTTTTTTCGGGAGAGTTTGCGCCATGAATATTCCAACTAAAAAGCTGCAGAGACATCCTGGATCAATTTGTCAACCCGTAGGGTTGTCTCCCTTGTCGTCTATGTCTGGAAGTGGATCTGGTTTTGCACCAGGCGTAGGAGGTGGCCAAGTACCTGCTATTCCTTTCCGAAGGTCCTCCCCGTGATCGTTTAGGAACTTTTCTTGCTCCTCTGCTGTTCTGATTCTTATCTTCTTCCCTTTCAAAGTGAAAGATAGTCCTTGAGGGAATTCCCACCTGTAGGAGATTGTGTTGTTTCTCAGTAGGCTTGCCAGATCTTTGTATGTAGTTCTTAAATCCAACAACTGTTTTGGTATGTCTCTGAAGATTTCTGCTGTCTTTCCCTGAATCACCAGTGAGTTTTTGAAATGCAGGCCGGGTATATTATCTTTTTCTTGCTTGGATCTCAAAATGATCAAGCAATCTCTTGGTCTGTCCTTCTTGGCCACTCTTCCCAATCTAAAAGCGGTGACAATTTTAAAGTCCTTCTCTTCTGCCAGGCCCCAGAACTTGGATATTTCTGCCGTCAAAAAGCCAGTCAGATCTTCCTTTTCTAGTTCTGGGATGTTTCTAAGCCTGAGATTACTTTCCCTGTTTTTCAGTTCCGCCATGGACAGGTACGCTTGCTGTTCAGTAACCTGTCTGCTCAGTGGTCTTACTTCTCCTCTTAATTCCTCTATCCTTTTTTTATTTTGGTCTGCTTTTGTATTTGCTTCCACAGCTAATTTTCGATTTTCTGTTGTAATTTTTTCAATGTTGCCTACTGCCTGTGTATTTTGAGCGACTTGATCTGTCAGTCTATTAATTGTAGCTGTCACTTGGTCAAATTTAGCCGCTTGTTCCTCAAATTTAACTGCTTGTTCATCAGCTTTCTTATTTAATGCTGCCAGCTGATCCAATATTTCTTTAGAAACAGGGTCTAGCCCTCCTGCAGCCATATCCCCAAAAGCTGGCTGTTTGGATTGTCCTTCTTGCAGACCTGTCACAATTGGAACAGATGATCTACGTGGCTGCACAGGCAAAGTTAATTGCAAAAGTTCAGTTTGTTTTGCTTTCTTGCCAGCCCTTGTTTTTGCTGCACCACTCATTCCACAGCTGTCCAAGTGTCAAGGTCAAATTGTAAATCCCATGGGAAAAGCAATCCAGAAAGCAAACATCCAGGCGTAAAAATTCCAAAACAACCAGCAGTTCTCAGAGACTAATAAATCCACAATCCAGCAGGGGGAGCTCCCCAGAAATTAGGGAGAAGGATAAAAAATTTCCACCATTAAGTTCCCAAAGAAAAAGTTAGGTAAAATCCAAAACAAGGGGGGGAACCCTCTAAATTCACTTTTTAACTGCAGAGGGTAAAAGTCAATTACAGAGGTGCATGCAACAGTTCCTTTTTTATAACTTACAGAGTAGCCCGATGTAACTTTATATTTTTATATACAGTTGCTGCAGTCTGATGTTACTTTATATCCAGACAGCCCGAGAGCTGGGTATTGCAACTTTGTAATCCACAAAAAGTAGAGAGGAAAATCACAGTTTCTATCCACTTATAGTACGGTTTTAACTTTTCCTTAACTTTTAAACAGTCAAGTCTGAATTTGCAGGGTATATTCCAACTTCTTTTAAACTCCTTTCAGCGCTTCCGCTTTAGAAAGTCTTTGCTCAATACTTTAAACAGAGCCGGAAGACTGACTTCCTTTTTAGCGTCTCCCGCTTTCAGCCGAAATTCAGAAATTTAGGTCCAAATAAGGTCTCGGATTTCTTACTCACGAGTGTGTTGTTTCGAATCAATTGTTCAAAGAAGAAAGGTCAGCGCTCATCAGCAGCAGCCGCGCGGCTTCACTTCCGCGGAAAGAGCGATGGATTCACAGCACCGCTACCCCCTCCACATTCCGGAGCCCCTTACGGGGTCCCTTCTGCGCTTCCGAGGTCGCTCCTGGTGCCCGCCGAACCCCACGGCCACGGGTTCACTCTACCCGTGGTTTTTCTAAGTGGGTCGTCGCTATGCCGCAGCGCACGACCCTTTTCCGCGGAGCCCCTCTTCAGCAACTGAAGAGGACCGCCATTGCCGTTTCGCGCCGCCTCCGGAAGTATGGTTTTTAAAAGGATAAGCTCTTAGGCGTGCACAGTTTGCTGAGTAATACTCAAAATGTAAAGTGAGAATCACATGCTTTTGAAAACATGCTCATCACACACTGACGTGAAAGTGAGGATTGGTTGCTGCTCCCTGTTCAATGGAGTTTGAGTGGTCAACATGGGTTGACCCTTATCTGAAATATAAGAGGACCATTGGCACTGTCTGTTGTAGGAAATGTGACATTTATTCAAGTCCAGGCACTGCACCATGTAGATCATTGATTGGCGTGATAGCATTGCCTCATCATATTACTTACCCACTGAAGCTGGTGCCCAGACTCTGATCAAGTATCCACCTCTCTCCATCACACACCCCAAAATTTCTGAACTATAATTGTTGCAAGTCTGAGGATTGTTAATCAGAGCAGTGTCATAGGAATAGCATCCTATATTGTTGGTCACCATTTGTTGCCCATAATGATGATGATGATATGGACTCTGCAAGAATTTTCCTGATTGGCAGTGTTACCATAAAGCACCAATGCTGCAGCAAGCAAAGGCTCCAGCAGCTCAGTCAGCTGCTTGTGGCTGGAAAGCCAGACAGGATGTTTGTGACTGTTGCCATGGGAACAAAGGGGCAGTCCATTCTGTACTGAGCACCGGATGTTAGCTCAGTGTGTGTGTCATATGACCTGTACTGGAAGTACATGGGTGGAGTTTCTTCTTGCTGTTGTCGAGTGCAGACATGTTTCTCTGTACTGATATGAGAGACAGAAATAAAGGATGTAAATAGTTTTCTGTCTGCTTCTTTCCCCTCCCTGGGGGACACCAAAGGGGAGAGAGGAAGAACGGTGTGTTCCTCTCACACATCTGAGAAGAATCGCCGGGACCTCGCCTGCTTATCAGCAGAGTGGAGATGCGGGGAGGTCGACAGGAATATCTGCCGGTGCCTACGCTGTGGCACATTCCTCTGACCCAGGCAGAATTCCAACAGTGGCAGCCTTCGGATGGTTGCTGTTTGCTTCGATCCATCGGACATCTGCATGAGAGGCTGGTGAATTGTCCTCCTCTGCTCCATGGAAGCCTGATTTGAGAGGCTGATTCTCTGCAGCCAGAAGCTGACCAGAAGAAGCTGACAGCCAAGCCGATGCCCAAGGTATGAGACTTTAAGGGCTTAGAAGTGTGAATGCAGATTGATTCATTCTCTGCTTCATGGAGAGCGTGTGTGGGAAAGCAGCTCCAACTTAGAAGAGGCCTGCATTCCAGGCATTCTTGTGGTTTCCTGTCCGAGGAAAGGAATGCGCTGTTGCTAAGCAACGTCCTTCAGTGAAGGCTGTGCCTCAGAGAGGAGAAATGGAAAGTTACTCGAGAGGGCTGGACAGTCAGACTATGCCTCAGAGAGGCGAAAACAAAGTTTTGTTATGACTAGGTCCTCACGAACTGCTGGAAGGGACTTTCCAACGCAGCCAGTGTCAGAGTTGCCAGGTGTCAAGAGTGTAAACAAGCCAGCTATTGGATTTTAGAGGCTTGTGTTTTAGAGTCAATGCAAGGACTCAAAATGGATGCCAAGAAGGGGGGAGGCTTGCCTTCTCCACCCCTCCTGACCAATGACAATTATTCATCTTGGTCTGTAAAGATGAAGGCCCTGCTGCAGAATCAGAGACTGTTTGGGGTGATTGAGAATCCCATCCCAGCAGCACCAACGCGTGCTTGGGAGTCACAGAATGTGAAGGCTAGGACTGCTATAATTCTGTGCGTCTCAGATGATCAATTGGTGCATATCCAGCATTTGGAATTTGCGCAAGAGGTTTGGAACACGCTGCGTACAACGCATCAGAGAGATGCTGGTTCTTCAGCGTTGCTATATTTTGAGAAGTTGACCAATCTGAGATTAGCGCCTGATGGAGATGTTCAAGCGCACCTGACAGAAATGAAGTTCCTGCGTCAACAGATGGTGGAACGCAATTTCCGTCTACAGGAGGAAGTGTTTTGCTTCATGATGATAAACAGCCTGAATAGGACTTACAAGGTTGTTGCCAGTCAGCTTGGTTCGCTACCTGCTCAGGATCTGACCGCGGAAAGAGTGTGTGCCGTCGTCCTGAACGAACACGACAGACTTGCTGCACTGGAAGTGAAAGACAGGGGGAGGCAAGAACAGAGTTCAAATCTTCCCACTGCTGATGCTACTGGAGAGCATGCCGTAGCATTGAGTGCCGTCCGATGCTACAATTGTGGACAGACTGGGCATCTACAGCGAAACTGTAAGAAGCCGCGACAGTCAAAAGGAGCCAAGAACAGCTCTACGAAGCCTGAGGCGTCAAGCAAAAGCCGTACCAAGTGCCAGGTGAAACCTGCAAAGGCTATGATGGCGAAAGGAACCACGCCAGATGTTGGGAACGCATTCATAATCGATACCGGCGCCACGAAGCATCTCTGCCCACACAGAGAACTGTTTTCGACATTGAGGAAGCAAAGCTTCACTGTGAAACAAGCCAACGGTCAAGAACTGGAAGCGACCGGAATTGGAACTGTGTATCTTGAGAGTCTGAACTTGACTATAAGCGATGTTTACCTGGTTCCAGAACTGAAATTTAGTCTGCTGAGTGCTTCGCAGATTGCAAAGAAGGGACTAAAACTGTACTATGATGCTAAAAGATGCAAGATCTACAAAGATGGAGAACTGTTTCTTACTGCCAAAGAGAAAGATGGACTGTATTTGTTGACTTTTGATCAAAGTGATTACATGAAATGTAATACTTCTGATTCTAACGAAATTTCTCTTGCAGGTCTGACCAGTGTGGACACCAAGAAGGTGGCCAAGAAGGTCCACAGAGCTTTTCAGCGGGTGTATGCTGATGTGATTGGTCCTCTAGAACCATCTAGGGGCGGAGCAAAATATTACCTTGTGTGTGTTGATTGTTACACTAATTATTCTTGGGTTTACTTGATGAAGAAACCACAGGAAACTTTAGAAAAGTTTCAAGAGTTTTGTGACAAGGTTAAAAGTATGCATGATGCTAACATTGATTGTCTTTTCACAGATGACAAGCCAGTTTTTCTTTTACAGGATTTCCAGAGGTTCCTGGATGGAAAAGGGATAAGACACAAACTTGCTAGTTCCGAAGAAGCATGGAAGAAATGTGTCTGTGTTAGGGTGAACAAAGAATTGCAAAAGGGGATGCATGCACAATTGCTGAGTTCACATTTGCCACATGAATATTGGGCCGAATCTCTAGCGTCCTATCTTCACGTGTGGTTGAGAAAAGTCTCAACAGAGTTGGGATGTTCTCCTTTTGAGAAGCTGTTTAATAGAAAACCTTCTGTTGCCTATTTTAAGGTTTTCGGGTCTCATGTGAGAACAGAAGCTCCAAGTGGGGTAAAGAATGCCAGAGGCATCTTCGTAGGTTATGAAAATGGTCTCTACAGAGTAATTTTGTCTGAATCTGGTCAGGTGATTCTCACAAAATTTCTAGAGAGTGCTCCTGAACAGGAGAGAGTGATTGTTCACACTTTTTCCACAGATGATTCTGATGATGATGATGATGAGTTTGATCTTATTGAGTTCAGTGGTACTGATGATGATGACACTGATAGCTCAGACAGCTCAGTTGTCACAGTCATTGAGAGGAAATCTCAAATAATGACTAGACCCTCAGAAGAGGAGGATAAACCACTGATTAAGCTTAATACTGGTTCTCCAGAGAGTTCAGAGGCTGAACCAGAAAGCAGAGAAAAGTTGCAACCCTTACGAAGGTCTGAGAGAGCAACGAAGGGTGTACCACCCAAGAGGTATTCAAAGGAGTTTGCTAACCTTGCATATGTTGCTGTTGTAAACGACCAAGGACAGATTGAAGCTGTGTCTAAGTCAGAGACAAAGGCACAACAGAGAGTTGTTAACCAAGGTAATGTGAAGTCTCACAACCAGAGAGGTACATTGGTTAAACCAGTGGCGGGTAGTTCCAAGGGTGGAGCTGAAACAACAGGGGAATGTTATAAGTATAACAACTGTTTGTTTTCTTCTCTGGATGACGCTTTGCTCGCAGCACACATTGATACTTTAGGGGGAGTATGTTACCATAAAGCACCAATGCTGCAGCAAGCAAAGGCTCCAGCAGCTCAGTCAGCTGCTTGTGGCTGGAAAGCCAGACAGGATGTTTGTGACTGTTGCCATGGGAACAAAGGGGCAGTCCATTCTGTACTGAGCACCGGATGTTAGCTCAGTGTGTGTGTGTCATATGACCTGTACTGGAAGTACATGGGTGGAGTTTCTTCTTGCTGTTGTCGAGTGCAGACATGTTTCTCTGTACTGATATGAGAGACAGAAATAAAGGATGTAAATAGTTTTCTGTCTGCTTCTTTCCCCTCCCTGGGGGACACCAAAGGGGAGAGAGGAAGAACGGTGTGTTCCTCTCACACATCTGAGAAGAATCGCCGGGACCTCGCCTGCTTATCAGCAGAGTGGAGATGCGGGGAGGTCGACAGGAATATCTGCCGGTGCCTACGCTGTGGCACATTCCTCTGACCCAGGCAGAATTCCAACAGGCAGGGGGTTGGACTCGATGGCCCTTGTGGTCTCTTCCAACTCTATGATTCTATAATGAATGAATTTATAGGATTGGATTTATGAACTTTTGTGAACCTAATGGACTGAGAATCAGTCATGAATATCCTGTATGCACCTTTTTCGTACCCCATGAACAAACCATGTGCCCCACGCTTCCCAAGCTTGCTGCTCTGTGGGGTGTGTACCCACATGTCAGAACCAAAGATTCTCATATGCTTGACGTAAGGTTTCTTACCTAACATATTCTCATAGGGAGTACAACCAATAGGTGATGACAGTCTCCTGTTATAGGAATAAAGGAAACACAATAGAGCTTCAGCCCAATATTTCTCAGGGAGACTGGCATCATGCAACAAGGTTTTTAGGCCTTGCAGCAAAGTCTGGTTTGCCCGCTCGCAAAGTCCATTCTCCCATGGAGATCTAGGACTTGAGAGGTTGTGCTGGATTCCCTTCTCAGTCAGGAAAGCCTCAAACTGATGAGAAGTGAATTCACCGCCTTGATCAGAAAATAAACAGCCAATGCATTTATTGTGAGCATTCTCCAACCAAGCACAGAACGCCTTGAACTTAGGGAACACTTCTGACTTCTGCTGGAGCATAAACACATGAATGTACCTGGAAAAAGGAATCAATTAAAACCATGAAGTACCTTGCTCCACCCAAAGAGGGTGCAAGTGGACCAACCAGGTCTGCGTGGACTAGCTGATAGGGTTTGGAAGCCTGTCTGCTAGACACTTTGCCTTTCGGATCAACCTTCACCTTGTTTTCTGCACAAGATACACATTTAATTTGAAACTTACAAGGCTTAATGTTCAAACCCTGAACCAACCCAGGCATCTTGGCCAGTGCCTGCCAAGACATGTGACCAAATTTTCGGTGCACCTCGTGAATACATCCTGCATGAAGAACTTTGTTAGTTTGTGCAACACAACAAGATTCAACATTAGACACATCAACAGCATTGTCATCATAAGTTATCAAGAACAAGCCATATACAAACTTCGCATGCAAAATGTCCTCTTTGCCCTTCCTGATGACACAGATGCTCTTCTTGAAGGAAATCTCAAAGCCCTGCCCAGTCAGCTGTGGGGCGCTGAGGAAATTGTCTGCAGAATCTGGAACAAAAAGTACTTCGCTGATGGTTGTGTGCAGACTTGCCAGTTTCACTGTCCCGACTCCTGCAACTCTCAACGTCTTTCCATCAGCCTGTTGGATCTCCCCATTTTGAGGCATGAAGGAAATAAACAGGTGACGATCCTTCGTTATGTGCCTTGTCACTCCAGAATCCACAATAAATCTGCCTTTGACTTTTGGAGAAGCATTGCCAGCAAACAAAGCCTTGTTTTTCACTGGCCTGGGTTTTTCACCCCCCTTCTGCTTCTGGCCACCTGCAGGCTTCTTCTTTTGTTTAGCTCCAGCCTTTGGGCAATATCTCTGAATATGACCTTGGTTTCCACATTTCCAGCACTTCACAGCTGCCAATGCCTTGGCTCCCCGTGGAAGCTGGAATGCTGGCCCACACTGCTCCCCTGAAGCACACAAGCTGGTTCAGCTGCATTCCTCCTATCATATTCGTTTTGCAAGGTCGCCAAAACTTTTGTAGCAGTGAGGTCCTGCGCAGGAAGAGTTGCCAGCTGACTTGCCACAGCATGATAGATCTCATCCAGGGAGACCAGGATAAGGATTGCAAACAGACTCAGGCATATTAAAACCTCTATGAATCAATTCCTTTCTGAGATGCTGCAAATGCAAAACGTGGGCTCCAAGGTCTTCCCCTGGCTCCAAATGCTTCCTGTGCAGCTTTTTGAAGTAAAGCAACACAGACCCAGCCTCTTGTCAGGGATGACAGGCCAGAAGCCCTTCCCACATCTCATGCGAGCTGGCCTTGCCAGCCAGGGTGATTAACTCTTCAGGAGCTACTGAGAGCAAAATCACTCCCATGGGTCTTGAATCTTGTGCCACCCATTAATCTGTCAGAGGCACAGGGGGGTCCTCAGAAACAGTGTGCCACAGACCAAGCCTTCTCATCTGGCCCTCACAGTACCTTGCCCAGGTCTGATAATTGTGGCCATTAAGCTTTGGGCACAGAGCCCCAACGGAGGCTTGTAAAAGATCCATCCCAGCTCTTTACTTCAGCCGTGAGCCTTATTCCCTTCAAGGGCTCCTTATCTTTAGCACGTCGTAAATCAGATGTAGCTTGCTTCCACGGCACAGAAAAGCCTCGCTTTTCCACATACCTCTGTTGCTATTGCTGCCAGGATCTCAGCAGGAATCAGCAGTCTAACTCTCCTGTAAGTGCTGTGAATCTGGGCCCGAAACCTATTGTTGGGATACTGCCAGGGAGACGGAGGCATCAGGCAGGCCCCCAGTTGTCTCCGGAGGATCACCGATCTCCCGTGGAACAGCATCAGTCAATTAGCAACACGAGCCTCAGAGTCATTCCAAGACCCGTGCACACCCTTTCAGCAGATTCTCCGTAATGAAAGATGCAGACAGGAGAGCATATTTACAGCTTTATTCAATGTAGTTCAGAACAAAGGAAAAACATGACGGCTTGCCTCCGTGTCCAGGAAAAACAGCCAGAATACAAAAGCTATGTACAATGGAAGTTCCCAGCAGACAGTGCTTGGAGTAAACAGGCATGTGATACACAACAATCATGCCTGACCCTTTTAAGGTGAAATGGAACTATATCCTAACAGTTAACAGGAATTTTGGATTATATCTAGCTAGGAAATGTATTATAAGAAACCTTACTTCTGAAGATGATCAGTGTCGATCCTAGAACCCTAGAATAAGGGATGTAGAGAGAAATGCTCATTTTATAGTTGTTTTGCCACCACCTAGTGACCAAATTCCTCAAAGGCATAAATTAAAATACTCTGTATGACATCTCAGCATAATCACCTGAGGACATACAGCCTGTGAATTTATTTCACTTTCTACTATTCATCTTTAATTAGTTTCTAACAGAAGTTGCCCCTCCCAATTCAGCTCACAATTCAGGAGGAATTTACCTAGAGACCACCTTTCCTCCAACCAGCCTTCTGAAAGCCTCTTTTACCTCCTTGTTTCTCAGACTGTAGATGAGTGGATTCAGCATAGGTATTGCAAGGGTGTAAAAGACAGAGATGATTTTGTCTTGCTCCACTGAATACTTTGAACTGGGCCTTAAGTACATGAAAGCTCCTGTTGCATAGAATATGGTGACAGCCATAAGGTGGGAGGCACAGGTGGAGAACGCTTTATGTCTGCCCTCAGCTGACCTGATCCGAAGGATGGCAATAAGTATGTATGTGTAAGAGATGGAAATGGCCAATATAGTTACCAATATAAGTGCTGCTGAGAAGGCGAAATGAAAAATATCAATGACTGTTGTGTCTGAGCAGGACAGCTTTAGGATTGGGGGCTCATCACAGAAGAAGTGGTTGATGATGTTGGAACGACAAAAGGACAAATTAAATATAAGGGAAGTGTGGACCACTGCATTCACACAACCTGTTACATAGGAACCAGCCACAAGCAAATAACAGAGCTTCCTGGACATGAGAGCAGTATACAACAGTGGGTTGCAGATAGCAATGAAGCGGTCATATGCCATCACACCCAGCAGGCAGCACTCACAGGATACAGCAATGCAAAAGAAGAAAAACTGCAGGGCACAGCCAGTGAAGGAAATGGTTTTGCTTTCTGCCACAAAGGTAATCAGTGTCCTGGGAGCAATTACAGTGGAATAACCAATATCCAAAAGTGACAGGCTGCTGAGGAAAAAATACATGGGAGTGTGGAGCCTGGAGTCAACCCTGATTAATGTTACCATGCCAATGTTCCCCACCAGGGTCAACAAGTAAATCAGTAAGAACAATATGAAGAGAATAAACTGCAGACTCTTGTTATCTGTGAATCCAAGCAAAACAAATTCAGTAATTGTGGTGAAGTTTCCTTCTGACATTGTCACAAGTTGTATTCTCCTGTGTAAATAGAAATATGAGAAAAAAGTTGAAATAGTATTAGCTCCACAACCAAAAGTAGTTTCAGGAGACCCTACATTTAAGTTGCAAGGAACAGTGATGTAGCATGGGTTGCCAGTACCTGTGGCCACATAGGGAAGGGGGGTGTGGAGAAAGGGAAATGGATAGAGTATGCATGCACATTAACTGCCTAACAGCATCTGTGTCACCCAGGAGATCACAGCCACAGAGATAAGAATAGAAGAGTCGTTCCATTGTCTGGAGAGGTCACTTCCTTTTTCACATGGGGAAGCCATTTTCTTTTTTTCTTTTATTAATTTTATAATAACAAAAAGAAAAAAACCCAATCATAAAAAACATCACAATCAAAATCATACATCTTAATTGACTTCCCTCCAACTCCCCCTCCTGGTTCAATTTTCTATACTTATTTATACACTTATCCCTTTTTTAAGGAAAGGGGGGGAAAGAGAAATTGTTTGCTATGTCCAGTTATATTTTATTAGTTTGTTTTGCCAATCTCTTTCATCTTCTTTGGTGGTGGCTTCTTCCTTCTATAGGGATGGGCTGGTCTGGCGTCCGTTCTCAGATGCAGGAACAAAGTCTTTTGCATGGTAAATCCATTAAGTCCTGTACCTTCCAGGATCTTAGCTTCATTTTTTTTAAAACAAAAGTCATTTTCAACATTTTCTTCAAATCTTTATATACCGCTTCCCAGGCTTTCTTAATAATTTTACATTGTCACCACATATGGTGGGCTCTCATACCCTTTACCCACGCTTCCTGCATCATCTCTATCACCGTCCAAGCTTCCCAGATCAATGTACACATGATATCATTTTTTTGTAATAGGCCGTCCTTGTTCTTCCTTGTATTTCCCTCAAACCTCGCACAGCCACATAGATAAGAAAAGAAGAGTTGTTCCCTTGTCTGGAGAGGTCACTTCCTTTTTCACATGGGGAAGCCATTTTCAAGGGAGCCCAGCAACGGAAGTGCACAGCAGTACTGAGGCAGCACAGGGTGTTGAAATTTTACACCTCTAACAATTTTGCACCCAGGGAAGCCGTCCCTGTGGCCCTCCACACACTTTGCCGCTGGAGAGGAATGTCAATGAGATGCTTAACGTTTCCTCCTCCAATCTAAACCCCTCAGATATAAGCTTCAGAAACTCCTAATGTTTGTCAAAAAGAAGATATGAGCACTCCTGAATTCTTCTCTGGCTCTTGCCCCAAGGGCCCTGTATGTAAATTGGGATTCTTCCCCATCACTGTGCAGTCTGCTTGTGTCAAGTTGCCAGGAGGGGTTTGGTTATAAAACACATAGCCTCTTTCAGCCTTCGTCAAGGTTTTGTAGAAAGCTCTTGTGCTGGCCATTGGCTCCCACTAGTGACCAGTGCCACCACTTACTCACCAAAACCAGCACCATTTGCTGCGCCTAATACCCATTTTTTATTTTTAAAACATCCTTCAAATGCTGGCCACTTCTTGCTATGTCACTGCAGCAAACCTCCTCAATCCCCCTTAAGTTAAGGTTCCTGCATCTTTCCCCCATCTTTTCCCTTTTAAAAAAAGAATTCACTATCAAATCTTGCTGCAACTTGGGTCAATGGAATCTAAAAACAAGGCAGAATTGGGTTGATGTTCTGCAGTATGCTGTTTGCCCTGGTGTTCCCCATATTCATTTGTAAGGCTGCTGTGGAAAATAATGAAGCACCGTCATACCATGGATCTCAAACGCCTCGGCTCCCGAACAAATTGGCTTCTAAACAATCGAAACGCATAAGTGAGTGTTCCGGTTTTCGAATGATTTTTGGAAGCCGAACATACAGCACGGCTTTCGTGGCTTCCAATTGGCTGCAGGATGCTCCTGCAGCCAATTGGAAGCTACGCTTTGGTTTTTGAATGGTTCCAGGAGTCAAATGGATTCTTTTCGAGAACCAAGGTACAATGCAAATTGCCCTTTAGCAGGCAAGCTATCTTCCATTTGCTCATAAACATGTTTGTTGGATGGAGGTCATAAAGAGAGAATGCAAAAATATTGTTACTGAGTGTTAACTCGCTCCCTTCAATGCCCAGATATGAAAATGTGTCTCTCACTTCAATCTGAGTTTTCCCCCTTTTTGGTTGAATCCAGCTGCAGTACCAGATAAAAAAACATTAAGCAAATAAACTGCTTATCTGGTGATTTTAAATCTCCATTTCTGAATTCCTTATTACAATCACACAAAACTTGTAAGAAAGATCTAGTGCAGCATCATCAGAAGTCAACCTCCCCAGCTTTTGTGAAAAGAAACCAAGCTAAATTCCCAAAAAATTCCTTGCTTGCAGAGAATGGAACTGTCCATAGATATCATCTGGCTGCCAAAAATAAAATATCCTAAGCACCCTGAGAATAAATCAGGCTAGGAGTCTTACCTGTGAAGAGGACAGATGTCATTCCTAAAGCCCCAAAGTTAGGCATATTGATAGATAGGCTAATTTTATAGTTGTGAGGTAGCTGCAGTAGATAAAGAATTACCGTATTTTTTGCACCATAACACTCACTTTTTTCCTCCTAAAAAGTAAGGGGAAATGTCTGTGCGTGTTATGGAGGGAATGCCTACGGGTGGCATGCCTACGGATTTTCCTCCTCTAAAAACTATGTGCGTGTTATGGTCGAGTGCGTGTTATAGAGCGAAAAATACGGTACTTCCTCTGCAGTATGTTGACACCCTTCATTTGCACATAAACCTGTTTGCTGGATCAGTGCAAAAGAGGTAGAATTCAGAGATACTGTAACCAAGCAAGAACACCCTCCTCTCAATGCTTAGATTATAAATTTGCTTCCGGAGAAATGCACTGTTGATAAATTTGACTGCTAGTGGGGAGTTTAACAGGAATTTTGGATTATATCTGGCTAGGAAATGTAAGAAACCTTACTTGTGAAGATGATCAATGTCGATCCTAGAGCCCTAGAATAAGGGATGTAGAGAGAAATGCTCATTTTATAGTTGTTTTGCTACCACCTAGTGACCATGTAGCACCCTGCTTGTGGTTAACGCTTAGCTGGAATGAAATATTCAACGCAGCAATAGAGAAATTAAAATAATTATTTATTTGTCAGACAAATAAATGAGAGGCACAGTGGTATATGGTTACCAAGCTCTGGCCTGGCCTCCTGCCATTATGGCCAGCACTTATATTCCCTTAATCCAGCCCCCTTTGCTCCTCCTTTGGCTGCCTCTGTCCAATCAGCCTGGTTGGATTTCCTATTGGCTGATTGCTATAACCAATCCTAAAAGATACACCCATATCCTCCTGTCCTTATATGGAACACAAAGAGCTATATATTGTTACATCTATAAATGACAAATAAGTAGTAATATATCTTACATGTGTCTCAACAAGGAATCTTAATTACCAGCTCACCTCTTGCCCTCCTTGCCCTATTGCCTTCTAAAACAAATGGTTAATCTTAAATTTTTATCTTAAACATATGTCAAGGATCTTGAGTTTCACATCAACATTGAAAGATCTCCTTCATTTGAAGGTTTCTAAACAAATGCCTGACAGCTATATATCAGGACTGCTTGGATGGCGTCTTCCTGTCTGGCAGGGGGGGCTAGGCTGGTAGCTGACTTAATTTCAGGATAAATACAACTCTTACAACTATATGAAATAAGAATCTAGCATTTGTTAAATCCTTTGCATAATTACATTTAAGCAAATATATTTAATACATAACATAGGTAGCCTTTTAAAAGGAATAAGGCCTTTGTAAAGTAGAAAAGGAACTCAGTAAAAAGGAACACAGTAAAAAACCGCTTTAAAAGAAGCCTCTTCAGTTCACACACCCCCCTTCAGCCAGCTGCTTTTCCCATTAGCTCTTCCCAACATTTATTGCCCTCTAACTTTCTCAGTTTAAGAAAGAAACAGCTTTTAAAAAGGACTTCCCAAAAATGCTCTCTTTCTGCCAGCTAAATGCTTCTCCATTTGGTCTTTAACCTTAGAAAGAAGATCTGGCTCATTTTACTGGGAGGCACATTGGTATTATTTTACTATTTACCAACTATTAATTATATTTATCTCTGCCTTTTTTATCTTCTGTAACATGTAGGGTCAGTGTCCTCACTCAGTCTGTAATTCCAGCTTTTACGACTTTGAGAATTGTTTTCTGCTATAAATCAAGGGGCCCCTTGTCTAGGAGGAAAACATTGCCTGTGTTCTTTAAACAGCTGGCCTTCTGCCTGGCATGAAACATTTGAAAATCTAAGCCCATTTAATTTAGGAACCTGATCAAGATATAAGCCAATATAAGCCTTGATTAAAAATGCAGTCTATATTCAGATGCCACATTCCCCCCTTTCAAGCTCAAGGACCTTCATCCCAAGTGTCCTTGATAGCTTGACCTTCATCATATTCCTGAGGTAAAGCTCTGTATAGGGCCATGATATGAGGTAGAGTTTCATTCGAAATCATCTTGCTAATTGTACTTCTAAAACATGAAATGATACATGGCATCATACATAAAACCATTACCACTACTGTCAAGAAAAACAAGCAAGACAATAGTATCCCTTTGAGTCCTGTGACATTAGGTAACCAATTGGTGAGCCATCCCATATCCCATCCTTCCCATGTTTGTACTGGGACATGTGCTATATTCTCCATCTTTGTGGCCAACACACGGATTGCCTCACCATTATCTGAAATGTTAAAGCAACAGGCATTCCCTGTCAAGTTCAAGACTCCACATAGGCCTCCCTGCTTGGCAAGTACATAATCCATTCCCATTTTCAGCTGCAAAATGGCGGCTCTACTTTCATCCAACTGTTGTGCAATAAGTCTCAAACTCTGGGCCGTTGCATTGGTTACAAGTTCCACTACTGCTTGCAATCGAATTATTCTGTTTAGATTATAAATAGGATCCCGTGCCCCTTGTATGAGCTCACCAGGATTCCAGGAGGCGGGATCATAATAGACTATAATGCGCTCTGGTGGCCAATCATCAGTATCGCTCCAACTTTGGGTACTTCCTCCTGCTATACGAGAAATATCAGCGTTTCTTCGTGTACGCTTGGCCAAATTAGTGGGCATAATCCACATTGGTGGTAATACCCATCCCAGGAAACAAGTCCCACTCCATTTGGAGGGGAGTTTCTTGTATGCCCATTCTCCACATATCCACCACAACCATCGGGTCTGAGGTTTTTGGTACGTGGAGTACAGAAGGCGAAATATCAAAAGAGGTAGAGAGTTCACAGTGCAGTATGTTAGATTGCCTTTTTCTGTCACAGTTATGTTCCATACCACTTTCCATGCATGAATAAAAGGAGGTGCACAGGGCAAGGTATTCCGAGTTCGATAGGTAGTACCGTGTGCCCAGGTATGACTATTCTTAATATAATCCCAAGTATAGTGACAATGAGAAGAGCCTATCATGGTAGAATCAGCTGCATCTGATGATTTATGTACACAGAATTCCCCTTGTACAGGTATAACTCGTAATGGTTTAGTTGAGTTCCATCCGGGGAAATTCTGTATTTCTGTTTGGTGTGGCATTTCGCTTACCATACCAATGGCATCTAATGGTATCGGTAATAAGGGCATACCTCCCTCTGAATCATCTGGCCCAAGAGAGCAAACAAGGCAATTGGTCCTATTTGCAACATTGGCTACCATTTCAGCTAAACCTACCCACATATTGTGGTCATGGCGGAATCCATATTTAGCAAATTTGGTCAGATTCAAGGACCCTTCCCCTTCCCAAGGGATCAGGATTAATAATAAAATCATGTTGATGTCTAGCATATGCATTCCTTCCACAAAAGATTACCTTATTGTGATAGCAAATAAATATTAGTCCCAATATAATTCCCCCAGTGACAGAAATGGGGAACCACCAAGACCAAAACATATATCCCGAGGATCCCCAATGAGTAATATCTCTGTTAATTGTTCCACAAGGGGGGGCAGTCAATTAATTGTATAAGAGAATCTTTCCATTCACAATCGCTGGTTCAGATGCTCCTCAAGCTTCAGGCGTGCGCAGGTCAGCCAGCTTCCAGGTTGTGGCTGCAGCAGGCCGGTCGTCTAATGTTGCCCGTGACCTAGCCCGTTCCCAGTAGGGCTAGATACAGGGGTTTTTGGAGAGAGTCAGTTTAAGAGGATTAGAGGGGTCACCTTTGCACGTCCAACTGCCTTCGGACTTCTTCAAACGGGAGTGATGAATCCAGGGGGTCACCTCAGCTACCTTCACCGCTGTTGGAGTAGAGAGCAAGACGGTGTAAGGTCCACGCCACTTAGGTGCAAGTGGATCACGTTTCCACTCTTTCACCCATACGCTATCGCCAGCCTGGAACTGATGAATCGGCTCGGCAATGCTGCACGGCGTGCGCTCGAGGGCCCACCTGTTAAGAGAAACAAAAACACGGGAGAGAGATTGCACTTGCCCCTGTGTCACATGGTCTCCTATTTGTTTAAGATCAGCTGAAATATCCTGAACAAAGGAGGGCGGTCTCCCATACAGGAGCTCAAAAGGTGACAACTTAAGTCTTTTTGTGGGTGCACACCGAACACGAAACAGTGTTATGGGTAACACATCTACCCATCCCAATCCCGTTTCCTGGGTTAATTTTGCCAATTGGGTTTTCAGAGTCCGATTCATTCTTTCAGTTTTCCCTGAACTCTGAGGCCTATAGGCTGCATGCAGTCTCCATTTCACTTGTAGGACTCGACATACTTCTTGTACTACTTGATCAATGAACGCTGGCCCATTATCACTTCCAATGCATCTAGGTAATCCAAACCTCGGGATCAATTCAGTGAGGAGTCTCTTAGTTACCTCTCGTGCCTTTTCAGTTCGGGTGGGAAAAGCTTCAACCCATCCGGTAAGAGTATCTACAAACACAAGGAGATACTTGAATCCCTTAGAAGGGACCAGCTCTGTGAAGTCCACAATTAGGCTTTCCATGGGGACATATCCCACATGTTGGATTCCAGGAGGTTGTACCGGTCCCTGCCTGGGATTGTTTTTAGCACAAAGAACACATTTCTGTGAAATGCAAGTTGCTAATTGTGATAGATTAATAATATACAACTTCCGACTGAGACTCTCTCTGGTTGCAGTACCGCCAAGGTGAGTAGATTCATGATAATTTCTTACAATTGTGCCTGCTAGATGATGAGGTACATAAATCCTATTGTCCGGCAGGATCATCCAACCGTCCTTCACAACCGCTCCTTCCTGTTCAGCCCACTTCCTCTCTTCTGGGGTATAGTGAGGTTTAACTTCTTCTGGAACTACCTCTGGTATGAGGGCTGCTATAAATCCTCCCACAGGCTTTTGGGCTGCCTCTCGGGCTGCTTTGTCAGCAGCATGATTTCCTCTGGTTATTGGATCCCTTCCTCGTCCATGACCTTTGCAGTGCATTACAGCAATCTGTTCTGGAGCCCATACTGCTTCCAACAGGATTTCTACTTCAGGTCCATATTTCAAGGCCTTCCCGTGGGCTCCTATTAGACCTCTTTCTTTCCATAGAGCTCCATGTGCATGCAGGGTTAAGAAGGCATATTTAGAATCAGTATAGATGTTTGCCTTACACCCGGCTGCCAATTGCAGAGCTCTAGTTAAACCTATAAGTTCAGCTTTTTGTGCTGAGGTGCCAGCAGGCAAAGCTTCAGCTTCCACAACTTCCTCATTGGTGACCACAGCATATCCTGCTCGTCTGGCACCTTCATGCAGGTAACTGCTACCATCAGTATAATATACAACATCTGGATTTTTCAATGGTTCATCTTTCAGATCGGGTCTACTGGAATAAACTTCATCCATTACTTGGAGACAATCATGTGATTCTTCATCATCTACCTCTGGTAGGGGCAGCAAAGTCGCTGGATTGAGCATATTCACTACTCGTAGATGAATCCTGGGATTTTCACACAATAGGCCTTGGTACCTAGCCATCCTTGGGTTCGTTAGCCAATAACTACCCTTATATTCCATGAGCGTCAGAACAGCATGAGGTACATTCACATACATCATCTGGCCGAAGGTAAATTTATCAGCTTCTTTGACAAGGCTTGCAGTGGCTGCTACTGCCCTTAGGCATGGAGGCCATCCTTTTGCTACTGAGTCCAATTGTTTTGACAAATAAGCTACTGGACGGTTCCAACTTCCTAATCTCTGGGTCAGGACTGCTGCTGCAATCCCATTCTGTTCATGTACATACAGCTGAAAGGGTTTTTCCGAATTAGGCAGTCCAAGGGCTGGGGCCTCCATAAGTCGTTGTTTGATAACTAAAAAGGCTTGTTGCTGCTCAGGTCCCCATACGAATGGGTCCTTTTCTGCACCTCGAGTGCTTTCATGTAAGGGCTTGGCCAGACTGCTGAAATCAGGTATCCATAGTCTACAAAACCCTGCTGTTCCCAGGAATCCTCTGAGTTGTTTCCTTGTGGTAGGTTCCTTGATAAGGCAAATAGCTTCTTTCCTCTCTGGCCTCAATGCTCGTTGTTGGTGTGAGATGTCAAAGCCCAAATATTTGACCTTTTCTAAACATAACTGTGCCTTTTTCTGGGAAACTCGGTAGCCAGCTTCCCAGAGCAAGTGGAGCAGTTCCTCTGTACCTTCTTTACAGGTATCAAAATCCTTTGCTGCTAGTATAAGGTCATCTACATATTGCAGAACCACCTTTTCTCCAGGTATTGAGGGGTAACTTGTTAGATCCTTCGCCAAGGCAGTGCCAAATAAAGTTGGGGAATTTTTGAATCCCTGGGGCAATCTCGTCCAGGTTAGCTGGCCTTTTGTTCCTGTTAAAGGGTCTTCCCACTGGAAGGCAAATATAGGTTGGCTCTGTGGTGCCAGCCGGCAACAGAAGAATGCATCTTTCAAGTCCAATACAGTAAAAAATGTTGCTTCTGGTGGGATCAAACTCAGCAAGGTATATGGGTTTGGTACATTTGGGTGCAAGGTCTCGATAGCCTGGTTTACGAGCCTCAAGTCCTGCACTGGCCTGTATTCATCTGTTCCAGGTTTTCGAACAGGCAAAAGGGGTGTGTTCCATTCTGATTGGCAGGGCTTAAGCAGACCATATTTTAATAGGCGGTCCAAATGTTTCTGGATGCCCTCTGCTGCTCGCCGGGGTAAAGGATATTGCTTTACAGATACAGGGGTAGCCATAGGTTTTAAGGTTACTACAATTGGAGCTATATTCTTGGCCATTCCTGGTGGGCTATTTTCGGCCCATACTCCTGGTGGCACCTGTAGAGTTCGGAGGAGCTTGTTTAACTCTGTATCCAATGTGGGTTGGACTTGCAGGGCTGACATTAGGCGCCATGATTGTTCCTTAGGTACTGAGAGGGAAATTATTCCTACTGCCTTTGATGGCAGTTTCATTTCTGGACCTCGAGGAGTGAAGGTGATTTGGGCCTGCAATTTGGACAGCATATCTCTACCTAAGAGAGGTATTGGACACTCAGGTATATACAAAAACTGATGGGTTAAACGATGTCCCCCAATCTGGCATTCCAAAGGTTGGAGGAAAGACCTCTTAGCTGACTGACCAGTGGCACTTTTAATGACTACACTTTTGGATGCCTTTTTCTGCAATAGTTCTGGGAGTACTGAGTATTCAGCCCCAGTATCAATCATAAAGTCTATTAAATGGCTTCCTAATTGAATCGTGACCGTGGGCTCCTGGAAGCCTAACTTTATGGAGTCCGGTCGTTCCTAGTCTTGGGTAAAATCCTCCTCTGCCAGTCCAATGACATTGTCCCTACTCCGTACTTGTCCAGGTCTCTGATATCTTCCATCTCGGATCATTCCCCGTCCCCGTCCCTGGTTTCTTAGGCCGGAGCCTGGGCCTGGGCCTGGGCGTACTTCTTCCAACCTCAGGGGTTCAGGACATTCCCGCTTCCAATGACCCTCCTTCTTGCAATTCACACATTGATTCCTTCCCAGTGGTGGATTCCTTCCCCGCCCTCTTCCTCCATTTAAGGGGCGGTAGTCTTGCTTCACTGCTGTGGCTAGCATTACCATCTTTTCCTTCTGCCACTTCTTCTTCTCTTGCTTCTCAGCCTCATCCCTATTCCGATAAACTCGGCGTGCAATGGCCATAATTTGGCTCATCAGCATCCCTTCCCATCCTTCTGATTTCTGAATTTTCTTACGAATGTCAGAAGCGCACTGGGCCACAAATGTAGCAGTAATCATTCTGCTGTTTTCAGGGGCTTCAGGGTCAAAAGGAGTCCATATACGATAGGCTTCTTGCAGCCTCTCTAAAAAGTCTCCTGGACTCTCATTTGGTTTCTGTTCTACCTCTGAGACTTTAGACATATTAGTGGGCTTCTGGCATGCCCTGCGGATACCTTGCACAAGCGTCTGGCGGTAAGTGGTAAGTCTGGCCAGGTGAATTGCATTGTTTGGATCCCAATTAGGATCTTCCAAGGGAAAGTTGTCTTGGAGATGACGGTCAATATTAAAAATATTTCCCACTCTGGCCTGCTCACGCAAATATATCTGTGCCTTTTCAATTATGTCTCTCCTTTCCTCAGTGGTGAACAGAGTATTCAGGAGCTGGCGGCAATCTGTCCAAGTAGGACTATGAGTATTTATTATTGAAGTCACCAAGTCCATCATAGCCTGAGGTTTTTCTGCGAAAGATGGGGTGTGTGTTTTCCAATTCATCAGATCCGTAGTTGTGAATGGAATGTACTGGAGGGTCGAAGTTCGAGGTGGCCGTGGTCCGAGTTGCCCGTTAACCAGCACAGGCTCCTCAAGTGCATCAAATACTCTTCTGAGAGGGGCTACTACGTGATCTTTCTCTTCGCTTTGCTCTAGGGGCCTCAAATCATAGGGGATGGTATTTGTCCCAAGGCGTTCTTTTAGCAGCCTTATACGCCTGGCTGTATTGCTTGCTGACCGATTAAGGTCTCCCTGTAGCTTCTGTAATAATTCTCTAGGACTTGGATGTACAGGGGTTTGGGGTAGGCAATCAGTTGTTCCACTAAAAGAGACTGTAGATGGAGTTCTACTGGGACTCACAGATGGAATAACCACTTCTGCTTGGGCTTCATTATAGGCCTCCAATGCCTCCTGAAGATATTTATCATAATCTATCAAGGAATCAAGTTCTGTGACTCCAGCCCCATTATTCATTCCACTTTCTTGCCTTGGGGTTACAACTGGTGGAGTGTTTGGATTAGGCTCCCTTCGATGTGGAGCATAGGGTGGAGGTGGAAGCAGCTCTTCCTCTGGTCCCTCAAAAATGGGTTTGAGTTTATTTGGCAAGATTCCTTTCCTAGCTTCGGCTTTTACAGCCAATAATTTGCATTGTTGGACTTTGCATTCCCTTATCCATGGAGGATTTTTATTTAATGTGCTCAGCCAAGAATCTATATATGAAAATTGTTCTGGGCACCCTCCAGTTTCTTTGGCGATGTTAGACCAAAGTTTGCTTACTAAATTTATATCAAAGGTTCCTTGAGATGGCCATTCAGTATTTTGCTTCGGCCACTCTAATTCACATAACGTTCTCAGGCGCTCTGGCGTCATTTTGACTCCATACGCCCCTGAGAAGGCTTTCTTAAAATTATTTAACATACATTCAAGAGGTGTATTTTCCCCCTTTGAACCCCCAACTCCCATTGTATGGCCCTGTGAAGTATCCACTCAGTCACTCACACACACGCTTCGTGGGTTTCCTTGCCTAGTGAAGTCGCCTTACTAGGAACCGAAGTACTGCCCACTCCACACTCAGGTCAGCTACAGATTGCTCTGTACTTTCTCACACATACAATGCACTAGATACTTCACCACACTCTACCTCCCAACTTTCCTTTCCCTACACCAGATCACCATCTGATGTACCCAACCACCTAGCATACTCAGTTCCCACTTACTGAGACGCAGAAGTTTGATCAAGACTTCTCTTCCTCCCAATTAATTGGAGGGCCAAAAATCCCTTTGTGCACTTACCCTTGGTTGGTTCCGTTTCCCCCCGGTCCGTCGCCGCCAGTGAGCAGGGTATCAGACAGACGAGACTTCTGCGTTCCCCCTGGAAAAATTTACCAGTGCGCGCTGGGTAAGCAGTTTAGAGATCCTCTCTCTTGTACCCTGCCCATTAGGGCGAAGGGGCTGCGTTCCAGCAGACCACTTATCCGAGTCACAGGAGCACCATAAAATGTAGCACCCTGCTTGTGGTTAACGCTTAGCTGGAATGAAATATTCAACGCAGCAATAGAGAAATTAAAATAATTATTTATTTGTCAGACAAATAAATGAGAGGCACAGTGGTATATGGTTACCAAGCTCTGGCCTGGCCTCCTGCCATTATGGCCAGCACTTATATTCCCTTAATCCAGCCCCCTTTGCTCCTCCTTTGGCTGCCTCTGTCCAATCAGCCTGGTTGGATTTCCTATTGGCTGATTGCTATAACCAATCCTAAAAGATACACCCATATCCTCCTGTCCTTATATGGAACACAAAGAGCTATATATTGTTACATCTATAAATGACAAATAAGTAGTAATATATCTTACATGTGTCTCAACAAGGAATCTTAATTACCAGCTCACCTCTTGCCCTCCTTGCCCTATTGCCTTCTAAAACAAATGGTTAATCTTAAATTTTTATCTTAAACATATGTCAAGGATCTTGAGTTTCACATCAACATTGAAAGATCTCCTTCATTTGAAGGTTTCTAAACAAATGCCTGACAGCTATATATCAGGACTGCTTGGATGGCGTCTTCCTGTCTGGCAGGGGGGCTAGGCTGGTAGCTGACTTAATTTCAGGATAAATACAACTCTTACAACTATATGAAATAAGAATCTAGCATTTGTTAAATCCTTTGCATAATTACATTTAAGCAAATATATTTAATACATAACATAGGTAGCCTTTTAAAAGGAATAAGGCCTTTGTAAAGTAGAAAAGGAACTCAGTAAAAAGGAACACAGTAAAAAACCGCTTTAAAAGAAGCCTCTTCAGTTCACACCCCCCCCTTCAGCCAGCTGCTTTTCCCATTAGCTCTTCCCAACATTTATTGCCCTCTAACTTTCTCAGTTTAAGAAAGAAACAGCTTTTAAAAAGGACTTCCCAAAAATGCTCTCTTTCTGCCAGCTAAATGCTTCTCCATTTGGTCTTTAACCTTAGAAAGAAGATCTGGCTCATTTTACTGGGAGGCACATTGGTATTATTTTACTATTTACCAACTATTAATTATATTTATCTCTGCCTTTTTTATCTTCTGTAACATGTAGGGTCAGTGTCCTCACTCAGTCTGTAATTCCAGCTTTTACGACTTTGAGAATTGTTTTCTGCTATAAATCAAGGGGCCCCTTGTCTAGGAGGAAAACATTGCCTGTGTTCTTTAAACAGCTGGCCTTCTGCCTGGCATGAAACATTTGAAAATCTAAGCCCATTTAATTTAGGAACCTGATCAAGATATAAGCCAATATAAGCCTTGATTAAAAATGCAGTCTATATTCAGATGCCACAACCAAATTCCTCAAAGGCATAAATTAAAATACTCTGTATGACATCTCTGCATAATCACCTGAGGACATACAGCCTGGGAATTTCTTTTACTTTCTACTATTCATCTTTAATTAGTTTCTAACAGAAGTTGCCTCTCTCCATTCAGCCCACAATTCAGTAGGAATCTTCACTAGTTACTTTCCTCTATCTTGTTTTAGAGCAGCCTTTCTCAACCTGTGGTTTCCCAGATGTTGTTGAACTACAACTCTCATCACCCCAGCTAGCAAGGCCAGAGCTAAGGGATGATGGGAGTTGTAGTCCAACAACATCTGGGGGCCCACAGGTTGAGAACCGCTGTTTTAGAGTAAGTTTGTTGTTTGTTGTTTCCTAAGCTATTAACACTAGTTAACAATACCAACAAAGTCATTGGGACCTGCAGGACCGAAAGGTGCTTGCAACGTGATGATTGTTAGACAGAGCCATCCAGAGCAGCTCACTTGGTAGGGCTGAGCTGCTTCATTAACAGTGCGGGTCACTCCTGGGTACGTGGGATTAGAATCTTATAAAGTTGTTATGCTGTCTAATTGCCCTCACTCAGGCATTGAGTGGGTACTATCTATGTCCAGAAAATGTCAGGGGGCAGGGAAAGGAATTCAAATTTAAATTTAAAAGTGAATATCTATAGTGGTCAAAAATGGGCAGTCAAATCCAGATGGTTCTACAGTGGTACCTCTAGTTACGAACTTAATTCGTTCCGGAGGTCTGTTCTTAACCTGAAACTATTCTTAACTAGAGGTGTGCTTTTGCTAATGGGGCCTCTTGCTGCCGCTGGAGCCGCTGGCACACGATTTCTGTTCTCATCCTGGAGCAAAGTTCTCAACTCAAGGTAACTCTTCCAGGTTAGCAGAATTTGTAACCTGAAGTGTTTGTAACCTGAGGCAGTTCTACTGTATCCATTTTGATAAAGAGACCAGGAATTGAACTGAGGAACAGTAATAATTGAACAATCTTAAATCTATTACCTGGGAATAAGTCCATCTGAATTCAACGGGCCTTACTTCTGAGCACACACAATTAGGTTTGCAGTGTCTTAGTGTACACCTGCCTTTGCCAAGAATGAAATATTGCATGAAGGTACTTTTTATCACCTTTGGTGGACGTGCCCAAAGATTAAGGCCTTCTGGGAAATGATTTATAATGAAATGAAAAAGGTACTTAAATGTACCTTTCCCAAGAAACCAGAGGCCTTCCTCTTGGGCATTGTCGGCCAATTGGTGCTAAAAGGAGACAGAATTTTTTTTATGTACGCTACAACAGCAGCAAGAGTTCTTATCACAAAGTATTGGAAGACACAAGACCTACCCACTTTGGAAGAATGGCAGATGAAAGTGATGGACTACATGACACTGGCTGAGATGACCGGCAGAATCCGTGATCGGGGGAAGGAGACGGCGGAAGAAGATTGGAAGAAATTTAAAATTTATCTTAAGGACTATTATAAACTTGATGAATTTTAAAATGTCGAGGCTTTGAGAATGAAAGGGTTACAGCGATATAAGATTAGATTTAAGGAAAGACTAGGAAGACATATTTCTGATAGAACTATTTAAAAGTTGCTGAAAAACTTTGGACATTGGGATGCAGAAAGGGGGGGTATGGGGGAGTCCGAGAAAGAAGGTTTATGAAAAAAAAGTTATGAAAATTATATGTGTTTGTATGTCTTTTTTATATGTTTGTATTGTGTTAAAAAAAATTGTAAAACCAATAAAAAATTTATAAAAAAAGAATGAAATACTGCAAAGCAATTTATGTTACAATTTGAGTACACGTTAAGAAATAACAACATTCCTTGCAGAGAACTAAAGTGCATAGCTTTCACAGCAGATGTTGTTGAATGAGCGGATGGAAGGAAATCTGCTTGATAGCCTCTTTTCAAAGGTTTCTTCTGACATTGTGCTCAAAATCTTAGGCTCTACTAATCTGCCTCATCATGTTCATAAACCTGATTAGTTGGGACACAAGACAGGGCCTTTTCTACTGTGGCACACAGGTTGTAGATCACCATTCCATAGAGTTGACTACCTCTCTTTCAAGTTTTGGGTAAGCAGTGAATAACTTTTTATTTCCTCAAGCTCATTCTGAGTCTTTTCTACATCCAGCTATTCAGCATCAATGAGGCACTCCCAGGCAGAGATTGTTGGAGATACGTTATTTCTTAGTGGCACCATGTGAAGCTGTAAACGGACACATGCCAAATATATGGCAATAATGCCAGGGGCGGAGGAAGGGAGGTACAGTGAGGGCGGATCGCCCCAGGTGTCTTTGCTGAGCGGGGTGACATTTGGCAGTCGTGGGCATGCAGCACACCAAATGTTTCACTCTGGCCACATGGGCAGCTCACTTCGCCCCTGGCTGCAGGGCATGTGCGCGCTGCTCTGTGCACCCGAGCAGCTGTCCCATGCCTGGAAGGGCACCCTCCATACCCCGCCCCCCCTCGGGAGTGCGCCTGCCCTGGGCAGTGTGGGCATAGGCTCCATCTCTGAATAATGCCTTGCTGAGGAATGAGCCCATTGTATATGGTGAATGGCTTTTTAAAGATCTACATTATTAATCAGTGCTATTTTTCTAGAAAAATAGGAACTCTTTTGGAACTCAAAATGAACACCCCCTTGTTTACCTGAGGTGCCAGAACTGAGTTCCAGTAAATTCCAGGTGAAAAAAGTCCTGTTATTAATACATGCAAATAGATAATGGTCATGCTGTTCAGCCCCTCATGTGACAGATGAGGTAGCATCAAATGACTGAACCTCTAAAATGTGAGTGAGCGTTCACTGAATGTTCACTAACCCCCCGCCAAGCCAAATTGAAATGGCTTAGTTAAATGAGCTGAAGAACTAAAGTAAAGAGGCTATGTGTGTACCTAAATAGACATGGGAACAAAGGATTCAGTTTTTTGGTTGCCAAAATTTATTTATTTATTTATTATTAATAATAACATATGTTCATTGCTTTTTACAAAACTTCTGAAAAAGTGACTTACACCATACTAGAAGACAAACAGCTCATTAAACATTTAAAATTCATAACATGGAATAAAACATAACAGTAAAAGTGTTCGTCCAGCAACGCTAATAAAGAGATGAACATCGTTAAAGGCCACCATTAAAAGTCAAGCCAGGCCACTCTAATACCACATTATAAGTAAATGACAGAGAGTTCCATGTAAACCTATTTCATTCATTTATTCATGTATATGTGCACATACCATTCCATCACCCCCAGGCATTATGACACGAGACAGTAGTGGGGAGAAAGCCAATGAATAATAACTTCTAAACATTGTGATAAGATGTGCGAGGGCACCCTATTTTGGGTAGAGAGATGGGAATGCTCTATTCAGTCTCCTTACTGGGCATGACCACCATAGTTTATGCACTCGATCAAAAATGTTACTGATGCATACCTATCTCTTAGAACTCACACACATTTCAATGGGACTTGATATAAATTAATGCACAGAACAATACAAAAATGCCTGCTGAGAAATAAACCCTGTGGAGTTTAGTGTGAGGTACTCAAATTAAGAATAGAAGTGTAGCTTTAGCCTGGATCTGACTCATTGAGAAGGAAATAATAGTAATACGGACTTTGCAATAAAGGATGAAGTAAGCTGTAGGATTGGATTTATTGTTTTGAACGTTAATGTCTTTAAGAGATAATCTTTCCCCCAATCATCCTTTTGAAAGCCTCTTTTACCTCCTTGTTTCTCAGGCTGTAAATGAGTGGATTCAGCATAGGTATTGCAAGGGTGTAAAAAACAGAGATGATTTTGTCCTGTTCCATGGAATATTTTGAACTGGGCCGTAAGTACATGAAAGCAACTGTGCCATAGAAAATGGTGACAGCTGTAAGGTGGGAGGCACAGGTGGAGAAGGCTTTTCGTCTGCCCTCGGCTGAGCTGATCCGAAGGATGGCAACTAGGATGTATGTGTAAGACACAAGAATGGCCACGATAGTTACGGATACAATTGCTGTTGAGAAGCTAAAATGAATCATATCAATGACTCTTGTATCTGAACAGGAGAGCCTTAGAATAGGGACCACATCACAGAAGAAATGGTTGATGATGTTGGATCTACAAAAGGACAAAGTAAATATAAATGAAGTCTGGACCGCTGCATTCACACAACCTGTTAGATATGAGCTAGCCACAAGCAAATAACAGAGCTTTTTGGACATGAGAGCAGTATACAACAGTGGGTTGCAGATTGCAATGAAGCGGTCATATGCCATCGCACCCAGCAGGCAGCACTCACAGGATACAGCAATGCAGAAGAAGAAAAATTGCAGGGCACAGCCAGTGAAGGAAATTGTTTTGCTTTCTGCTACGAAGGTCATCAGTGTCCTGGGAGCAATGACAGTGGAATAACCAATATCTAACATTGACAGGTGGCTCAGGAAAAAATACATGGGAGTGTGGAGCCTGGAGTCAATTGTGATTAATGTTATCATGCCAATGTTCCCCACCAAGATCACCATGTAAATCAGTAAGAACACAGCAAAAAGAAGAACCTGCAGATTCTGGTTATCTGTGAATCCCAGCAAAACAAATTCAGTTATTGCGGTGAAGTTTCCGTCTGACATTTTACTAAGGTGTGCTATCTTCTGCAAATAAAAATAGGAGAACAATGATGAAATAGTATTAGATCCAAACTAGATATTACAGTGTGTACTATGTCCATCACCACCAAAAGCTTCAGGAAGCCACAATTTTAAGTCTTGAAAGAGGAGTGCAACCATTCCATTGCAATTGTCAAATACAGACAAATGACAGCTTCATGAAATGGTGTTTTACAATCAGGGAAAACAAAAAGATCATGTGTGTTGGCTGAAGACATCCCTGTACTCTCTGATGTGAGCAACACTCCCTTGTCCTCATATGAACACTGCATAGGTCAAAGAATCAACAATGGTTAATATTCTTATCTCACTGCTCCCCACTAGTATGGCAACAGAGATTACCAGGAATGTTGCGAAGTCTTATAAATGAAGTGGGGGAACTGAAGCCCTGGGTGATCAATGAATCCTACAAAACTGAACTAATTTATAATAGTATGCTTTTATTTTACTGCATAGGGATGTGGGTGGCGTTGTGGTCAAAACCACAGAGCCTAGGGCTTGCCGATATGAAGGTCGGCGGTTCAAATCCCCACAATGGGGTGAGCTCCCTTTGCTTGGTCCCTGCCCCTGCCAACCTAGCAGTTCGAAAGCATGTCAAAGTGCAGGTAGATAAATAGGCGGGAAGGTAAATGGCATTTCCGTGCGCTGCTCTGGTTTCGCCAGAAGCAGCTTAGTCATGCTGGCCACATGACCCAGAAGCTGTATGCCAGCTCCCTTGGCCAGTAAATTGAGATGAGCATGCAACCCCAGAGTCATCCATGACTGGACCTAATGGTCAGGGGTCCCTTTACCTTTACCTATTTTACTGCATATTGCTCTGAAATGCAACCCAAAAGAATGCCTGCAGCTGGATGACTACCACACTACCTTAAAACGAATTACCACAATTATGCCAACAATATCTCATAGGAGAACACTGTAGGAATGAATCAGCCTCACAAACTACAAGCATAGATTTTTCCACCTTCTGCTGATATTATTGGCGACAGTCCATTCATTTTATGGAACTGGATTATGTCACAAACCTCTGAAAATGAACTTTGACTTTTGACTCCACAGTCCCACAGTCCCACAAAAACAAAATACTTAATGGAACAAAGACCTGTAATGGCCAAACTTGGCCCTCCAGCAGTTTTGGGACTACAACTCCCATCACCCCTAGCTAACAGAACCAGTGGTCTGGGATGATGGGAATTGTAGTCCCAAAACAGCTGGAGGGCCAAGTTTGGCCATCACTGAACTAAGTCTTGCATGGTGTCACAAACCCCGCCCACTTCTTGGAGGGGGTGAGTGGTAATTTATTTTCAATACAGATCCACATTCTACCACTATGGGAAACTCTTTCACACCAAGGCATTTTGAGCAACTTGCTTTAGCTGTCTGTACTATCTGGTCTTCATGAAGTGGAATTTTGATTGTTCCTGCTGTTCACTTATTTACAGCATCCTGAGGCGTAAAGGAACCTGCTTGGATTGTGTTCCTATTTTACACCGCCATGCCCTTTCAGTATGTAAGAGTCTATGACTCTAAAGTTTTTTTGTCTGCCTACCAAGGAGATTGCTGCTCTTGGGAAAGGGGAATGCATGCTCCAAAAAATATGTGAAAAAGCTCACATACATCCCCTTCTTCCCAAAGGCAACAACAATGAAAATAACTATGGAGGGACATACTCCTTCCTATGGAACTGTGTAAGCTAACAGTAACATTTTTTATAAAACCTCTTGCCCAATATTTCATATTTGTTACGCAGTATGTAAGCTATCCTTCAGCTGCACATGACTATGTTTTTTACAACAAGTCAATGCAGAAAGACTGCCATCTGCATTTCTGCAGATCTCCATAATCTGCTGCTGCTTACAGTCACAGGCAACTAGTAGTCTACATCACATACAGAGAATAAAAAAAGTCTTTTGTAAAAGAAAAAGCCAAAATAAATCCCAGGTAATTGATTTGCCCCCAGAGAACCAAGCTGTTGCTAGATCTGACTGCTAGACATAAAAATTCACAAGCACTCTGAGAGTCTATCAGGTTAGTTAACATAGCATATCTCACCTTACCTGTGAAGACGATGGATGTCATTCCAAGAACACCAAACCAACAGTTGTAGATAGAATCTGTCATTTTATAGTTAGTTTAGCATCAGCTAGAAGCCAAATCCCTGAAACACATGGGTGAAGCCCATATCATTAAAATGCTCTCCATGACCCCTCAACATAATCATCTGAGAACATGCTATTTGGGAATTCGTTCTTTCCATTCTTCATCTTTAATTGGTTCCAAGCAGAAGTGTTTCATCTCCATTCAGTCCACAATTCAATGTGAATCTTTATTTATTACTTGCCTCTATTTTCTGTCAAATTAAGTTTGTTGATAAACTTGTAAGACAGCCTGGTCCCAATCTTGCCAACTCAACTGTGCAAAGCTATTTCTCATGGGGAAATTTGTAGTATGCCTTTCACAAGAATAGGCTCTTCAAGTATATGGCATGCTGATTCATACTGAAAATGTGAAGTGTGAGCTTCCAGTGGAACATCTTGCATTTGCAAACATTTCCATCATTATCCTCACATACACACACGTCAGCAATTGGGAACTTTGAGATTGCAGAGTCGTCAATGTTCATAACACCTACATTCCCCCCCCCCTTTCCATTATCTTTTCTGGTCAAAGAGGTTTTGAAGGGCTTCAAAACATTTCAGAAACAAGCCCAATCTTTTTGACCAAAGATTGCTGAGTTAGTTTGGAAATCAGTATGGCCATTGAGGTGGAATGGGTTTTGCACTCCCACGTTCCCGACACAGAGGGTTGCTAGGAGAGGGAGAGGGCAGGTGCAAGGTGCAGGGAATGGGTTTGGTGCAGTGCATCATGGCAGGACCTTCTGGTTCACTCTGCAGCCATATTCTTCTCTGGGTTCAGCTCCCTATGTAAAGAAGCGCACGTCTGAACCCACAAGCATGCCCAGCAACCAAATCTTCCCTTTACAAGATCCCAATATGTTGTTGGAGTCAATGTTTCTTTCCATTAAGAACATGTTTTTTCTACCTTAAATCTTATTCTCAACAAGAAAGTAGAATAATGTAGAATAAAGAAAGTAGAATCTTTATTATGTTTATTACGTGAAATGACAGACAGAATATACGGGTGCTGCTTCAGACACCCTGATTATAGAGATATCAATAGGTAACAAATCCCCCAGTACAGTTGCTCCTTGATCTTAAGAGCATCCCAAGCTACCCAAAGCCTGATGAGCAGGTACTGCAATTTGCCACAGAGCCACACTCTAAAAGTAAAGAGAAAAAGGGAGGGGGTATAGTTTTCCTGAAGAAAGAGGAACTGAAGTCTGGGATCAGAGATGTGTGCCTTCCATGTGAGGGTTAAGCTCTTCCCATTAATATCAGCAAGGCTCCAGCCGTTCCCTCACTCAATCCTAAGTCTGCAGTTCAGCAAAGAGGGTAGCTGGTCCTTGAGAATGTAAGGCAAAAAGGTGGTCCCATTGAAGTGTGTGAGCTATCCAACTATGGAAATCTGTGGTTTAAATACTATTTGGAGCCAATGTAACATGATGAGTAGGGGAGGGGTCTTCTTGGAATGAGCATTATAACATACTTATTCCTTTCCATCATAAATACGTAATTTATTTTTGTTGCCGAAGTACACTACAGGATCCTGGAGACCCATGGAGATGAAATAGATTGCTCGCCTCTTCTTCCCTTTGGCAAATGACTGTACTGTTGAAATGGCGATGAGATTGCACTGGCCTATTTATTCTGAATTTTTGTATGTGATGCCAATAAAGGTTTGATGATGATGATGATGATGATGATAAATAATTTCCATTCCCCCCCCCCTATTTTGTATAGTTTGTACAGTCTGAAGTTGAAAGAGCATGACCTCCATAATAAATGACTAGCTGGTTATATTTTTTCTAAACCATTACTTTTTGAGGAAGAGCCTACTGTCTAAGCAAAACAGGGCTTTTTTCATTAGAAGAGGTAATAAGCTTTGCTTGTAACAGCAGATGAGTGCACTGCTCTTTACATTAACGATTAGGAGGTCTGGATATTTACTCATTCCTTCCCAGTCACATTTAAGATAAAGATTATTACCAGAATAAATATATACAGTAGTGAACCATAGAAAATGTATAGTTTGGCACCATTGCTTCACCCTCCCTTGTCCCACCCTTTTCTCTTTCTGCAAGTGCCAGCAATTAGCTATGTTGGAGTGCTAAAAGAGCAGTGGTGCCTCACCCAGGCTCCCTCACTGGACCCTACTGTGAAGGAGCAATATAGTTGGCTGCCAGGAATGTGGCATTCACTCACAGTCAAAACACTTCTCCATGTCTATCAGTGAATGGTGTGACTGTCTTGCCTAAGTATCACTACTGCAACACATTAACCATCCTCTGAAGAAGGGTAATCAGAGCCATGCTATTCATATAGTTCCCTTGTCACAAATAGCATATATTAATCTTTGCAGCAACAGAGAATGATGCACCGGCCAATGTGTGCAACATGTGGACCTTCATCATACCTGTGTCAGAAGCTTCCAGCATCTACTAGAGCAGGCATGGGAACCTGTGGCCCTCCATATGTTCCTGGACACCAGAATGGACAATGGTCTTGGATGATGGGAAGTGTAATCCAGCAACATCTGGAAAGCCAGGGATTTTCATCCGCTACAGGTTAAATAGTATACTCTCTGTTATCATTCAATGGAATGGTGCTCAGTTCTCATTTTTCCCTTGCTGACAGAAAACAGGCATTAGAATTCCTTGGTGCTTCAGTAAATCAATAGCCTGTAAACCTCAAATTGTAATACTTTGCTTGGAAATAGGCAGAATTTGTTGTACCTCATTCCAATAAAAATTGAGAGGGCCCAAGTCAAACTTCAATGGAACCTAACTACACATAAAAAATGGAACAATCCCATACTCAGAAATGGGATTACATAAAGGATTGTAGACTGTGTGAATGTAACCCATTATAGAGATAAAAATTAAAAATGGAAAATGAGATAAAGGGTACAATAAGATACAGAACCAGGATTTTGATAATGAAGCTTATCGCCTCTGAGAGATAATCTTTCCCCCAACCATCCTTTTGAAAGCCTCTTTTACCTCCTTGTTTCTCAGGCTGTAGATGAGTGGATTCAGCATAGGTATTGCAAGGGTGTAAAAGACAGAGATGATTTTGTCCTGTTCCACAGAATATTTTGAACTGGGCCGTAAGTACATGAAAGCAACTGTGCCATAGAAAATGGTGACAGCTGTAAGGTGGGAGGCACAGGTGGAGAAGGCTTTTCGTCTGCCCTCGGCTGAGCTGATCCGAAGGATGGTGACAAGTATGTAACTGTAAGACACCAGAATACCCAGGATAGGTATTCATACAACTGCTGTTGAGAAGCTAAAATGAATCATATCAATGACGCTTGTATCTGAACAGGAGAGCCTTAGAATAGGGACCACATCACAGAAGAAATTCTTGATGATGTTGGATCTACAAAAGGACAAAGTAAATATAAATGAAGTCTGGACCGCTGCATTCACACAACCTGTTAGATATGAGCTAGCCACAAGCAAATAACAGAGCTTTTTGGACATGAGAGCAGTATACAACAGTGGGTTGCAGATTGCAATGAAACGATCGTATGCCATTGCACCCAGCAGCAGCACTCACAGGATACAGCAATGCAGAAGAAGAAAAACTGCAGGGCACAGCCAGTGAAGGAAATTGTTTTGCTTTCTGCTACGAAGGTCATCAGTGTCATGGGAGCAATGACAGTGGAGTAACCGATATCTAACATTGACAGGTGGCTCAGGAAAAAATACATAGGAGTGTGGAGCCGGGAGTCAATTGTGATTAATGTTACCATGCCAATGTTCCCCACTAAGATCACCAAGTAAATCAGAAAGTACACAGTGAAGAGAAGAACCTGCAGATTCTGGTTATCTGTGAATCCCAGCAAAACAAACTCAGTAATTGCGGTGAAGTTTCCTTTTGACATTTTACTAAGGTGTGCTCTCTTCTGTAAATAAAAAGAAGAAGTGACAACGTTTAAATACTCTTAGCTCAACACTAGATGTTGCACATATTAACTTGTCCACTGACAAAACAAGAACCAAAAGCATTTTCAGATGGCCTTGCATTAAAATGGAGGGGAATGGTAAGGAACTGTTGAACACTTCCTCCTCTGAACAAAGCATCCCTGCTATAAGCTTCAGAAATTATTGTTCCCCAAAGAAGAGGGGAGTACAATGAAATTATGTGGTTCTTGCACCATGGGACCTCTCTCTTTGTTGGGATTCTTCCTGACCTGACCTGTGCTTTCCTTCTGGACAGTTTCCTTATGTCAAATGACTAGAGTTTATCTAGTTACCACATGAGGGGGGCAGGTCAAATGTAGACTGCAATGCACTCTACATGGGGCTACCTTTGAAGGTGACTCGGAAACTACAACTAATCCAGAATGCGGCAGCTAGACTGGTGACTGGGGGCGGCCGCCGAGACCATATAACACCGGTCTTGAAAGACCTACATTGGCTCCCAGTATGTTTCCGAGCACAATTCAAAGTGTTGGTGCTGACCTTTAAAGCCCTAAACGGCCTCGGTCCAGTATACCTGAAGGAGCGTCTCCACCCCCATCATTCTGCCCGGACGCTGAGGTCCAGCGCCGAGGGCCTTCTGGCGGTTCCCTCATTGCGAGAAGCAAAGCTACAGGGAACCAGGCAGAGGGCCTTCTCGGTAGTGGCGCCCGCCCTGTGGAACGCCCTTCCAGCAGATGTCAAAGCGATAAACAACTACCTGACATTCAGAAGACATCTTAAGGCAGCCCTGTTCAGGGAAGTTTTTAACGTGTGATATTTTACTGTATTTTTGGTTTTTATGGAAGCCGCCCAGAGTGGCTGGGGAGGCCCAGCCAGATGGGCGGGGTATAAATAAATAAATAAATAAATAATAATAATAATAATAATAATTATTATTATTATTATTATTATTATTGAGGTTTGGAGTCTTCTCCCCCAGGAAGCAGCCTGCTTATGTAAAGTCACTAGGAGTGCTCTCATTATCAAATGGGGGCACATCATTTTTTTTTGTAATGAGGTGCTTTGCAGGCTGATCCATTTAGCTCATAAATTTTACTTCCTGCAGGGTAGGGTCACCCAGTAAACAGCCATAGGAGCATGATAGAGTTTGGGGATATTTCCTGCACAGGGCTTTCTCCAGTTTCATAAGTTCATTGTGTTCTAACATTATTTTTCATAAGGTGATCCTAGTTTACTCCAAACAATGTGTGTTACTTCATTATATCTGGCCTCCTTACACAAATACTACTTTTGCTTGCAGCATACATTTCTCTCTTTTTATATGATGTCTGTATTACTGAGGCACCATGTCAGGGACTGGCTGGATGAGGAGGAGTTGTAGAAGCTGCCTGACAGGAGCCACCCTTAGAATTCTCTGTGTGTTCTCTTTTCTGCTTTCTTAATAAAGAAACTAACTGCAAGTTAGCTGGCATGTCACTATCTTTCTCTGTTCTGCAAATGACCTGTACTCTCTGTTGGCTCCTTAACACACCGCAAAGAGTGGGAAAGTATCTGCTTCAGGGAGATTCTGGGTGTCTGACCTGTCCCATGCCAGGGTCCAACACCGGTCAACTCCCATGGGAGGTGTTGGATACCTGCCAACTATTCAAACAGAATGCCATTCCATTGCCAAGGGCTGATGGGAATGAAGAGTCAATCCTCACACTACTGCCATGCCAACCCCACTTACCTGCTGTTATAATCAATAAGGTTGTAGCTTTATTTAACCAAACACTTGTCTGGCACGTGTCATTCCCACAGCACCCACAAGCCACAAACCTGCAGCTGCCTGGGAAACATTGCCTTTGTTTTATGGAGCAGGAGTTTACCAACTGCATTAAAAAAAAGTGCTCTGTGGCAAATATGACATGCTTAGAATAAGGAGCACTCATTTTATAGCCTTGTATAAGCTAGAAACCAAATCCGTGAATCACATGAGTGAAGCTCATATCATTAAAATGCTCTCTATGGCCTCTCTGTATGCTCCCTATGGCCTCTCTCCTGAGGACCTGCTATTTGGAAATTTGTGGTTCTTTCCACTATTCATCTTTAATTAGTTTCAAAGAGAACCGTTCCCTCTCAATAAAGTCTATGCTACAAAGTGTGCAACTGAAGCCCCATTTTGTGTCCACCACCCATGTGTTCCCTATATACTCTACACACGCCCGATAGGTTAAGGATCTTTATTGGCGTTAATATGTGTGTTTCTACTCTGTGTGTCTATTCTTAATTTCATGCCCAATAAGAAAGATAGCACACCAGCAGAATAAAGAAAGCTTGGTTTATTACATGGAATGAAAAAGACAGCGCATATATGTGTTGCTTCAGACACCTTGATTACACACATACTTAACACAACCAGGCAGCAAATCATTCATGTTCATCTTAATAGCAAAAGGATCTCTAACTACCTCAAAGTCTAATGAGTAGGTGGAGCAATTTGTCACCTTCTGGGGCGGCAAGCGGCGGTGGCATGTGGCGGAGGTCAGGCACCCATAGCAAAAAAATGTGGGTGCACAAGCTCCCAGGGCCCACTGGAGCTGGCGCCAGTGCTCAATATACAGCACATCAAGGGCGCAACTTGCTGCTCCAACCCACCCCTGTGGATCAGCATGGAGTAGACAAAAGGCTCTGAGGGCAGTTCCTTTCTTTGTTCCCTTGAGCTGGCCAAATATGAAATGTATGTTAGCTTCCACCCCTTCAGGGTGATCATCTCGGCAGAGGCGTAGGAATGGGGGTGCAGGGGGTGCGGTCTGCCCCGGGTGTCATCCCTGA